>NC_139344.1:190086520-190679020 GCF_055883805.1 Amblyomma maculatum
CACCGGTGCTCAGTTCGTCTAAGCAATCATGCAGAGAGCGTCTTGACCCTAACCAGATGCTAACGCTAACTCGCGCCGTCTAGTTCCGTTCTGTTGTACACGGATGGGACCCAGCGAAGGGGTGCGCGAAAGCTTCCAGCAGGCGGGGCGTGAACCGTTGAATGCTCCTGAAGGGGACGATTATTTTCTCGCCTGGGCGCAAAAGTGGCTGAGTGCGGCAACTGCGCACTTGGCAGCGCCGTGACGCTTGCGGAGGAGGGCCGGGAAGCGCCTCCGGCCGCCACCCAGGGGGCGCCTTTGCGCGGGAGGGTTCGTCATAAACCGGTCACCCACGACCAGCGGCGCTTTATTTGCTGCGCGGCAGGCCGACATTTGTCTCCGATGCGAGTCTCCCGGGCGCGCGACCTTCGCATCGTTCCAAAAGTCGTGTATTGAAGCCAAAGAGGAAAAGACGGCTGGGCCGTTCATATGCACCGAAATAGCGAGCTATTCATCAGCGCCTCGTTTTCTTAGCGGGAGGCGCACGGCCGGAATTTGGGCGCGCGCTGCGGAAGGGCATCCAGCCAAGGGTCCCGTGACAGCCCCGCGACGTCATTGTGACGTCAGAGGTGGTCCCCTGAAACTGCGACGACCACGGGTTGTTCGATCGGGCCACCCCGCGAAGGGACCCACTGCCACCCCTGCCGCCGCCACGAGCAATCGATGCGTCAGAGACACGCTGCTGCCTTCCGACGTCAGCGCGCGAAGGGAGTCTCCTCTCCTTTGCCGGTCAAGATGAATGCACTGCTACAGAAACTCGTCTTGTTGAGCGCAGTGTCACCCTTTGTATTCAGAACGCAAGCAGCGCCCTATGGGTGGATGCTCCCAGCTGAAAGTCGACGGCAGACGCGGTTTTCGTGATCTGATTTTTACTTTAGTGCCTCTGAGTGCCAAAAAAAAAAAAAAATGGAAGGAGTAAAAAAAGGCTGCCTCTGACCGAGCATCTGAGGGAACAGCCACTGTCGCTTATTGAAACACGTTAAGGCTTTCGAAAGAAAAGAAGAAATTATTAAAAGCGCTGCTTTGCAGCAGCAGCAGCGTAGGGGAATTCTCGCAAACGGCCTGTTAGTAATCCTCGGGTGTACGCGACCTGAGAGCAAAGGGGACACAACACGGCCGCCTTAGCTCACTCGGAGTACACAGTGTCGCTAAAACGCTGCGCCGTGTTACTGCTATTCTCCTGTCGTCATTCCGCATCTTTGTACAAAACTTGGCAAAGGGGCAGCATCGCCGTAGGACGCAGCACCGTTCAGAGCTCGGCAAATGCTCCATTCGAGCTAGCCAGACATACGAAGGCTCAGTGCCAAGAAATAACTTTGGGGCTATCGCCCTTATAACTTGTCTGCGATTATAGCGACCACACGGTGACATAAAAGAAAAACACTAAACACCATTTCTCGTGAATAACGCGTATGCTCGGCTTGCCCAAATATTTTTTGTTGTTCCCGTGTCATTCCTTCGAAAACCTCTCCCCACGTTTCGGAGATGCAGTAAGGTCGATCACTGCACTGAAGCAAAATTTAACGCCCTTTTTGTTAGACTTGCTTCTAAAAAGAAGAGAGAAAATAAATAAGGAGTCGCTGCATCGGTACACGTTGCGACTATGAACACCTTCGCTTGGTGCCAGCCTTATTTCACCGATTAAGAAACAAAAAAGCCTGTTGGAGGCAAAGAGATTGCTTAAAATCGCGTATTCACGGCAATATGAGCGACGATGCCAGAGCAGCAACGAGTGAGGTGCTTAATTGAGCGTTTTTCGAGCCCTTTAGCGCGAACCCTTTCCCATGCCGTCCATTTATTCCTCTTGCGCATGGGCGCACACTTAGGCCCGTGCATGCTTCGTGGCACATCAGCACCAGTGGCCCCCATTCGATGCTCAGTACCGCTCTGCTCATAGGTGGGAGCAGTGCCATGGCGCCGCGCCCGTCCGACATGGCCGCGTACAGGCGAACGGAAGGAGCCTCTCGCGGTGCCGCGGGGGGCGCGTCCCACGCCGCCAGCGCAGCGGCGGCAGCTCGCTGCGCAGCCGTCCGGACGGCGTCGCGCCGTCGAGGAGGACTTCCCCCAAGGACACGCTGCGAGCCCCGACCTTGAGGGCGCGTGCGTTCCATCTTACAAATGGCACGCCCCGGCCGCCCGCCCGGAAGACGGCGAGCGCCCACCGTTGCGTCCCAATCAGCCGGCCGCGCACACCACGACACCACTCGGGCACCACCTGCCCCCACCCACCGCGCATGACAGCGAAGCTAAGCGCGCACTCTACGTAGCGCATCTCGATACCCTTCGGGATGATCTGATCTCATTCTTCGACGATTGCGTTGCGGTGAAGGCCGCGAGTCCACTGCCGATCCATTGAATAGATGCAGTAGATCGGGAGAAGGGTCTAAAACAACTTTAGACGCTTTATTTATGATGAAATACGGCACGAAACACGGCACCAAGAGCACAGGGTATCACTGCATTTTATTTTATTCTCTCACTGGGAGCAATTCGAGAATGTGGGAGTGGAGTTAACATAGTGTCAGGAGCACTGGATATCAGCGTATGTATTTTATTCTCTCAGGTGAATCTTCCTGTATATTTTCCCCACGGAAAGCACTAACACGATGTTAACATTTCACTGCATAGCTTGCAGTCCCCGCTGCCTGATTGCCAAAAAAACATAAAATTGTTGCCTTTCTTTCAGTTGCGGCTAGATGGCCTTAGGAAAAGTCAAATCAGTGGCGTCTGCACAATTAAGTCAACGGTTTTCATCTGAAAATATGAGTGCTGTTTTTTGCGTGATGCATGGTGTTTTCAAGGATTGCTCGCTCGTTGCCTCTACCACGCAGCGAGAGATAAAAGAAACTTAACTTTCCTTATTGTCAGTTTGTTTTACTCATTGGGTGGAGCCTTTCCCTCGCGCAACGTCACTTGCCCGCAGCATGTCTGAGTGAGCACAGTCCCACAAGAGGGAATTTTGCGCAGAGAAATAGCGAAATAGCCAGGAAGGCAGGGGCAGTGATAGACTGCATGCGGTTTTTGCTCCTTGTAAGGGACGGGAAGGGGATTATGAATATAGGTGCAAGAAGTGAAGGGTAAATGGAAAATGTCATAAACTAGGTTGTAGCTGTCGCCATGATATGGCTTCGTCTAGGTTAAAAAGAGTGTGGAGGGCGGAAGTATCTCCTGTCGGGTCTGTAACTTAGAGTTCCGCTATTATTTGGAGGTTATGTTGCTTGTAAGCGATGGATACGGTGTATATGGGCGTCACTATTCCTTTTGCCAAAGCCCTGTGAATCAATAACCATTGTGATATGGGCCCATACCATTCCGGAATGGTTGAGGCCAGGGCGATGGCAGTCTCCTCCGCCGTACCGCTATCAGCAGTGTTGAGCGTGTGTGGACGCCTGCAAAACAGCTGTGCTTACAGCTAAGCACATTTCACGTCTCTGCGAGTAGTAGGTTGCAGGGATGTATGGAATCGGTGCATCAGTTTTGCCATCACCGAAGGCAGAGGCCCGGATCAGCGCTCTGGTTTGTCTTCGGCGTTAATTAAGTTCGGGATGCATGTTGCCCGAATAGATCGATACCGTGTGAATTTAGTTTCGGATGTTCGGCGCGAGCAGTATACGTGTTGGGGTTGTCTATACAGGCGTTGCGTTGGCCCATCTAGGCTAGCAGCAGGCGCTCCTGCTGTCCTGCTGTGTTTGTTGAAGGCGTTGGAGTTGAGGTGGCCCTTCACTAGCTCTGGGATGGTGCTGGACCCCTGGTCGCAGTAGGAGTTGCATGAACGCATCGGAGGGTAGTCCCAGTGTCCCAGTGCTGTGCAGTGAGGAGGAGGTCGTCCATGTTTCCTACTGAGGTTGCGGTAGTTCGGATTGGGCTTTGACGACTGAAAATTGAATAAAACATTGCATAAATTCTATTATAAGGTTCCAACATGACTCAATGATCATTAGGTCATTAGCATATGCAAATATAAAGTAAATGCTACAAAGTAAAGCGTTATAAAGCATATAAAGTACAAAAAGTAGAGCAAACTGCTGTAAAATGAAAATTGGGGGCAAGATGAGAATCGAACACGGGGCCCTTTCACACGCTTCAGCAGGCACGCTCAAGCGGGTTTTTACGTCTAGTGTGTGGGGTGGTCTTTCACATTAAGGTGGTGGCTTACAGTTGCATCTAATAAGCATGCGTGAGATTAGAGCGGCACTAATTAAGGGAGTAGTGACTTAACGTCGGAAAGGGGTGAGTATGCGGGAACGAAGGCCCAGGAGGCTCAGACGAGAGCTATATTAACGCTGTCGGGCCCAAGTATTCGCCATAATGTTTTTACATTTGCGTGCTATAAGCTGTGCGACGTTGAATGACGTTCGTGCTCTCTAAATCCGGTGTTTGATATCACCCCCCCCCCCCCCCCTCATTCCCACTTACGCAAAGAAAGAGATTGGAAGGTAAGTTTGGTACGGAAGTGGGTACCTGGGCATAACATGGTGCCTAGAAGAAAGCAAAAGTGTTAAAGAACCCGAAGCTTCCCACCACTTAGCGCACGCTTGTCACATTGGCAGTTTTCTTGCTTTTCGTGCCCTTATGCGATGCCAGCCGTGCCGGCAGCGTGAACCCGCCTTTCCAAGTGGGTAAGGACCCTTCGGATATGCAGGATAGTAGGATTGAATTAAATTAACTCGGAACCAATGAATCCACCATTCCGCTTACCAGTCTCTGCCCCGAACGGCGCCTCGGTCGTGTCACGGGGCAGGCACGCACCGGGAATCGGGGCTGCGCGAATAACGCCTCTTGTTCCCTATGCGCCGGCAGAGACCAAGGCTTTGCAGGTATTGTGGAGACCTTGGAGCCGCGAAGCCTCGCAAGCATCGGCTCGCGGGCCGAGCCGGCGGAGGCGTGCGCCGCGGACCAAGAAAAGCCGAAGGAAGCCAGCCAGAAGCGGGGAACCTCGTAAGCGCATGTTGCGTCCCAAAGGAGACGAGTCTGGACTTTAGAAACGTGCCACGAGGGCCCGCAAGCGCTCGAGGGCTTTCTACGTTCCGAGAAGTGAAGCTCACGAGAGGCACTGCGAATAACAAGTAGCGTTTCTCTTATAACACTTGCGCCTTTTCACGGGAGGGAGAGACAGCGCAAGCGACGACGGCTGGCGAAAGGCTTGCTTGTCCACCGGCACAGTCGGCGGACATCTGCGGGAAAAGGAGGAATTGCGCCTACAGTGGAAGGCACCGGTGGAAAAGGAGCATGGCACTGTTTTTCGCTGGGGAGGTTGTTTGTGTTTTTCGGGCTAAGACCCAACGTGATCATTCAATGGTGACGAATCACTTCGTGCGACTTGCACAGTAGAGACGACTTTTGTTATTTCGTGAGATACCGGTCATCTCCATGCGATCGTAAAATTAAGTTGCTCGTAATGCACGGACGCTTGTGACGTGACCGCCCTGATCCTTTAGTGCAGTGCTGCTGTCTACCGGCAGCATGCCCCTCATGTACGTAAAGAGCCAACTGTCCTACCACAAACTATAAACTACAGGAAGCCAGCACGTTTCAGCATAATTTGTATTCTTGTCGCATGGTTCGACATTATAACCTAGTGTCAGTAACCGGCGACCATTTACATATATAGAAAGGAGCACGATTAGAATACGTTGCGTCAGCTTTGAGGCGCCTTCGAATACGTGCGTGCAATCGCTTTCTCTTTCTGGCATCTCGGCCGACTATGCGTGCCTCATTACTTTTTGTCACTTGCTAAACCCAGCACAGGCGCAAAGCTCGGACATTAGGCAAGCGTTGATTCTTTCCGAACCGTGGCTGACTCGCGTACATCGGCCATTCGTTGTGTTCCTACCAGATGACGCAAAGGAAGCGAGACGACGCACTGTTCCGCATTGCCTCATCCTCGCCGATACTGCTCTCCGTTCAGAGTGGCCCTGCATCGGGAACTCTTAGTGCGGAAACCGAGCGTGACCTTTCTCTGTTTTGTTAACACACTTAACTCCACGGATGAAGTCTTGGTACCACGTTTGAAAGGGTCATTTTTGGGCTAGGTAAAAAATGGGAAGACGCTCAAGAGGCGGGCGTCGACACACACGCACGCGCACGCACGCACGCACGCACACACACACACACACACACACACACACACACACACACACACACACACACACACACACACACACACACACACACACACACACACACACACACACACACACACACACACACACACACACACACACACACGCGCGCGCGCGCGCGCGCGCGCACACACACACACACACACACACGCACACAGGTCGTATATTAAAGGCATTATGAAGTTTTCTTTCAGAGTATAGAGGCATGTACGACAGCCAGGAAGAAGCTACTCAGTGATGCCTCACTTAAAGCTGTCCTCTCCCCAGGCACCGTAAGCTCGGCATTTTCCTGCTACTGAAGTGATCTCGACAGACTTGCATTCTACTCCTGGGAATATCTTGTTCCATCTCGTCCTGGGACAAGAAAGAACCCATCTCGCTTTGCGAATGGCATCTGTGAACCTAACAATTGCTTTTAAATACCAGCCCGCCATATTTCATTTTTATTTATTTACTTTGTGCTTTACCAAGTTACCTGTCTGTACACCAAGCAGGGAAATAAAGTGAACGCCAGAGTTAATTTTTCCGGTGCAATTTCAGCAATATGAAACGCGGTCACTCTTGGTTATTGTTGCAAACAAATTCTGCCTGCGGAGCACACCACTTTCCTTCTAAGGCTATCTTGTTTTGTTTTTTTTTTTTTGTTTTTTTTTTTCTTGTGCCATGAATTTGGATGCCGACCTCGTGACACTCTCCTCAAGCTTCGATACAGCTGAAATCCACCTGCTTCCTGCCAGTTTTGCGAGAGATATGTACCAAAGAAATTTAAGAAGTGAATACCCGCGATGTCACGCGTACGAGATAATGCTTCACGCACCCAAAAGCTTAGTGCAGTTGCAGCAACCGTTTCGGACTTGCGAAAAGTATGCGTACGTGCCAGCTGAATGAAGTAACAGTTAGCGGTTCTAATCGTGCCACATTTTCTTTTAGCCGAACGAGAAGCAAGGGTGGATACCCAACCTCCAACCACCAGTAAACCGGCCACACCTGTTATGTGTAATAAATAGAGTCTGCGTTGACTGCCGTGCTAGCACTGGCAAGGTCGGCTAAAGAGACCGCCTTCAAGATTTCGAGACTGCTATTTGGAGCAGAAAATTAAGGCGGTATGTTTAACTTACCTACGAGCTCTCTGATCTAAAGCTGCACGCCGTACGCCACTATAGGGTTTCAAGTGTGCACATGAGCAATTGATTCAACGTACACATGGTTTAACTCGGGTGGTCTTATATTTAGCGCTCGGGTGGGAAATTGTGGGACGGATTTTGAGCACTGCTCAGTATTTCTGCATCTGTTTAGCTAAGCTTCGCTAATGGCATCATTTAGGGGCTACGTTAACCTTTGGAGGCTAACGTCGTGCGAAAACTTGCGCCGTATAATCAAGGGGAAAAAAAGAAAGAACCCAAAACCCAGTTGACTCAACAGTGGTTTTCTCCACCTCCGCTGACCCAAATGAGGGCTTCGTGGCACGGCCGGAAATGC
The DNA here is from genome assembly GCF_055883805.1 of Amblyomma maculatum. Classification (NCBI taxonomy): domain Eukaryota; kingdom Metazoa; phylum Arthropoda; class Arachnida; order Ixodida; family Ixodidae; genus Amblyomma; species Amblyomma maculatum. The sequence continues at coordinate 190,094,161 of NC_139344.1, forward strand.
TAATAACAATTTACAATTTATTCCGCAGCGTATATGCATAGATGAAACTTGAGAGCCTTTTGAAGAGCTCTGAGCTGCAATAGATGTTAAAGCATCACACCCTCTTCGCTTTCCCAGTTCGAGCATTTTATCAGATGATCATCTTCATGGGTACAAGTCACACATGCGTCCTTGCGTTTGTAGTGCAAACATATGTCTCGCGTAACAAGAAACTGGGCTGCTTATGAGGGATATACGTTGTGGATCTCGAATTCACCGAATACGAGATTACTGAGATCAGTCGTTCTCAGCCATGGATGTGTCAGGACCCTTTGCGGAGCATTGCATGAATCAGGGGAAGTGGGGTCACCCACCGGCGGGAGCACGGGGAGGGTGTGTAAACTTTTGCAGACTGCTGCCGCAGTTAAGAAAGCAGGTAGCGGAATTGGGATTAAATCAGACCTAATCTGGCTTGTAAAAATGCGCACTTGATAAGCCAGTGCACACTGCCTGCAGTGGACATGGGCATGAGGCGACACGTCGGCGCCGTTATGCATGCCGCTAGAAGGGATTTAACTCCTTCCAACACTGCGCCGTTCGCTCGCCGTAAACCCGAGACGCTTTGCATTGCTGCCCCGTAGATCAGTGCAGCCAGAGCTCGGGTTTGACCGATGCTGGCATCAAGAAACGCTGTAGATGCGCTCTCTCCCTCTCTCTCGCGCGCGCTCTTCATTTCCCCACACTTCGCCTTTCTTTCGCTTTGAAAAACTAAAATCGTCATTGAACCTCCGTGCTTTTAACTCGGCAAAAACTGCGTTTAGCCAGGCTAGTGATATCGCGCGACCTTTCCTTTTTTGTGGGCGTGGTTCTCGCGGACCCCCATTCTAGAAACAGTGACTTAGATTCAATTGAATTCTTTTCATTTCCTTTGAGAGGAGGAGGCTTGATTAAAAGCCGGGAGAACGCACTGGTTCCAGGGTCCTTACAAGTTAGTTTACATCTAACAGGTGTGGCTATGGTACTGTTCAAATAGTTCAGAATAACATTACATTATGTCATCTTTGTTTTATCGTCGTGAGCTCCCCTCCACTGAGAACGAGACGGCGGCACGTGAAGGGGGAAATGTGAAACATATTAGGGGGGCAATGGAACAGGGACGCGCTACACCGCATTTCATTTACTTCGTCCTCTTTTACCGCCTCGCAAGTTGCAGCTGTCAGTGATAGGCGCCCGTTCTGACTGGTGACGACGGTGCGAACACGATCGGCGGTTGTGGTTGTGGCAAGTGGCGGCTGGTGCGAAGGGCGAGCGGGCCGACTAGTTCGGGACCCCACCACACGGGCGGCGCCACCTTCCAGAGGGGTGTTGGCGGCAGCCAGTCCGGTCGGTAGGCTACAAGTGCCGGCTCGAAGAGTGCAACTTTCGCTTTTCGCTCTACCGGTGCTGCTCGCGACCGCCTTGTGTTCACCCGTGACGAGGGAGGCTGGCTCCTCACCTCAGTGGGTGCACTGGTTTGATTATGCTTCAAAAAGTAGTCCGTCCATGTGTGCCGGCCGAGACACGAGTCTAGTTAACTAGCTGGGCTTTTGTCACTCGGGGCTCACGCGGAGACACGCGCGCGCGCAGAGCAGGAGTGCGCACATGACGCTTGAGTCGGCGAGTATTTAATAGAACTGCACGCAGAGACGAAGGCACGAGCCAGCCTGTCTTTTTTTAAGAAAATGACACCCTTCATCCCATCCCTTCCGCCCGGCTGAGGTATGCAGCTAGAGTGAGGCGGTTTCCGCGCCTGTCATTCCTTCTTCCTTCAGCTTCCTTCTACGCTAAGTATATGGTGCCTGCGCGAGCGCTCACCGTTAATACAACAGTCTGTATGAAATGACCAGTGATCAAAATATAATTTACTAATGCCTCGTGACAATGAGGCCTTAAAGTTCCACACCAGGTCAAATTTCTCTTCACTGAAAACATGTTTAAAATCTCTGTTGCAATGTCGCAACGTCCAAGAGAGGTTTAACATGCTTGGCTAGGCCCCATTTGAGTAATGTTTGAACGCCTCCTTTTGGTACACTCTCCAAACAGCCCGCACTAGCACGATAGTGGTTCTTTTTCGACCAGTAATTTCGCCCACTATCTTTTACGTCACATTTTTCATACTTTTGAGTTTTTGGCAGAGCTAAATTCTAAGAATGCAAAAATGCAAATTTATTGTTTACTGATATACTATTCGGTCAGCGGCAGCGAGCGTGCGTGTTTTTCAGAACTGAATCTTCACGACAGCCAAGTGGCGCGAAATGGTTAGGGTGCAATGGGAAATGCGCTGTATATGCGAAAAGAATGATATGGCGTCCTCCTACAGCCTTAGTTAAAATAAAATCTAATCGTTTTCATATTGCAGCCACCTCCTCTCTCAACCACACCTCTCTCAACCTCGCATTAAACACTGCTTGCTCTTCGCGCTAGTTGGCAATATTGTCAATTTTCGAGTTTTTTTTTTTTTTTTTTTTTTATTACAGACTTTTGGAAGAGTTACAAGGAAGCTTTAACCACAGAACAGTATAAGCAGCTGAAAAGCCCACAGAGCGCGAACATCTCGGGAGATTATGGCATGTTGCACAAACACACACCTTTTAACGCTGTCCATTTTGCATGTGCTCTAGACCCCGTTTGCAGCACAAATTCCGCTTGCACAAGGTGGAATTCAATAATAATAATAAAAAAAGAAAACGAAGAATGAATGGCAAAATTTCAGAAACCTTTCTCGTCGCCTCGGGTTGCGGTACATGTGTGACAAGTATGCCGCGTTCAAGGTGCCAGCTATATGGTGTACGTGCGCCCACCAGTAGATAAAACCAATAAAGCAATGCCTCCCTGCGAAGCTGCTCATCAGTAATTGCATTTAGTTGTACGTTCAATGAAAGCTGACCCATTCGTCTCAAAGCTGGGAGAACGGACAGGGTGTTATTTTCTTCTTTACCTTCAGTTCGATTACTTTTTCCTCATCGAGGTTAGTCGGGGCGCCACCTTGAGACTACCAGCCCATCAGAGTGGACTACAGCGTCGGGGTGAGTAAAGAAATAAAAGAATGCTGGGCACACACAGCACCGACCTTGAATAGATTTCTCGGCGCGCTGACATGCCCTTGACTGGTCCTCTGTTTTTGGGCGTAATAAAAGAGTTCACTACCACCGTTCTGCTTCCTCCGCAGAACGGTGGTAGTTTTTTTTTTCTTTTTTTTTTATTATTACCGGGCGTTAGTTGCGTAGTCTTAACCAACGCAGCGCACACGCCAGAATCCAATGATGTCTCTACTTGGAAGCTCTGAGCACACTTGCCACATCCAGTTAAGATATTGACCCTATATAACAGCAATGCTTTCACGTCATTTTTTTTTCTCTCTCTTTTCATTTGGAAGGCATGTCTCAGCGTTCATTTGCTCTAGAAGCAACAGCGATCAGCCACTTTCGTGGCGCGCTGCCCGCTCGTCCTGGTGCCGACCGCTTTGCCGTCAGGCACCCCTGACGGGCGAGGAAAACAGCGTGCTCCCCGACGGCGCCGCCTGTCTCGTGCGGCTGAGTGACACGCGGCCAGGCATGCCCATCTAGCGCACAGTAAAGCGGTAGCCACACTTCCCTCTCAAACTCTGTCACTCCATAAAAGCGGCCCGTAAAGTAACATCCGCAAAGCCACCCACCAGCGAGCGCGCGCCAAACCTGCGCGACCTTGAAAAGTGGCCGCCACGTGACACCGACGTCAGCGGATTCGGCGGAGGACAGGCGCTCGCCCGGAGACAGCGCGCGCGCTCGCGGCGCGCGGCCCGTTCGAAGCCGCGTCTGTGACGTCGCTAGCAGCCGGGCCAATTGCGCCGAAGCCCGGTACCGCTACTTGGAGCCGCTCCAATGCTGCCGGTTCTGCTACTTTGTAGCTCGCGTTCGCTACGCCGTCTCAGCGGCGCGGAAATTTCCGAACGGCCCGTAGAACTCGGTGACTCAGCGTCTTTGCATCGAGAACTCCTTGGGGAGCCTGACTGAGAACCGCGCCTTTGTTTTATGGAGGGGCTTTATTGCTCGCCCTAGGCTCCCCAAGGGACGGAGCTCATTTTTCGCGAGCGTCGAGAAGCCTTTGGTGTTCGGGCTGCTCGATACAATGCGGCTGTCGAGCGGCGCAGCTCCTTTGCGCGCTGACTCGGCGGCGCGTCACGGGAGCCCGTTCGGAGAACCGAGAGGAATCCGCGCGTCGCGGGCGTGCAACTGGCCGGCAACCTGCTTTTCGTCGGCGGCGCGAGCTGACGCCTGGCAGCGAGCGCGCACGCGATAGCCAGAGGCACGCGATTCCTCCAGACATTGCTAGCTGAAAATCGACGGACTATGCTCCTCATTAACTAAAATTCGGAGTTGGGATACGGAAGCATGAATTTTGAGCAACGTCACCATGGGCGTCTCCAGACGGAAAGTTTTGTAACTTGTGTGTGTGTGTGTGTGTGTGTGTGTGTGTGTGTGTGTGTGTGTGTGTGTGTGTGTGTGTGTGTGTGTGTGTGTGTGTGTGTGTGTGTGTGTGTGTGTGTGTGTGTGTGTGTGTGTGTGTGTGTGTGTGTGTGTGTGTGTGTGTGTGTGTGTGTGTGTGTGTGTGTGTGTGTGTGTGTGTGTGTGTGTGTGTGTGTGTGTGTGTGTGTGTGTGTGTGTGTGTGTGTGTGTGTGTGTGTGTGTGTGTGTGTGTGTGTGTGTGTGTGTGTGTGTGTGTGTGTGTGTGTGTGTGTGTGTGTGTGTGTGTGTGTTTCGCTTTTTTATGGCCGGGGGAAGATACCCCTGTGCAACCATGGATGTACTATAAAGGCATGCATCTGCCTTCGTTAGGTAAAATTTTAGTTTTGAACACCCAGGCGCAGACCAATGCTATGATATCTTAGATTTAACGTTCTAAAGCTGAACTTGGAGCTACATGAAAGGAGCCATAATGGAATTCTTTTTATTAAATTCGACCAGCTGTGTTTATTTTCTGGGCACTGACATCGCACAGCGTACGGGAATTTTTACATTGCGCCTTTATAGAAATTCGGCGGCCTGGATTCGGTGCCGCGTTCTTGGTACCGGACGCCGTAGCCACTAAGACCCCGTGCGGGTCGCTTCGCGTTCATGTTCACAATTTTTATCCCAGCACAATGCCTTTCCACGATAATCGTATTTTAGCGCATATTTTGCCCGTCGTTTCCCTGAAACCTCGCGGAGAAAAGGAATAGTATGTCACAGTCTCATTTTTCGGTGGACACCTCAAATGCTCCATAAGATTAAACAGGGGCATGCGACGAAAGATATGACACCTAGACACGCTGCTCTGTCGAAACGAGGGTCCTAGCCGCAGTGCGCACTCGCACTAAAAAGGTCCGATAGAAGCTGAGTGCCTTGTTCAGCTTAGTGTACCTTCTGCTGCTCCTCAGGATCCATAATGTACCCTGGTTTTATGTCACTTCGCCTGGTGAATTCAATTTGTTGGAATAAATCGTGTTCCGCACGTTACCAGCTGTTTCCAGTTATGCGTTCGGTACAATGCTGTCGTGCACTCGGCACTAATACCGGCTTTTATGGCTACCCTGTTTTGGCTCCACTCCGGCTTCTCCTGCGCAGGCCCTGCCACAAACAGGCGTCAGTGGGTTCCATTCGTCAGCAAAAAGGGGTTACACAATGGGAGTCACACATCACGTCGATTCTCTGTGTGCGGTATTGTCCAAATTATTGCTACTGAATAGTATAGATCGTTCGAACATACTGCAGGAGGTGGGGTATTATTGACACTTTGCGCTTCTTGCTGTATTTTCAGTTCTGATTTCTCCGTTTCCGTTTTTCGGAGCTTTCGTTTTCATCTTAACGAGCTCGTTTCGCACGTTTTAGAATGCCAGCGATCAAGTAGTTCGCAAAGTGTCGAGACATAAACATCATTGCTGTGCTCTGCGTTACCCTCATTTGAGTTGTTTCTTCTTTTTCTCATTTATCACGACTGCGCTCTTTTCGGTTTAGTGGGGCCGCCGCGATGACGACACCTCCGCATTGGCGTTTTTCCTGCACGCTCTCTTTTGCGTGCAGTGGCCGAATGATCAGCTGCAGCCCATTTCCCTCGCAGATGTCCCAGACAGTCGCGTCGGGCGACGTGGCCTTGACTCGCGGCGCCGCCAGCATTCATTCGCTGGGCTCGCGTTCTATCCCACGTGCTGCGAATAGCTGCATAAGAGCAGCGGACTTTTCTCTTTTTCTCTTCATTTTTCTTTGTTGCGCAAATTTACCTAAAGGAAGGCGGGAAAACTGATTTGACACAACTAGAAAATATAGCAATAAAGAAGTTTATATAACGAGGAAAAATAACTGTATCCGAATTAGTACAATAATCTTGCGCATTATTCTGCCTAGGCACTGTTCCAGAACTACAATACTGGATCTGCTTCTGAGGAGCGGCAGGTTCCACCCTTACAAAAAGAGAAATAATTCTATAGACAGTATGCAAACTCTGTACTGAGTCCTTTGTAAGGCTCTCATGAAACTTCCAGGAAGGGCTTGGTGCGAGCGAAACAGAAAACAATTTTTCGAAAAGCATCTCCGACGGCAATTCTTTCTGGAAGGCAAAGCTGTGCTCACATCATCTCTTTGAAACCGTCATACATGCTGACGTCCTCTAGCGTATGGGAGTTAAATATGACGCACATCTATAGACATGTGAGAGAAAGCATCAAATCGATCAGTGTCCAGTTCCTGCAACCATGACCTTTGCGCTGAAAGCGCTTGTAACCCAGCGGCTGCATGTGACATGCCGTTTTGTCCTTCTCTGCTCGACTTCACGCGCGCGACATTACACTTGTAACATTACACTACCATGACTCCGGACACTCACTCGAACTGAGCCTGCGAGGGTCTGATTTCTATCGCTAAAACACAGCGCGTTTCTATTTTCGAAGCCCATTACGTCATGAGATCCTCCGCTGCTACTCCGCATCCTCATTCCCCGGGCTCGGCATTGTGTCGATAGGCAGAGCTGCTTATTTTCTCATGCACGAACGTGACTAGGGCCCTAGTGACTTTCGTGGAGCATGTACAGTCTTCGTCGAAATTTAAGAGGGGGTTTACTTCTGAGACAAACCGTGGGGCTAGTTTTCTATTCCCAGTGCTCCAGTTCTACTGAAGGTAAGAAAGTTTTACCTTCTCCGGCGGGAAGACCTTCAATGAACTTTAAAGCAGCGCCATTACAAGGCTCAGAAGTAGACCCCCTAAACTTTTGACAAAGGCTGTACCTACGACGGCCTATAAAGAAAGCCAAAAAGTGAGGCCAATCGAGAACTGCTCCAGACATTGCAGCGAACGATGCACGTTAGTGAATTTGCGGACACCTCGTAAATTCTGCTGCACCGACCGGCGGTATGCACCGGTGCGTATTGCTGTAAATGTGCGTTTTTCCGTTCACAAGAGGCGTAGCCGCCTTGTGCATGGGATACCGCAGACCAAACTATATTGCCCAACGGACCGATGCCTCAGGCAATGTAGTGCGCTAAATATGTTTTTGCTATGGCGGTTTTTATCTCTTCTTTGGTTTTAAGGACTGCTGTAGCGATATTTAGAAATTGCAAAGAGTGCATAACGGATAAGTTTATTCACTCGAATTTACCTGATATCTTTCTTATCTAATACTGCTCCCTTTATTATTATTTTGTTTAACCTCTAAGCATCCGCTTGCAGTGTTGCGACTGCAACACTGCATAACCCATAACCTATAACACTGCACACTCCATAACCAAGGGGATCGCGATCCCACAGCCAGCTTCATTTATATGAATGCACAAATGAAAGAAGAAAAGGTGACCGGCGCAGCCGTCATTCCTGCCGCTGTATATATAGCAATGCTCCCTCTGCACTTTCATATGACATTCGTAGACAACTTATCTTTGCGTCTTTTACCTTTGTTCCGGTGCTGTATTATAAAAGGAAGTCTGGCCGCTAAGCCCATTGAAAGCCTCTCTTCTCCTCTGCCTATACCTCTGCCTTCTCATCAATGAGGTATTGAGAGGGCCATTTTTGAGCAAATACTCTTTTGAAATCCTTGATGCTTTCCTTTTGAAAAAGTCAGGAGGGTGTGCAGTGCTAATTAAAATAAAATATACCGGCGCTCTATCAGCTAGGAAGATACACCAACAGTCCGCAACCGTTAGCTTCAATTCTACCTTGCACAACGACGACTGCTTTTTCAACGTGCTCGCTTTGATTCTATTGCCGGCATCTTGCGGGAGTTCACTCTTTCCTGCCGGCAGCTACGGTGTTGCTTCCACGTCCATCTCCTAGAGCGCGGTGCGGGACTGGCGGCGCTCGTCAGCCGAGCCATTTCACCCGCAGCCCCCGTCTGGGCCGTGGGCTCGCCTGGGGAAGACCCCAGGGCGGCTGGCCGGCGCTCTCATTGATCGGATGGCACGGCTTCCCCCCGCCCGCCAACGGCCCGTCTCCGACGGCGCGGATCGCCCGTCGGAAGCCACAGTTGCCAGCGTGTCACTGGGGCGTCCTTGGGCGACCTCGGCTCGAGCTAGCCGTGGCTCTAGCGAAGGATGAAGGGGCTAGACGCCGGGGTAGCTGAGAGACGACGACGCCCGTTTCCGTGCCGACAGGTTGCTGCTACGCGCAGCCTCCACCGGCATCCGCGGCGACGGCCTTTTTCAGAACTTTTTTTTTTTTTTTTTTTTTTAACCCGAATGCGCTTTGGTGCGGTGGATGAGGTGAATGAATAGTGCATTATCAGTGGATTCCGGCGTCGACATGCTACAGTCAGCAAGCATTGCCTTCCGAGGAAATTTGCCGCGCGTTCGCATTTTCGCTTTGGGAAAAAAAAAAAAAAAAAAAAAATAGAGAGCGAGAGAGAAAGAGAGAGTCCGCAACGACAAGGCATGGATAGAAATGAGTCAGAGAGGACTTGATTGTTAGTAACACCATAACAGCTGATTTTACGGTCTCAGTCAGTTCAGCGACCAATAGAGAGCTTTAGAATACCGGAGACGTAACAGGGTAAAAATGTAACGCTTTACCGGTCGCAAGCGCAGAAGCAAGCCAAGGGTAAGGTGTTGCCACAGGGTGTGCGTAGGAGGCGTCCGGTATACGTCTACGCTAGTACGTCTCCGCGCTGCTAAATCCCTCCAATGTCTCCAATGCCTTCATTAATTTTTTGTTTTGTCATTGTTTTTTTTTTGTATTGTACGACACGGTACAATACAGTGTCCCTTCTTGTCGTACAGTTTTCCTTACATTGGTATAGGAGCATAGATGGTGGGGTAGTGTTTTCTGCAGGCCTGGAGCTATGCCCATCATTGCCGTATGCACTTAGTAACAGAGTTATAGTAGATCTAGCATGGGGCCCTGGTGTTTAGAGGTAAAAAAGGAAGCGTTAATGAATCGGTGGTACAGGTTAGCAAGAGACGTTTGGAAAATTGGTAGATAAATTGAAGGGAGGGGACGCAAATAAGCTAAATCGAAATTAAACAAGGGTATTTAAAGGTAACCCGTATCTAAAAGTACAATCGTTAATGTTGAAGAGTTATCTAAGTTAAAAAGCATAAAAAAGAAAGGTTGAACATGGTGATGACTATCACGACCCCGTTTCAAAGAGGACGCTTTTAACATCCATCCATCCATCCATCCATCCATCCATCCATCCATCCATCCATCCATCCATCCATCCATCCATCCATCCATCCATCAATCAATCAATCAATCAATCAATCAATCAATCAATCAATCAATCAATCAATCAATCAGTCAGTCAATCAATCAATCAATCAATCAATCAATCAATCAATCCACCCACTTACCCATCCATTCATCCATCCACCCAGCACATTTCTTATCTACTGTTTCCGCAGTTTCGTACTGAGTTTTAATAAGATCCATCAACATATTTTCTAAAATCCAATGGAGAAAACTATTTTCTCCCCCTTGTAACAAATAATGTGCAAGCAGGCCACCAGCTGTTCTCTCTCTCTCTCTCTATATATATATATATATATATATATATATATCTTTTCACCTGCATGCCCTCGAATAACTAGAGACCCCCCTCCGATGGAGCCATACTTTCCACTTCCCCTCTACCGACATGCACACTCAGAAGCTCCCCACACAGTGATTTTTTTGTTTTCTCCGGAGATACGCGGCGCGCTAAGGTACGTTGTAGCACAGTTAGGTTTGTAAGTTAACTAGTAAGATACTTAGCCACATGGTTCTTTAGTTTGTTTGTCGTTTGCTCGTTTGTTCATTTGCTTGTCACTGAGATAGCGCTAAAGGTCCCCTTTAGCAGAAAAACCGGCGCTGTTGTGGAGCGTGTCGAGAAAATAAGGATTGGTCGAGAGGGTCCTTACGTCACATGGAATTGAAAGGGAGGAAAACGCGTGGTAAATTGTGACTAGGAGGTCGCAACATCTCAGACGTCATTGTAAGATGTAAAAAAATGTAAATTGACTGCGCTGAAAATAAAATTGGAGTAATTAAAAAACATCTAGTTTTTGACTGGCTCGCAAGTTAGACATACTCTCCATAGGTCATCTATAGGTACGGTCGTTCTCTTGGTTAAAAGGAGGCATTGTGTCCCTTCTGGGGAACAAAAAACGCAGAGGCTTAATATGGCTAGACCTGGTATAACGTGCGAACGCACTATAGTTTCACGTAGTTGATTTTAGTAGATGGCCGGTGCAAATGATGACGTCGCTGTTTTCTCGCCATCATCTGCGAGACACAGTCGGGAGGAGGAACGTAATGTATGTTGCCCAAGTTGCAACTTCGACATAACGCCTCGCTTTAACCTAGACTTACGAACTGCCCGTATGGCCTAGGGGAGCAGCATTTTTACATGTACAGTACGGCCCACTATTAAAAGGAACATGACACAGCGTGGCAGCAGCGCTTTGCAAAGCTCTTTTGCGAGAGCCGGTGACAAACAATGGCACAAGGCGAGGTGCATGCGCGGTAACCACTGCTGACTGCTCTTCTCCAGCATTCATATAGTGCTGTCCATTCTCGCCAGTTGTCGGTGGTAGCGCTTTGCGAAGTGCGTAGGCCATGCGATCGCACGTTTCCTTTAGCAGTGGGCCGTGCTGTAGAAGGGGAAGACAGTCAGAACCTACAACGGAAACATATTCGCAAAGCAAAATGAAATTTCGAGCGCAATATAGATAGATTGGGAGCAAGACTTTGAAAAAATACACTAATAGGTGCCTTCCTTGCGGTTGGTCTCCAAGAAATAATGAATTAGCATAACTTCGCGGTAGCGCAGAATATTCATCTCCCATCCTCTCCTCAGTATTGTGCTTACATCTCAATGTTCGGTCAGCGTTAGGCAAAATAGAAAGTCTGGAATTATTTTTTTTTTGCCAACTTGCTTTGAAACCCAGCATAATAATGTTAACTAAGAGTTGGTATTATGATGAATGTGATGTTTTCAGCCCACAGGGGTGTAAGGAAGCTTTTGTCAATCGCGTAGGACACTGAGGAGGTAGCGTCGCTCTTTATGTTGAAATTCGCCAGGATTGCGAGTTGCTTTCAAACTTTTGTATATGAACCGCTGACTGCGAAATCCTGACATTGAAATTAAGATTCAATATTGTGTATGTTGCATACGCACTTCCTAAATGAAAACTTGCCTTCCTTAGTGAATGTTTTAAAAACCTTTTTAAGATACAAGCTCGCACCAAAAAATTTCGGTTAATACGGAGAGGGAATTTCAACATTAACTTTCTTCAGGACACATCAGTTACTCAGGACTTCACGACCAGGCTTCATTCATGAGATTTCATAAATGTGATCACATCACATCATCAACATCATCATGAGTTTTAGGTTTTCTTGTTACAAACGCTGAAAATGATATCTCTGATGCCGGATCAATAGCATGCGACTTCAGTGATTATTGCTCCATTTTTATGTTCTATTAACCACTGGGACGTGTTAAGACCTATTCTGATGAGATGGTTGAAGTTCAATGTGTGATAGATGTGCCAGTTTCTGCTTTCAAGCGTTCAAGCTTGACTGGTCATTTGACCAAAGCATATCCAATGGAAATGACTCATACCAGGAATTTTTTCGGGATTTTTTCAAATATCTTAAACACGCTTTCCTAGCAAAGCTATAAAGCCACCCAAAAAAGCATGTAAACCATGCATGTTAACCGCAGATCAGGCGGTTAGAGCCAAAACCAAACTTTTTCACGTTTTCCTTAATTCTAGATCCGAAGCAGCATTAAAAGAATTCAAGGTTTTTAAAATAAGATAAATTTCGAACTGCTGAGTGCTAAGAAAATTTATTTTGAAAATGCATTTTCGGGAATCAGTAAGAAACACCACGAGGCTGCCTGGAAAGTAATAAATAACTTACTAGGCCGAGGAAAAAAAGAAAAGATGCTGTGCGTGGATAAATAAAACACAATAATCAAATAACATCGAGCCCGAAAGTTGCAAATTATCTTAATCATCATCTTGTTAACATAGCAAAGCCAAATAATCCTAGGAGTTTAGTCGATGAAAGCACTTAGAACATTCATTCACTTAAAAAAAAAAATAAACAGTAGAGCATTGGATACAGATAATTATCAAGTCAAGCCAATAAAAACATATTGCTCCAGCACTTACGTATATCTTCAACCTTGACATCGATGTTGCGGAATTAGACCAACTGCAATGAAGATAGCTAAATGTGTCGGTTTTCTATAAAGAAAGCGATTATTGTCAAAATTATCACACACACAAACGCAAATTATCCCACCACAAATTATCAGCCTATATCTATTCTGCCCGTCCTCTCGAAAGGTTCTGAAAAAATTTTACACTCAAAATTAAATAGTGTTCTTTTTTTTTTAATTATCGACACGACAGGCCTTATTTAATTCTGATGCGCAGTATGGTTTTAGAAAAGAAAAATCGACCGAATCAGTTCTCCTAGCCTTCAGAAAACATATAATCCAAAATTCTGAAAACCGGCTGATAGCACTTGGATTGTTCATAGATTTTAGCAAGGCTTTCGATTCTCCAGCTCATGGCATTTCAATTGAAAAACTATCGTTAAGTGGCATTCGAGGTAAACCTCTTCAGCTATTGAAATCACATCTTGAAAATAGGTCGCAGTATGTGAGTATATGCCGTCGCCACTGCCAATACTAGCAGGGGAGCCTGTTAACGCCTCTTTTGTTTAAGTTATTTATTAACGACACTGTGACAGCTGACCAAACAGTCTTTATCTCGAAGGCGTTACACAGGACAGATATGCAACTGTGCAGATGCAGTCAACCCCAACGACCACGCTGGTTTTGGCGGAGGCATAGCTGCATGCCGTCATCAAGCTCGCAATGACGCCCAGTTTCTTTATTTTTAACTCAGTGCTTTTAAAATGTTTGCAGTGCGTATGAAAACAAAATTAGTCCCATATTTGAAAACTTACGTTTATGTGTTGCTATTGTTCAGCTATTTACACCGCTGGAGGCTGAGGATACACTACAAGCCCTCCTATGCTTTTCAAGATCCAGTAAGTGTATGTAGAGTGACGTCGTTGAAATTATTCACTTCATCGAGACCTCCTTGACTAGGTGTTTTTCAGCCATCAAAACTAAAAAACAAAAATATGAATTCCTGATAGATACATTTCACTCTGTTGAGGATGTATACCGCACACGTTTTAATTACATCTCGCGAGGCCTCCTTATGTGTACTCAATATATTCATCCATTCGCATAAATATTTGGACAGCCACTCAAGAACTTCCTTCAGTAGGCATAACTGCACGACAAAGACAGGAAGGGTAGAAGGGCGCAGACAAGCGCAGGTCTGAGGAGAGAATGCAATAAAATGGATATCGCTCGAATATACACAGGTCAGACGTGCTAAGAAGGCCACGGTTAACTAAGACGCTTAGAGAAAAAAAAAAGTTACCGCTAACTGCAAAACCAAAAGCCGGTACGACATGATGAAAAAAAAAAGCGCGCTACCGATTACGCAATCTGATGCGACAAATGTTCTAGCAGTATTGGTCGTCCAGACACCTCGCTCTTACAGGAATCGTCTTCAGATTGATTCTTTGAAACTGACTTCGTCGTCTACTTTTTGTTCGGCTGCTGCGTGCACTTCTGGCAGGTGCAATGCCTGTGAAGTATGCGAGTACGTGCAAATGCTCTGAAGGATGGACGAGGGTGGGCGGGTGGCGGGTGCAGACTTCTGTGTGATAGGTGCATTTCTATAAGTGTACGTGTCACCCACCGGAGGAACCTTCGGAGGAACCTAGCAGTATCACTGCGCCAATCGGTGGTGGAAGCTTTTGACGTAACAGGGCTATCCTGCTGATGCAACGAAAAATACGCAGGGAAGAAAAACGGGGGGAAAATGACACAGACGATTACCACACTCGATAATGCAAAATTTGCTAGCAGCCTTCTACGTGTTTTAATTTTTCGCCGATACCGAGGCAAAAAAAATTTAGAGAGTCGTGCAGCTATACAGTTACAGAGCGCACATTGTTTTGTACAAATACTTGTTCTTCAAGTTGCACTCCTTTTGAGGCCATGAATGCGGTGAAGGAAGCCTTATGGTCGGAAAAATTGAGGAAGATATGTTCTACTTCCTGTAATAGCGCCGGTTCTGAGAGAGGAAGCCTGTACAAGTGTTGTGTGAGATCGTCGCAGCCTTGGGGAACTATAGGGAAAGGAAGAGGTTTCTTTTAGCACATAAGTGCTACGAAGTTCTTTTCTGTCCGTATATCTAAAATGAAGCCCGCCATTACTGACATGGTGTGGATCGTGTGTGGCTAATGCGCGGAGCATGAAGTGTACGTCGTCATTGGTGAGCGCGGTATACATATAGGCTAGAATACAGCCATTGTACCAGCCAGCTGATGTAAAACATTGCGGTACCAACTTCATCGGAAGTGCCAAACAGTCCGATGGGTACTTCCGATACAGGTCACTTCCGCCGCTCTCTCGTAGTCTCTGCGAGGGGGGGGCTTAACGTCTCAGGACCTCTCCGCTGCCACTCACCAGACGCTCTGAGAACTCCGAGTTCTATATGACCATATCAGGTTGCCCGAGGCCGAGCAGAATCTGGTTCACCAGGTTGGTCTTTAAGAGCAGGCTATGACTACAATGAGGGGTCCGTCAGGATCCCAACGCTGCCAGTCACCACAGACTCCGAGACGCCTACGTTGGAGACGATCGTGGCAGGTTGTCAAGCAGAATCTTGCGTCCCAGGTTGGACAGTGCCAACCACGATAGGGTGGCCCATGGGACCACCCTATAGCTATATCTACTGGTTCGCCGCGACGACGCCATTCAAGCTAGAAACGGGCACCTAAAATATGCGTCTTTAAATAAATCAAGCCGTGGCGTAATGGTTTGAGCACCCGCGTCGCACACGGGAAGTGCGGGATTCGATCCCCAGAGCTTCCGGGCATCCACAGGGAATTCAGTGAGCATAAACTTTCCCCTAGCTTGGAATACTCGAATTCTTCGAAGTGAAATGCTTGGGGAACGAGTCTATGGATCCACCTTAAGTAGACAGAAAAATATCGTTTTACATGACTCTCTCTGGCCACAAGCTGCCCCTGCGCCATTGAAAAACGCATAACCATCATCAGTACAGAATAAAATTGAACGAGTGTGGGTGGGGCTATTAAATAAATTTCGAGACGTAAAATCAATCTCCAGGGTGGCATAACTGTAACTCTCACCTCGCCGTTTCGAGATAATTAAAATTGTGGAAAGTCTCTGTATTTCTTATTAGTTTTTACTCGGAGGGCCTTGGTCGCCTCCTGTTTTAGTGCGCACTAGACAGTTTACTCCCGCATTCAGCCGTTGCGGGATGCCTGATGTCGCCAGGGTAAAGCAACAGCCATCATGCGACACGCCCTTGTCTGAGTTGGCGGTTTGTGTTACGTCATGAGACCACATGGCAGGGGCTGTCAGCTTGAGCAGCAGTTTTGAAATGGGAATTGAACCCATCGGACCTTGGATCCGGTGCCAGGACACGCTACCCCCAGGGCCATGCAGACACGCTTGCACGTCTTCGTTAAAGCGGGGCTTCATACCTATATCAGGCGGTCTTTCACACAATGTGCTGACGACTGTATACCAAGGGGTATTTTTGAGATGATGCAGGCACAAATTAAGAGATTAGTGATTAAGCGAGTGGTAGAGTGCATATACACGAAAGAAAATTCCAAAGGGGATCCAGCAAACGGGTGTCATTAACGGTGTCACGCCGATCATGCCATTAAAAGCGGGGCTTAAAAGTTATCTCTTCCCTGCTCATAATTTTTTGTGTCTGCTTAAATAGTCCTCAGATGTCAGATTTCTTTCAAGTGTACAAGCTACCAAACACCGCTAGTGCTCGTACGCCGAATTTCCTGTTCCAGTGAATGTGAACAAACACCACCCTTTCGCACGCACGCGCACAGACAAAAAGAAGCTGAAAGGTTAAAGCACTCGCCTAGCTCTATCCAGCTGACGTAACGCCTCAATAGTGCGTCGATTTGACATCATGCATTTCTATGCACGCATGATAACGCAACGACCTTCGCGTTTCTTGACCTGGCCTTAGCTAGCGGTGCAGTAGACCCCGTTCCATGCTCCCACTCATCTACGCCGCGTCCCTGAACACAAGCAGGTGGACTTGAGCAAATGCAGCACTTTTGTCGCTGCACCGGCGGCCACCTCACCAGCGGCTAAGCTTGCAGGTGCTGAGAATGCAACGCTCCTGAAGGCGTTTTGGTCGCTCTTAGAACAAGCACGCATCATCTCGCCGACTCCTGGCGGGCGGGCCCGCGGCCACGCTGGCGGAGTTGCTGTCCACCGCTACTGCGCCGCGCACGGCCTGGCGCGACGAAAACAGTGACTCAGGCCAGGCCATGGCGGCAACAGGACGGCGCCGAGACACGCAGTCCTCATCCGACGACGGAGCAGCAGCGCAAAATATGCTGTCAAGGGAGGAGGCGCCCCAAGACGTTCAAGAACCTCAGCCAGTCAAAACAGTTTCCCAACCACGACTGGTTAGGTTAGCCTTCTCGACCAGCAGCAGCCAAGGCCTTGAGACTGTGGGCGGGCAGCTGCGCGGCGCAGCGACCCAGGTAAAGGCGCTGCTGGTTTCTCAACAGTTAGAAGTGGTTAGTCGGGATGCCGTTCTCGGAATGTCTCACATCCGCCGTGACTTGCTGCGCAGCAAGGCGTCAGCGCACTCTTTGTTGGTGGTTTTCACAGGCTCGCCCCTTCTTTTTTGAAACGGCCGCTGGAACAACAGGAAAGTGCCGCTGCCAGAACGCTCGTGCGGTCAGCACCCCACGCCGCTGCCGGACGCCGCTCGTACCGTGCTGTTGGCCACGTGCGGATGCGTAAACATTGGCCACGTCCTCTCGCCTTTTCGCCAGCAAAACATGAGGAGCTTTCATTGGGAATGTGTGGCAATTCGCGAGGCCGAGGAGTCTGCACGCGTCGTTCCGCTAGTAGTTAAGGGCTGGTCGGCGATAACGGACTATCCAAAACAACTCTCAGGCCATGCATTACAGCTTAACCTTCGCATGTTCTGAGCTTGGTGCGTGCAGCGGTAAACAACACGCCAAGCGCTGACGGATGGTATCTTTGATTCCCATGGTATGCCCGGAGTGAAAAACACTCAAGGTGAATGTACCTTCGATGTTGTTCGCCGCGTGTTCCACAGAACTTCGTCCTATAGTCTTAGACTCGATACATGAAGACAAAGCCGCAGAAGAACGTCGGACAACACCATGCCATGACACCAGACACTAAATGACATCAGCAAGGACAGAAGTCCTCATGGCCGCTTCTGACCGGGACCCCCCCTACAGTAAAAGCAAGAACGATGGAAAATCATCGTGCAGTTGCAGCTGCCCGCGAGCCCTGAATAAAACAGAGGCATAATGTTTCTTTATTTCAAATATTTACTACGGCTCGATGGCGTTGTCAGAAACAACAGCAATGTTTCGGGGACATTGGAGCTCTGCCTTTGAGGGTATGATGCAATAGCATCAATGGCTACCTAATGCGGCTGTTCCCGTCGTTGAGGGGTAGAATGTCCGACTTGGCTCCAAGGGTCCCTGATTTGATTCCATCTCACCCCCCGTAAAGCGCTCCTGACAATTCGGTCATGCCATGTGGTCTCGTGACGTCACACCATCTCTCGACCAATCAGTGTTCGTCTATGTCAGCTGCTAACTACCACCTTCCAGAGGCATGCTCCTGATTTTTCGCTCACAACGCCGAAGACGTCGAGTGTAAGGCTTAAGAGAATGCAACATGGCAAATAGCGTGCAACAAAAAAGGGGCAGCGACAGAAGGCAACCGACGGGAAAGCACACTAAATTTCAACTCGTCCCCAGCCATATCGATGCAAAAGGCCTCGAAAATTTTCCTGTCTACCTGTCTGAAAAGTCGCTTCAATACACGTGTGCGGGGAAAAAATGGAACGAAGTTTTCTTGTTTTCTGTCCTCTTTCTTTACTTTGCATTTGCTGCGATATGCCGCCAAATGGCCGCCAGCCATCAGAGCTGCGACAGTTGTCCGGTGCTTCCGCAGCCTTTCATTCAGTCACTGGTCTGTTTGCCCAATATATCACCTACCACATGTCAGTGGGATTAGATAAACCACTCCTATGCTGCAGTTCACCAAATGCATGGCGTACTTAATTCCGTAGGTATTTACATGGGGAGAACCATTAACCATGCGGCACATTCTTGACAACTTTTGAGGGGCTGAGGAACAACACTAATGCCGCATTTTCCCGCAACCTTTTTGAGCCGATTGGACAAGTTGTGCATATAAGGCACGAGCACAGGACGTCCCTGGGGGCCGACACGGTTGCAGCCTGCTGTCTTGCGTCCATGTCCGACACCTCTTCTAATAAGGCTCTCAGCGGCGGACGTGAGCACGCTCGCAAGGTAGCCAACGCTACGCAGACAGAGAACCTGTTGTTGAAAACTCAGATTAACGTTGTGTTCACAGGCATACAAGAGTTTCCTGAGCAAGCGTAATATGACTTGAGTAAAACAGCGCGAAAAAAGCCCGAAGGCGAAACGAAGAAGGGCTTCTTTCGCGCTGTTTCACTCGAGTCACAATGAATCAACTAGCCCAGCAAAAAGTTCTGCTTGAATCGCTAATATAATTATGTGTTTTTCTTTTATGTGGACAATAAACCTCAGTTGAAGTCTAGCGTGGTGTCCCGTCGGTTTCCTTCTGTCGCTGTCCCTTGTCTGTTATACGCTAGTCGCCGTGTTCATCATCATCATCATCAGCCGGACCATCTGCAGGGCGAAGACCTCATCCATATTTCTGCAATTAACCCGGTTCTGTGCTACCTGCGCTCACTTGACCCCGCGAACTGTTGCCATGCTGCAGTCACTCAATCAAACGCACCAACTAGCCCAGTTGTCTTCTTCGGATCGAGTGTTATGCAGAACCAGAACCTTAACGCTAGGGTGTTAGGGGAAGAAACAAATCCTATGAGATCACTGGTTGAGGCACTCTCGGTGCTATATGACACAAAAAATAGTAACTTTACCTAAAAATCCTGAAATGGCAGATAGCATTGGACTTAACCACGACGTACAGATAACGTATGAAAATTGTAGAAAGTAGAAAAGGCAGCTGAACTCATTTGCAATGCTGGAGTGAAACTGAAACTTACGCAAAAGTCGGTCACCTACACCCGGCGACAATAAAGCGATTAAAAGCTTTGTATACAAAGGCTGTAAAGCCGAAAAATTGCATGTGAACAAGCAGCAGTGCATCGTCCGTTGCTCTGGAGAGAATGATTCAATGGGCAATATAATGTTTAGATTTAAGTTTACGGCGTTTGACCTAACAAAGCAATTCAGGCTATGAGAGATGCCGCTTTCGAGGAGACCGGAAATTTAGACCACCTGGGGATCTTTAACGTGCACTGACATCGCACAGCACACGGTCGTCTTGCTTTTCGCCTCCATCGAAAAGCGGCCGCCGCGGCCGGGATTCAATCCCGCGCATCCTCGGGCACAGTCGTCGAGCGCACTAACCCCTGAGTTTCCTTTTACATAATGGCTTAGTGATGCGCACTACCTAGAGATGCAGGTCAGTGTTGCATGTCCTGATAACTAGAGCTAAAACCACCGGGGCTAAAACTCCGGAAGGAATTAAGCCGAAAGCCTTTAATGACTCATGCTGTCGTGGACAAAATGTGTCCCGTTTTTGCGGCGGCTCTGATTGGCCGAGGCGGGATGACGTCATAGAGGTCTCCACCAATCAGAGAGCACCACCACAGTATGCGCGAATGCGTGCCTTATAGGGCCATTGTCAATCAACAATCAATTACGAATTAATGGCGAATTAATTAGTACACGTTGATAACTAATCAAGTAATTCACCAGTTAACTAATTAATTATTGTTTAATCACCTGATAAATAACTGATAATTATAATGTTCAATTAATTACTTGCTAATTAGTGCTGTTGCGTAGCAGAATGCGGCACTCAGGCTTTCGCCTTTCATCACTGTAGTTGCTAAAGTCCCTCGTAATATTTTACGCCATACTGCACCGCCGGCACTAGCTGTTCGCTTTTTCGCGCGATTAATCGTCTTGAACGAATATATGCGCAATAGCCACGAATAATTGCGAACATATTCAATTTGCACTGTATTCGTTTCTGTCACTATTCTATTCGCATTAATTTCGTTAACAAAACTATCACTATTCGTATTCGATTCGGTTCGGAAAACGTACTATTCGTACACCCATTACTATACGCATTACATAGGACCTTGAAACGTTACTAAATATAATACTATGATTAATAATAACCTGTGAGTAGTAAACTCAAGGCATTAAAATTGTGGGCGTCACGGTTCGTAGCAAAGTTTGAGAAAGCTTAAAACCGTACAGTTTTAATTCCCTCTTTTTCAACCTCGTTTGTAAGTTACAGCTTTGATGGTGTAAGAAAAAAGAATGAATTGACGTGCAGAACCCAAGCTATAAGGCTATCTTTTGCCAGGCGGGTGTTACGTCCTGTGAGGCAAGAGCCCAGTAATTGTGAGTGAGGTTCCCTAGTTTATCCCATCAAGAAATACCGATCGCTTACATGGATCTGAGTTAGTGAGCTAAATGTTCTCTCTTTTCATTTTGGTCCGATGACAATTTTTCGACACGCTCTGAAATCTTTGAAATGTAATAAATAGTCCTTTTTGTGCGAGTAAACATTTGTCAGCGTAAATGTATTAGGCACTTTCAGAAAGTTGTCAGGCCACTGCCTGAGCCAGTCAGGTAAACGGAACGTGTGGCGCTTTCGTCATCCTCCCTTCATAAGCTTCAAGTTCCACACAAGAGCTGCTAAACACATGCTCCTTAGGGCTTCGCGCATTTGTCTAGAGGATAAAATGCCGCGTTTGTAATTCACCCAGGGTTAGAATGCCGGGAAGCGTCAAATTCGTAGCTGACTCCTCTAACGTTTGACAGAAAACGTGAGTTTGGCTATGAAAATGTGACTTTATAGAAACTCAAACTATAAGACTAGAAGGGAGCTAGACTGCCTAGGGAAAAATAGTTGACTATCTTGTTTTACTCGCGGTTTGCTATAGGTGATCTCTTGGGTTTTCAGGTAACGAAATACTCTGTAAGCGGCACCTGCACTGCGTCCCGACAAAAAAAAAAAAAAAAAAAAAAAAAAAAAAAAAAAAACAGAAAGAAAAAAAAAAACAGAAAGAAAGAACAAGAACGCTCATTAGAGTTGCCGTCCCCCGTTCGTGTTTTCTTTTGTTTTCTTTTTTTTTTTTTCACAGCGCAGATGAGACGTCCAACGACGAAGTGGTACACACATTTAGGCGCTTTCCCATTCCGCAATGCCAAGGGAGAGAATCAGACCGTACAATTTTCTTTGTGCACGCGACACGCTGCATCCCCAGGCCACGACAGGCATCTTCGTATGACGGGGTTAAAACAGGGTAGCTACGACTGCATGCTAATTAGTATGCCTGAAATTAAAGAGTAACAAGTTAAGGTATTCGTGATTAAGCGAGTAGCAAGGTGCGTGTTCGTGAACGAGGATTTGCCAGGGGAGCCGCAGACAGGACCCGTTATCGCGTCATAGTCTTACATACAGAGCTTAAGTATCACCCCCCCCCCCCCCCCCCCCCTCAGGAAGAAGAACGGAATGGCAGGGAGGTTGTCCAAGCTATGCTCAGTAGGCCAGGTTACACGTGGGGAGGGGAGCAAATGGAGAAAAGTCGAGGACACTTTGGCGACTACAGTGATGAAATGTGAAAGCCTGAGTGCTGCGTTCTGCTACGCGACTGTTGAGCATGTAGCGATGAATGCTGCTACGAGTAAATCAATCAATCAATCAATCAATCAATTGATTTTATTTGCCAGAAATATCTGGATGGTCACCCTGGGTTAAAAGCTGTGCACACAGCTTGACAAAGGCCCAGGGGACCAATACATGGCAGTAGCGAATATAAGAAAAACAAGTCATTTTAGCACAACATGAAAGGTACACAAAGTAGCATAACATACATATTACAATCGCTACAAACTGGCAAGGAACTACAAACTGGCAGCACATTTACAGTGTCAATGTCACACTGTAATACATACTAAAAGGAAACATCAGCACTTAAATATCATATCCAACATTGTGATACGGAATATAACAACACATAACAAGATGAGAAAAGAAAAAAAAAAAAACTCAAATTAAAGTGGCACAAGCAGATTAGGCGGTTACAATTGACATTTCGACAAAATGGGCTCTCAGCTCCTTGTAACTAAAATCGGTAATGAGCTTATATTTGTTTAGTATATATGGTAGATTATGAGCCAGCGACTGCAGTTTATAATTTGTTCTGAAGTGCGGTATTTCCCACACATCAGTGCTACGGGTGTTAACATTTGTATTTCTGTAGCCCAAGGATCCGAGATTTTCGAGGATGTTTTTACCACTAGATTTAGAGAAATACATAATATGTAGTAAGCGAAATTCATACATATGATCGGCACTTACCATGTTACAAGTACAAATATCATGCCTAAAGCGAGCGACTACTCTTTCACATTCTACGAGTGCATTTATTCCGTGAATTCTGCTTGGCAGTGACGAGATCGTGCTCTTTCTATCTTCGCAGTTGTTCTGTGATTGATTTTACCGGGTGCGCGGCATTACTTAGTAATTAATAAATCAATTATGCAATTGTCACTAACTAGTAAATAATTAATTACTCATTATACAGTAATTAATCATTCAGTTGTGCAACTGTCACTAATTAGTAATTATTAGCTAATAAGTCATTATTTAGTAATTGATCATTGATTGGCATATGGCCATATAAAGTACGCATTCGTGCATACTGTGGTGGTGCTCTGTGATTGGTTGAGACCTCCATGACGTCATCCCGTCTAGACCAATCAGAGCCGCTGCAAAAGTGACACTTTTACTGACGACAACGATGAGGCAATAAAGGCTTTCGCCTTAAAAGGGAGAACAGGGGAGAAAAAGGGAAGAAAGGGCGGAAATGAAATAAGTTTTTTTCACGTGTCCACGGCTCACTATGGTAAAGGGATCGAAGCCGCACAATCCAGCCTCGACTCCTTGAAGAACTTCAATCGCGCCTTCACTGCTTTCATTTTGTGGCGGTGGTAGTGGTGGTGGTGAAAACTTTATTTTTGTGCGCGAAGGTTTTGTCGAAGGCCAGAGAACCTTTGCTTGTGTGAAAGCACGAGGGTCAAAGCGGCAGAACCCGAGGGTAGTCACAAAGTATGTGAACAGCCGTTTCGTCACACCCACAGTGCTCACACGTTGGGTAATTTGCCATTGCGATGAGATGGGAATGGGCATTAGCCACTCCCAACCACTGGCGGCACAACGGCGTACCATCATAGCGGGAGAGGCTCCTACTGCTATAGCGTTAACAATGAAATAAAGGTATCGCCATGGGCCGTAGTTCTCGCGATGAAATTGAAGTGCGTCGTATATTTAGCGCGGTCCTCCAGTATTATAGGCTACATCGCCATTCCCTTCGAAATGTTAACTGCAGAGTCCCTTTCAATCAAGACGTCGCGAATTTGAGCCCAGTGACGGAAACTTTTCGAATAAAGTTTTCTCAGGAATAAATGTGTCTTTCACTTCCCGGCAAAAACATAGCCAGAAAGAGCTGTATAATTGATTCTTATTAATGACGGGAATAGACTGACGTGGTCACTAGTGTCGCTTTAAATAAGTGAGGGACGTGCTATTTGAAAAACAAAAAAAAAAAAATCCCAAAGTGCAAAACTTAAAATCTCATATGTTATACGTTTTATTTCCCAGAAATATTCTGGCGGGTGTTCAGGCAAAAAAGCTTGTGTTAGCGTCGCGGGGCACACAGAAATAACACGCAATAACACGCAAAGAGAGAGAGAGAGAGTAATAAAGCAAGATAACGTAATCACGGCGAATTACCCAAGCAACTGTGGGATTGCTAGTCCCAAGTTTGAATTAATACTGCTTGTCATATTAATAAGGACCTTCTTTTTCGGGCGAAATTTGGCTTTGCCCAATTCTTGTCCCCGGAATAGATTTCTTTAAAACCGAGTTAAACCCGATTTCTGCCTGAATATGTCCCCATTCTCGGAGAAGACGCATGAGCAGGTGAAGAGGCGCTCGTTATGACATTTCCCAGGTGTTTCGGCAAATACTTATCCCGGCAGCGGCGGCCACTTTTCGATGGAGGCAAAAAGCAAGGCGTCCGTTTGCTGTGCGATGTCAGTGCACGTTGAAGAACCCCAGGTGGTCGAAATTTCGGAAGCCCTCCACTAAGGCGTCTCTCATAACCTACGTCTCTTAAGAATGTTAAACCCCGAAACAAAAGCATCTTCAAATAAGAACTATAATAAGCGGAGACTCGCTTATAAATAATGAATAAATTCAATTGAGAGGTAAATGGCAGTGGAAGTCCGGAGCTTAAGGCAAGACGATACCATCTAAATTTTTGAAATTAACAAAAACGAATTTTTCTAAAGCTGCAGCGTGAAGAAACCTAATGTATTTGCCTGCAAAAAAAATGAAACTGGGACATTCGGCTCATAGTAAGCTCGGTGATGACGTGTGGCAGCGACTACGGCGCCCAGTTCGAACTGCATGCACTATTGTGTACATACGATGACATTCTTTTGCTTCGCCGGTTGGTGCAAGGCAAAGGGCAGTATTGCCAACTGCGTGATCGTTTATTTTCAAAGCGACGGAGCAAAAAAAAAAAAAAAAGAAAAGAAAAGACGAAGAAGAAGAAAACGCATGACACTGCAGTTTGAATTTGGCTCCGGAGTCTCTGCCACACGTCATCAACGGACGTGTTGTTTTCCGCGGAGCTAGTGCGGCGTCGAATGCCGGTGTGGTGCGGGAAAAAGCATAGGAGTCCCTCGCGCTGCAGGGCTTTAGAAAATGAGTTTTTCTTAGTTTGTACTGGTGTGGCATCGGCTTCCCCCGGGCTTCGGTTTAATCAAACATTTTAATCAGTGGGTTTTAGCTAATTAAGCATGTGCTCAGAAATGTTTGACAGGACATTACGTCCGCCAGGGCTGAGCTGTTTTTCCTGAATAATTTTCTCTTATTCGAATGTGATATCCTTAATAATTTTCGAAAGTGTTCGTTGAACCACCGAAAGAACCTTGAGAAAATATAGTTTCCTGCACTCTCTGCACAAAGCTAAAGAGAGCGCATAAAAATTATTATGTATTCCGTGAGCTTTTTCTAGAGGAATTTTTCCGTTCAAGTGGTGATCCCGAACATTTTAACGTTATTTCTGGCGCGGCTGAAATTTAGAATAATTTATACAAGTAATTTTAAGAAGCCAGATGATGAGACGCGGGAACTGACCAGGCGTTTATTCTGCATCCCTGTGTCAAGCACTATCCAGGCTGACGACTCCTCCACGCGCTTCCAAGTTTAACGGGACCGCTGCTGTGCGGATGACTGTTCCCTCTGCGCGTAAGGCAGTATAGGTCCTGCGCGCACGCGGATGTACTGCGTAGGAGGTTTAGAGTGTACTCGGTGGAATAATCATAGTAGATGAGACGAAAAAATTGTGTTTGGTAAGATATTTTTCTAAGAAAACTATAATTGTCACGTTGCTTGTTAAATATACCGAGCAAAAAGGCAATGTATGGTGTAGAGGGCAGCTCCCTCGTCGGCACAAAGAGCCCGAAACTCCGCCGACGCCACCGCGAAGAAAAACAAGCGCTGAAAGTAAACTGTCCTCATCTGAACGAAAAAAGCGCCCGAAGGAGTCCGGGTGAAGTAAATTTTCCCTTTGTTATCCCAAGTTTCTGCCCAAATTTCTACTAAAGAACTGTCCGATTTCTGACACTGAATTCGGGGAGAAATCAAATCCGAAAACCAAGGGCCCCATTGACGTGCACGATAATATGCAGGTTGTTTCAGCGAATTAGGTAAACCATTCCATTCAATATACGCTTCCTGTGATACTGAGACACCATGGGCAGTTTTGCAATTTTGGCGGACGTCAGAAAACAGGTAATCCCTGTTACTATACTAAAATGGTTAACTAATTTTCTATTTTTAACTTCTCAAATATTGCAGTTAAGTGCATGTTCGCAATTAAAGATGAGTAGCCGGTTATCAGTGGTAGCCATACCAGTTTTTTTAATATTATCAGAACGCTTTCATCTTCGGCGCTGTAACATGCGCGCAGCGCGTCTCAAACATCGCGGGCGCTCGCCCCTACATCCCCCAGTACTTGACGTCACTCCTTGAAGTCGCTGCGTCTTCTTTTTCCCCACGGGAAACGGGAAAATGTAGGTCACGGGACAGTACGCTATCTACTCACATTAGCTCATAGTGGGGGTTGCAGCGTTAATCAGCTTGCTAGTTAAAATGGCGCCGCTGTTTTCCCATGTCCGCCGAAAATGGTACAACAGATTCGCAGAAATCGTATCAATTCCACCAAAAAAACTATTTTTACATTTTCTGGCTCACATTTGTTGAAATAGCCAGGGCTTAACCACGAGCTCAGCGCAAGTATACTTATAAAGTCGAATGCTCATTTTCGGCGGTGAACCAGCACGAGGTGTAGACTTCTTGGTATTTTCGCCGCGAATGAATTGCCCATTAAGAATCTCGCACAGACAGTTAGCCCTCAATTCAATTTTTTCGATTTGTATTATACCACCTTTTTTTTTTTTTTTTTTACCAAACTAGGGTTGGCGATCCAGGGCGTATAATCCATGAACTTTAGCCAGATAGTGGGCTAATGATAAGCAGACCTTTCATATGCGTCGATATAGGTGCCATAATAAATTAGCAGCGGTGATGGTAACCAGCCCTCTTGATATTACTCATGTATAGAACTTGCCTGAGGAAAATATTTCTCAGAGGCGAGCGGTCGAAACTGGTCTTGCCACACAGGCGACGGGTGATGCGTTTTCCATTAAAGGGAGCGCCATAGAAAAAGTGCGGGGAACGCGTTGGTTGCGCAGCGCTGCAAACCAACGGTAAACATGTTGCTGATCGGCCGTATAAACACGACCAGAAGTAACCTGCTTACAGCGCGACAAATCGTTCGTAACTGTGACCATGAAAAATGTCGTTTCATGGCGCCCGTTGGTTCAGAAAACAAAAGAACTAAGGTAGCAAAGCTGTCGTGCTGCACTGTTAGCAAGAAAACTCTCAAAATGGAGTAAATGGCTTGTCCTCTAGCACATACCCAAAAGGAGGTTATTTTGATTCCATAATAAAGGAGTATTTTACTTATTTCCTATTTAAAGGGAGGTATTTGAGGGTAAAACGTAGCACTCCCTCTATACTTTTGGGATTTTTTAGTTGTGTTGGGAGAGTTTTTTTTTCTTTTTTACAACTTTTTGGGAGTTTTTACGAGCAGCATGGGGAGTATTTAATGCTGAATTTGGGTTATTATTGGTACTCCAGGGCGTATTTGTTCGCCTTTACGGATTTTTACGGTCAGCTTAAGCAGTATTTTGCGCTGTGGTGGAGCATTGCATAGGTGGGCAGAAGCAGCATAGGGTTTTGCCTGCCGCGTGTATGACGCGTGGGTCCTGTTTCAGTACTTCCGAGAAAAAAAAAAAAAAAACCTGCTGCTTGTATTGCTTCAAACATATAAGCATGGCACCGAACGATACGTAAAGAACGATTCAGTGCTTTCCTCGCCCCAACTCATCGATTTGAGGCGACGAGCAGTACTCTTATCGGTCAATAAATGTTTTTTTTTTCTCTCTCTCACCTCATATATATCAATGCTGCCCATACTGAAGCCTAAGTACGACACATGAGCAATGGCAGTGTTAACAAGATTTGGCACCAAAAAGATAGAGATTAGATTGGAAGGGAAAGAGATTGGAACTGCATTAAAGAAGATAGAGCAAGGCATATGAAATGCCTGTAATATGACTGCCTATTATACGCTTATTTTTTTATTCACTAAGCCTCACACACCAGTAGGCAATAAATGGAAGGTGCAGTTGACAGTCACCACGATTTTTGTGCAAGAATAGAAACGCTTCCACTCCTTGCATTGTGTATCTTTTAGAATGGAGCTAAAATATTTGTTAGTTTAAATTATTACATTAATCATTCCATATTGTCCCGTGTTTGTTCTCATCGTTCGATATAACGGATAAATCGATTATTGTGGGTTCAATATATGTGACATGATCTACCCTTTTTCGTAAAAGAAGTAATCGTTTTTGTCACTACAGTTTTGAATTTCGCTCTATACTTAGCAGCCACTTTGAATCTGATTTTCATATGTAGTAATAATTTTAGGACTCTGAAATGCTTGTGTGAAATGCCGTCGCTTCAGTGTACGTCTTTATTCACATCAGATTTATACAAAATCAAATGCATTTGCATTCTTTTTGGAAAGTAATTGTTGACTGTGTCGCCACATCTTTTAGCTAAGCATCAGACCGAATTATAAGCTCAAGAATTTCTATGTCTTGGCTTGTTTTGTACAGACCAACACCATGTATACAAAGGGGGCGCTCGTGGAGGCTGCCGCAGAAAGGGGGAATGGAGGGAGGGGAAAATAGGCTTAGCAGCCATAGGAATACATGGGAACCAATTTTTCAATTCAATTTTGTGATTTCACAGTTCGCTTATGATGCCGCCCTTTGGTGCAGGAAAACCATGAAGAGCATATCACAGATCGTGAAAGCATTGTGCAACAACCTTTTTACTCCATTTCTCTACGGTTGGAGTATTTGACCCAATTGACTACAGGTTACAATTGTAGTAAAAGCACGCAATTCCTCCCCCCCCCCCCCATTACACACTGAATGGTCTAAAATGGCGGATAGTTCTCGTTTTAACTCCATATTGATGGAGTAAATGTTTCCACGCATGGAGTTGAAGGGGTGGCGACAATCATTTAAGCTCCCTTTTGGGTTGATTCTTGTTTACAGTGTACGCTTTTAACGAATTCCAGCAATTCACCACACATACACCTGACCTCGCGGGATCGGAATCAAGCCGGAAACGCAATGCAAAGGCTACACATATGTCGTGTTACCTCAGAGCGTGTTCAAGAACGGGTAGAAACCGTAGCCCAGCCGCGGCGTGTTTCCCCAATCTGTGCAGCTTTCTGAACGCTGTGAAACCTGTTCGTACTAAAGAATGGGCTGCTGCGTGATTGGCCACTAATTTCGCTTTCGCATGCGTGGCTATCTCGACAGCTGTGCTGTGGACAGCAATTTGTGAACATCCAGTTGCTCGTAGGAAGTTGCGCTGTATAGCGCCAGCAAGTGCGGCCGGCGTGCGCGGTCTGCCCCAGCCTTGGAGGCGGTTGTGACGTGCAAGAGTGTGTAGCGCGAGGACTGGCAACCGCTCTATATGTATCAGAGTGCCTGCAGCCGTGCGGCAGACGGGCAGGTGGGCGGCTGCATTTAGCGGCGGCGCGTGCTCCTTCGTCGTCGGGTGGCGCACCGCTGCCGCCCCAGTGGCCGACTGGCGCTGCCGCCGGCGGAAGCGCGAAGAGGGAAGCGCCAGGGAGGCTAAAAAAAGGCCGCAGAGGGGAAGGGCACGATGCGCCCTTGTTCCCCGAAAAATCGAACCCAGGGCCGGCACGACCTTGGGCCGGCCAGACGGTCGCTGCCCCGGGCTCTGCGGCAGCAGAAAGAGCCGCCCTATGACGCAATCGCGCCGCGCCATTATTTTAAATGCGCCCGCTACGGAATACCATAAAGTATACGGCCAGCGGGCTCACACTGGGCCTCGAAGAATGGCCGACGGCAGGAAAAAAAAAAAGCTCCCTGCTTTTTCACTGGGATTAAAAAAAGAAGGGCCGCGCGCCTCGGACGTCCTTGAGAGTGTCGCGCGCTCCCTGTGTCGCTGGGGGTGGGCCTCGGTGCCAAGGCCTGTCGCGCAGGGTCACGTGAACGGAATTGGCGCTCGAGCGGCGCGCGCCAGGCTCCGGGTTCCGGCGCCACATGGTTGCTGCCGGCCGCGGCAACAGACGCCAATCGAACCCGCATGCTGCTACTGCTCTAATCAACAGCCGGCCACCACCACACGGTCCTGGCAGTGGCTTTCGGACTTAAGGAAAGCAAACTTGTGCGTCCAGTAACTGCCAGGACTTCAATTGTTAGCATCAGGCTCATAGGTCGTCTCCCTGGACGCCAGGGCTACTTCGTGCGTTACACTTCAAAATTTGAAGCTGAGGGGTCTCTGGAGACAGTGGTGGCACACACCCACGCATTAGGATTGTACAGACCCGCCAGTGGTTATGGTTATACTTACCAATATGTACTCATTCGTCCAGCAGCTTTATCAGAACGAAAATATATTATAGGGCTTGATTTATAAAAAAAGCGTTCGTATTAGAAGTTCCTTCAGCCCAAACCTCAACTCTATAAAACGTTCATCTTCTTGCGCTGTCTCGTCCGCAGCGTCGAGAAATGTCCGGCATCTTTTCCTGAAGTCGTCCTCTCATATCTCCCGTGTCGCTGTTCTCGCCTTTTTTCGTCGTTTAAATACGTAGTTCTTCTTTCTTTTTTTCTCAGTTCCCCTGTGTGTATTTTACCTAAGCGTTGCCATAAACCTAGCCGACATTTTGTGTACAAGAAACGCACAGTTGTGGACCCAAGTTATCGCTTGACAGAACCGAAATACGTCTCTTTAAAGAGTATTAAATTCCTGCCCTACACTGAAACGCAGTAGTTATACGCACAGCAACTCAGAAATTCTATATTTTGTTCGCTTTGGCTCAGCCTCTACATCAAGGCAACAAGGCGACGCCGTTAATTATCTCGTAGAGAAGAAAGAAGGTGTAGTTAGGTGTAGTTAGAGCATTTTGGGTTCCATGTAGGTCTGCCACGTGCTTGTTTCTCATTGTCTAATGAAAATACAAATGCGCACCAATTAAGAATGCGCACGACTCCATGTTGCGCACATCCTCGTGGTCGTTTTATTGGGAGTGACTCATCAACTCTACGCTTTATATGCTCCCCGAATTATTTTGATGGAAGAGAAAAGTTACCTCTTCGATTTTAAGCGGCTCCGGTATCATAAGGAGAAACGAGACAGAGAGAGAAAAAAAAAAAGAGCGACAAAAGGAAGTTCACGGACGTGCAGTGTTCTGCAGGATTAGGCAGATGTGAGCAAAAAATAATATGACGAAAAATAGAAACAAACGGAATAATTTACTTTTATGCCAGCTTTGTTTCACTGCTTCTCTGAAAGGAATAGCATGACATTATTGTTTACTGTGATTCTCAGCTTATATTATCAGCCGTTTCATATATTACCGACATCTTGTCCTCAAGTCATCCTCTCACTTTGTATGAAAAATTACATAACCGTCTGGACACCGATAACGTCAACTGCTTGCCGCATGTGCTCTTGAGCGTGTCAGTGCGTGACTTCTTTTGACGCCCATGTAGTCCCATGTGTTGTGAAATCAAACTTGACAACTCGGCAGAATATAGCGATGTTCTTGATGCGTTCTCATCCATATGCTAAGCGGTGGTAGGCAAGCGAGGAATGTGAGCAAACAGCGAGGAACCGAAATGACGCACCTTTGGCAAAGCAAACTTACACTTTTTGCTACGAAACTTAAAGTGTTAATGTACAAAATTTTCTAGCAGTTGCTCATCCAATGTTTAGCCGCTAGTCCTTCATCGCAGCGTGCTGCATGCTGAGCCTGCTAAATGCGCAAATCGTCAAACGCCGCTTGCTGCCACCCATTCCTCGCATGCTTTGTGGTCTGCTCTATTTAGGTCGTAACGACAAAGGAATAAGGGATAAGCCGCAAACTTTTCTTTATAAAGTTTGCCAGATTCGTCATTGTAGTGCGTGTGCGTTTGGCCTCACATACGCTGCCTGTATTTGCTAACACGTTTTCCTGAAATTCACTGCTGATTAGTGGAATGACCTAAAATACTGACAGTCGTCAACCCTGAGAAACGCACCAAGAGTTTGTCTAAAACCCCGGCGGCAAATAAGGTGGGCTCTTGAGAGTTGCCAGCGCACCAAAGCGGCTGCCTTGGCCGTCCATGTTTGCTTAATCATAGATCGAAATGAACAGATTTACGTCTTTGCAAGTTTGCCAATGATGATATTAAAAGCACGAGACGCGCGCTCTCTCCGCTCCTGCGGATCTCCTCCTTCAGATCGCTTATCTGGGGGAACAGCCAGCGGACGGCGCTACAAAGTAGCCGGCGCATTATTGATTTTCCAACCGGCTTCCCCACGAGGGAGAGAAACGGCTTCAAAGCGCAAGTAGGGCCGAGAAACGAGTCGGAATTATAAAGTGGTGTGTCTCAACCGGGAACAAAACCTTGCTCCCGTTTTATTCGCAGTCTTCCGTAAAGTTGTCGACACGCCTTTTCTTTTATATGAACTATTATATTACGCTAATAGTCTATTTTATTATAATTTGATGGTATTGGTATCGACCGGAACGTGTGAAGAAGCCGCAGCTCTTTTTGAACGAGCATCTTTTCGTTTACTATTTCCGTTTGTCGACCGATCTCTCACTTTTTGTGAGAGTCGTTGGATTACGTTTTGTCACTGCACCTGAAATAGCCGACCGCCAATCATGGCTTTAAGAGGGAACGAGGGGAGGGGGATGCGTATTTGTAAATAATTACTTGCATAAGCAACTGCTGCACGCCACTTTACTGATATTCTAGATGCATCTACTACGTTTTCACGCATAAAAAAATCAGGTGAAATATCGACAGTATATTTCTGGGGACAAATACGCCACCTTCAGCTGCGCCTTCCGTTTACCGCACTTGAAAAAAAAAGGCGGGCGTCCCCGGCACTGCGCGGAAAGAGGGATTAACACTGGGACGACAAGCGTCGACTTGCTTGGTCACACTCCTGCGAAGACTTGACGTCTAAAAGACGACAAAGACCAAACGCACCTCTGAGACATTCTAGCTCCGAGATCCGCAAATTCGAATCATAAAGTACTCTGCATAAGTGCGAGCGGAAATAAACTGGACTTTGTTTTTGTTGTTGTTTTGTTTCCTTCCCCGAAACAAAGGCGCTGGAACCGTAAAGCGGAGGAAAGATGCACCGGGGGAAGAATATCCTGCCAGCAGCTTCTACTTGAAACAGCATCCCCCGGCAGTAGCGCCGCCAGCCACCATCCTCTCCGTTTTGAGAGTCCGCCCACTCTCCTCACGAGCGCAACTCTGAAACAACAGCCGGCCATACTGGGGCGACTGACTTTGTGCAAAATATTTTGAACGCCGAAGCAGGAATAGACGGCGCGTGCGCCTCGCGCCGAGCCACAGCTGCACGGTGACGAAGCGCTTGCGCTTCACGGGGCCACGAGTGCGGTATGCACGACGACACGGGTGTTTATTCGGGCTGCGGTCAGATTTGCATTGACTACATACGTGGCAGGGCAATGACTCCTCTCTATACCAGCTGAGTCATCTGCTCTCAATGCCTCGCCAAAGTGTCCTTTTTATTTATTTATTTATTTATTTATTTATTTATTTATTTATTTATTTATTTATTTATTTATTACTCCTCAAATTACTCCTCCCCCCCCGCGTAGTCGTAGGGAGGGGAGGGTCACAAAATGATGTTATTACAAATATAGATGACCTTCTACGGTAGATTTAAAGTAAATGGTATGTCGATACTCGCCGCTTCGAATAGCCCCGTCGTGCAGGTAGAAATTTCCGGAGCCCTCCACTACGGCGTCTCTCATAGCCTAAGTCGCTTTGAGACGTTAAACCCCATAAACCAAACCAAACCTCCGAGGAAAAGGAGTGCTGGTAAGTTATCTATTTTATTATTTACAGATACTGCAATCCACGAGGGATTTTAGCAGGGTGGGGACATAACATTGCGGGGAAAACAATAATCGTAGGCAACAGAACGAAATGAAGTAAAAAATGCACTGCCATATGAATGCAGCAATATGAAGAAAGGAAAATACACTTTCAGTTAAATACAACAAGCGTCATTTTTAAACACAATGCACTGCGTGAAAACAAAAAAAAAAAAAAAGGCAAGAAATGAAAAAGCATATTAGAGCTTATACGTCATCAGTTGAGATGGGCGGTAAAGAAAGACAAAGAAGGTAGAATCAAAGTAATGTTAGTTAAGCTATTCCAGTCCCGCCCCACCCCCCTTTACAGTTCTAGGAAAAAAAAATATTTAAAGCAATCATTTTTTACACGGAAAGGTGTCACTGTTAGTTGATGCCTCTGCCTGGTGGCATATCCAGAAGAAAATGTAATTATATCAAAGATGTTAACGTTGTAGTGTCCATTTACAATGTGATACATGAATTTTAGCCTGGAAACTCAATTACGCTGTATTAGTTGCGGCAAGTTGGCTCATTTTAAAAGTTCTGTGACGGAAGTCCTGCGAGAAAAATCATTGTATATAAAGCGAGCCGCCTTTTTCTGCACACGCTCGAGCTTTTTGATGTTGGTTTGTGTAAACGGATCCCAGATAACTGCTGCTAATCAAGCACCGGAAGTATAATTGTGTTATACGCTAGTAAACGGACATTGCTTGTGGACTGTTTTAAAGCTCTTCGAAGAAAAAACAATTTACGACAGGCGTTAGCGGTTATATATATATATATATATATATATATATATATATATATATATATATATATATATATATATATATATATATATATATATATATATATATATATATATATATATATATATATATATATATATATATATATATATATATATATACTTTATCTATGTGGAGATTCCATTTAAGGTTGTTGGTTATCCACAGCCCAAGGTATTTGTATTCTGTTACTTCAGAAAGAAAAATATTGTTAGCGGAATAATTGAAGTTAAGCTTACTCTATTTTTTTTAGTCACATACATATAAACAGCTTTTTTTTTTTCTTTTTTTTTTTCAAAATTTACCGCCATCTGCCAATCCTCGCACCAAGCAACAACATTCTGAAATGCATTATTTAACAATACTTGACCGAAGGGGCTTTCTATTTCTGAGTACAGTCGTCTGCATATAATCTTATTTTTACAGGAACATCTTTTACAACATCGTTTATGTAAAGGAGAAAATGAAAAGGTCCAAAAACCGAGCCCTGGGGAACACCAGAGTCAACGGAAAGTTTTTCAGAGTCTTGAGTTTTAAAACTAACGAACTGTTTGAGTGCAGTAAGTAAACTGATATCTAGTTAATGAGCTGAGGATTTTTAAGAATATTGTTTATTTATGCAGTAGTTTATAATGACAGACTGTCGAAAATTTCAGAAAAATCCATAAAAATGGCTTCCGTTTGTTTACCGTTGTTTATGGCATTTGCGAAATCGTTTATTGTTTAAACCAATTGAGTTATTGTCGAGTAGGCTTTCCGAAATCCATGCTGGTGAGTTGTTAGATAACGGTGTTCCTCAAGAAATACCAAAATATGTTTGTGAAATATGTGCTCCAAGATTTTACAAGCAGTTGAGGTTAATGAAATGGGGCGGTAGTTCTGAATGTGCTGCTTATTTCCTGCTTTATGGAGTGGCTTGACTCTGGCGGTCCTCCAGTCGTCCGGCACCTAACCAAGGCGCAAGGATTCTACATACAAAACATGCAAACATGTGCGAGACTGCTCGTGATCAATGGTATTAGGGTGGGGATTGTGGGATATCCGATTAGAGCGTGTGGTAGCGGAGCACTGGTATTAAAAGCCTGTTAAAATCTACGATACAAGGGAAAGACGGACAATTTGACGTCGACAGGCTAGCATAGGAAGATGGAGCCGAGATTTTAGTGCAGAAACGCTAGTGTGGTAAGAGTTTAGTTGGAAAAAATAAATCTTGCAGCATGGTTCTGGACAGATCCGAACCTGGTGATAAGGTTAGCATAGAAGGGATTGTGCGCGCCACATGCGAACTCAAGTTATACACATATAGATATTAAGTAAGCAAGAAGTCTAATGGAACGGGAGGTTAGTGAAACTCTGCGCCGTAAAGTTTACCCTCGAACTTTACTTGTTGAATTAGTAACATGATAAATGTGATAGGATCCACATTACATCTTTGCTTAAATGAATATCGGGGCACTTATAAATGTCAACTGATATATGATGTGATGTGATATGATATGATATGATATGATATGATATGATATGATGTGATATGATATGATATGATATGATATGATATGATATGAATAGTGTTAAGTGTGAAAATATTATCCTCGTGGTTGCGCAGGTGATGGAAAGAAAGAAGGAAGGAGTGTTTTAGTACTATTTAGTCACATAGGCCAAGTGTTACACCGTTCTTCAATGCTGACAAGATCTTGAAGGATGGTGCTGTCAGTTGGATTGTTTATTAAGTGATAAAATAGAATCACCAGATTGTCTAAAATCAGACTTCATGTTAAGAGATAAATCATTTATATAGATAAGAAACATAAGAGGTACTAAAACGATGGCCCGGAGAACCCCAGACAAGGCAGGAGAGTATGAATGAAAGGAGTGAATTAGCATGGACGAATTGATAGCGATCTCTTAAAAAATCTCGAATCCAATCCAGAACAGAGGGATATGTAGATTTAGGTGTGACATCTTAAGAGTGAGGCACCCATGAGGGCTTTTATGAAATGCTTCCTCGAAATATAGCAATGTGGAATCTGTGGGAATGTTGCGGCGGCATGCATGTATATTATGAAGAAAGAGAACATGTTGTATGATACACAAGCGAACTTTACGGAAGCCATGTTGGCTAGGCTCTCGATGATAAAAACTGGACAGTATGAGAATACATTGTATGTTTCATGTTTTTACAACATGTGCTGGTTAATGAGACTGGCTTATAGTTCAGTAGTGGATATTGGTTACCTTTCTTGGAGGCTAAATGAACTTCCGGATCCGCTAGTCCCGTGGTAATGAACACACAAAAAAACCGACTGTTGCAAAATTGACAACATGATACTACAAAAATATTTAGTCTTTTTGAGGATTTTAGCGTTGATGCCGTCAACATCTGTGAATGAAAAATTATTTTGTGGCGCCTACTATTTTAGCGATTGCGCACGGTTCAAAGATAATGTTTTTCATGGGCGGATGAAGAAAATAAGGGGCTTCCGGGAAGTTGTCAAGAGGTTCTTGTATGGATACTGAACAAAATGTGCCATTTATAATATTTGGAAAGCCAGATTCAGGAAACTTCAGAGTGGTCAGTCAGGGAAATTATGCTGGAAGCAGGGGAGTTAATTGTTTTCCACAAGCAGTTCGGATTATCATGAAGCATGTTAGGTACTGCAACAGAGAAGTTATTCTCAGTTCAAGCTACGTCGGTATCATATTAGCGGTAGATCGGTATTTTTTCCATGCTTGGGCCGTGTCTATAGATTTATTTGAGCGAAATAATCGTTTCTTTTGATGCCCAGTCTTTTCAGCGTTTTGATATACCACTAGGAACAAGGTCGTTCTGATATGGTGATAGTCAGAACATATATGCTTATTAGGCATTGCATTTTGGACTTGATACGTCATCAGTTATCTTCGAGAGAGCGGAGCGAAAACCCAGATGTAAATTTGTCAAATAAAGAAAAAGAAAGCAGCGAGGCCGCAATTGAAAGCTACGTAATCGCATTTGTCATAAAGGCAAGCGTTTATTTGTTTGTATTTTTTATTATTTCCTAAATGACACGAGTATGTAGCATGAATGGCCAAGCGATTGCTAAAACTTTATATATAAATGATGGTAGAGAAGCTATCACGTTGTGACATCAGCACAAGGTTCACGACGTTAGCTGAATGGTCACTGATTGGAGTGGGAAGGTCGAGTAACTCACCTGTAGTCCGAAAGTAAGACAGGTGTGACAAACTCGCTGGCAGGGTTAGCATTTGAAAGAGTGGAAGCATAGTTACACCACATGACAGGTGGGATGCTTAAGTCGCCAAACAGTAAAATTGGAATATTGGAATACATGGCTGTTCTTATGTTCGGGGCACCGTAAATACAAAATTTCAATGAAGAACCATAGTTTAGTTAATGATAAGAGACACCATTTATAATACGTGAATGGAATGCATCGTACACAGCAAAGCCAGATAATTTCCAATGGGCTTGGAATGTTCACTCAACAACGAAGTAACAAGCAATCGGTAGCAACGAAGACTCCCTCACCCATAATGTCGCAACGATTGGTTCGAAACATATCAAAATTCGGATGAGAGGTTTATTACCTCACTGTCACTAAGTACAGACGTAAGCCAAGTTTAAGTTAATAAAGCTATGTCAGTGGAGCATGATTCAATCGGGTTATATAGTTCATCGCGTTTCGGGATTACACTACGAATGTTTGTGTACAAAAATGATAATTGAGAACGATGAGGCTGTTTCACTATGTGCTTCTGTCGAGCTAGTTGCTAGGGTTTAACCTCAATTACGTTATTAGTCATGGAGGCACTGTGAAACCACGGTGTAGATGAGCCGTATGTGAAAGTACTGGAATATATTTATAGCGGCTGCACAGCAACCATAGTTCTACATAAAGAATGTAATAAAATTCCCATAAGGAAAGGTGTTAAGCAAGGAGACACGACCTCTCCAGTACTATTCACAGCTTGCTTAGAAGTATTCAGAGACTTGGAATGGGAGCAGTTAGAGATAAGGGTAGATGGAGAATACCTCTGTAATCTGCAATTCGCTGATGGCATTGCCTTGCTAAGTAACTAAGGAGGTGAATTGCAAGGAAATATTGATGACTTAGACAGGTTAAACAAAAAGGTAAGCCTAAAAACTGTTAGGCCGAATACTAAGGTAACGTTTAACAACATTGGGAAGGAACAGCAGTTTACAATAGGTAGCGGAGCCCGGGAAGTGGTAAGAGAATATGTCTACTTATGACAGGTAGTAACCGCAAATTCGAACAATGAAAGAGAAATAACCAGGGGAAAAAGATTACGATGGAGCGCATTTGGCAAGTACTCGCAGATTATGACGCAGGGTACCGGTATCGCTGTAGGTGAAAATATATACCAGTTGTATCTTACCAGTACTCGCATATCGGGCTGAAACGTGGAGGCTAACGAAAGGGTTCTACTTACGTTGAGGACAACGAAAAGGGCTATGGAACGGAAAATAATAGGTGTAACGTTAAAATATAAGAAGTGTGCAGAGTGGATCAGAGAAGTAACTCGAGTTATACTGATATTCTAGTGGAAACAAAGAATAAATGGCCATGGGGAGGGCATACATTGCGAAGAGAGGATAACTGATAGTCGCTTAGGGTAATAAACTGGATTCCAAGGGAAGGAAAGCGTAGCAGGGACCGGCAGATAGGTGGGCGGATGTGTTAAGAAGTTCCCAGGAGTCAAGTGGATGTAGCTAGCACAAGACCGGGTTAATTAGAGTAATATGAGAGAGGCATTCGCCCTACAATGGGTATATTTCGCATGATGATGATGGTGGTGGTGGTGGTGGTGGTGGTGGTGGTGGTGGTGGTGGTGGGGGTGGTGGTGGTGGGGGTGGTGGTGGTGGGGGTGGTGGTGATGACTTTATCAGTGGAGGGGTGGAATACACACGTTATTTTTCGGATGTTTACCTGTCATATTGCATTCTAAAGAAGATTTTATTACATTTTTTATATTCATAGAGGCGTTTGCATGCAAGGGGCAATAATCTTCGGGGTCACTGTCACCAACATATTTAAATTTACGGTTTAACGAGAGCAAACGCTGTTTTTCTTTCAAGTACGCCAATTTTTCTATATTATTTTTTTTTTTCTGCACAAAAGGTGCGTGCCAAGACGATGGGCGCGGTCAATGTCACGAGGCTCGGTGCGTACATCTAGGTAATGGCTGCAGTGCCCGATGATTTTTTTTTTTTTTTTCAGTATCCTGACATGACTCGTTATGGGAACGTTCCGCATCATAAAACACCAAATTATCTTTTCGTGCTTGGTTTTCAGCATCGTCCAGGCGAGCAGTCAACATTTGCAACGTTAGCGTTGCATTCCGCTGTCTTAGAGTGTATTTTTTTTTGCCACATATTTTATTGAGAAGGAAGCGCAATGTGACGAAGGCGGTTGTAGACTTCACTTACTGCTCCTTCGTGGTCGGTCAGAAATTATTTGGTTGATTTCAGCTCTTCAAGAACAGTTAACTGTCCGGACTGGACGGCTTGGGTGGATTTGATTAGGTCGAATGTTGGACGTTCCGTAGGCTCATGATAGGATTCAATATTGCGGCGATCAGGAGCAAGTCAAATATAGCGCGAGAACATTCATAGACAAAATTGCATGCGAATAAATGTGGGCTTGGCAAAACGAATAAAAAGCCGTTGCCTGAGCGTTTTGCATGCATGGTATGGCAGCCATCCCCAGCAAATGCAAGACAGGAAAGCTTCGCAAGTTAACTGTGGCCCGTCGTTTCCGTACCACCCAGCCCAATGAAGGGTACTGAGTGCTTTGTATACGTATTCTATAATGTACAAGAAGTGTTTTTTTTTTTTTTTTTTTTTTTTTTTTACGAAAAATTTGTTAGCGCGTCCTTTAAAACGGTGCGTCTTATATGTGAATATTTTTTATATCGTCTTACGTAACGTTCCAAGGTGAAATTTATCGTGGAACAGCGGCAGTAAAGATCAAGGAGGTTATACTAAGTATGTAATGCCCTTATTAACGGAGTCCGCGAATAAAAAACCTTTGGTTGTCTCACAGACCCCAAGCATTATTTATATGAAACGCCACAAGGCGGCCACAACTGCGCTCCTAGCCCGCTCTCACTGCCAACACAAGCCAGGATAAGCCGACTCACTTTATTTGCAACTGTATTTGGCGGGTATTGAATGTGTGTTTTCCACTTACAGCGTGTACTGCGCCTGACGTGAGCGCCCGAGCAAGGCGAAAATCTAAGCAGCGATTCTGAGTGCGAAGAGAATGTCCGTAACGCTGCCGCTAGAAATCGGCGAACTTTTTTGATAGCGCTTTGGAAGATTAACTATCGAGGACTTCATTAAAACTAGTTACTGCTCTGCCTAAGCGAATGTTTTTTTTTTTTTTGTTTGTCGTAATCTGTTGCTCGCTTTTTCCCATCCTTTCTCGCCGCGTACGGAGTGCTCTACTAGGCTACGATCAATTCGTAATAGTTGCCGTATATCCAAGCCCCTTTGCTCTTTGTAAATTGAGGCGCGTCTTACATTTATATATATATATATATATATATATATATTCTGCAATGAGATTAAGTGCTTGGACGCCGGATATACCCAGTTATCAAGTGTCGCATATGTTGTCATTAATTAAGGTGACTCATAACATGAGGAAGAAAGCGGCTGTCACGTGTGAATAGCGTGGTAGCCGGGTTTGTAATCTCTGCACGCAGGAGTGCGGATACTCTTGGCTCACCGCTGAGGTTTGAGAACTTTTCTCGATTTTGAATATCGGCTCATTATTTTAATCATCACAGTTGGCTGCCTCAAAAGTTGCTTGCTGCTTGGATATATAAGGAAATCAGTGCCATAACGCTCTGTTGGCAACGAACTAGGCCGTAGCTCTAAGGGCGCAGAAAGGCAGCAGGGGCCGAGCGCTGGTCCATCTACATCGGAAACATAAAAAGGCTAAGCGAAAATAGCATGCATGTTATCCCTGTCTGTTGGTTATGGTTTCGTCATATGGTGCTGCCGTGGGTTAAAGATGGGACACATTTCATTCCATTTTCTCGCTGATTTCTTGGGCTGAAATTTTCGGCTGCGTGTCAAAAGTAGTCCGCTCGCACTTATCTATCGGCGCGACTTTTTGGGTGTTGCGGGAGCGAGCGACGAGGGCGTAATGGTAGCCGAAACTCCTGACCGAGCCAACACATTCTCGACTCGTTTTACGCCGTCGCGCTAATGAGGATGGTGTGCCGTCCATCGTCGCCCCCCCCCCCCCCCCCTCCCCCTCCTCATCCCGGCTAGTCAGCTTCTCTGGGTTTCTCGGACGTGCGATCCCCATGGCCCGACATACGATGGAGCAGACTACCCGTTGCTATGGCAACGGCTCGGGGCGTTGTCCGCCGTGGCGGCCTCTTTTCGCGCGATCCCTAAAAGCGGATAAAAAAAAAATACGGGAGAACACGGAGCTACTGCGTTCGCTGATAATAAAAGCGTAGCAGTATGCACTTTTAGCTGAAGGTCCATCTCGCGGTGCTGCCGCCTTGTCCACGGCTCCACATCGTTTGCGGTCACCTCTTTGCGTTAAGGCTTAGATGCCCAAACCGTGCTAGTGTCTGTATCCTGTATCCAAGCGGAAGCTGCTTTCGACTTGGTGATGTAAACGCGGAGAACTTGCTCAACAGTTTTTTGGCCGCATGGTCGCCATCCTGTGTCAGAAAATCTCCTCTATTACTTGACGTTTCCCAGGAGGGACGAAGTTTCAGACAAATTCCACCAGATTTGCGCCGGGCGGGTGCCGATCTTGGTGATATATAAATTTCTTGTTGCATTGAGTTTAATTGGTCGCATTATGAATTGGAGGTATGTGCAGAAAGTTAAAAAAAAAAAGCCTTGTAGCCTTCTTATTTGCTGTCCAACTCCAAAACCAGACCACCATCGCCTTCCAGTGCCCATCCTGGCTCACCGTTCAGGAACCCAATGATGCACTTTTTTTTATTTGTTTTTTTTTTCTTAACTGCCACACCATTCCTAACGTGGTGCGGAAAGCTAAATCAAGTTAAAGCTATTTTGTCTAACGAATCGACACCACTTGCTGAGAGCCTCCAACGAGCACAACACAACGAAGTGTAGAAATAAAGCAAGGTCATGCAGATTTTAAAAAATTCAGCTCCGCAATCCAGGACTTTACGCCACTTAGCGTGGTATAGCAACGAGATTCCGAAACGAACATCTTATTACTGTATTTAACGGTAAACTCTTCCTTACCTTTTTTGTTAAGAACGTACGCTCTTAATTTTCACGTTTTTCGATTTCTGTCGGTTTTCCCGGGGCTTCAAAATTTTGATCTGAAGCAGCGTTCATCACGGTGGTGTGCCACCTTAGCAATCCAAGATGGCGTCCACCCTAAGGTCCGAGGTTCGGACCTGTGCTAGATGGTTCGGTTGGTTAACGTGCTCAAAAATGCTAGGCGAGTCGAGCTTTAAAATGTGGGACGTAGTCGTACCGACGACCTCTGGTCATTGCAACCGTAACGGGAGTGTAACTTCCAGCGGCCGTGGCGATAAACTGTTAAATTAGTTTAGAGGGGAAAAAAGGCGCATGTATCTGTCACCGTTCTCGGTGGACATCTGAACGGTAAGGGAAGGGGGGAGAGGGGAGTAAAAGAAAACGGAATAGGTGCCTTAGTGGAGGGCTCCGGAATAACTTCGACCTCCCGGGGGCCTTTAACGTGCGCTGACATCGCACAGCACACGGCCGCCTTTGCGTTTCGCTTCCATCAAAATGTTGCCGCCGTGGTCGGGATCTAACCCAGGTGCTCCGGTTCAGTAGCCGCGTGCCTTAACCACTGAGCCACCGTGGGTATGGCGGGCGGACCAGTAGCAGCAGGAGGACGCGGGTGGCACAAAATGAATCGTCGTTGCGTGTTCAACATATGCGCATTACGAGCACTAAAGAACTGCGCCTGATCAGCGCACCAGAACTTTGTGGTGAAAGTAGTCAGGGAGGACGGGAATAGAAAATTTGTAAGTACCATTTGGCTGCCCAATATGATTTTTTTTTTCCTGGCCGTACATGTTCAAAAGTGCCTATGTGTATCTTTGGCGGCAAGTATACGTAGACCCACAAAAAAATAAAAAGCTGTACTTTACTTGTTTCATGCGTGGCCGCACACCGCTGAGGGGGGGGGGGGGGGGGGGGGGGGGAATGAAACTAACGTGACGGTTCCCACTACCCGCAAGC
This sequence comes from Amblyomma maculatum, assembly GCF_055883805.1. Lineage (NCBI taxonomy): Eukaryota > Metazoa > Arthropoda > Arachnida > Ixodida > Ixodidae > Amblyomma > Amblyomma maculatum. Next base: position 190,138,466 of record NC_139344.1, read on the forward strand.
GTGCTTCACCGCTTCCCTCCGGAGCGCAGCGTAAAGCGTAACGTTCGCGCTAGCTCGCTCAGCACGCAGTAAATTTATTTCCATATAAAAGGCCAAATTTCAATGAAGAGTTGAAACTGTGTATTATGAGGTACTTTATGCATGCATCATTTGTTTTCCTTTCGTCTCTGTTCGTTGATAACATTTGCTGTGACGTTTTTTCTTATTCCCATGACATTAATCTAGGCCGCCGCAGTTGGTTCCCTGCAATATCCCACGTCCAAGAGAAAAGATATCGAGCCTTGTTACTACAGCTGTTAGATTAAACTATTCAGAATGTCTCTTGATTTGTTCTGATTACTTGAATAATGCCCTATGCATGCACAAGTATTTGAAATTCTATATATCAACCTCGGAAGGACTCCCTTGAGTCTGCATAATAGGTTCCTCAATATGATTCTATTCTTTATAGCCATGCATCAACATCAGAACTGAAGTTCTAAACTAATGCACCAGTTTTGGCAAAATGAGCTTTAATCGCGTGCCGAGTGCAAGACAAGCAAGCATTGTGGTGTTTTCTTTAAAAAGCATATCCTTTTTTTTTTTTTTTTCATGCTACACCCAACAAACACTTTAACCCCCCCCCCCCCCCCCCTCTTCCCCGTTTCAAAAAACCAAAACCAAAAAAAAAATACTTTCTTACGACTCTTTTTTCACTTCTTCTACGTACTAGCGTCCTTACGGGCCGCGAAGATTAAAAAACAATTTAGTAAATATTAGCATGAGCCCTAAGAATTGCTTCCTTCCTTCTTTGACTTACCTCCGGCAAAATTTTTTCATGCATATTATTCAAGGAGCGCAATACGCTCAAGCATATCTGTTTTGCAGCGGGGCGTACATTGAGCCGAAGTAATTAATTATATGCGACGGAGACAGCCAGCATGATCGGCGTTTCGCAAGCAGGGCTAAAAATAACTTGCCGTCGAGTACAGCAGGAGTCGGTTTGTTTATGTTAAGCGGAAAGGTGTGTGTGTGTGTCTACTGAATCCCAACATCGCCATCGAACTTGAGTGGTTTAGACAGCCGGGTGTTCCGCACGGTTCTCTTTTTTCGTTGTCTTGCAATATCTGTATTTTCTGCGTGATATCACGAAGGCTGACTGAGTGCTCACGGTGAATTTTTTTTTTTTTTTTTTTTTTTTTTTGTTCAGCACGAATAGGTTCGGAGCTTTATTTCTCGCTGCTTTCCATACGGCTGCCGAAACAGGACGAGCCAAATGAAATCTTTACGACGGAATATCTGCACCATCGGTTCGATTAGTAGCCGTAGCTTCGTGTGGTCATTCTAAGATTCGGCTATTATTATTTTTTTATCTGAAAGAACAATCTTATTATAGTATGCACTAATATTTGCGAGGAGCGGAGCAATTATCTAATGATTATAGTCTGCAGTCGAATGTACCAAGGAAAAAATACAAAGAGAGAGAGAGAGAGAGAGAGAGACCTTCAAGCAACGTCTCAGATGTTTCTTAGAAGGGTGGAGAGAGTGAGCGGTATTTTTACTTGCTTACAATATCCTAGGTGTAAATCTATCGGACCTCTCCTCATTCATCTTTTTCCGGGTGGACCATGTCAAACTTGCTTTTAGTGGCTGTACTGCTGAAGCTACATCCTACTGCTCGAGAGACATCATATGGAAAAGCTTCCTTTTTCCCTTCGTTGGCCCTTTAAGATGAGGGCAAGGGGACGCCAGTGATTAGTGTTTCCTACTCACCTACGACAATGCAAGGCCGGATATGAAATGGATATTCGTCAGTACAAAATTTTCTTCCACTTTTCCAGCAGTTTTTCCTATCTAGCTTTGTCCCAAGAAGTGCTCGTTCTGCGGTGGCTGACACAGGACGGCTGTCTTGGTTTAGTGGAAAGCTTGAATAATGCGACGAGTTCTAGTCTCTTTGGTCTTTAGTACATCGGGCGGCATTCATTGCTCTCTGTGTATGGAATATCACTGCGTTTGATTATTTTCATATATATTTAGTGCAGCCCCAGACTACTGATAGTGCTTTGAATTGCCACAGAGTCAGTATTACGGCAATACAAAGCTCACCAATCGCACCTCAAGTCTAGCGGCAAAACATAAGGTAAACAAAGGAACCTGACTTATAAATATTAAAGGACATAAATTCGAGAAGCGTGCTCAAAATTATTGACATCGAAGGAAAAAGGAAGCAGATCATATGTGCAATAAACAAAAAATGAATGCTATGTTCATTGTCTACCGAGACAATGAACATAGCGAGACAATGAACGGTGCCAGTGGAATGAAAGGATAAAATTAAGCGGCAACGCGACCGTGTAAACAGTGAAATCTTCCTCGAAAGCCCAAAGTGGAGCTTGATATGAAGACCGCGTTCGCCTGCCCTTTTCAGTGTCGCCCTTTCTCTCGCACTTCTCGTTGGCTAGTCTGGCCCTCCCTCGTCTGGCGGATAATCGCGACCCAGAAGCAAAACCCCGCCAGTCGCTGCCAGGCAGGAAGAGAAATGCGGCGAGTAAGAGCAAGTTCTGTTTACTACGCCGCTCGGCAGACAGCGCCGACGGTGAATGGCCGAATCGTCCACGTGAAAACAACGAACGTCGTTCGTTCCTGTCTGGGAGCGTTGGTGGCGGCTTTGGCGTCGTGCTTTATTTGTCTGCTTGGTCGACGCGTATGAGGGGTGTCCATGTCACTGGGCGTCATCCCTTGGGCGGAAAGAAAAGCAAGTTGCAAAGCCGGCCAGCGGGAGGCAGGCGTAGCTGGCGAGCAGACGACGCAGCGTACGTCGCTGCTGCTGGCATTTTCGTGCGGCCGGAGTGCCGCCATCTCTCGCCGGCCGGTCGAATCGGGCGCACCCGTCGGAGCAACGAACGAGGGCAGTTTTTTGGGCCACTCGGCGCGTGTGGCGTATTGATCAGTCTGGCAGACCGGGTTAGAATCCCCCGAGCAGGGACTGGGGCACCGGTGGAGGGAGGGGCGCGCCAGTTGTCTGGTGGAGGACCCTGGCGCAGACGTCTGGCCCGTATTGCTCTTGGCGTTCCCGCTGGTCACGTGGCGCTAGTCGATCGGCGCTCGCAGCGCCGTCATCCCCTTTGGGGAGCGCGGGAGGGGGAGCTCCATCCAAGCAGATAGCGCCAAAAGCAGCAGCTCGGGGCGCTGCCCCGGTTCAAGGCCGGTCGCTCCCAATGTCGGCCAATGTCAGGGCCGCCGCGGCTCCCCGCTCGCGCTTACGACAGCGCGCCGCAGGAATGCCGTGCAATGCAGGAAGCGGCAGAGGAAGCGCTCGGCGCCGCAACCCTTTTTACCCAGGTGCCGCAATGGGCGGCACCGCGTCTCGGCTGCGGCACGGCTTGTCTCTGAATAAACGTTGCTCTGTTTCGTGGTGAATTCTGGCTTACCTCCTCGGTGAAAGATAGCACTCAGCGAACAGAGTAGCCTTCCCCCATTCTTGCATCACCCCGTGTGCTGTTGCCAGACAGATGCCATCGCGTTCCCGTGCGCAGGAGGAGGCGCCTTAAGCGATCAGAGGAAATATTTCTCGAGCAGGGGGGGGGGGGGGGGGGGGGACAAGTGCGTCACGGTCGCATCTGCCTACAAGCGCTAAACATGTGCGTCAGGCCAAACATGTGTACGGCCTGTTACAAGAGTCAGAAATTTCAGTTTGGTATTGGGTGAACATTGTCTGTAGTGGAATAATGTTTTTACAGCCAAAAATCTGATTTAAAATAAGTAGTCTAGATATTCACGCTCACTTCAAGGACCTACAAAAGACAAGGACATGTCACACAGAATGCCACCTGTCCGGCTTCGGAGCTCAAGCAACGTCCCCATCGGGATACCCATTCCTTAATAAAGATGAAGTTAGCGCTAACACTTAGACGAAGACAGAAGAAAGAAAACACACACGACAATTGACAAGCGCTTGTCAATCGTCGTGTATGTTTTCTTTCTTCTGCCTTCGTCCAAGTGTTAGCTCTAACTTCATCTTTATTATGCAGAGCCGATCAGCCCGACAACGCGCACTCCTGGACCCACTCGTTACAATAAAGGCCGATTTGTGTGAGCATTTGAACGTTGAGCGAAGTTTCGCTAAGTTGAAATAACCACGAAGCGGTATACCCAACTACTTGCTTTGATATCCTGTACGCATTTTTGATGGCTACGTGTTAACGAAATCGTTATAATTTGCCCTGCCCAGACAGTGATGTCATTGCGCAACAATTACGCTAGGCCCGATGGTCTCTCCAATCGATACACTCAGAAAATAGAATAGCGCTAAAGCAACGAATAATTAACGTTTAAAGCCGAAATCTCTCCGAAATATTATTGAACACCTTTGGCTATCATAGGGCAGGTAGGCTTTCATAGTGTCAAAAACAGATGACTAGCGTTAGAAGCCTCCCTCCGCCGTACGTCCACCCAAGGGTATCGGCAAGGCAGAAGGAGTTACCTTGTGCTGGGCTTTCCTTTAAGAGTATTAACACCGAAAACCTCAATACTCGCCCTTAAGGCTGCCCCTCGCTATAATATGACGCTCTGGGTGAAGTGAACGCTAAAGCACCCGTAAAGATGTTTCAGCCTGCTACTGATTGTTCTCGGTGGAACGAAAATTTGAGTTTTTCGATACCGTTTAGTCGATTCGATCACCCCAACTTTCAGCACATTAGCGGTGAAAGCTTCTTTGCTTTGTTAGGCCCCGTGTCGGCAATGGATGTGAGGGTGTGTTTGTAAGCCTTACCATATAGCTCCCCCGCTTTCGGATTCTCACTGCCTCGCATGATAAAGGTATAGAACCATGCTAATCGTTCGCTGTGTACAATGCTACATCATTATGGTGCTACGAGCATGCGGACATCCATCCGGAGTTCATCCCATAGTTTGCTTATTCAATTCATCTGAAGTCAAGCCACTAGCAATCCTCGCAATTCGCGACCCCTTCCCCCTGGGAGAAAGAGAGTTATCCCTCTCATACCTCCTTTATGGCCGAAGTGCACCTAGGCAACGGCTCGGCTCGCCTTTGGGCAGCAAGAGGGCAGTTTTCGGTCATGACAACGCCCACGTTACTCAGAAAGTCCCTGCAACACATTTTATTTAGTATTAGTCTGTCGGCGTGCACCGAGCACTGGCAATGGTTCCACGGATGAAACCATCACTGACAGCTCCCAATCTCAAATACACTTTTGGGGAGGCTCGGCGCCGCAGCGCGCTGGCGACGGCGCCTCCGCTCCCTTTCTTTTTTCTTTTTTTCTCCTTGGGGCCAAGCGCCCTGGTGACATTGTAACACATAGTGTTCAGCGCCAGCGGCGCCGTTGCTGCGCCCACAGCGCTAGAGCGGAAAGGAGGGCTGCCAGCCTGGCTTCTGCATTGATCGACCCACAGCTGGCACGCCCTCGAAAAAATCGCGCGCTCGTCGATTTCGGGAGCAGGCTCCCGTAGCTGGACAGCTAGCGCCCCCTGGACGAGACCTTCACACTCGTCTCCACGTGGTGCAGTGGCAGGCGTCGGCCCGTTGCCATGCGAGCGCCCCGGATCGCCGTCGCCAGCCGAGCACGGCCGGAGGGGGAGAAGGAAGCCAGAAAAGAGAAAGGTCGCAGTACAGAAGGAAAAAGAAAACGAGTTTAGGAAGTGCATTTTGGAGGAAGAAAGAAGCAAGACATCACGCGTCAAAGTTTGACTTATGGTCGTCTTTCTCCTTGGATTCCAGGTCTAATATTTATTTTAAACATTTCTACTTTCAACCTCGGTACTTCACACCGCTGAAACAGCAACAGCTTAGTCCCGAGTGGTTGTCACTCCCGATTGTTCAAAACGTCTCTTCAAAAGCCCGCCCGAACTTCGTACATCTCACGAAAATCTTTAATCACCGATTACGCGGGTTCCTGCAAGGCTTCTTTCAACACGTGCCTGCATTATTTCCGCAGTGCTCCGGACACCCGTTGCACTCAATTGAATTTTCTTTCCGCGCTCGCGCATTACGCGCGATCGTTACGCCTGGAGTGATGTCATTTTGACTGCGCTTATTTTCTTTCCTCCTCTCCAAAGTTTCGTGCCGTGTATAGTGTAGCTTGTGTGGGCAGCGCTGTTGCTGCACGTTTCCTGGCGCAATAGAGTTCTTTCCTGGACCGACTAACGATGATGCCTCGCTTGCGTTGCGTCCACGAAAAGCGAGCACCGAAGCATCGCTACAACGCTTTGCTGCCCCACGTGGCGAAAGCAGTCGCCTGTGTCGACACACTATAACTTATTTCCCAGATAGAGATGCGATGTGAACAAGTGCGCCTGGTCTGAATTTTCGCGTCTCTCGTGGAATATGGTTATGCGCGGGATGTGTTCGCAACCGGGGTTGGCATACGTTGCCATCCTGCTCCCTCTGCCTTCCCATCGGATGAACTATGCATGCTAAATAAGATGCGTATCGTCGCCTTCTGGTTTAAAGGCTGGAAGAAGAGCGGCACTATTCGTGCACTACTGGCAGAGTACTTATACTTATTATAAGTACTTATTATTATACTTATACGTCGTACTTTTTTTTCCCCCGCTTATTTTCGGCTCAACTGCGCTTCAACGGTCCTAGATTATCTCCTGCTGCTTAAGGAAATGCAACTGGTCAGTATAATACTGAATCATAGAGAGAGTTTCCCCCCAAGCAGGGAGTCCTTCAAAAATCAAGAGCTGGAACACTATAGTCTCTTAGGTAAGTCTGAAACTTTACAACGTTGTTACTTTTTGGTTTGTCAGATATTACTCGATTGTTTTCAATTACCTTTGTTTAATAGCTCTGGAATGCTAAAAATATTAATTATTTTTCCTAAATTTAGTATTTAAACAGCGTAAAATAAACTTTCCCTAAAATGGTAAAAAGCTGAAGCATGCAGGCCAATCAATTGTGAAAGTATACAACCAAAAAAATCACCGTTTTGCAATGACCAACAATGAGGGAGAAACATGAGTTCTGCATTACACCGCAATAAGTCATCTTCAAACGAACGAACACACGGGAGCAAGCGCCATTTAGTAATGGTATCCCATGAGTGATAGCAGTGAATGGAATAAAAAAAAAAACTGCATGCAATAAAGCAAAACTGAAATTTTGTGGTTACATGCAATAGAGGACAAAATACTTCATTCTAAACAAACGTGAGAGAACCCTTTTGATGCCACAGTACAAGACTAAATAAAGCTTAACCTTTTTGATTCTTCCCACACACCATTTCCGTCTGGAACCGGATGCCAAAAGACATAAGAAACGTCATCCAGGAATCGTCCCCTTTATTATTAATTTTTTTTTTTTTTTGCCTGTGTCGTAGTTGTGTTCTTGCGTGCGATATATTTCATTAGGTATTGTTCCCTTTGCTAAGTATTAAATTGTTTTATTGTATTTTCTGAGTTCTTACTATTTTGGTTGACTACACAATGTCGGATCATGTTGCCTTAATCCACCTTCCTCGTTTTTGCGCGCTCTTTCACACCTTGTATCCCTCCTGCTATGGCTACCAAAAGGCAATGAATAGTAGCGACTGAGTGAGTAAAAAATAAATAAGCAAAGCAAATAAGGCGTGCCCTGATTGCAAATTACTGCTAATTCAAAGCAGTGGGAAACGTTTTGGGAAAGAATGCTTGAAAACAGTTGCATAGGTGAGATATAATCGTCATAATAACACATAGACCTCAATATTAAAATATTTTACTTTTATCGTTAAGCTAATATGCACTATATATACAGCACGTAGCGGTATTAGTTCATTTTAACGTCATAATAGCATTTACTTCGTAATGCTAGCACAATGGCTAAACTAATGTTTGCGGTACATGAAATGTCATTCGTTAATTTGCTACATTAAAATAACACTTACTTATAACATATGTAACATTGCTGTGACATGCATTTATGCCATAATTACAATATTCAGCGCTACGTGGGTTGTTTGTTGAAGACGTTTCGCTGGAGAAAATGTTTGATGCATGATACCAGTAAAAAAATTCTAAAAGGTGAGGAAAACGATCCACGCAAGGCACAATGATACAAGAGCACACAGTTTCTGGGATCTTGAAGGCGTGTAGAGGCATTGTTGCGTAAAAACGAGCCCTTGATTACGTCTCTCGTTTTGTTTATCTTGCCCCTCTTTATCTGGCTTTCTCTCTCTCTCTCTCTCTCTGTAAGGTTCTATGAGCCGCGATTGCATTGCACGGTTCTTGTTACGCGACGCCCATTAAGTGCGCCATATCGCTATCTGTGGAAGGCTCACGCACACACGTCGTGTTGTTGCCTCCGTCATTATCGGGCCATATCCGATTGTCTGATTAGCCGGCCCGAGAGCAGGGTACGTGTCTGTTTATCGCTCAAAGCAAACACCCATGACGCTTGGCTGCTATACGGATAGCGCGCAGAATGTTTTACCGCACCGAGAAAGGATTCCTTCTCGTTCTTTATGAAGGGCTCAGAATTTTCACGTTGGCAAGCCGCCCTTCGCAATGGCGTCCTCAATCTGGGACCCTTGTTGCGATGTGACACGCGGTTTTTTTTTTTTTTTTTTCATTAAACGTACGAACGGACACGTACATAGATGAGCGGATGGACGGACGGACGGATACAAGTTTTCGCTTCGTATCGTGCCCGGGGGTGGCGAGCAGCTAGTTGCATTTTATTCTAAGACCAATCATATATAATCCGATCAGAGTTATATCGCGCCCCCAGTTACCTTCTGTTTGTCGAGTTATTGTTTCCCATTTCACCGGAATTATTGCGTTCTAATAATTTCGACTACTGCCTAACTTTATTTGCTGCCTGTTTCAAACCCCATGGTTACACAAAGTTGGGCTTCTCTGCTTCCATTACATTCTCAGCTTATTAAAATGTGCCGAATCATTTCTGATTTATTTCAGCCGAGTTATTGATATCATCTACCGGCCATATAGGTACTTACGTGCTCCGTGCTAATGTGCGTCAGAGCCAGCTTATCCATTTGTTGCATCTTCTTCCGCTTGGAAGGCCAAACTTTCTGCTGTGAGCTATTTCCACGACACCATGGTCATTAAGATAATATAAATCCCTGTATGAGTAGGCAACTTTATGCTCGTGTTAATGGATTGTATATGCTCCTCGCAATTTCTGTGTGAATTTTACTGCTAAATTCAATTCGTGAAGATGGAAATCTTTATTTACATGCAAAGGCGGGCACGTGACCACACCCGTGCGCATCACGTCCTGGCACATAGTTTGTTATCACAAGAGAGTGAGCATGGCTTATCCAGAAGGCAGCTTCTCCTTTGCGCCTCTTGTCTGTTACAGCGTCCGCTGCCGTCTTTTCCATTCACCGTTCGCCTGCTGCGCAACGGCAGCAGCCACAGCGTGAGCCTAGCTCCCTTGGTAACCCTGCGGCTCGGCCCGCGCGCTGAGCGCGAACGCGCGATGAGCGAAAGCGCTCATGGCTGCGCGTGCGCCAGCGCCACTCGATGCGCAGCGGTACTGAGCGCTACCGCGCTACTCGGCTTTCGCTAACCTCCGCTAGATGGCGGTGGCAACCATTTCGTTAAGACCTTGCGGGCGCGCTGTTCAAGCAGTTCAAGCGCGGTTAATCAAACTCGCTGACTTCATCCGAGCCAGTTGTTTTACACTCCTAAACACTTCTACAAAAGCGTCCTAAACACGGAATTCACCGGCGGGCCATGTAGCAATGTGATTGCATCACATCTACAGCCTCATGTCCTTAGAGGGAAGAGATCTCTCGTCCTCACGCTACACTAAATTACACCACGTTCTTCAGACGTATTCTTCAGACACCTCCAGTCAGCAAATAAATGCAAGTGGAAATAGGGGCTTAATTGCAATATACATAAGGAGGGAGCCAACATCCACTTACACAAAGGAAAGCAAAGGGTATTTTTTTTTTCTTTTGTGCTCATCAGTGTGACAGTGATCGCTGAGGAGCTGTGTGTCCGTGCTGTGCCAGGTGATGTGTGTGAAGCCTAGAAAGAGCGCGAGGTCAGGGTGGAAGGTTTTTGTGTGCTTGTGCCTGTGCGTATGGGCGTGTAAGGAGTGCTGAGTACGGTGAAGTGATGCTGCATAATGTGAGTGTGCAGGGTGCGGCCAGGCCATAATGTAGTGGATGGTTCTGTTGTAGAGATTGAAGAAGCATATAGGGCGTAGTTTTGCTGATGTTGTGACCCAGATTGCGTATTGTAGGCCCGGTTGGTTGTCGGAGCAGGAACAATGTCGAGGCGGCTGGAAACCGGACTTTCAAGTGAGATAGGAAACTTTTATATACAATATTCACATGGTAGCGTTTTTAGTGGGAGACTGACTAGACGAACAGTCTCCGTTTTACGACACCCGACACACTTATCTGTTTTTATAGGGTTGAATCCCTATGCTCCCTAGATGAAATGCAGACCAGTTTATGTGGGAGTGTCTCTGTCACTTCACTTTCCGGCACTCTCACACACACGCACCAACACTGCTTGCACTCGTTGACACGCCCCTCTGATAGATTCTGGCTTGAGGGTGAGGAGGTGGCCGTCTAGACGGCGTATATGGCGTCAGCCGCTTGTCTCCCTGCAGGATTGCACCTGGGCTGACCCATCGGTCCCGTCGTCGCAGGGCTACATTCAGCGAGGCCACTTAGTCCCCGTGGTTCACCACGGGAAGAAGGGAAAGAATGCACGCCCGCTCTCCGTAGCGAGGCTCGACACTTGAAAGGACCGAAATTTGGTCGTTTCCCCTTCTTTGTTCCGGTCGTCGACCTGTTGGCGGGATCCCTGATAATTGCCGCCGCGTGACGAACACGCCTTCGGCCGGCCGGTGGCAGGTGCGATGGCGTCTGACGGGCGCCTAGGTTGGGAGCTCAAAGCCAGACGATCCCCCCCCCCCCCCCCCCCGCTCCGGCTTGGGATTGGGAGGGGTCAGTGGCACCTGCTTCCAGTCTCGATCGGTGTCCGATCACAATAGTGAGGGGTAAAAGACGAAAGCAATGAGATAGGGTAGTATCGTTGGCCATCTGTACCTTGTAAATTATGTGCAAAGCTCCCCCTGTCCTTTCTTCCTATCGCTCCCCTCTCCATTTCCCCTCGCTATCCTCTGCCTATCCCCTTTTCCTTCCCGCCGGCCGCAGCACAAGTGCTTCAGTTTTTTAGATAGCAGTTGCCGCGGCCGGCAATACTCTTTTCCTTTTTGATTATTTATAACAAATAAAAATAAATCAACCACTACCACCACCACGATCGGGACTTCGATGTGTTCGAATTTGAGTTCTCTTCGGATGAAAGAGAAAACGAGGGTTTGGTAGTGTTGGGGGTGTGCAGTGCACGGCACCCAGGGATGTTATGAGTGTGGCGTGTTTCTTGAAGTAGAAGGAAAGCCAGTAAAGAAGGGAGAGTGAGAAACCATTGATACAGCTTTTTTATTTGTTCTGAGGCTGCGGCAGTTCCATTGCAGAATTTGGAATGCCATTGTGTTAGCCATTACAAGTGGTGGTGAAACAAAGCTCTAGAGATGGGAGCGAACGACGAAGACGCGGGGGTGGAGGTAAAGAACCTACCTCGGTCACCGGAGTTGGGTGCGTACGTTTTAGGGATTGGGAGGTGGCTTGCATGGGGGTGGGAGTGTTAAGGTGGATGGTTTTCTCGAGGGAGGCGATGCTGTTGGTGAGTTCCTCTATTCGGGAGACGAGGGGGAGACAATGGAGAGAACATTAGAAACAAGTGTTTCGAGGGTGGAAATACGCCAGGAGATTTCGGTTAGTTGTTACTCACACGGGTGAAGACAGTTTTTTTAAGTCCGTGTATTGTTGCAAAATTTTAGCGGAGGAAGGGTGGAGAGGGGGGGTGGAAGAGTGCCTGGCATACCTGAGCATGAAGAGGTGTCTGGCGTGGTTTCTGTCAGCTGGGGTTTGACCGGGGGCGACCTCCTCCGGGGGTTCCTGTGGGTTCACTGCGGAGGGGGGTTGATACGGGGTTGGGGCTGTTGGTCCCCTGATTTGTGGTTAAGGTTAGGCCGACAACTGAAGAGTGGCAGGGCCCAGGAACGATGCGGTCGGTGTTGTAGATGGCGGTTGAAGAGGCATCTGAGGTGGCTGGTTCCTTCCCCAGGTAGATGTGGCAGGTAAGTATGCTGACAATGCAGGAGGTTACTGCAACTTCGCCTGTAGGATGGTGCTATCCGGGCCCGTAGGTGCTGAGAGTGTATGATTAGATGTAGCATTGCGTAGCTTGATGCACTGCTCATAGGAGGCTTTGGCCAGAGTTTGGTCTTGTTGGTGCTGGATGACACAGGCGGGGTCGAAAGGTGGATGATCTGCCAGTGAAGGCACCATGGCGAACAGGGATGGGCGTTGTCGGCTGATTTGAGCTGAGTAGAGAAGAAGTTACAGCAGAGATAAGGTTCAATGCAGGTATATGTTCGGTGCTTGCAGGCATTAAGTGCATTTGTGTGCCTAGGGATGGTGTGGGCGGCAGCGATACGCAGCGCGGCGAAAGAGACCGTGTTTGGGATTACTCAGTCCTCGAAGGTTATCAGGAAGGACTCGGCGGTGCCCTTCATGCGGGCATTTAGGATATTTGAAGAGTAACTCTCAATGCCCTGCATGAGAGCAGCTGTGGAGAGGCCAGCGTCGACGCCGTGTATGACACCGCGGCAGGAGTTGGTGGGGGCTGCAATGTACGGGTGGGCGTGCATTTCTTCATTATTGAGGGTGATGTGATAATGGCACTAAGGCGTGTAGCAATCTGCTGAGACGAGGTCGGTAATGGAGAGAAACGTTGGAAGAGACAACCTGGGCCGCAGCGGAGAAGGCGGTGAGCAGAGCGCATGGCTTGGCAGAAGACGCAAAGGCGGCGGCGGGGAGCTGTACGCACACGGAATGGAGGGCATACCGGTGAAGTCTGCGGGTTCGAAGGGGACGTCGTCCGAGGTGGCGGCGGGCGATACGGTGGTGAGAGGCATGGCGGCGATGTTTCCATGGGTCAGGCTGGGGCTGGAGCGCCGCTGGGGCCGAGGAGTCTATGCTACGCTGCGGGGCTACGAGGCCTACGAAGGCGGTGGCCGCTTCGGATTTTCGAAGAACCTCTACCACGCAATACGGAGTGGCACCGGGTGCTGTCAGTCAGTGCGGAGCGATGAAATGACGCCGCCGGTTGAAAGCTTTCGGGGTTTGGTGGCGCAGAACAGTGATGCGTACGGATTTTATCGGAACCCGACGCGGGTGCTGCTGCTTTGGGCGAGAGAGAGAGAGAGAGAAAGGAGAAAGTTCGTGAACTAAAGGTATATATTGCGAGGCAAAGAAGATCCATTCATGTCAAAGGGTTAACAACGAAAATTTATACATTCAACAAAGCGTTTAATATTATAGATCAGTTTACCTATTATACCGAGGTGCAGTAATATCACTTTGTGTATATTTCAGCAAACTTCTCTTGTTTTTTTTTTACGGCTTTAGGAATGAACACCAACACGAGATGCCATTTACATGCATCTGTTTACCACCTAAAGAAATGCCTGCGAGATGCAAAAACTATGACATATTATGGGCATTCGCTGATAGCGTCCAGCGTGCCTGACGCCTACAGGCGACGCCTGTGAACGCCCATTCACCGTTTTTGTCGTGCAGCACCGCAGATGGAGGAGTCCAGGGGTGGGGGTTATAGGATAGGGGAGGGATAGAGCTGCGCCCACAGTCCAGATCGGCGGCGTCTTCTCGCTGGCGCCTTGCATGCAATGCGACCGCACTGGTCGCCCATCCCTAAAGCCGGCACTGTGTGTCTCGCCCAATGGTACGGTTGTAGCAGCTTTAAAAGTATCACAGTAATTGAGAATTCCGCTTTGTCGTGCTAAATGCAGCAGTGCAAAGACCAACCGCGGTTTTACAGAGCATTCAAAAACTTTTCGGTCATCGATGCCCCGCATGTGGTGATTTGGATAACGTGGAATCACCGGGGGTGCTGTGACGTCGCTTTTTCAGCTCTCAGAAGTGATCACCAGTTGAAGCAGTACTAATAAAAATCACCGTAAGAAGGCGTTTCGTACCTCGTCTCTAAAAAAAAAAAAAAGAAAGAAAAAAAAGAAAAAAAAACATATTTTCGTATTGATCATTGTCATTGGTTCAGTTGTCGTTTGCTGGAAAAACGGCAGTTGCAAAACATCGCTTCAGAGTCCCTTTTACTTGTCTACTTTACATTGCCAAAGTAAATATGGGCGGAAAATTTTCGGATAGCCTCTGTCTCTACCGCCCTGTCCACCGTATAGCCAGATCAATAGGTTCTCCAGCATGGGAAGCGCATTTTCGGTAGCATTGATGGATAGCGGTTTCTCCATTTCTGCTTCATGTTTTCGTTACGCTCCGTGGCGGTCGTATCATTCATTACGCTGGCAGCTGGCGAGCTATATATACGTACTCCTGCGCAATGAAAACTGCATTTGTGAGCGCAGGGCCACGCGCTCGTTCCCGATCCATGGTGATATGCTTGTTCACGCTGTGCTCTCTTCGTCCTTTCTAATTTGTTCCGTTATAATGATGGTGAGCCTTTGAAGTCACCCAAGTTCTATGACGTGAGTTGATGAGCAAGCGATAAAAGCCTCCATCCATGAGATCGGGATGAGACCATCCAGGTGGGAAGATCGCACTGTTTAGTCCGCGTGGTTGGTTCTGGCAACGAAGCAGTGTTCTGCTATAGTTACTGAAGCAGAGAGTTGTATCATTTTATGACAGCGCAGTCATGAAGTCCACCGATTTCAGAGGGCAGCTTTCGTGTGGTCCACAGCGTCGGGAGGTTCCGGCCGCAGATGGTTGGCTGCCTTGGAGATACAAGAGAAGTCGAACGGGATTTCCACCGGCATACTAATTGAATGACTAGCACATGGTTGTTGAGTGCGTGGCAGTATGAATGTTTGAGGAGTAATCTATTTGCGCTAGCATTTTGGTGGGTGTGTTCGCTGGTAGCGATGCCGATGTGGATAGATCGGTACCAACTGACACGGCAACTGTGCACAGAGGACTTCAGTATGTGAGCCGGCCGGTTAGTACTGAATCTGCCAAATTTTTACGTGTCACGATGGCACCCGAACTATGAAACGTTGTAATTCCGATTCTCGCGACCACGAGGGGGCGCCCCAGTTAATTCAATATTGCGGTGCTATGAAGTACTCCTGCTGGGCGGCGAAGCCTAAGCTAAAAGCATTTGTTTCAAAATTACTCGATACGCTTTTCTTTTTTTTTTTCCTCGACGTGGCCTCAGTCTTTCATTGCTCGACCATATAAATAAATGAATGAGAGGCAAGGAAGAAATATCTGCCTGGAAACGGCTTCTTCGATTCCTGGAGTCTCATGACGACTGAAGCTGAGCTGCATAGTAAAGTGTAAAGTTCTTCTTCCAAGATAGTGGGGAGAAAAGCGTATTCAACTACCGGAGAAGTTTTGCAAGCACTGTAACGTGATTCCGCGAACTTCCCAGAGGGCTGAGTGAAAAATTGGTTGACTGTGTTGAAAACTATTGACAAATCAGAACCAAAATTATTCTGATTATCATTAGCCGAGTCTGAAGGTATCCTCTTACCTCGTTAATGAGAGACCATGTCTTCTTGACGTTATTACGAGAATAAAGGAACCGGTTCCTATTGTACGAACGTTTTGCCGCAAGAATAAGACCATTCACTTTATTGCGTGATGCTCTGAACTGTGCACGCAGAGTGCTATCACTGGGCGTACTTCTGCAACGATGCCACAGAATGTGCTTTTCTTTGATAGTGCACAATATCAAACTGTTCATCCAGGGTTGATTAGTACGGCGTTGGCAAACGCAAACTTTCCTTTCGCTAGATTTGTAAATTAATTCCATCGAACGCGAAAACTGGGTGTACAGATCGGATCGATTGGTGGTTTCAAGCAATTCTGACCAGTCGAACAAAGCGACCAGTTTATCATAAGTGACGGTACCAGTAACATAACGGCAAGTGGTGGTTTTAGAACACGACGATACCAAATATGGGAAGCGCAACTCACAAGCGATAAAATGGTACGTGGTCAGCAACTTTTTGCTGCACGAGTGCGCTGTCAACTGATGCAAACTCAGTACGAATGTTAAAGTGATCAACACAAGATTGGACAAAGTTATGAAGAAGTAACTCTTCCCGAGTTGCAGTGTCAATGATGCTTTCCAGGTCATACCTTGCAATGATATCCAAATAGTCGCATACCGATGGTGATGTGGAATTAAGAATATCTATGTTAAAATCAGCTACCAAACACAAGATTGGATCTAACTTCGACTTCTGTAATGTGCCTCCAGCTCATTGAGAAACGTGAACAGGTTACTTGAAGGTGATCTGTAAATCGCCAAGAGTGAAATTTGGGTAAAATGATTTGAAATCTTGTCAGCCAAATAGTCAGCACTGGAAAGTACGTTCTTCACGCTCCAAGTATCTTGTACAAAAATTGCTATTCCCCCGCCTCTTTGAGCGTCTCGAGTGAACCAAACGAAACAAATCCCGGAAGGGTGAACAGTTCCGTCTGAGCTGAGGATACGTTTACTTCGGTAAGAACAAAAACGTCCATTCTGTGTAAAATACTATCAACGTAAATAAAAAAGCTTCCCTAATGATTACGCAAGCTGCGGATATTCACATGTCTGTGAAAACGGCGGTTGGAAAGGAAAAATGGTGATCAAATGCTTAGAAGTCAACCAGACTTTCGCACATCTGTCAGGAGGTAGCTTTAAAGACATATCACAGTGGCGAATGAATAAGGCGCTGTGTACTGTTACGTTAAGCGCGCTAAATCATTCACACGGTTCACACGGATAAAAAAAGCCGCTTCCACCTTCTTAGCGAACACGTTTCCGCCTGTAGTCCAGATGTATTTACAGCTCTTTTCCTTTTTTTCTTTCCTTTTTTTTTTCTGGCAAGTGAGAAGCAATAATAATAATAATAATAATAATAATAATAATAATAATAATAATAATAATAATAATAATAATAATAATAATAATAATAATAATAATAATAATAATAATAATAATAATAATAATAATGATAATAATAATAATAATAATAATAATAATAATAATAATAATAATAATAATAATCAATCTTTATTTAATGTGCGCAGGAACAACCATGTGGTCTTCGTGCTGCAGCACAAATAAAACAAAAGAAACAAAAATGAAAATGCACAAACATGTTTACACACACAGAGAGAACACAAAGAAGAAATAAATAACACATGAAATGAAATTGAGACGAAAAGAATTACAGAAAGTAAGCAATCATTGAGTAGCATCACTTATATACACAGTGAGAGAATTTTTGAGCACATATGGAAAAAAAAAAAAGAACAATAGATAGAGGAGAAAAAAAAACCACAACAAATAACTGACATTGATTATAGTAATACGAAAATATACATAAAATAAACAACCATTCCAGGCGCAACAAGTACATGGTACTTAAAACACAGGCTAGAAATCCCGAATAATACAATAAAGAAATAGAAATGAACATGGGACAGTAAGATTCGAATATAAAGTTTAAAGTTGAAATATAAGTAAGAAACGGATAAAAAGCAGTTCAAGATACAGACAGCATTGAACAGGAGAAAAAGCAAAAAGTGAAGTAAATACAATATTAAGGCTAGAAAGTGGGAGTTATATGTGATAAAGTACTATTTAGAATACAACGCTACGAACATCCAATGTAAATGAACAGAGCGAGTTTTGGAAGATGTCAAGGTGAGGACAAAAAGAGTTAAATAACCACTGCATCCTGTCCAGAGGGGAGTGGGAATGAAGAGGAGAAACTTGAAATGGTCTGAATTCCCTCATGCTCTTTCGCGGAACGCGCAATAGGATGTACTCTAAGCGCTGAGGGCACATAATGTGGCCATGAAGGAGTTTGTACAGAAAAATGATATCAAGTCTAATACGACGGCAGTGAAGAGAAGGAAGATTCATTTGGGCGCTCCTGGTGGAGCGAGAGGGGAATGTTGCGCAAGGAAAGCGATAATGAAATATCCGTAAAAAATTTTTTTGTACTCTGTCAACCTTGTCCAAGTTGTATTTGCAAGTGCCATTCCAAACAACCGACGCGTACTCCAAGAGCGGCAAGCATATGGACAGGTACAGTTTTAGGAACGGAAGCGGAGTATGGAACTCTCTCGAAAGTCTGCAAACGAATCTGAGTGTGCGCATAGCCCGCTGAGCAATGCGTTTAGTGTGAGAGGAGAAGCTGAGGGTGCGGTCAAAAAGTACACCAAGGTCATTAATTTCATCAACCCTGTCCAACACCACAGAATTCACAGAATAATGGTAGAGAAAGCTATGTGTTTTACGAGTGAAGGACACAACCCTAGTTTTGGAAGAATTGAGGGTAAGTCGATTCTTCGCACACCAATCAGAAAAAGCAGATATGTCCGATTGCAACAACAAGCAATCTTGAAAAGAATGTATTACCTTGAATATTTTTATATCATCAGCATAAAGAAGAAACGAGGAGTTCTTTATCGCCGAGGAAACATCATTAATAAGAAAGGAGAAGAGAAGCGGGCCTAGTACTGAACCTTGAGGAACTCCACTCGTTGCAGGGTAAACGAAAGAAGTCTGTCCATTGACACTGACAAAGCAGAAGCGATCAAGGAGATAGTTGCGTAGGAGGGCTACGAATGAGACTTCAACGCCAGAGAGTAGAAGTTTTTCAAGAAGTAGTGAGTGAGTAACAACGTCGAAAGCTTTGCTCATATCACAGTACACAGTGTCAACCTGATCGCTCTGAAGGACTGCTGCAGAGGCATACGTCATAAACGTGACTAGGTTGGTAGAAGTAGAGCGACCCGACATGAAGCCATATTGATTCGGTACTATGATATGTTTGAGATGGAAGGAAAGTACGCTGTGCAAAGCTAATTCGAAAAGTTTAGAGGTTGCACATAGAAGAGAAATCGGACGGTAATTGGAAACATCAGATTTGTTTGACAGGAAACACGCGTGCCATTTTCCACACGCGAGGAAAGGCAGCATTTTTTAAACAGTTATTAAATATGGCAGTCAGTACTGGTACAAAGATATAACTGAGGGCTTTTATTATGGCAGCTGGAATGCCATCAGGTCCAGGAGACAAAGATGGTCTCAGACGCTTAAGACTCTCAGTTATCAACTCCTCGTCAAAGAGAATGGAATTAGATAGTGCACCAGATAGGAGGCAAACGGAATCACAATGTGGATGTTTGTAAACGGAGGAAAAATGTTGGGCAAAACTGTCGGCAACATCCCGAATTTCCGAACCCTGAAAGTCAACTAAGCTGATACTTAAATGTGATTTAATGGAACGCTTGCGAACGTAACGCCAGAACTGACGAGGACGATTTGAGGCACTCCTCTCTAAAGACCCAAGATAGGAGTCGTAGTCCCGCTTGTATAAGCGTTTGCAAAGAGAACGCACACGGCGAAACTCATCTGCCCAATTGTGAAACCTAGGGCGTTTAGCTTTACGATGGGCCCGTTCCTTGAGTTTTAACGCCGTTATTAGTTTCCTTAAAAACCAGGAAGGGAACTTCCTACGCGTAGGACTATGCAAAGGTATGTACCGACGCATACCATCAAGAACTCTTTCTGTAAAGCGACTGACTTGTCCATCTGAATCATTAATGTCATTTAAAAGGGACCAGTCGACGGAAGAGAAGAAATTGAAAAGACCGACATAATCACCACGTGCATACGCGAAACGGGGCGAATTCCTCACCCGATATGAATTAGTATAAGGTGAGGCAGAGACAGCAGTAGTAACTAGAAGCGGAGGGAGAAGCGCTTCATTCGTGTGTCGTCTTCCATTTGTCTCTGTATATCAAGTAGCGCAGTATTCCACAGGGTGAAATTTGTCACAGCGAGTCAGCGGTATGTCTGAACTTCGAGACTGATAATAATAATAATAATAATAATAATAATAATAATAATAATAATAATAATAATAATAATAATAATAATAATAATAATAATAATAATAATAATAATAATAATAATAATAATAATAATAATAATAATAATACCTTATTTGCACAAGAAATACATGATGCCAGAGTCCTGCATAAAAAGCTGCCACATTGAAGCTTGACAAGGCCGCGGGCTCCTGCACTGCCAACCTGAAATAGCAATCAGCAAATTATACAGTGCGTATAGATTAGAATCAGCAGTCCTTCTAATTCACGCATACAAAACGACGAAGCACATTCCAATTTTAAGACACATTCTTACACAAGTATAGAGTTACAAAGTGCAGGTATTCAGAATTTAACACAGCGTTAATCTGTGCAAGAATACAACCGGAGACCACCACAAACAAATGTGCCTTATGAAGCGCAGATTACTGTGTAATGGAAGTGCAGCTAAATAATACATAAACCGTAATATTCAGTCTTGTTTCTTTTGTTTTCTACACACTCAACTAGTTCCGAAGGTCTGCAAAAGTAATTTCGTCGAGCTCTATATTATTTTTTCTGTAGTGCATTCAACAAACCTTGACATCCAACTCGTTAAAATTTTTAAGCCATATTTTGTTTTAAATGGTACCTATTTCTCATGTTTCAAAATTTTGTGTAATAAAGGTAGTAGAGGGACATTTCAATTTTGCTAACTTACACAAGAAACAGGTATTACTTTTCATCTATCGTGTGTATCGTTCTCACAGGCGAATTTCATGAATATTTGTCACCAGCATTACATTCTACGCACCTGCGAATTAAGGGCTCAGAAGGATAGTACTCAGGACAATACGCAATAACCCGCAAGAGTTTTTTTTTTTTAATTATTGTAGAACATGAATATTGTACAAATAGGTTTGTGTCGTAGGGGCTCAAACTAAATTCAAATAATTAAGTCTCCAACAAAATAAAACATTGAAAGTATCATCACTACATTGCGTTGCAATATACTTGCGTCCTGATCAGACATGACAGTAATTTAATTACAGTAATAAAATTACTGTAATTTAATTCCTTTTTCCGGTAATGAGCGCAAGGTGCCGAGGTCGATTCTTGGGACTAGGGAAGCATTATATAAACTAGCTTCTTCCGGCCCTTCAAGTGGCGGAAACAGCTCCGGGCCAGCAAGACGCCGGGTTCACCGCTCATTTCATTATCGCTCGATCATGCTTCTTCTTTTTTTTTTTTTTTTGCTGTTGTCTTACTTTTGTAATGTCAAGGACTGTAGGAAAGAGGCAAGGAATAGTTCTCTGGCATGGAATATGGCGGGAAGACGAAAGAATGTGTGTGCTTTGTGTCTGGAGAACAAGTTGTTTTGCTTGCTAGCTTTACTTAGTTTTTGCATGGATGAAAACTAGAAAGTAATTTAAATGTAATTGAATTATTCAGGCGAAGTAATTGTAATTTAATTTCATTAATTTTGGGAGCAGTAATGAGTAATGTAATTTAATTACATTTCTGCGATTTTTCAGCAAAGTAATTAGTAATTCAATTCCTTTTCAAAAGTAATTTTGCCGTGTATGGCCCTGATATAAGATACCAACTACTTATGACAGCTTCGTTGCCAGCTAATTTATGCGCTCATTCCAGGACAAGCTCTCGCAGAAGACCAGACCTAACGGTTTAACAAAGGGCACTGTTTCAATTGGAGCTGAGCTCAGCGGGACGCTTTAATTTAATGTTATGCTCTTCTTGTTGCTGGCGAAAAATAAAACTGCTTTTGTTTCCCGTACATTTATGCATTTTCTTCTATCCGCTTTTCAAGTATACCCAGGATTTCATTCGCATCGAGAACTACTTTGTCGGTTTCTTTTGCTCACAAAAATACACTCGTATATGCGTAAATGACCAGTTTTACTACTGCAGGTACACTTGCAATAGATTGAAAATAAATTGACCCAACGTACTGCCTTGAGGCATGCCACAAGAAACTGCTTATGAATCCGAGTGAAAGCCTTTTATATATACAATATCATTCTTTTTTTTTTAATATGAATGCATTACAGACAGATTATCCCTCGAATACTGTATTGCCCTATAGCTTCCTAACGAGCAGCTCATGAATAATATTTGGTCAAAGGCACCAGAAAAATCTCTAAAAATGCCTAGTAACGCTTTTTCCTTCTCGATATTGTCTGATATATAAGTACTCTTATTGGGCAAGAATTGTCGATTTGGTGCTCAAGACTTTTAAAACCATACTGGCAATCAATTAAGATGTTATATTTCTGTTCATATTTTTTAAACCTCTTCAGAATTATCTTTTCAAACGCCTTTGAACAGACGGGTACTGTAGAAACAGATTGATAATTATGCATAACGTTTCTATCACTCTTTATATAAAATACCTTAAAGGGAGCAACTTGTATTTGAGGTGGAAATACCTCTTCCGCGAGGCATTAGTTAAATATGTAACTTATGCACGGAGAAAGCAAAGAGAGAGCACATTTCAAAGGCTTCGCTTGCATTCCATCAACAGCCAGCGTGCTATATCTAGGCCTCTTATCTCTATCACTTCGGCTTTATAACGACAGGGTGAAGCAAACACTGAGCTGCTGTCTTAGAAACATCTGCCATAAGGAGTGTATGTTCTGAGCTGTGCGATTTGTTTTCAGCGTCACTGACTGTTTCATAAAATAAGCATAGTGATTCAGAATTAGGTGACGTTATGACGACACTTGCAATTATTAGAGCGACCTTTTTTTTTAATATTATGGGCTGTACTATTTTGCCAGTATTTCTTACTTAAAACGGCGTATCTTCGAAAACCCTTTGGCCGCGCCACATGACTAAAACAAAAGGTTGAACATCGCTAAAGATGTCTCCTTGCATAAATTCTGCGCTCTTCAATCAACCACTTGACGGCAGCGTTAGTGGGCTTCTCTAAAGAATTTCGATTATAGCCAGGAAAAAAAAAAAAAACGACATAGAAGAAAACAAGGATGTCTGCACTTAGCAACGCTTTCTAAGTTGCCAAGACACAAAATCTAGTTGAACCACGCAGACCTCTAAACAAAGGCACGAGTCGCAGTCTTTGCCTCCATAGCAATGGCTCCAACAGCGAATTTGGAATTCCTGTTGGCAACGGCCAGAATTGTTGTCAATCAAACAAAAGGTAAGGAAAACTCTTCATATCTGTTATCCTAAATTGGCTAGGTGCATACGTTACGGCCAGAGTGAAGTCAACCAGCCGTCTCTCGACTTGACTGTAAAATCCGCAGCTGCAGTCAAGCTCATTCATACTCATAAATGTTGGACAGGTTCTGAGAAACACTTTCTGAGCCTTAATTCTTTCAGATATTGTATAACTGCACCATAACAAATAGCATATCCGCAGATCCTCCCTTGGCAGGCTTGTAGTTTTTTATGTTTACTTTCAAAAACTACCCCGTCGTTTTTCCAAGGTAGCCTCCATTATTGTTGTGAGCACAGAACAACCTCCACAAGCACAATTTTTGGTACGCATTGGAAGCTAAGAGCATTTCTATCAATATGTTCACAATAAGTACCTTACGGTATTCCACAGTGGACTCACAATAATTTTCAAAAACACACGCCTTTGGTAATCTGTGGCAGCCTTAATTACTCGTTGTGAGCATCGAACTTCAGAAGCAAACTTTTTCTATGCATCGGAAGCTTAGATATGTACATGACAATATTTCACAGCTGATTCACAATTATTTAAATGGCGCAAAATTGGTTTTATATGAGAGTCTTGATTGCTTGCTGTGAACGCAGGACAAAGTTCAGACGCGAAATTTCGGTCCGCAACGAAATCTTAGAGCATTTCTATCAATCATCATCATCGTCATCATAAGAGGGACTATACCCACTGCAGGGCAAAGACTTCCCCCATGTTCCTCCAATTAACCCGATCCTGTGCTAGCAGCATCCAAGTGACCACTGCGAACTTAACCTCATCCGCCCATTTAACTTTCTGCCGCTCCTTTCTACGCTTTCCTTCCCTTACTATCCAATTTGTAACCATGAACGACCATCGGTTTTCCTCTCTATGCACTACATGTATGTCCTGTCCGTGTCCGTTTCTACTTGATTACCGCTAGAATTTCAGTCTCGGGCCGAACTGTAGAAAGGATCACGCGTCGATATGGTGAATTTTCTTATCCAGGTTCCTCTCCGCATTTTTTTCAACCTAGGCTACGGTAAAAGCGCAGAAACCACTGAGGATTGCAACTAATTACTGCAGGAACGCCGTTCGCACTAATTTTGTTCTTATTCTGGTATTATGAGCTTAAGTGTCCCCCAGATTTTTCATGTGCATGTGCAGTCTTTTTCTAATTGGCTTTAACATCCATGCCATCTGTACTCTTCGTAAAATGTCTGTTCAAAGCAGCCAGGATTTGTACACTTAGGCTGTGATGCTTCTACAGCTGTTTTGCGAGACGGGCCATTCATGAGGTTTCTGTATGTGGCCACATGCAAGTGCACAGTTACAAGCCTCGAGCAACGGCAATTATTTTGTTGGGGGGCAGGAGGGGAGGGGGGGGGAGTATTTGTAGGAAGACATATATTACGAACATACTCTGATAGCCCCTCTTAAACGCGTATTTTTCATCCCTCTGTTTCTCTGTTTAGAATCGGCAACATTCTGGAAAGGACAGCAACATTACTTGTCAGCGTTTATAAACCCATTCAAGTAAATTCGTTAAGCTTCTGCCAGATTTTAATGAAAAGCCATGTCAAAGTGTGTGGAATCGGACCCCAAAATGACGTTTGTGGACGGTTGCACGATTCTATCACGCGTAGTAAGGACGAATATCTTACAAGCGGTATGTTAAGAGCCGTGCTTTGCGGTGTCTTGCAAATGACGTGTGCACGCAAGACGGGTCTTCTACTTAAATATGTAAATGTGTGGCAAAATTTAAGAACGAATTATTTTGTCCGCTGTGGTGGCAAAAGAAAACCAAGAAAAAACAATGAGAACTGCGCATAACTGTTGATTTTTGAAGCCCAAATACGGGGAACTAAAACCATGAGTTTCGCTGCTGAAGCTACGTTTCGATATCCTTGCTGCCTCATGATCTAAAAACTCAGCGGCAAAAAATACTTGACGAACAGCAAAGCCATCTTTCCATCGCTGCTGGTGAAAGTCGCCTGCACTCCTCCTCTCTCCTTCCCCATTCATGGCATTGAATTATTCATCGTATAACTTCTTGGCTCATTCGAAAGCATAGTCAAAGTGGCGCACATCCCGTGCTGCTTAATATTTCCGTGATAATGCAGTGGCTGTGCTCCCACTAGGCAAAAGTGTACCGAACATCTGTTTCGCAAGAGCACGGCTATAGCGCGTTATTTGCGACGCAACCTCGTCATTAGGGCGACTGCCCGGTTAGCAAAACGAGCACAAGCTAAGTGTGCAGCAGCACACCACTGACAACAGCTTGCAGGCAGCTTCCCGAATTCAACTCGCCCACACCACGCTCGGGAAGTAGTGAAATATGACTACAGCACCATACTGAGCTCTGGAAATAACGTTTTACAGCGCAGTTCCTGGCTTGAGCGAGGTCGCCATCGCCGTCAGCGCAGCCAGTGGACCGTGGACAGCTATGGGTGGCCCAGGAGGCTACCCTGTCAGAGTTGGAGCTGGCCAACTTGGAGCGCAGGATTCTGCCCGCGGAACAACAGAGAAACACTATTGGAAGGTGACGTTGAAAACTAAGAAGAGAGTAAAATCTGTAAAGCGGAAAAGTGCGAGTTATAGAGGGCCTACAGGCGAAAAACATTAAAACCGGTTAGAGATTTCAATGAGGTAATAATAAAGCCAGAAAGTCATGAGTTGAACGATAAAACGCTAAGTCAGGAATAGTAATTCCAATCACGATGCATGTCTGGCTGCGTTTAGGGATTTCGATCCTTTTTTCCGATGAATATATTGACGACGTAATAACACAGTGGTCCTTGCTCCATAGACACAGGGTCTCGTCCTTTTACCGATAATCAATCATTCATCTAACATAGAGTGCAAGGATTCTTTTTTCTTTTTTTCTGGCTGTGATTGGCCAGATTCGCTGAGATTGCAATGTTACCAGCATTGTTGTCATGCTCTCGCAGCCTGATATTTATGCACCGTCCCGTTTGACCAGCGTATTCCTCATCTTCATTCCAATGTATTCCTCCCAGTGAATTCCTTGCCTTTCTTCTTCGTTTCCTTGTGCCCCGTCCCTTGCGCTGTTCCCTCACAGTGCAGAACAAACTAGCCCGCCAACTCGCTCTTCCAAGGGCAGCGCTCTAGAGAGTTTAGTGCCACTCGAGATGTCTGGACCAGCGGCAATCATGGGGATAAGGCAGCAGAGGTAAGAGAGCATCCGTGTCCCAGATCTCTGCTAAATTTAAGCCATTTAAGGTAAAGGCGATTTTTTTTTATTTCGCTAACTTGCCATAGAAAGCCACTTGCTATAGAAAGTCATGTAACTCGTTTTCTGCTGGAAACTGGAGAAGGCTTCTGCTTTTGGTGTTGTCCGTTTTCCACTTGAAGAAATCCTCGTATCTCGTCGCCGACAGTTCCACTTCCTGGAGAATTCGTGTTCTTGACGCCCTCGTGCCTGCATTAGTCCACAGTAAATGGCGAACATGCACCTCTGCAGCCGGTGTTGAACATTTCGGGCAGGTGGTTGGTCCTATGTCTTGGGAGTCCCATCGACGCTTGACCGACTGGGTAAGGGCCGCCCCAGCCCTTATCCTTCTAAGGGATACCTCCTCCAGTCTACTTGCGTTATTACGGCGAGATGAGGGCACGTGTACTTTTCCGCAAAGAGGATGCTAGGATGGTGACAACGAAGCGGGCATCAAAAGGTAGCTTAGTGGGGTGTGCATAAGTGTTTTAAACTTGGTGTGGGAGGTTGTCAACTTTCCTTTGTTCAGCGTTCTCAGCATTATCTTGTGTCCAATGTATCTGGAAGTGTATTTTGTTTCCTTATTAAGTGCATGGATCTCCTGGGTTACACGTAGTGTCTTTGTTACTCTTTTCAGTTGTTTTATGCCGCCTAAGCAGTCTGTATAAATGAGGGCTTTTGTTATGGACTCTATTTTATTTATAGCCTTCATTGCATCGCGAATTGCATAAAGTTTCATCACAAGCGGGTCCGGGTGTTTTGTTTTATATTCATTCTGTATGTTTAGCTCTTCGTGAGTCGGGCTGGTAGCTGCTGTTCTGCCGCTATTTTCTATAATTGACGCGTATGTATATGCAATACAGGTTCCTGGGAGTACATCAACTAGAGGGCGAGACGCCGACTTATCTTTAAGACGTAGCTTAGTCGTTTTGTCCGTCGTAATAGTCGTGAACTCCCATGAAGGGGGGTTAGCCATTGTCGGTGTTTGCTTTGTCACCGAATCGGTCAACGACGCCATAGGTATAATATATTTTCACTTCATGTTTAGGAACGCAATACGCACAATAACTGCCTTACCAAAACTTACCCCCATCCCTATTCTTCGGGAATATACGCAGCTCAACACACTGACAGAGCACATTGAACAGCGAAAGGCAACAACAAATGTGAAGGCGATATCCCTCCGACAATGCATTATAACGTTTAGTCCTATTATAAATATTTTTTTTTCCAATTTTTAAAGAATATTTAGAGGATAATAAAGTGTAATCCTGAAGCTTTCCTTGCCGTTCTTTTGACCGAAATTCGACCTTATTGTTTGTTTTCTTGGTTCTTTCTTCCGTTTCCGTTCACATGAAGCACTGTTCTGTACATCTAGCTGTTAGTGGTAAAGCGAGGCATTACATACATAACGCAAAAAGCATCAATTCTGTCAGGAACCCTGCAGGGTCAGCCGGAACGGCGAAAGCCTTGAGCAACTCCAGCGCACTCTACATGAATGACGCTACTATGGTTTCGCCCAGACCCGACGGGTTTCTGCGTACGCGCACACACTCGAAATTATTGGAGAGGCTGCACAAGCGCTTGCGACGACATAGTCGGTCAAGCAGCACATGATCGAGTTCTTAATAAACGCAGCACCATCACGCTCTGCTGAAAGGCATCATATGGCCGCAGCCCCACATATTGACTTGGATTACGAACTTTTGCGCGAAGACTAAAAAAGAAGAGAAAGCGTTTTACTACAGGCTAGTAGTCACAGTAAGCCGGTCGCTGCTACGGAAATATATCAGCCCCCTATTCAGCCGAGCGCAAGTCACTGCAGCTTAAGGACGCCTCCTAACTGAGATCCAGTTACACATGTTCTGCGCAAAGAGAGCGGTTAAAACCTTGCGAATTTGGCGACATTGCCCCAGTTCGTCCAGTTATCAACTGTTCGTAACAGAGAAAGGAGGGTTAGTTGGTGATTAGTACTAGAATGCCTATTACAATGACAACCAACAGGACTGGGGATGACAACCTCTAGGGGAACGAGCTGGTATTTCACGGCGAAGGTCATGCGGCTTCGCCTGGAACACCGGCTTGTTCTTCCAGAGCTTGTCGTTCCGCGCTGCGTTCTGCTGGTTTCTTCCTTACCCGCTGCCCTTTCGCGCGATTATAATATGGATTCTAACACATCAACTCTTTCCGGCTCCTGTTTGCACTATCATTTGCTTAGCACCAGCTGTGACACTAACATATCCAAAATTTTGTCTGATCGTCTGGATTGGGCTGTCTCACCACTGCCAGAGCCTTTTGTGCGAATCGGTACACGTTCTCTGTAACTTTTAAACAACGCGTTTCATCGAACATCATCTATATAGTATACTACATTAAATTTCAGTCCACTAAGAACTAATTTTCTTAGCAATTCACCTCGCGGAGACGAGCATCAATCTATAGGTAAGCTTATATGCCCTCGTATACGAGACATGAGATGATGCTACGGGAAGCAGATATATAATAAAAAATGGCCGCCGCTTGACGACAGAAGCAAATAGCGCCTCATCCATTCGTGCAGTCTCTAGCCTATAGTTATGCGAGTAGATTCAGCTCTTCAGCATGTGCACTGCATGCTGTGGCAAGGAATGAGATGAATGCTTAAGCACTTCCTTATACGAAGGTGCGTTCAACAAGTATTACCTCCTCAGTTGAGATTATTGAGAATTGCAAGTGAATGGAAGCAATGTATCGAACTAAGCGTAACGTGACGTGAAAAAGTCCGCCAAGGAGGTTAAAATTACTGGACACACCTCGTACAAAACTGCGGCAGCCGAAAACATTGTTTCGAAAATAAGGAAAGGTCTCTGAGATCAGTGAGCCCTGAACATAATTCAGCAAGCAAAGCAGCAATGGGGCCTAGTTGGTTTACCATTTCAAGAACTTTCGCGCTACGATATACACAGATTTCACAAGAAAGCAGGAACCACGTACACAGGGCAAGCGCGCACTGACAACTATGGTTGATTTATAACAGGGTTATATTTAAAACAGTTCACACGCACTCTCTGATACAAGAAATCTCGCAAACTCACTGCACAGGCAGTGTCCCATCCCTATGCACCTACGCTCCTTTATTATCTTTATCTCACGACTTGTTAACATAATTGCTGGTGTGCTTACGCACTAGTCTTCTCCAGCTTCCCATATCTGAAACGCTTCTATTATTTCTCTGTCTTTTCTTTCTTTTGAACGGTCTAAGATGGTGGTTCCTTCAGATTCTGGCTTGCATTTGTGTTTTGCGCAATGGGGTGCGAGGTTTTCAGGGTTAGTGATTTTACCTACATCATTACAATGTTCTTTTAACCTCGTGTTCAAACACCTGCCTGTATGGCCTATGTGTCTCATTGCACAAGATAAGAGAATGTTATACACAATGCCAGTATCACAATCAACAATCGTCTTTCCGATCTTTAGTCATTTTATGGCACATGCTCGTTAACTTTTTCGGGGCGGTGAACACGAGGTGAACGTCGTACCTACTAGCTACTTTCTTTAAAGCATGGGATACATTATATGTACGTACGGAATGGCGACCACATTATTAGCTTGCCCTAAATTCTTTTTCCGCATCCTTTTGCTGTCAACCAAAATTTGTAGGTGCTTTTCTGACACAGCTGTTAAAAGTGCGTCAGGGTATCCACTCGTCCTTAGCCTATCAGCTTGTCTCGTTAGGCTACGCTCTACTTCGCGAAAACATTATTTCTTAATGCATGGCGATAAACTATTAAATGATAGACTTCTTTTCACTATTTTAGACTGCGCGGAATGAAATTCAACAGGATAGTTAAGCGGGCGAGTTGGTGATACATCTTCTAAAAAACAGCGCGAACAAACAGGCACGAAAGGGAGAAACCACAGGAACAAGCGCTTGTTCCTGTGGTTTCTTCCTCCCGTCCCCGTTTGTTCGCGCTATTTTTTGAACGGAATGAAAGCTTAACAAGTTTTTATCCGATTTCGCCACATACGCCCAACACGTGTGCTTCTCAGTGTCCTTAATCTCTATGTCCAAGAATCCAATCACCGAATCCCGTGGAAGCTCAAACGTGAAATCTAGCCCAACGAAAACACCACGAAAGGCGTCTAGAACACTGTCTACGGTCAGGCAATTTGCTTTTACAACAGGGAAGCAAAGCAACAAATCATATACAAATCTAAACGCCTGCGAAATCAGATTGTGCCACACTTGATTTTACAGTCCGATTCCCTTTTGCCATGTAAATATCAGGAATGACCGGCGCAAGGCAAGATCCTATGCTAATACCACTATTTTGTATGTACCATTTCTAATTTTCTAAGCTCGTTCCTTTCTTTGCCATTTCTGGTGGCGTTCTTCTTCCTTTGATGTGTTAGCAATTTCGCAATACCCCTCCATCAAAATACCGAAACTGAACCCGTGACCTCGAGTTCAGCAGTATACACCACCGTAGCCAGCGAGTCTAGAAAACGAGCGGCAATGGTCAGCGGGGCGATGCTGAATGCTCGATATGTTTAGCTCACGCGCACTAATCTGTACCCTGGGTTTTAAAGAAACTGGCAGGTAATTGGTGCGCCAATTGCACCGTCCAGCGCAAACGAACTACACACTAGCGCGCCTTACGCATGCTGCACGCGAATACGCGGCAAGCATCCTTAATGCAACAGCATTAAAGGCCCCGTTCTCCGCAAAATACGACGTCGGCGATGTGGGCGTAAACGCTCTGAGCGAAAAATGTGGGTAATGGTTATGGAATGGTGGTAATTGGCAGGTAGCACGGCCATGCACTGACAGGTCGTCGAGTTGTGTGCCGTCACGAGACCACATGTGGCAGGGTCGGGTTGGCAGGAGCAGCCAACTCGGGTAGCTCCTCCGAGATAGGAGAAATAGATAGGAATCCAATTGTTTAGGACTCTTGGTTCCCGATTTAGGCACACTGGCTCCCCGGCTCTGCAGCCACGTGCAGTCGTACTGCGTGGTTAAATCGTGGATTTATATCTATATCGGATGGTCTTTAACATAGCATGGCATCGTACGACGGTATACTGATGAGTATGTGTCGGTTAACAAAAGCATAAATTATAGGATTAGTAATTACGCGACTACCTTAATTGCAAACATAATTGCGAGCAGCAGGGGGGCAGAGGGCGGCGCTCATGAAGGGTACAATTTGGCAATAGTAGACTTCACCCCCAACTAAAATAAAAACATCCACGGGAAAAATGTCCCTGGAAGATACAGTTCGAAGTAAAGGCACATTAGGAAAGCGGCCTGTCAAAAAAAAAAAAAAAAAAAAAAAAAACGTCCCCAAGGCAAAATGGGACCGCAATAGTAAATGCTTCTGGAACTCGCTTCGCAAAAGTTGCATTTTTTCTTGGATTCTTTCTTAGCTTTAAGAATATGTGTAAATACTTTGTTTGCAATCTATGTACTCTAGGCGCCTGGCATTTTTACAAGCGCTGGAGAAAAAATGGCGAAAGAACCCACCGCAGCATGCCATCCGGATAGTTTTATACAGTGTGTGGTCGCCATTTCCACAGCGGGGAATATCAGTCATATGCAGGCTTAATCACTTCCGTAATATTACCCGTTACGTTAAGAAAGATACAATGGCATGGATCCGCTGGAAGTATTGAGGACGCCCGCAATATGGAAGCCATTACTGGGACATCCTCGCATATCGTCGTGATGGCGAGGGTCAACCCTTTCGGTGGCGATATCGTAGAATTCCTCCTGCCCTTCCGACAGCGATGAAGATGCTGTAGTGAAAGTGGCCCGGCCTTAACCATTCGGCGGTCGTCGACCATCGCCGCCCTGAAGCACACAGCCTCCAGCAGTCGGTCCACCGAAGTAGATGGTAAATGCGCCAAACTTCCCGCAAACCAAGCGAAAGCTAACTTCTACGAGGCCGCTGTTGGTGTACCAGCTCACACCATGATCATGAAGCGCAGGTGATTTCAAGAACAAACACATTGCAGAATCCCTTGGAGGGGGAACTGCAGTACCAGCTGCTTACACAGAAAGAACGCTTCCCTGAGTGGTGGGATTGGAGAGCGCGATGTTCGAGGCAGTACGGCTCAACTGCACAAGACAAGCTGACTGCATTACGAAATCTTCAACGTCAAAACCAGGAATCCAATGCCAGTGACCTGACAGCACTTAAACATAAAAGCGTGCCTGCGGACATTCCCAGAGCACGGCATCTTAAATGATGGATATGTATGTTGCCTATACTGCACGTGGACTGGAGAGCCGGAATATGCAGGCAGAGTGAGGAATGTGACTTTCGCGTCCTGGCAGAAGCTGCGGCTGTTAAACGAAGTTCAGCGTGGTCTACTCAGATGTAAATCTCGCGTTTGCACTTCACAATGGAGGTCACTTAACGTGCCCCTGCACACACAGGACAATTACAAATCGCTCCTTCCCACGTCTGTCAGAGGTAGCCCGCGTCCTTGAGCTATTCATATTCGCTGAACTGGCAGTTTAGCGATTATGGCAAACGTGTGGTGCGTGGCGCGGTCAATGAGAGAGTATGCAGAAGGAGAGGCGAGACAGAAGGAGTGATACAAGAAACTTAATGATGGCGGTGAGGCTATGCATCTGAGCGCCATTTGATGCCCCATTGACTTCTTTTAGCAAGGCGTGCTTTGGTATACAAATGCGAGAAGTTCGTTGCAATAACTTTATAACCTGGAAATTGTTAGTGAAAATCACGACTACCTGTAAAGCTAAATTTAATTCCACAGATAAGCCAGATGATATTCTACCCGGAAAAAAAAAACTGCTTTGTAAGCATTGTAGCTAGACTCCTAATTCGTCAGAATTCCGCATTCACGATAAGTACTTCAGTCAGTTCAATATACGGAAGCAACCGGTAAGGGTGCTACGAGTGTGCCCTAATGCACATCCGTTGGTCCAATATCAAGGCTCTATAACAGTGCAAAACGAAAGGCCTGTATTGCAAGAATGCTACCTTGGACACTTTCACAACTAATAATTAATACATGCCAAGGTGGAAAAGCGCAACGTAGCGTTTATGCACGCAAAGGTAAACAACAAAGCGGCGTCTGGAAACTGAAAAAGCGAGCATACGAAAACAATTGAGGATTTTTTTTTTTTTTTGTGAGTACCTATAATATAAACGTTTCGCAGTAATTAAAGTAGCCGAGTTTTATGCCTCACTCGTGTTCAAGAGGAATTTCAGTTTTACACAGATGGAGTGGTTTCGCCGCATGCAAGCAAATAAATCTTGGAAGCTGCCGAGGTTACGGCAGAACGCATTGATCGCATATTACGGTCAAAACCAAGCGAAATACATTTCCGCTTCGTGTGGGGCCTACGCTGCTTGCCACTGGGTGGCTTAAACGTCTTTGTGCATAACTTCGAAATATTATTAGCTGGCTTTTTCCTGAACTGCCTTATTTGTGCGCACTTGTCGTTGCAATAATACACATCGGTGAACGCGAGCTATAGCTACGTTGGGTGGTTCAGAAATGTTTCACTTATTTCATTTTCAATTAGCGCAGTTCTTGTTTGTATGCTTTGTAGCCAGAACCAAGATATGACATGGGCGATCTCATTCCGGGGACAAACAAAAGCATCGATTTGAGGAAGATGTGCGTTTTCAGCTTCACGCGGACGTGTTCAGAACAAGAAAGTGAACGAGATTGCGCTTAACAGCAGGGCGAGAAAAGATCAAGTCGCTACGCTTGTCTGCGTCAAAGATCTGATTATTTCCCCACAACATTGAGAAAACGCTGGTGGTGCTCGAATACGTTCATCAAAGCAAGTGGAAGAAATTTACACTATTTATTATTATCATATTTTTTAATTAGCTCCGCCTGCCACAATGATCACCGAAGAAGTACTTTTATTTAATTTCCTAACGCAGATAGCTCATCCGACGTTACGTAGCCTCTTTTTATCATTATTATTTTTAATGTGTGACCTCAATTAAAAATGACTAAGCGCCTCCAAGTTCCCGTTCTTCATTTAAAAGCGTACGATCGCACGTGCTGGCTTCATTTGAACAATTTCAACATCTCTGCTTCGGTTCCCTTTGCGATCACAAGTCTCAGGTCCAGCTTTCCCCCTGTTCTCCTTCGTCTGAGCGCAGAACGTTTCCTGCAGCGGTGTCCCCTTCTCGGATGCAGCCTACAAGGACAGCTTTCGACTGCCGCTGGAGAACGGTTGCTGCAACCTAGGGAAAAGGCGGCTTTGCGAACAGCCACAGGGGGCAAATAAAAAGAAAAAGCGAGAGACGGTGCGGGGTGAGCGGAAACGCCGGCGGAGGAGAGGAACCTTGACACACACCGCCGCGCTTTCCTCTCCGGGCTGTTTGGGCTCGCGACGCGGCCGTCAGTGAGCGGCTGTGAGGGAGGGTGAATCCGACTGCTGGCGATCAATAGAGGGCCCAACGTCCGGGGCGAGCGCCAAAAGCGATGTGGGGGTCCGCGGTGGGGTCCCCCTTGAGCTCCTAGGGAGAACTCGGGGCCCACTTCCCCAGGCCGGGTGGTGCATCGAGCGCGAGGACAACGGCGAGGAGGAGCGCGCCTTGCAGCGGCGCGTGAGGAGGAGGGATGTTGTTGCCAAACCGTGCGGCGACCGACCCCGGACTGCAGCAGTTGTGCGTCCGCTGGTGAGCTGCTAGCTGCTGCGGCCGTTGCTGCCGTTGTCACACACTGGGATTATCGCCGCTGCCTATTTGTGCCATGCCGATCTCCACTGTGGTGAGTGCTCGCTGACGGCAGTGTTCGATAGTAATTTATTTCCGAAAATTACCAGAAAACGGGACGCAGGTCCCCTCTGAAATTTGAGCGGTCCTTGGAAATTTGTTTCGGCCTCGTCTTGAGCTGTGATATAATTTCTGCAACTATCAAACAGATTAGTTTGTTGTTTATGGATAGTTTTAGGTCCTTATGTATTGTTTTATACTTCCTTCTAAGAAGCCTATGTCAAAGCTGAATGAAAGAAAAAATGCAAGCACTCCAGCCGGCCTCATTTCCTGCCACTGAGGTGTTTATCTCCCTCTGTTCGGTTTGCGCAATGGTACAGCAATGGCACCAAAACGCTCGAACTGATATATATATATAATATATTCAACTCTAAATCCTCGCCCCGAATAAATTGTGACCTGTTTGTCAATTTGTGTCAGAATTTGGGCTAGGGCTACCATGTGGGTGTTTTCAGCTGCAGACTGCCCGGTGGATATGTGCTTGCCCTTGGCGCTTCTCTGTGTTTCCCTTCTTGATGTGTACGGCTTGGTCGGTTCGTGTGCGCGACCCTCACGGAGGAGGAAAAGAGATCGCGGCCCGCAGCGCTGCCAACTTTAGTCGCGGCGGGCCTTTGTTTTCGCGCAGAAGAGCCAGACGTCACGTGGTCGTCCGCGGTAGGACGACGAGCGGGGTGTTGTGACAGCGGCTGAACCGGTTGCGGCCGCCGCTTCGTTTTCAGACGCCGCGCGCGCGCTGCGGCGCACAGCGTCCGGGGCCCTGGGCCAGGGAGCCAACGCCCGATATCGAGCGGCGCGGGCCGGAAGTGAACGGGGCCCTTGTTTACAAGTTGAGTGCGCCAGCCAACGGCCTGCCCCCTGAAAGGTCGCGACCGATCGATAACGCCGAGCGCGTGCGTGTGCGCTCTCAGGGTTCTTTGTCCACGCACGAATATAGCTAGCCTTATTGTTATTCGAGCACGAAGCTCGAGACAGTCGGCCGTATCGTGATAAAGAAAAAAACAACAAAAAGTAGCACGCTTTTATTGTTGATGACCCGCGCTGCAGCGTTTCACATGCCGGGAGTTTTGCAAACGCCGCAGAAAAGCTAAACAAAGGCCGGCGTGCCCGACCTCGAGATTAGCGAAAGTAGTTCGCCGAAACGGGCAACACCTGCCTTTCTTATCAGGGAAGTTCTCAGTAGGTATTGCTCTGCATTCTCGGAGGCCCCGTTACCAGCGGCAAAATGTTTGCGCAAGGTTAGGCACCTGTTTCCATCACGAACTGCGCGGTGTTGGGCTGAAGCTGTCTGAGGATTTTGTGGTGGAATGACGTTTATGTAGCGAGTTGAAGGGGGCGGTGTAGGTTAGTCACAAGGTGATTCTTCTATAGAAGAAACCTCTAGGGGTATACGGTTATTAACGGTTTCTTTAGCCAAATATTCTTACACTGGTAGCGGCTTACTGCATACGCATGTAACTGTTACGAAAAGCATCCGTCTTAAACCGGAGAGTTTTCTGTGAAGCGCTTGAAGTCCATCTGACCAACTGTATAAAGAAGAGAGCCAGCCAGATAGCTTACCGAAACTACCCTGCTTAAGGGCACCTCGATCAAGTGCGCGGCAATAGATTAACGGTGCGTTTCTTGTTTGCAGTGGCAGTTTTGCCACCACGTGGAATTTGGGGGATGCTCTCCAGAATTCCGCTGCTCAGTAACTAGTGCATGCCTAGCGCAAGGTTAATGTGTCATCAAGCGGTAAAACTATTCCCTGTAGCTGTAAACTACTAACCGGCTATTGAGTTCAAACGAATGATGATGAATTACAGGCTTTTTAAATTAACGCGTTTCGCTGCTCACAGTAAACATTTGTACTCGACAGAGTCGTTTAACAAAAACAAGGGAACAGTCTATTGTCCCCACGTTGCCTTACCACTGGCACAAACGGCGTACAAATGCACATTTCCCCGGCAAAGGGTCCATTTTCGCGGCGGCATAAGTCACCCGTTCCCACTCACCTCTCTCTTTCTCCGACCAGATGTCCGAGACCAAAGGGGCTGAGTAAGTTGAGATAGTAAGAGCGGCGCCACAGTAGAGTTCGAGGCGGGGGCCCGGAGAGAGTTTGCGCGGCGGCTTTCGTCCCTTGGCCGAAAATACGTGGCGTCTCCGTCGACAACACATTGCAAACTGGTTAGGCCTAGAGAAGGGTTCAAATCAGAGGAGTACAGCAAAATATTATAAGCTGTGAAACGGTTGTTTTACATCGTAGTAATCGGAGCCATTTTATTTCGCAGGTTTTTAGACCAATGTTTACACGCGGTCTGTGTATCGCTGCTGTGGTTCAGTGCATTGTTAGGGCACTGGATTGCTAAGCCTTATAGCTAGGACGCGGGTTGCGTCCCCGCCGCGGCAGCGTCGCAAAGGCGAAACGCAGAGTTCCCGAATACTGTGCGATGCCACTGCGCGGTAAAGAACCGCAGACGGCCGAAATTAATCCGGGGCTCTTTATGCTCTAATACTTCGGAATCCCTCATATCCCATATCGATTTGGGGCGTTTAACCCCATATACCACACCATGCACTCCCGAATTTCTTTTGCACCTTTAAAAGGTGTAACGGTGTCCGAGGGTTAACACCATTTGTATCGAGCAGCACTCCTTCCCGGTGGAGCATCTTTCGCTGTGCAAATGTCCTGTGTTTGGCGTCGAAAAGCGGGTGCTGTGTTCTGTTGAGGCCGCAGCACACGTCAGTCATCACAGGACACTGCTGCAGCGATCTGTTACTCTCAGACCACACTTCTCTATTTCGCTCGGATGACCAACTGGAACACCATGTTGGTTAATTGCCTCACCCCCGCCTCGCTCTTCTTTCACGTAGGGGGTTAGCCTTGGGACACTCAAGCGCCCTTTTTTGCACCTAAAAAGGCGTTAATATTTTTGGAGAGTATAAACGGGAATATCCTGCAAATATCCCGCGTTTATATCGATATCAATAGCTCAATCGACGCCTTACAATTAGCACGCAGGAATCGGTGTAAAACAAGAAAAGTATGCTAATTTGTTTGCCACGCCGCATTGAGATTGGCTGCGATCCAAAAAAATACGCAGAGACCTACGGAGCGGTAAACTTCTCTCTCCCAAACAATAAAAAGGTTGAATCCAAGGTGAGAATGTGCCGGGTCCACCCTTATCATGTGACCTCGCAGGGAACATTTTCCGCAGCTACCGCTTGAAAGGCGGAAATATTTTCCAGTCGTTTCGCAAACCTCTAGAGAAGGTTAACCGCATCAGTGCATTTGTCTGTTGCTCTGTCAAAAAAAGAAAAAAAAAGTTTTGCCATGCCGGTTGAGTATGCCTGAATTGCAGACAAAGTGTTGTTTTGCATCGTCGTCTGCATATATTGCGCGACTTTCGCGCAGTAAACATCGTCCGAGGTTTTCGACATACTTTCTCACGAAAAGGCAAAAAGTAAGCTAACAAAAGAGACGCGGCGGGAATATTTCTTTCTTTCCGTTATACAAGTGAGTGCAGCGGCAGTAAAATTGCGATAGTAGAGAGCCCAAAACTGTTTTCAGACAGTCTGCCAGTAGCTGCTTTTGGTACACCTGCTGCGGGCGCCTGCAGTTCTTGCTTTAGAGAACAGGTAAAGCCGTTTTTATTTGGCGCTTAGGCTTTGTATGTCGCAACATCGCAGTGTTTGATTGCTGTGGCGCTGCGCTAATGCATTTCGCTTATTACAAATTCCTTCTTTCCACCGCTGTGCGTGGAAGCTTGTTTCGCAATGTCCTTTGCAAAATTGCAGTGTGGATTACTCAAACGTCTCAGCGCGAACCGGCGTAGTTGTCTGCCGCCTCCCTCTGCCTTTTGCATCATACAAGGGATGGCTGCGTGCCGTGGACTGGGAGAGTTTTATAAGCATTGTTCGCCGGTTTCCTGCTACAATTCTCGCCATAGGCTCCGTTTCTTTAAGACCAATAAGCTAACAGAAATACTTCT
This sequence comes from Amblyomma maculatum, assembly GCF_055883805.1. Taxonomy (NCBI): domain Eukaryota; kingdom Metazoa; phylum Arthropoda; class Arachnida; order Ixodida; family Ixodidae; genus Amblyomma; species Amblyomma maculatum. The sequence continues at coordinate 190,177,501 of NC_139344.1, forward strand.
TTCTCAGGTTGGGGCATACGTAAGACGTCTTGCTGTGACATACGGCCAGCTTTAACATTAAAGTTGTTTTCACTCTCGAGCATACAAGGCGTGCTGGAGAGTGCTTTTTTTGCTTGCAAGGCGAGTTACGCCGAATTAACTGTTTGTTCCACCTGCCAACATCCTGTCCCCCTTTTTTTCAGCTTCAAATTTCAGCTGAGTATTTTACCCCTTTAACCAAGCTGTACGAATGTACACCTATGGCCTTGTGACGGCTTATCTGACTCGGAATTCACGGGTATTGAGGGCTGGGCTCTGATCTCAACTTCAAACCTGAGTCGGCAGCGCCTCCCAACTGGGCCATGTCACGTGGTATAATGACGTCGCACGACCCGACGACTACTCACAGCGCGACCAAGTGAAATCAATATTTTTTTAATACGTCTTTATTTCGGCTTCAAATAAGTATGAACGACCCTTCGGCAAAAAGTGCTCTAAGGAGATGGGGTAGGTGGACCGCTTTCCTTTTCCCCAAGGTTTGGAGGTACCGAGGTTAGCTATGCAAAGAAGTGACCAGATCTTTTTTTTTTTTTTTTTTTTTTTTTTCGGAAGTAGTTCAGGAACGCTCGCCACAGTCGCTGAGAGTCCCTGGGTCCGATATGCGATGGCGGATCAATCCACTTCTGCGGGGTGCCAAGTCGGAGCCTGCCCAAGGTGTGAAGTGTTCTTAACCCTTCGGTGAGCCAGCCGTATCATACACGAACTTACTGCACATTACAAAGCAATGGGAAGAATACTCCCACCACCCCATAAAACACTGACCAGACAACAACAAGTAATATGGAGACAGCTACAGACGGGGACCCTCCCCAATCCAAACTACATATCAAAATTCATAAATAAGAATATGAATCCCTTCTGCCGGTTTTACGGGGAGAAAGACAACTTCGAGCATATGATCTGAGCGTGCAAAGCCCATAAGCCTCCCTCAGAACTCTTGCCTGATCCCTCTAAAGAAGCTTGGGACAAGCTAAGGTCCAGCGATGACCCTGGCATTCAGTTCAAGGCCGTCGAATGGGCCGCCGTTGCCAAAAGTCTGCACGGCCAGCGGCACGCTAGCTGACTTCCCCTATTACTCCCACTTATTGTGAAGAAAGTTTTATCAGCCTCAGCAGCCTCCCGGAAGGTGTAGAACGCTGAACAACTCCACAGAAGGTGTTCAGTCGTGCCTTTGGCCGGGCACCTATAGGGCTCAGGTATGATTGTGGATTTATGAGGCAGTCTGCTCGGCGGAGGAGGAGCGCTTCTATCCTTCGGAACGTGCTAGCCAGTCTCTCTGGATGGGCCAAATACTGAATATGCGGATATTTATTTCGTGCTCTCCACGAACGGGGGAAGAGCAGATGCAACATTCCATGGGCATTATCGTGATTTTTAGTTCACAAGGCCGACGCCGGATTTTCTCGAGGACCGGGCCTTTAAAGCCGTCGCGATAAAAGAAATGACGGGGAGAAAACTTTCAATTTGTAGACGTTAAGCAACTTCAGTAATCGCAGTGCCTTTCGGCATTCCGCCCACGCGCAGCTTGATTCATTTTCTGCAGGACCCACATTCGCCAGTTTTTTACGTTTGGATGAGCGAAAGCTGGAAAGGCTCAGGTAGAAGGAGCCGTACAAATTGAAAAGGAATATATTGTAATATATTGTACATCAAGTAATAAAGGAACGCACAGGACGCTCAAGATAGCCTTTTATTTTGCCCTGCCGGGGTGGCTTAGTGGTTAGGGCGCTCGACCACTGTGCCCTGGGACACGGGATCGAATCCCTGCCTAGACCGCCGATTTTCGATGGAGGCGAAAAGTAAGACACCCGTGTGCTGTGCGATGTCAGCGCACATTAAAGAACCCTAGGGGGTCGAAATTTCCGGAGCCCTCCACTACGGCGTCTCTCATAGCCTGAGTCGATTTGGGACGCTAAACCCCATAAACCAAACAAAATCAGTTGTTGCATGCATATATGCTCCTTACTCGTCTCCTGTACAGGACGCGTACAATGCAAAGTTTATCTTTCAAAACAAAGTATCCTGCACCGCCTTATTCTGTTCCGGAGAGAACATTGAAGGCACTGGAACGAACATGATTTTTTACTCACTTGTCTCACCGTTTATTCGTCCTTAGATCTGAGCGTCTAATTGTCGATGTAAAAAAAGAATTCCCTGGCGGTGTCACCCATCAACGAAAGAGCGCTCCGGATCCTAACAGCTCATATATGCTCTCAATGAAATCAGCATTACAAAGCCATGAAACAGCATGGTCGCATCACCTAACTCGATGAAGGGGGTTAACCGGTGATTCGAAATCGGCTCAGAGTGCATCTTCAGATATGGCTGTTTTAAACGTTCACCAACTCGCTCATTTGTCCGTTGTGGTTTGGTTTTGGTTTGTACTCAGGCTATGAGAGACGCCGTATTTTGTATGTATGTGTGTGTGGGGGGGGGGGAGGGGGGGTACTAAAATTTAGGCCACCTGGGGTTCTTTAACGTGCACTGACAATGCACAGCACACGGGCGCCTTGCTTTTCGCCTCCATCGAAAAGCGGCCGCCGAGGCCGGAACCGATCCCGCATCCTTGGGCACAGGAGTCGAGCGCCCTAACCACTGCACAGTTGTGCCGAACGTTTCTCTCCTTGCACACATGATGAAAGCGTGACTGTAGCGAAAAGAAGTGGTGAGAGTGTGAAACGTGCCGCTTCACTGTACCCCATCTGAAAGAAAACAAAAAGGTAAGAAAATGAGGTGCTCGTTATGAGATACATACGAAAGGAACTAACAGCTACTGGCATCGGGAAAGCATACGACTTTTTTTTATTCGGGATGGGGGCGGGGGTAGTGATTGGGTGGTTGGTCAATGTGAAATATTCATGTAATTATGGGCATGATTGATTAGAAATCAGGATAGAACAGCCACATTTGACCGGTTGCCAAACATAGAATTGCCCGCGGAATGCAGCGCTTGTGGCGCACGTGATGCTGCCATGCGGCGTGAAGTGTGAAACTGTTTCTTTATTTTCTGCGACTCATCCACACTCCGCGCTTTACTTTGTTCACGGGGTATAGTAACCCAACCACTGTCGGCATGTCATTCCCTCGTTTTTTGTGAGGCAACCTAGCGGCATGCTAAAGACGTGAAAACACGTGCACATCGTGCGCAAATCATCAGCCGTTTATGTGCACGGTCAGTGTTCAATTAGGAAATACCGTTGCCTATGAAGGTCCACATCCGTCGAATATCAATCATACTAACACCGGTGGATCTGCCTCTCAAATCACAGTCTCTGGCCTAGTGAGTATGGAGGAGGAAGACAAACAGTATTAAGCGTCGAGAATATCCTGATCCAAACAAGGGCACCAAGGCCAACTGGCCCGTCAGTTGGTCCCCAAGCCCGCCACGTCGGGCGAGAAGAGTGTGGAAAATGAGGACACTAAACTGCAACGGGGCAGGAGAAAATGCATTATGCTTCGTAGACTGTGTTGCGCAGCGGCTTACAGTTCGTCATTGAAGCTGACCGAGACGCCACAACTAGCGGATTTTCTTTAACGAGGGAAGGTATAATAAAGAACGCTTTGGATCTTCGAGAAACCAGAAAAGGTGCAGCATGTGGACGCAGATTAGGCCGACATATGTAAGCATTGCCCACGCTGCGCCGACCGTTTCCCTCCCCCCAGGACGCCTTATAAAATTTCTTTACAAATTATTCGGTGTTCTGTCGATACAACTGTTTAGCATGAAAGCAGAGCCGACAGGTGAAAGGTAGGCTCAGTGAGGAGGTAGAGGCCTGAAAAGAAGAGAAATACCTTCGAAAGGAATAAGTTATTATTATTATTATTATTATTATTATTATTATTATTATTATTATTATTATTATTATTATTATTATTATTATTATTATTATTATTATTATTATTATTATTATTATTATTATTATTCCTAGTCAGTTCTGGCGTTACGTTCGCAAGCGTTCCATTAAATCAGATTTAAATATCGGCTTAGTTGACTCTCAGGGTTCGGAAATTCGGGATGTTGCCGACAGTTTTGCCCAACATTTTTCCTCCGTTTACAAACATCCACATTGTGATTCCGTTTGCCTCCCATCTGGTGCACTATCTAATTCCATTCTCTTTGACGAGGAGTTGATAACTGAGAGTCTTAAGCTTATGAGACCATCTTTGTCTCCTGGACCTGATGGCATTCCAGCCGCCATAATAAAAGCCTTCAGTTATATCTTTGTACCAGTACTGAGTGTTAAAAAACGCTGCCTTTCCTCACGTGTGGAAAATGGCACGCGTGTTTCCTGTCTTCAAGTCTGGAAACAAATCTGATGTTTCCAATTACCGTCCGATTTCTCTTCTATGTGCAACTTCTAAGCTTTTCGAATTAGCTTTGCACAGCGTACTTTCCTTCCATCTCAAACATATCATAGTACCGAATCAACATGGCTTCATGTCGGGTCGCTCTACTTCTACCAACCTAGTCACGTTTATGACGTATGCCTCTGCAGCAGTCCTTCAGAGGGGTCAGGTTGACACTGTGTACTGTGATATGAGCAAAGCTTTCGACGTTGTTACTCACTCACTACTTCTTGAAAAACTTCTACTCTCTGGCGTTGAAGTCTCACTCGTAGCCCTCCTACGCAACTATCTCCTTGACCGCTTCTGCTTTGTCAGTGTCAATGGGCAGACTTCTTTCGTTTACCCTGCAACGAGTGGAGTTCCTCAAGGTTCAGTACTAGGCCCGCTTCTCTTCTCCGTTTTTACTAATGATGTTTCCTCGGCGATAAAGAACTCCTCGTTTCTTCTTTATGCTGATGATATAAAAATATTCAAGGTAATACATTCTTTTCAAGATTGCTTGTTGTTGCAATCGGACATATCTGCTTTTTCTGATTGGTGTGCGAAGAATCGACTTACCCTCAATTCTTCCAAAACTATGGTTGTGTCCTTTACTCGTAAAACACATAGCTTTCTCTACCATTATTCTGTGAATTCTGTGTTGTTGGACAGGGTTGGTGAAATTAATGACCTTGGTGTACTTTTTGACCGCACCCTCAGCTTCTCCTCTCACACTAAACGCATTGCTCAGCGGGCTATGCGCACACTCGGATTCGTTTGCAGACTTTCGAGAGAGTTCCATACTCCACTTCCGTTCGTAAACTGTACCTTTCCATATGCTTGCCGGCCTTGGAGTATGCGTCGGTTGTTTGGAATGGCACTTGCAAATCGAACTTGGACAAGGTTGACAGAGTACAAAAAAAATTTTTACGGGTATTTCATTATCGCTTTCCTTGCGCAACTTCCCCCTCTCGCTCCACCAGGAGCGCCCAACTGAATCTTCCTTCTCGTCACTGCCGTCGTATCAGACTTGATATCATATTTCTGTACAAACTCCTTCATGGCCACATTATGTGCCCTCAGATCTTAGAGTACATCCTACTGCGCGTTCCGCGAAAGAGCATGGGGGAATTCAGACCATTTCAGGTTTCTCCTCTTCATTCCCACTCCCCTCTGGACAGGATGCAGTGGTTATTTAACTCTTTTTGTCCTCATCTTGACATCTTCCAAAACTCGCTCTGTTCATTTACATTGGATGTTCGTAGCGTTGTATTCTAAATAGTACTTTATCACATATAACTCCACTTTTTAGCCTTAATATTGTATTTACTTCACTTTTTGCTTTTTCTGCTGTTCAATACTGTCTGTATCTTGAACTACTTTTTATCCGTTTCTTACTAGTATTTAAACTTTAAACTTTATATTCGAATCTTACTGTCCCTTGTTCAATTTTACTTCTTTATTGTATTATTCTGTATTTCTAGCCTGTGTTTTAAGTACCATGCACTTGTTGCGCCTGGAATGGTTGTTTATTTTATGTATATTTCTATATTACTATAATCAATGTCAGTTATTTGTTGTTTTTTTCTCTCTTCTATCTGATGTGCTCAAAAATTCTCTCACTGTGTATATAAGTGATGCTACTCATTGATTGCTTAATTTGCGTGATACTTTTCGTCTCAGTTTCATTTCATGTATTGTTTATTTCTTTTTTTGTGTTCTCTCTGTGTGTGTAAGCATGTTTATGCTTTTTCATTTTTCTTTCTTTTTTTTATTTGTGCTGCAGCACAAAGACCACATGGTTGTTCCTGCGAACATTAAATAAAGATTGATTATTATTATTATTATTATTATTATTATTATTATTATTATTATTATTATTATTATTATTATTATTATTATTATTATTATTATTATTATTATTATTATTGCACTTGTGGACGGGCTTCGGCCTGACCTTGCGCCTGCGAACCGGCGGCCCGCAAGGAAATTATATATTCGACATCGAACAGGAGTAATCATGGGACAACAAAATCCATGTAAGATAGTGAGTAATTGAAACGGGTGCAGCGCAGGAGGTAAGGGGCCGGCGAGTAATTTCCACTGTCGTTTCTCCGTTTTCTGGGGCTGAGGCTGCGCAGGTTGCGCCCGGCCTCTTTACAGCTTTTGGCGATCCTCACCGATGCACTACTGAGCGCGCGTTCATCTTCTGTCTTAAAGGGGACATTTTGTCTTCGGTTTCCCTCTAAAAGTTATTGCGACGGACTGGCCTGTGGGGGGAGGGGGGGGGGGGGAGAAGTGGTGATGAGCGAGGAGAGGACGAGGGGGAGACTTAAGTGCTTCAGGGCCTGTTTCAAGAGGAAGCATTTTACTAAACCTGTTAGCGCGTTCATATATGGGCGCTTCGTTCAAGATCAAAATGAACCTTAAAGCAACTCATCCATATTAGCGAGCTTTGATGGAAGGCAGAAAGACTGATTAAAAAATAAAGCAGTACTATATTACAGTCCGTGTATTTGTGTCGTATTGCTGAGATTACATCTCGCAAAACCTGGCCATCTCTAAGTGCACTCTCTTGGTAGCGAAAATATCCCGTTAATTGCAGCATAGTGTGCAGTGACGGAGCTATTGGTTGCTAATTGCATCGTTACCCTTCCATATGGAGTGCATGGTTTCGTCATTGATCAAGTTATTCGTTCTGGCCAAGCAGGTGATCGGCGATTTTCTTATAGAGTGTACTTCGATAACACGACACCTTTGACATTGAGATGGCGTGTTTCCAGTTGTGCAAATGGGCTCAAGTGTGGTACCCCGGCTTCTGAATTCAGGAGTATTTCCTGCTGTTATAACGCGTTAAGCCTGTTTCACATGCAAGCGAAAAGGCTAGTAATTTCTGCCACAGTGACGCAAAAATCTGTTTTCTGCTGTCGCGGCGGCGAGAGTGACGCAGTCCAAACACGATGGGAAATTTTTCGCTCTGTCGCTCGCCGCTGAGTTCGCTCAATCGCTTGCATGCTACAACGAGTCGGGCACGGGAGCTGCCGCTTTGGACCACAGAGGCAGGAATTCCCGACCGAAAGAGGGGGAGCGGTCTAGAACGACTACGGTGAGACGCGACTTGAAATAGCCATAAAAAAAAAAAAAAAAAAAAAAAAAGTCCGAAAAGAACGCGCGGTTGTTCGGCCGGTCATCGACAGCGGTCAACGACGGGTCATCGGGAACAAAGAGGTTCAAGTGGCTCCCGCACGGGTCGGTACCCTCAAGGCGGCCTCGCGGGCATCTGAGTAGCCGAACGGAGGGACAAAAGGGGTCGTTTCTGGCTACGCTCTCCTTCCTCTTGCTGACGGCGCACGGCGGCCGTTTTGACGCAGAAGTGTGTCCAGGACATGAGCCACCGGCAGACACTGAACTCTTCTTGTGCCGCCATCTACACCACCACAACGGCTTCCTCCTCACTGCCAAGTCCAAACCCTTTCAAGGGAACTTCTCATCAGGAGTGACAATGTGTTCAAGTGCACGATATTGAAGTGATAAGGACACTCACTCGACTACAAGCCCGCCATTCACCTAGGAAACATGGGGAATACGAACCCTATAAAACTCTTTGTGTGTTCGGGCATAGTTGTTCTTCCTCATACTCCCAAGATGTAAATAAACCGAGTCTTCTTTTTGGTCCTTCAACTCCAAACGGGAGTCGACTTGGCCAAGGAATCGTCGGCACCCGCACTCCAAATCTAACAGCTGTCTTTACGGGAAGCCACAGTGTGCCGCCCTTCTAGGCAAATAGAAGCGCACGTGTATCGGCTGCATATCTTGGTGAGGTAAAAAAAGCATTCAAAAGCAAAGTTCCCTCTGAAGCACGCTAGCGTTAGCTGGGCTACTCAAAGCTTCCCCCCAATAAAAATGCGAATGAGCTTTCATGCTAACGTGACGACGATACGCGGGCATCTACGACCTTAAAGCCCTCTCGGTGCGCTCACAGCTAGAGCGTGTAGGGCGTTTCTGTATATTCGACGCGTAAATGCACTACAGAATTTCGGTCCCTAAGAGGTTGTTAGCGCACCGACCGCAAATATCCAAAGTCCGAACAAATTATTGCCTGTCTATGACGCAAACAAGCACAAAACAAAGAGGCTGAAATGGCAACTCGTCTGTGTTCGGAGTTCTCCTCCTCAGTTAACTTGGTCGGAGCCGAGAATATGTTACCATGGCAGCGGCGTTTCGCAAAGCGCGCCTCATCCATCATTTTCAAGAAACTGCATTAGTGTCCAAAGTATCTTTCCCTTACAGCAACTAACCTGGTGGGCTTTCTTTTTACTTAGTCCCTAGCTCATTGACTTTGATATTTTTATTTTCGTCGAAATGTATCGGCAGTCGTGTCGAAAACCGCGTGGCTTTGTATTCTCTCCACCTGCGCGGCGGCTAACTTTCCCCGAAATCGCCCTGTCTCTCTGATCTTTGCAACATTTTCACTGTGACCGCAGATTGAGTCTTTTGCTTAACTTGGCATAAAGCACTATGATTTCATTCGCAAATGCATCAGAATATTTCGGCGCTCGTAGTTTGTCGCAATAAAAGGAACGTTTATTCCGTGTGCAAAATTTCATCATCGGGAACGCTGCTTTTGTTCAGCGCTCGGATTACTTTTTTTTTCTTTTATTTTCACAAAGGAAGGGTGCTATCTCCTGTAGCAGCACTAATTTCTCGTGCCTGTGGCTCATTCATTCATTCATTCATTCATTCATTCATTCATTCATTCATTCATTCATTCATTCATTCATTCATTCATTCATTCATTCATTCATTCATAACCCACAAAACGTGGTCTCTTCACCTTTTAAGACATGGTGAGAACGAAAGGATTCATAAAAACGCTATGGACGAAGGAATGCTTGTTTTGCATTGTAGAGTGTGAGATTGTAGAGTGTTTATCGCACTAAGCGGAATTAAGCTTAAGCGACTGTTTGGCCAAATGCCTTTTCCCCAAGGCATTCACCTCAGGAGAAAAACATGGAAAGCTATATTTCCTATTGGAAAACTCGTGGTCACCTGCTGACATAGGGAATAGAACGCTTGTACGGAGGATGCTGAAGGACCGCTGAGGAAATTCTTATACGAGCGTAGTCCCTCTCACCGTTTCCTGTAATGCCGGCTTGGGCGAATTGGTTCGTGTATCACAGGCGAAATACAGCGCTGTGTTGTTTCCACCATACCGTGTCTCATGAATTGCTCTGTAGCCATGGAATTCCTGTAAAGTTTTGTACACATAGCACATGATGGTCATTCCATGCCAAACGTGCCAGAGCTGGCGCTGGACTCCTGATATTTTCAATAAAATTTGGGCTCCATATTTAGCTGTCTAAAGTAAATGCAAAATATTGTGCCTTCTGTATTGAGCGAAAAACTCCCGTTGCAAAATTTGGGGACAAAGCGAATTGCGTAGGCTCCGGCTAAAAGATGTGTGTGTGTGTGTGTGTGTGGGGGGGGGGGGGGGGGGCAGGAGGAGGTGCGGCGCTGAACTTAAAAAAAACTTTTCCTCGCTTAAAACGAAAAAGGCTCCGATAAAAATCGTTGAGCACAATTTCAGTGAAGCTGGCTATCAAATGAGCTCTAATTCATATTTTTACTTGGAATGCCTCCGTACCAATTGGTGCCCGAATACGCGGCCCAGCGCACATGTTTCTAAATTCATTTTTTTTTTCTGAAATGTATTGTTTGGTTATATAAGAAAGGGGCGCTAAGGACATGAAAAATTGCAGACCAATCAGCTTACTGTTAAGTATAATGTGTTCACTATGGTATATGTATATTGCTAACAGAATCAGGGCTATCTTCGACTTCAGTTGTTTCAAGCAGGTTTTCGGAAAGGGTAGTTTACTATCGATCATATCCATACCATCAACTAGGTGATAGAAAAATGCTCGGAATATAACCCCTTATACATAGCATTCATTAATTACGAAAAAGCATTTGATTCAGTAGAAACCTTGGCAGTCATACAAGCATTGCGAAATCAGCGGGTGGACAAGTTGTACGTTAGAATTACTGGAACGTATCTCCTGCAGTGTCTGCACTGCAACCATAGTTCTGCGGAAAGAAAGTAACAAAATTCCCATAAAGAAAGGTAGAACGAAAGGAACAAGATGGTTTGCACGGTATAAAAAAGAAGAACTGAACAAGGATAAATAGGGTACGCCTCAGGTCGCAGATGAGCCAACGTTTCGACAAGTGGACTTGTCTACCCTATTTACCCTTGTTCGGTTCTTCTTTTTAGAGCGCAGCTCTTTGGCGTCCGTTCCTGGGTTTCGCGTCGGCGTCGGCGTCGTCGTCGGCCTCGTAACCAGCTCCGCCCCCCTTTCATCCCCCCAGCGCTAGCAGCGATCGACTGATACCGCTGGATGCCGCTGACGCCGCTAGAGAGTCAAGATAACGTGCCGGTTATTTCATGTAGGCCCCGGCACGTCGACGAATACGTGACCACCTTCCCACGGCTAGACCTGGTTCTTGGCGCTGCGGAAGCGAGGGTATCATATTGTTTGCGTCGGCATCGGCGGCGTTGTCCCTGAAACCAACTCCGCAGCTGGGGTTGACTCACTATCGGCGTCAGCAGCATCAGTCAGTCGCTGCTATCTCTTCCCTCCTCCCTTTATCGCGTTGTCCGCTTGCTGCGCGCGCTTCTGCCCCCATCGTTTTTTATACCATAAAGAAAGGTGCTAGACAAGGGGACACGATCTTCCCAGTACTATTCACAGCTTGCTTAGAAGTATTCAGAGATTTATAATGGGAACAGTTAGGTACAAGGGGCCCCGCCGGGGTGGTGCAGTAGTTAAAGCGCTCGACTACTGGATCCAAGGGTGCGGGATCGAATCCTGGCCTCGGTGTCCGCTTTTTCATGGAGGTAGAAAGCTAGGCGCCCGTGTGTTGTGCGATGTCAGTGCAGGTTAAAGAATCCCAGGTGGTCGAAATTTACGCAGCCATCCACTACGACGTCTCTCATAGTCTTGGTCGCTTTGGGACGTTAAATCCAGCAGATCAAACCAAACCAGTTAAGGATAAGGGGGGGATGGAGAACGCCTCAGTAATCTGCGATTCGCTGATGGCATTGCCTTGCTAAGTAACTCAGAGGATAACTGCAAAAAATTGCTGATGACCTAGACAGGAATAACAGAAAAGTAGGCTTGGAAATGAATATGCAAAAGACTAAGGTAATGTTCAACAGCCTCGGCAAGGAACATCAGTTTACAATAGGTTGCGAAGCACTTGGTAAGCGAATGACAGGTAGTAACCGCAGATCCGGACCACGAAAGGGAAATAACGGAGAGAATAAGATTGGGACGGAGCACGTTTGTCAAGTACTCGCAAAATTATGACCTGCAGCTTACCGGTATCACTCAAGAGGAAAGTATACAACAGTTGCATCTTACCTGTACTCACCTATGGGGCTGAAACGTGGAGGCTAACCAAGAGAGTTCTACTTAGGTTGAGGACAACGCAGAGGGCTATGGAACAAAGATGGTAGGTGTAACTTTAAGAGATAGGAAGCGTGCAGAGTTGGTCATAGTAATAACTCGAGTGGAAATCAAGAAGAAGAAATGGACATGGGCAGGACACGTAGTGCGAAGAGAGGATAACCGATGGTCGCTTAGGGTAACAAACTGGATTCCAAGGGAAGGAAAGCGTAGCAGAGGGCGGCAGAAAGTTAGGTGGGCGGATGAGATTAAGAAGTTCGCAGGGGTCAAGTGGATGCAGGTATTCGCCCTGCAGTAGGTATAGTCGAACTGATGATGATTGTTTGGTTTGATTTACGAGGTTTAACGCCACAAATAAATTCAGGCTTTGAGAGACGTTGTAGTTGAGGGCTACGGAACATTTCACAGCGCATGGGCACCTTGCTTTTCGCCTCCATTGAAAAGCGACAGCCGCGGCTGGGATTCGCTCCCGCATCCTCGAGCACAACAGGGCTGAAATATATTGTGTTATATTACGATTTAGACCGTTTAATGATATAGTACATAATATATTGAGCTGGCGAAACATATGATGTTGCTCGCCAATGTCGGGAAAGAGCATAAAAAATAACAAAAACTGCGATTTTGGAGAAAAATAATGACATAAAACAACACAGATACTTTGTGCTATAAATTTTCTTTCTGTGCGATTAAAAACATACATGCGTATTCATTATACCTAGAACTTTTCAAGTGCAAAAGTGACATATTTGAATTTTTACAATTTTTTTTTTTATCAACACTAGCTTTTATAATCCTCTGAGAAATTCGAAGAGTTGTCACATGACCAAGAAAATTTCTTCGCCAAAGTTATTAAGGATAGTTACTTTAGATGATTCAATGTATAGCCAGAAATTGTATTGAAAAGATCGGAGGGGGTCGAGCGGCAATTTTTACGCGTTTGGATGAGCGAAAGCTGGAAAGGCGCAAGTATATGAAGCTGTACAGATTGAAAGGGAATATATTGTAATATATTGTACAGCAGGTAATAAAGGAACACACATTACGCTGAAGATTGCCTTTCATTTTTTTTGCTTCTAGCGGCGGTTATTTCTGGCTGCTAGTGGGCGGGAACGATCCTTGCGATTGGCACCGGCAACTTCTCCGCCGCAGAGGCACTGTGAATATGAAGAAACAAAAAATAAACGATCAGCAGTTTCCATTCGTGGCGCCGCTAATCGCCCTGCATGTGTCGCACGGCGCAGAAAATGGCCAGCTAAACGCGTTCGATCTCAAAAGCAGCTTGCGAGAGAGCTTGCGGCAACCACATCCCCCGCTCTCCGCGAGCTATTCACAGCCGCCTCGCGACCGCGTTGAGCAATAAGCTGACACGACATCAGACTATTGATCAGATAACGCGAGCGGCGGCATGCAGCAGTGAATAAAAGGTTCCTTTTCTTATTTGGCTTTAACCCGAGACATTACGAAGAGCGGCAGCCCCGAGAGCTAACAAACCTCTTTTGTTCTGCTTGTTCTGCGCGACGTTTCGCATTTGAGGTCGCTCTCTACGTATGCATGTTTTGCACCTCTGTCCGTATCGTCGCTGAGAGCACGATGCCACAAATCAGCACGAGACCCCTGCGGCTCGAGATTTCGGTCGGTTGTATGCGCGTCGTGGCGCATGCGCCTGCAGGTCCGAAGTAGTGTGACTGAGTCACGGCAACTAGAGAGCATTTGCTGTTATCATGTGTTAAGTGTTCGCAAACGAGCTTACGAGAACCTGCCCAGACGCGTTCTCGTACACACTGTTCCGTTCTTTATTTATTCATCTATTTATTATTATTATTATTATGGTGTGTGTGTGTGTGTGGGGGGGGGGGGGGGGGGGGGCAGCGTAAAAAGAATTTCTAGGCCTTGCCCTGGCCGCACAAAGACGGCGGTCCTAGTGTTACCGCTAACTCATTCTCATAGCAAACCAATCCACGCCGCATCTGAGCAGAACACCCCATGTCGCGTCCCTCGCTGAGTGACATTGCTTTTTCTTTTCGCTCGTCGTCATGGCATTTCGTTAGAGACGGAGCGAAAAAACAACTTGCCGCGTTTTTAGATTTACAGAGTGTGAGATCGCGCCGTGAATGGCAGCTGGTGGAGAACAAGAGGCCAGCTGTAGAGCCTTGAGAGAGCACAGCAAGGCTTGCAAGTAAAAAAGCCATTGCATTTTATTCGTTCCGAAGGCGCTGGCTGTGGTTAAAAAAATATTGGCCGGGGTTCAAAGCCGTTTAAGCCGATTACGACGTGCGAAAACTCTATTGCCATAGTTTTACGTGGCGGTTTGGCACTGTGCACAGCGATTTCAGTGGGCTTAAATGTCCTTAGCGGAAATTATCTCCGTAGCGCTCCACTCCTCTTTATTTCACTCCCGCCTTCTTCCCTTTCCATACGGCGGCGCGGCTCAGGTGATCAGCGAGAAGTGTGCACGGTACTGCGACTTTTTCTTCTTCTTTTTTTTTTCTATACATTAATATGTATTTTACGCATAGTTTGCAAAGCGCCTTTGTACTGTGCGATATGCGATGTACGTTAAAGAATCTCAGGTGGTCGAGATCATCCTGAGCCCCTCACTACGGCGTCTCTCATAGCTTGAGTCGCTTTGGGACGTTAAACTGTATACTTAAACTTGGCTAAACTAAACGTCTTTAGTTGCTTTGTTTCCTGTGAAAAGAAAGCGCAGTATTTTCCTCGCTGCTCGGTAGACACATATACAGGAAGCTGACGCAGAAGCGTTAGGCGATTTTGCTACGCTCTGAACCTCCGGATTAGTTCGTTCGCACTAAAAACACCGCGAGACAGCATAAATACCGCTGGAGACGGCCGGGCCGGTCCAGAACGTGAGGCGGAGCGCTTGCTAGGTGAAAGTAAAGCCCGTTGTGCCGCTGTTACAGCTGTGGCAAGCCGGCTGTGGCATCAGCTAAAAAGAGTGGTGGGACATTGTCATCTGTTTTCCGCCATACTATAGATCGCTGTGCGGCTGACCAAGAAGTAGCCAACGCGCGCAAATAAAGACGCCCCCAACGGCGTTCCTTACGGCGCTTGCTGATTTGCTTTTAGATCATCACAACGTGCGCACGCAGGGAAGATGTTTTCAACGAACGGATTTATGAATACTGGTCAGGAGAGGTCCCGCTTGGCCCCCGCCCATTCTCCCCCTCCGCCCTTCACCTTCCCGAAAAACAAAAAAGAAGAAAATCTCATTTTCACAAGTTACTCGCGCAGGGGTAGCTGGCGTCTTTATCCGTCTCCTTTCATTCGGTACACACCTCTAGAATCTCTGTAGTTGCTTGCACGTCACGCTTGTCGTGTTAAGTGACGTCACCGTTTGTGGTTGCCGTCCGCATTAAACCTTTTTTAAGTTACGTCCTCTAACCGCCTCTCTTCCACAACCACTAGCCCAGTGCTTTTTTTTTTTCTTTTTTAAGGGGGAGGGGGGGCATTTGGAACGTTTTCGAGATGTAGTGCACAAAAAATATTTGCAATTCACGAAAATTTATTTAACACTACTGTCTTCATGACTTGGCTCGGGAGTAAAACTGCATTAAGAAAACTCTTATGCTTGCTATAATTTACGGCATATGCAATACGAATTTCATTCCGCCATCGACGTTTTTTTTTTTTTTTTTTTTTTTTTTTTTTTAAGCATCATGTTTGCTTCTCTCATGTTTGGGACGTTAAACCTCGTATACCATATATATATTTATTAATAACATTTCCATAGCCTGCCACTTCTACAGTTTTTTTTTTTTCTTGTTTCGTCTCAGAGGAAAGATTTTTTTTTTTTTTTTTTCGATTTCATTATTCCTCAAGTGCAGGCCACAGGCCTGAATGTTTAATGCGCCCTTTCACAAAACGATGCGAACCACGTGTCACAAGCAGCAATACTCAGTAAGCTCCCGTGCTCGAACGATCCGAGCCCGAACAGATCACCGGAACCGCCGCATACTAGGAACCTGCTAGGAACACCCGGCGAAATGCCTCATGCCGAGCGGCCGCGTTCGAAGGTAACGGCAGCGTTCCGCTAGGCAACTGCGCGCGTACTCTCCTTCACTGTCCTTGCCCTCAAGCCACGCGCCGTGGCTGTTCCTGCGAGCGAGCGCACGCCCTTCTCGACACGAGAAGTAGGCGGAGCTTCGCCACTATCACATGGCCTTTGACGTCACGCCGCTCGGAGGTTGATTTGGAGGTGAAAGCAACGGAGCGGCTGCCCCTTCGATCGCGGTGTGGCCGCTAGGTAACCGGCAGATTCGTGCGCTAACTTTCAGTACCTGGGAAAATTATCGACTTTAGGACATTTCAAATATTAAATTGCCACTAAATCTTGCAGTTGATTGCCGAATGAGCGCATGAAAGCCATCCTTTCAGAACGAGTGCCGGCCTTTTCCGGTGTTCGGTTGTGCGACGCGCGCGGAGCCGCTCCGTGAGCTCCGCTCCGGAGTACACGTGCCGACGCCGCGAGCGTTCGGCACGTGGAGCCTTCGTCGCTGAGTGAGGGGCGTAGAGGACGAGTGCGGCACGTGCCAAGACAACCGGGAGGAGACAGAGCTGCGAGCGCGCTGAGCGCTGTGCTTGGTCTATCGTCCCCCGAAGTCGGCGTCGGGGGGTTTACTCACGAAAAAGGTGAGCTGGCTCGGTATCGAGCCCCGTTTTCTGATAGGCCGCAACAGTTTTGGCTCTGGCGCATAATTTACGCTTCTACGTTCACCGGCGTTTCTACGAATCGGAGTAAATAAAACTGAAAATTTCATAGCCGAAATCTACGGAATCTAGCCTGCCTCGAGTCGTGATCTCTCGTCATCCGTACTGGCGCTGCAGCATACATAACGACGAAGAACACTGGTAGTGTCGTGAGCACGGTCTGGCTACCGACTTTGCCCGAAACTTAAACCCTTACATCAAGGCCAGGAACCAAAAATCTTGTCCGCGAAAGACTGCTGGGGTACTGATCTTGAATCATAAAGCTCGGAGTATATGATAATATTGTGTTATGTGCAGCCATATTCGTAATGTGCGTGGGCTTCGACCGGGGGCGAAGCGGTGTGAGTGCGCGGCGCTGCCGAGTTCGCCCTGGCAATATCCTGAGTCCGCTATTTCGGTTCGTGGGAATAGTTCGTTTCTGTATAAAATCTTCTCTGCTCATATGAGTTGGGGCGTGGGTTGCTCTCCAGCGCGTTACGTCCATCACCGCAAATCACGGCATTGCACAATGGCTCGGGTCGTGCGTCTAGGCGACGTAAGCTGCTGTGCGAAGAACCATCACATAGTCTGTGAACACACTAGGTTGGAAGGGGTGGAGGAGGGGGCACCCGTTCCAAGTTTCGTGTGCCGGACTGGGCCACGATGTATCATCGCGATATTTTTCAGGGCAGAATTGCGCTCTG
This sequence comes from Amblyomma maculatum, assembly GCF_055883805.1. NCBI lineage: Eukaryota > Metazoa > Arthropoda > Arachnida > Ixodida > Ixodidae > Amblyomma > Amblyomma maculatum. The sequence continues at coordinate 190,194,746 of NC_139344.1, forward strand.
CAATCGACATTTGTTTGCGCGGACGAATCGTCTCTCTCGATTGCGTTTCCTGCCTACCTGCGTTCAGCTCATACTGGCAGCTACACGCGCAACTTCACATTCCACACAGCGCGAGGGTCCGCGGAATTTTGGACCTTCCGGATACAGCCCCAAAGGAGCGCGTTTGAATTGCGCGCGTCGACTTGAGCGTCTGGATTGGCTCTGGCGACCAGAGTGCGGCGGCGTCGAAAGCGTGCCGAGCACTCCGATGGCAGCGCATCGGCTGCGGCGCTGAATTCACCGTTTGCATGACCCGTGGAAGTCGAAACGTCGGGCGCAATTTGAGGGAATTTCTAACTATAACGGACATGGCTGCTCAACAGTACGCGTGCTAGTCGACGCGTCCAAGCGGATTTTACTCGCGGTAGGCCTAAGCAGTGGTTTGTTCGCAAACGACAGAGAGAGAGAGAGAGAGAGAGAGAGAGAGAGAGAGAGAGAGAGAGAGAGAGAGAGAGAGAGAAAATAAAAGGGATGGCTTGTTATACATCCTCTCGACGGCAGCTTTGGTTTCTGAAACCTGCATGCCCGTAAACTCTCTTCATTTCGACCGCCGTTGTCAGTGCCAACAAGCACGGAATTTACTCCGCGCACAAGCGTGAAGAAAGAGATATGCCTGGGAGACAAAATACTTATTTGCGGCATCATTGCTTATACATTATCTTGGCTTACACTTCATGTGAAAGGATCCCTGTACGACGGGCTTGTTTAGGTCCTAATCATTTCCTCAGTTCAGTTCAGTCGTGTCCAACTCTTCGTGACCCTATGGACCATGTCACGCCACGCTAACGCCGCAATTGCGATCGCCTATCCAGCAACGGCTATGACACTACTTCAATCAGTTGCTGAAACAGCTACTGGGCCTTTGGTGACAACCTCTGAGTGGAAAGTTATGTAACTAGCGACGCGACGTTGCCTGGAAGTGAGTGAACAAAGCCTACGTCGAAGCCAAATTCACGATACAAATGCAATTGACACCGGAGGTGTTGCGGCTGGTCACTGCTGCCGTATATCATTGTGAATACATGTACTGTATTCAGTCTTACTGCCTATCAAGGGCTGGCCGAAATCATCTATGGGCTAGAATGTTAGTTGACTATCGGGTCAGGGCGCTGTGCGAACTGTAGGGATTTTTCTCTATATATACTAGCCCGCCGTCGCAGAACTTCATTGCGCAGCACCTACGTATGGCGTAAGAAGGTTTGCAAATCGCGGGGAAAGTTTCGAAACAATGCGAGTCTCCTTCTTTGTGGCTTTCACAATCCGACACTGCGCAAGGCGTGTAACCTTTCAGGGGAAGAAATGTTTTCTTTTTTTCCCCCGCTTATTTTTAATTCGAACCAGCTCAGCTGGGCTGTCTTTGTGTCTTACCTCACGCGGGGCCCGCTCAGCACCCGTTGACTGAGCGGAAATAACATCGGCCGAAGTTGCGAACAATCTTAGATTGCGAATAGGATTTTCTATCGAGCCCTTTGGGTGCCTTTCGTTGGGAAGTTCAGCATGCCAGTTCGATAATGGAATGTGGTCCTTCCTAAGGAGTTCCTCGCGGCCGAATTGACCACGTCATGCACCTTATGTCGAGCGCCGGTTTCGAATCCGCCGCGCGAGCTCTGTACGCTCGCAGCTGCTCGCCGAGCCGGCGTGATCGATGACGCGAGTAGTGCACGCGCGCTAGGCGGAGTTTCATCGCAGCAGCGTCCTTGGCGGTGTCGCCGAGCGAGGCGCGTTGCGCAACAGGTCGCGCACGTGGAGAGGTTGAGAGTCTTTCGCTTGTCGATCGCTCTTCGCGTGAAACGTGGAAATTTACGTGTCAGCTCGGTTACATTTCGCCCTCATCGCTCTCGGGCAACCTTCTAAGAAAGGAGAGGGTGGCAATGAACACGTTGGCGCAGCTGTCAAAGCATCTTTTTATCACCGCTGAAGACACTTTCTTTTCGTGCGCCCACTGTATCCCTTGGCGGAACAAATTCGAGATACCTGAGCTGAAATGTTGAAATTTCCGCGTGTAGCGCGAGCGAGTAAAGTGGGAAAAGTGAGCTGTCAATAAACGGTCACTAGCCGCCCTCTGGCTAGATGGAAATGTGGCCGCTATATCGGATCTCATTTGCGAACCCTGGTCGGCCCGACTCGACTCAGGGGTTGCAAAAGTCTTCAGTGCGCGAGCACTCGTTCGCGTTTGTTTACTCTTCGGAATAGGAACTAAACCGAGTCGTGCATATGTTTCATGAAAGCGGGATTGCAAATGAAGGCAAGCGTGATGTCGAATGATTCCGCCCGCTCGTTGTGGCGTCTCGCTTTTTACACTGTCAGTTCTGCGTGGCCAGTAGCTTGACAGGCCTTAAGTTCGTTTCTCAGTCACTTGCAGGGTAGTGTCGCAAGACATGCGGCTGCGACAGCCTTTCTCTTGCCTCGCAACCTTGTCTTCCCTGGCCGTAAACATTTCGCCCTTTCCTTTAGCTAACGCCAACCATCGTCCGCTACATACAGGATTGATAAGTTCCGGACTAGTGTCATCACTGCGCGTTGTGCTCTGCGTCAGCTCGGTCAGTGTGTGCCTGCCACCCTGGATCAATCAGAGCGCTCTCACGAAAGCAATCTCCCATAGCCGGGACCGGAGCATGAAGGCCGGGCACAGCGCACTTATCCTCGAGCAAATTTTCGTAGCTGGGATGGCGAAATATTTCTATTTACGGAGAAACGCTGCACGTCGCCGCGACCTTCGTGAGCAGCTGAAGCGATATTTTGCATCGCGCGAGGTATTTCGTTGAGATATCGTATGCCCGCTTTCTTCCTATGAAGGCACGTGAGCGTGGAGGACCTTTTTTCGGTATTTTTTTCTCCCTTTCTTTCGTTTTTCTTTCTCCGTGGAAGCTGGGCAGAATCTGTGGAGGTTTCCGCGTCGTTCTATATACAGCGGAGCGGGCAAATTTGCTTCAGTCCTGCAACTGTGCTCTTCCCTGTTTTCGCGAATATGTTAAAAAAAAAATTACACACGCATGCAGTCCTTTCGTCATCTGAGGGAGCATCACAGGTTGGCGTTAAAATAATCTCCTTTACGTTCGTACATATCACAGAGCAGGGCTGCTGATTAAAGGGCCACATTTCGCTGCTAGGCGACAGCGGCAACTGACAAATTCACCTAAAAAAAAAAAAAAAAAAAACTTTTTTTTTTTTTTTTTTTTTTTTTTTAAGCGCGTGTGTATTTTTGTAGAGCCTTTGGATAATGGGAGCATGGGGTCTTGTGAGAATCTGTTTAGGTTTCGTCCTTTTCCATTCGTTGGTAGAATAGAGAAAGTCATGGGCTTTCTACTGTGCGCTAACTGGGCTGGAACGCGTCACTTGCTTGGCACCCGTGTCTATATTTGCAAGCAGATCGAAACGGCTAATTATCCACGATGGTATTAATTAGCATGGTGTCTAAAGAAAAAAAGAGCACCCAAACAGTGAACAACATGCAACCTATGTATGCGTTTCCTATCTATCTCTCTTTCCCTGCAAAAAAGCAATTCTGCGTGTTTTATTGTGCTGACGTCAAGTGTGTTTAAGTTGCTGAACGGATAAGACGGTGCATTGAGTTGTCTGGCGGCCACTGTAGACCTCGTAACCTGTGTCTCTGAAGGTCGCGATAGCAAATTAAAAGGGTTAAGGTCCATGGAGGATTGTGGAAACTGACAGCGCCTAATTAAAGAAAATCAGATAAGCGGCTCCAGAGGCCAAGACCAGCTCCTCAGACATGTCCGCTTATGTTTGGACAGCAGGAAGGCTGAAAAAGACAAATCATTTCCTTCATATTTTAATATTTTTCAATAAACCACTTCATGATGACGCAGCAAAGGAAAAAAAAAAGGGGGGGGGGGGGAGGAAGCAGAGATTCCCAATATTGACACACGCGAAGTTCTTGGTGTAACCTCCGCACAAATGCACTGCCTCGTACTCCACTGAGCCCATATTGATGATGATGATGATCTCCTCAGTCGTTATGGCACATACCCACGTCGGAGCATTTTCTTTCTGTGTTACTTCTTCCTCATCTTCCAAGCTCATCTGGCTTTTGGGATAGCCTGTCCTCCGACCAATACGCGGCCATGTATATAGTGCTACGCCTGGCAGTGCACATAGTGTGCGCCGATGAGTGCCACCGTGAAAATATGTCGTGCGATGGCTAGAACGAATTTTTATAACATACAGATTGTGTACCCTACCCCTCAGCATCAAAGGCCGCGCCGCCTGGCGCGTCACTGTAAAGACAACACAGGAGAGTCGTCGCTGCCTTCACTTGTAGTTTTATTCACGTCGACAGTATACATCCGGTGTCTCCGTCCACATGTGGCAAGCGTCGCTCTCGTCGTAGTTCCGGCATGCCCCTCGAGACGGCGGCCCACCTGCGCACACAAATACAGACGCTTAAAATTTATGCGCAACTTTGCGCTTCTATAGCATTTCAGAAGCATCCAAGCGGCAGATATCGCTTGAGAAGCTGTGCAAATTTAGTGCAAGCAGTTAAGCGCCCGAGGACGCGTTAATTAAATGCATGCCCGAGTTTCTAAGCGGACGCGTCAATGTTGCATTCATGGAGCGCAAGTTGCAAGGCTGTTGTGCAGGCATGCTGTGTGGCTTATTGTTTTTCACGTTCTTAGGCCAGTCCCAAACTACCGAAAGCCCAAGTTAGGTAGCCCGTTGTGCCCCGTATAGGCGGTCGGACCGACTTCATTTTTAGTCGACTACACCATAAAGTAAGCCCAAGCTGCAAGGCCTAGTGCGCTCGAATACTGATCTATCATTTACTTTCTTGTTCTTTACCTTGCTCCTGGAATTATGTGAGACAGAGAGGAAGTGAAAAGGCGCAGAAAAAAATTCGTCCTTGTATACGGGGCTCGAATTCGGGCTCATCGCCTGTCTACGGAAGTCGCCACCGGACGTGTTTTGAAATCATTCTTTTCCCGTTGTTGCGTCTGTCATTCATCAAATCTACCTTTATTATCACAGCCAGCAAACGCCATTAATAATTGTTGGTTGTTAACACTGACGTGACAGGTGGACGCTGTCAATGGTAATGCGGGAAAAGCGATAAGCCGGGGAATGTATCATTACAAATTCCTGTCCAGAGACACTTCTTTTTTCTTCTTCTTTTTTTAATTTGCCTGAGGGAACTTCCGAGAACGGAGTATATATTCCATTTGAGGGAGTAACCATCCATTAACGTACACGTTAGCTCAGCTGGGTTAGCTTAACTGGTATAGCTACTGCCACTGACCTTCGCTGAGCTCGACAAGAGAAGCATAAAAAAAAAAAGGGGGGGGGGGGGGGAACTGATGCACCAAACAAGCGAGGATCCCGGTTTCGAGCCCCGAACCTGGCAGAAGTTGAATAATCGAACACACGGCGCACTGTTCGTCGAAATGACGAACATCTGCAGTTATAGGTGGTGTTTTGTTGGCCTTGATTGAAGGTGTAGGAATATTGTTCACCAGGTACTCAGCAGAGCAATTCAAACCAGTGAATCCACAAATGGAGGACCAATCTCAACTTGGGGCGTCACCATTTGGTGCAAATTCGAAGTACCAGTAAATAGGAACAGGCCTGAGCGCAAGTAGGACTGCATGGTGTGCTGGACATACTGTACTTGTGGCATGTCACTGATGTGCACTTCGGACGGTCACCAACTGTAGTGTTGACAGAGGACATTGATTAGTTGGCATACAAGTTTATGCCAACTAAGTTTTATGTTCTCGGTCATGACGATTTTTTTTTCTCAACTGCGAAATCTTCAAAGTTCGACATCTTTCTTTGATTCTTCCCCCCCTCCCCCCCCCCCCCCCCCTTTTTTTTCATTTGTTGTTTCGCCACTGTAAACCAGTGCTCCTGATACCAGTCAACAGCAAGCATGCCCTCGGATAGAAGGTGCTTTTGTTTTTCGTTCTGGTGATTCTTTTCACTCACCTTTGGTCTGAACACTACTACAGTCAGATACGACTCACGAAAGAGGCGGAAAATGCCCTTCAAAAAAGGTTCTTCCCAGCCAAAGGCATTCAACGATTTTCGTGACGTCACAGTTGATCCCCTTTCATACGTCACACCCTACAACGTCAAACTAGCAGGTCCGAAAGCAGAATCGGCCGACGCCGTTGGATGGAGGGCCTCCTTTGAGGGGTATCTGCCGCTGCGCTCTTGAGTTGCATCGGGCTATATAGCTGTTTTATGGAGAGGATGTCTTAACTCGGACATCCTTCATTTTTATTACTTTTTCTTTTTTTTCCCTTTTTTTGTTTGATAATGTGATAAATAAATACATAACCTCAAGCGCCTCCCGAAACTTTCTGTCCGAATCACAGACACCTAGCGCACTGAGCCTCGACTGAATGTGCCGTGTTCGGTGGCATGTCTTGGGGCGCTGCGTTGATGCAGCGCAGCTGCTGACGAACGCGACGCGCGTTTGGCCTCCGTAGTTACCTCCTCCGGCTGTGCCCCGCTGCACCCTTTCAGATGGAAAGAAAAAAAATAAAATGCCCAAGAATAAGTGTGCCTGCTAGAAAATTTTCATGCCGCATTTACCCCTCCCCCCCCCCCCCCCCCCCCCACACACACACAAAAAAAAAAAAAAAACTATGCTTTCTTTGGTGTCGGCGGATCTCCGGAGTCCGGCTCTTGACAAGACCGCAGCCGAAACGTCATTAAAACTGCTCTAGCAGCGAATGTCTTGGTTGTGTTCGTTAGTGCGAACGAACTAATCCGGAGGTTCAGAGCCTAGCAAAATCGCCTAACGCTTGTGTGTCCGCTTCGTGTCCACCGAGGAGTGAGACGGATACTGCGCTTTGCTTTCTCCAAAACAAACTAAAAACTTTGGTTTAGTTTAGTTTCTATGATTTAACATCCCAAAGCGACTCAGTTTATGAGATACGCCGTAGTACAAGAATCCGGAAGTTTCGGCCGTTTTGGTTCTTTTAACGCCCGCTAACATTCCACAGTATACAGACGCCATGCAGACTCTGCGTAAATTGCAAATGTGTCCATGTGCTTTGCGATGTCAGTGCACGTTAAATATCCCCAGTTGGACGTTTTTCTTTGTCAGCCCATAGGTGGAGCCACCATCAGCTCACTTATGAAACACTGCTTTCGGTGACGCTCGGATTTGGTCTAGATACTTCGTAACTAGCGGGGATTATTCCGGGGCCCTCCACTAAGACACCTCTTTCTTTTTTTTTTTCAATCGCACCTTCCTCCCGTCCCTCACGGCATGTTTCAGATCTCCACCGAGTAGTGCGACAGTTACTGCGCCTCTCCACTCCTGTAAACCAATTTAGTCCCCCCCCCCCCCCCTTTTTTTTTTTTTTTTTTCAAATTGTTGTCTGTTAAAGCAAAGACTCCGTATATTTCACGCTTCTTGCTGGACGCCTTACCCGCGCCGTATGGGAAGGGAATATGGTTTGTTTTGTTTTGTGGGGTTTAACGTCCCAGCGCGACTCAGGCTATGAGAGACGCTGTAGTGGAGGCCTCCAGAAATTTCCGCCACATGAGGCTCTTTAGCGTGCACTGACATCGCACAGCATGCGGGCGATAAATTAGATAATCGGGAAAGGTGTGTGACATCCTGTCTGTATATATATAAAGGGGAAATGAGGGTGCTCGTTATAATACATGAAGAAAAGAAGCCAACAGTCGGCGAGGCCAAGGAAAGCATTGGGGATTGTACTTTGTCTAATTTTTTTTAAATTTTTACTTCGATAATTTAATAAATTAGTAATGTAACCTATTAGGGGAAAGATAATTAAACACAAAGTAGAAGAAAAAACAACGTGCCGATGGTGGGATCCGAACCCACGACCTCCGAATATCGCGTCCGGTGCTCTTCCAACTGTGCTACATCGGCCGCTGTCCCCCCTGCTACTTTCTTGGGTATTAATGTTGTCTGTACACGAACCTTGAGAGTGTTCACCAGCGCCACCCTCAACCAAAGCGGCGGACGTGGAACGTCCTGTGTTACCGCCAGCGTCACGTAGAACGTGGTCAAGAGCGAGGGCGAAAGCTGTGCTAGAACCCTCTTACGCTACCTATGGCTTCAAGACTGCCTGAACCGAGACCCCCGTAAGCTACAAGCAGATCAATTAAGGGGAAATGAGGGTGCTCGTTATAATACATGAAGAAAAGAAGCCAACAGTCGGCGAGGCCAAGGAAAGCATTGGGGATGGTACTTTGTCTATTTTTTTTTTTTAATTTTTACTTCGATAATTACATAAATTAGTAATGTATATAATTTATGTAATTATCGAAGTAAAAGTTTAAAAAAAAAATTAGACAAAGTACAATCCCCAATGCTTTCCTTGGCCTCGCCGACTGTTGGCTTCTTTCCTTCATATATATATATATATATATATATATATATATATATATATATATATATATATATATATATATATATATATATATATATATAATTACCCGGGGTATAACTGCTTCAACCGCGGTTAAGACGTGCGAAGGTACCGTTTTGCTTACGGTTCAGCTTTTAGTAACGGGCGCAGTGATATGTCAGTGCACCTGAATGTCCTAGGTGATGGAAATGATTCTGCAGAAAATATTCTACGGTACCTCTTTCCCTTACAATTTCTTCCTTTCTCCCCGTCGGGGTGGCGCAGTGGTTGAGGTGCTCGACTATACTGCGCCCATGGATGCGGGCCGGCCTCGGCGGCCGCTTTTTGATGACTGCGGATGACGGCCAGCCCTAGCTCAGTCAAACCAATTCATCATCATCATCATCATCATCAGCCTGATTATACCCACTGCAGGGCGAAGGCCTCTCCCATATCTCTCCACTTAACCCGGTTCTGTGCTAGCTGCATCCACTTGACCCCAGCGAACTTCTTAATCTCATCCGCCCACCTAACTTTCTGCCGCCCCCTGCTACGCTTTCCTTCCCTTGGAATCCAGTTTGTTACCCTCAGCGACCATCGGTTATCCTCTCTTCGCACTACATGTCCTGCCCATGTCCATTTCTTCTTCTTAATTTCCACTAGAATGTCGTTAACTTGCGTTATTTCTCTGACCCACTCTGCACGCTTTCTATCTCTTAATGTTACCCCTACCATTTTTCGTTCCATAGCCCTCTGGGTTGTCCTCAACTTAAGTAGAACTCTCTTGGTTAGCCTCCACGTTTCAGCCCCATAGGTGAGTACAGGCAAGATGCAACTGTTGTATACTTTCCTCTTGAGCGATACCGGTAAGCTGCTAGTCATAATCTGCGAGTGCTTGCCAAATGCGCTCCATCCCAATCTTATTCTTCTTGTTATTTCCTTTTCATGGTCCGGATCTGCGGTTACTACCTGTCCTAAGTAGTTATATTCGCCTACTACTTCCAGTATTTCGCTACCTAATGTAAACTCCTGTTCCTTCCCGAGACTGTTGAACATTACCTTAGTCTTCTGCATATTGATTTTCAAGCCTACCTTTCTACTTTTCCTGTCTAGGTCATCAATCATTATTTGCAGTTCATCTCCCGAGTTGCTTAGCAAGGCAATGTCATCAGCAAATCGCAGATTACTGAGGTATTCTCCATCTACCCTTATCCCTAACTGCTCCCATTCCAAGTCTCTGAATACTTCCTCTAAACAAGCTGTGAATAGTACTGGGGAGATTGTGTCTCCTTGCCTAACACCTTTCTTTATGGGAATTTTGTTACTTTCTTTATGCAGAACTATGGTTGCTGTGCAGCCACTATATATATCTTCCAGCACTTTCACGTACGGCTCGTCTACCCCCTGATTTCGCAATGCCTGCATCACCGCCGAGGTTTCAACTGAGTCAAATGCTTTTTCGTAATCAATGAATGCTATGTATAAGGGCTGATTATATTCCGAGCCTTTTTCTATCACCTGATTGATGGCATGTATATGATCGATAGTAGAGTACCGTTTCCGAAACCCTGCTTGATCCTTTGCTTGATTGCAGTCTAAGGTTGTCCTGATTCTATTAGCGATTACCTTAGTAAATACCTTATACGTAACAGACAGTAAGCTGATTGGTCTGTAATTTTTAAGGTCCTTAGAGTCCCCTTTCTTGTGAATGAGGATAATGTTTGCATTCTTCCATGCTTCCGGTACCGTCGATGACACCAGGCACTGCGTATACAGGGTGGCCAGTTTTTCTAGCACGATATCCCCCCCGTCCTTCAGCAAATCTGTAGTTATCCGATCCTCTCCAGCTGATTTCCCCCTTTTCATAGTTTCTAGTGCTTTCTTGACCTCGTCCTTCGTCACTGGTGGAACGTCTGACTGTTTTTCCCTATCGCCAATCTCATTACGGTCCTGACTACTTTGGCTACTGTAGAGATCTGTATAGAACTCCTCGGCTACTTTGACTATCTTTTCCATATTAGTGATGACGTTGCCCGCCTTGTCCCTTATCGCATACATCTGGTTTTTGCCTATGCCCAATTTCTTCTTTACCGCTTTAAGGCTTCCCCCGTTCTTTACAGCATGCTCAATTTTCTCCATGTTATACTTCCTTATATCGGCCACCTTGCGCTTATTGATTAGCTTTGATATCTCGGCCAATTCGATCTGGTCTGTTGGATTGGAAGCTTTCATACTCTGTCGTTTCTTAATCAAATCTTTCGTCTCCTTAGACAGCTTACCGGTATCCTCTCTAACTATCCTACCGCCTACTTCTACCGCGCACTCAGTAATGATATCTCTGAAATTATTATTCCTTGCCTCTAGGGTAATGTCGCCATCCTCAGTTAGAGCTGAATACCTATTCTGTAGCGAGATCCTGAACTCTTCTGCCCTCCCCCTCACCGCTAATTCGTTGATGGGTTTCTTTCTTACTAATCTATTGCGTTCCTTCTTCAGATTTAGGCTAATTCGGGACCTCACCATCCTGTGGTCACTACATCGAACTTTCCCGATTACCTCTACATCCTGCACAATGGCGGGGGTTGAACACATTATGAAGTCGATTTCATTTTTAGTCTCTCCGTTAGGACTTTTCCATGTCCATTTTCGGTTCTTCCGTTTGCTGAAGAAGGTATTCATGATTCGTAAGTTATTGCGCTCTGCAAACTTAACTAGTAACTCCCCCCTGCTATTCCTAGAACCAATGCCATAGTCACCTACTGCCTTGCCTCCTGCCTGTTTTTTCCCTACCTTGGCATTAAAGTCGCCCATTAGTACAGTATACTGCGTCTTTACTTTTCGCATTGCCGATTCTACATCTTCATAGAAGCTTTCAACTGCCTGGTCATCATAACTACATGTAGGTGCATAGGCCTGTACAACCTTCAGTTTATACCGCTTATTAAGCCTAATTACGATGCCTGCAACCCTCTCATTAATACTATAGAATTCGTCTATATTACCCGCTATATACTTATTAAACCAATTGGGGATGGTACTTTATGTCTTTTTTTTTAATGTTTACTTGGATAATCACAGAAATTAGTAATGTAATCTGTTTAGGGGAAAGATAATTAAACACAAAGTAGAAGAAAAAACAACGTGCCGATGGTGCCGATGGTGCCTAGCAGTCTAGTCTTGAAGCCATAGGTAGCGTAAGAGGGTTCTAGCACAGCTTTCGCCCTCGCTCTTGATCACGTTCTACGCGACGCTGGCGGTAACAAAGGACGTTCCACGTCCGCCGCTATGGCTGAGGGTGGCGCTGGTGAACACTCTCAAGGTTCGTATATAGACAACATAAATACCCAAGCAAGTAGCAGGGGGGACAGCGGCCGATGTAGCTCAGTTGGAAGAGCACCGGACGCGATATTCGGAGGTCGTGGGTTCGGTTCCCACCATCGGCACGTTGTTTTTTCTTCTACTTTGTGTTTAATTATCTTTCCCCTAAACAGATTACATTACTAATTTCTGTGATTATCCAAGTAAACGTTAAAAAAAATACATAAAGTACCATCCCCAACGCTTTCCTTGGCCTCGCCGACTGTTGGCTTCTTTCCTTCATACATATATATATATTGATCCAGACGTACTTAACTGATTAAACAATTAAAAAGTATACACAGAAGACTAGTGTACGTTTCATTAAATTAAACATTTTATCTGACTCGACGTTTAGACCGCTGAATCTATATATATATATATATATATATATATATATATATATATATATATATATATATATATATATATATATATATATATTGTAGGGGGTGTGTTTATTCAGTCCACGCAGAGGGATTCAGCTGCTCAGGATGCATTCGCAGCGGAGCGTCAGGCGTATCGAATCACGAAGACAACGACCAACTTCTTCGTCCTCGAGAGCGCCAGCACGCGATGCATGTCAGTGGCAATAACGATGAAGATTACCACACTACAATATATATATATGCATTCATTCTGTACCTGTGTGTGCGTGTAGAGAGAGGTAGGGAGGGAGTGGTAGTTTGTTTTGCTGAATAGGCAATGTAGGAGAACTTGAAGGATGAAGCGGTTGCTAACGCACCTGTTACTAATGACATTTGTGGCCTATAGTGTTGCTTGCCCGCCTGACCTGCAGGGGGCGTTGGTTAGAACCAAAGGCGAAAAACGCTTCTATTCAATTCCTCCTATTTTCTCAATTGCCCACATTACAGGAACCTCCTCGCCAGTTTTGGCTTTATTAGGGCCCTCACCTAATTCGTTAGCTTTATTTGAATGTGGGGTGTTCGAAATCCCCGCGCGAATTAACGTAGTTGCGATGTCATGAAGATGCCGGCTAATCAGAATTTTGCCCGGCCGTCGTCTACGGCCATGACGGCAGATTTTTAGCGGAGCGAGCTGTATACGCTGTCACGCAAAGAAAATGCATGCCACGATGCAGTGACACAGACTGTTCGAATTGGGTGCCGAAGGCATTACAATAGCGGACGTTGCGTGTGCGCTGAACTTCCTGCGTGCCTTCTGCGTACCTCAGCGCCTTGTTTCGATTCTGCGCAAAAATAAAATAAAAATAAGTCTTTCCCATGCTGCAGGGCTGTAGGAAACGTTTTTCTTTTTTATTAAAAAAAATTGCATGGCATCGTCCTCTTCATTCCTGTAGACTGCTCTTTGTTCCTTATAACCAGACTGTTAGCTTAAAAAGTCATAGTGAAGTTTTGTTAATTATCTGAATGCATGGTTATCATGTGTTTTGTTTTGCTTTTTCATAGTCCGCTCGGAGCAAACAGTTTGCGTCAAAAAAGCAATTACTCTTTGTTTCGGTTGCGTATTTCTAGTAATTTATCGCCAGCATGGCTTCCGAAAGGGACTGTCCACAACTACCCAACTAATAGAAATAGTTAATGACCTCGCAGTAGCAATAAATTCGCGTGGTCAAACAGACATTATATACCTTGACTTTGCGAAAGCATTTGATAAAGTTTCACACCAAAAATTGTTATATAAGGTTAATGCGGTCTTTAAAAATCAAACACTCACACAGTGGTTTTCTGCGTATATATCCTCTCGTGAACAGTATGTATTTGTTAGAGGTTGTGAATCTAGCACTCTTCCTGTTGCTTCTGGTGTGCCGCAGGGTACCGTTTTAGGCCCACTCCTCTTTCTCATCTTTATTAATGATTTGCAAAGTAGCATTGATGTTCCAATAAGACTGTTTGCTGACGACTGCGTGTTGTACAGTAGCGTAAATACGATTGATGATCAGATTAAATTAAATTTAAACCTACAAAGAATAGTCAATTGGTGTAACGACTGGCAGATGGAGTTAAACTTAAAAAAGTCTGTGTTCATGTCAGTAACTAGGAAAAAGAATGTTCTTAATTTCAATTATCAAATAAATGGTTACATGCTCGAAAGAGTTGATCAGTATAAATACCTAGGCTTAACTTTTACATCAGACCTACGATGGAATACCCACATTGAAAATGTAATCTCCAAAGCTTTAAAAACATTATGGTACCTGAGGCGCACAATGCACAGTGCTACCCCGGATGTAAAGTGCCTGGCTTACAGAACCCTAGTCAGACCAATTATTGAATATGCCAAAGTAGTATGGGATCCTCACATAGCAACTAACATTCACAAGCTAGGTATGATTCAGCGGCTCGCTGCAAGGTTTATATATAATAAATACCGCCGTAACCATTCTTCAACAGACCTCTGCCAACAAGCCCAACTACCAATGTTAGAAAGCAGAACCAGGTATGAAAGACTAAAAACTGTTTACCTCATTATCAATAATTATCTAAAAATTAATAAATCAGACTACTTTGAGATCAAAACTAATGAGACATCAAGGCATCGTCATAGTAGGTTCATTCCATTGCCGGCTATAAAAAATAATTGCTTCAAGTTTAGTTATTTCCCGCGAACTTGTAAGGACTGGAACTCTCTTCCAGATTCTGCTGTTCGATCATCATCATTATCTGAATTTGTACGCCATTTAGAAAATTTCATCTATGGCTCTACCACAGGGTGATGAGGTTCTATTGCTGTTGTGTAGGATGGCTGTTGTTCTGATTTCTGTGTAATTCGTTTTTGTTTTGTTTGTGTGTGTATTCAGAGACAATTTTTGATTGACTATTGATTTTCATCGTGTTCTATATTGCTCATTTTTCGTTTTGTATTTTCCACTCCTGTTACAGCCCCTTATGGTGGCTGACAGTATTAATTAATTAATGAATGAATGAATGAATGAATGAATGAATGAATGAATGAATGAATGAATGAATGAATGAATGTGATCTGCTCAAAGTGTGTCTGGTCGGGAACGATATTTCTTGTAGCTTTTACCTTGTAGCTTGTAGCTTTTATCTTCCTCGTTTTATCGTTGGCGTCTGCTTGGCTTTCATGACCGTCTGTTGTTGAACAGTTTACACATGGTGGAAAACGAAAGCGTTAGAGGTGCGAGAAGAAAAGGACGACGCACACAGAGCTCTCTTTCCTGTCCCGTTTCTGCGCGGTTTCGTGCCATTTAAATTAAGTTTAAATTTCCATTTGTCCATCAGGCCTATTCTCATGCACGCTAACTCATCTTGAGCGTTGAAAGCACTCGGAAATGTCAGAAGATACACTACACAACGAGCAAGGTGCATAAAAATAGTGCTGTTGAAGTTCGAATCTCTTCGATCTCCACGCACAAGTCACATTCTCCACCCCGTGTTAGGACTTTTAGCAACCGCCAGTATAGTCTGGAAGAAGCGGGAGGTCTCAGTGCCTGCCCCAGGCTTAGCGGAGTTCCCAATACGATGTTTGCAAAGGTGGAGAAAAAGAAGATTGCTATTCACAATTTCAGGCCCCGGGGCTTCCAGAAGTCATCGTATGGAGAAAACACATAGGGCAGCGACAACGCCGGCTGTTGCGTGTTTCCACGCGAAAGGGGTTTCAGGCATGGACTCGCCTGCCGCGGACTGAACACAACTCTCGTGGAAGTGTAAACGCTTCACATCCCCAGGGCCTGAATTTGGACGTTGATCATAGCGGGCATCACACCGGAGTTTAACAACAGCCTGAAACCTCCTCACATGCTTCGCCGAGTCCATTGACATTCGTAACCTTCCTTTGAGCGTTTCAGTCCCTGTTCTGTGCAAATGTTTCGCCTTTCCTTTTGAATGTACAGTTAAAACTCGATTTAACGATGTTGAAGGAAGCCGCGTATTTTTTTGTTCAATGGGGAACTTCGTTAAATCGAGGGAGACATTCCTCGGTCACTTAATCCGATAAAATCGATTATTATACGGTACCGCGGCAAGAGGTACCGCGGCAAGATATTTCTGAAGCGTAAATTCGATGAAAATGAAATTCCGTTTTGAAAGGACGCAACAGTGCAAATTATACGATGAACCAGGGAAGTTGTACTATTACGTTTCTCGAAATGTAATAGCAGCTATTATCCACTATACTATGTTGCTACATTGAAATTGCGGCCTGCGTGCCGCAACCGATAGCTATAGCGAGTGTCGGAAAGAAGGGTGTGAAGGGACTAAAAACCTCATTCCTACCAAAGAAGTCGCTAATCTTTGCTGCTTGTAGTTTGTAAGTAAGAACCGCACGGATTTTTAGTGTGTTCCTCCGACAGACTGTCGCAGCAGATCAAGGGCATCCAAAATTTGACCCGGTGTCGGCATGCGGTACCGCTGCTGACACCGGGACGTCGGACAGGCCTTTTATGGTTTGCAAAAATACCTGAATTCAGATCAATAAATCTCCCGTTTTGCGCCTCGCAATTTGGAAAAAGTGGGACAAGTTTCTCCACGATGTTGCTGGACTCCCATTCAATAGATATTTGGGCGTTTTCGACAAAATAAACCGCAAATATAATTTTTGACCTTCACTTTTCCAGAAAAAGTTCGTTAAATCGGGATAGAAATTGGTTTCGTAATTTCAAGTTACTCAATGCATTGGACCATATGGGCGCCTGACGGGGGATAGGAATATATTCGTTAAATCGAGACTTTCGTTAAATCGGGTTTCGTTCAATTGAGTTTTTACTGTACGTGTTTCAGCAACCAGCCTTATTTGTAAAATTTCTCTCTCTGAAACCGCTCACTATTCTCAGAGCTGGAGCTGGTGTGGGATTCGCGCAGGGGCTTTGTGATTGACCGGCATCGCTGTGCTAACAGTCACGTGGCAATCTATATACCATAAAAATTTATAAACGGTTGTACAAACAAGCGCTGCAGTTTTGCGCAGTGCGGCTTGCCATTAAGTCCTCGTTTAGATGCTCTTATTCACGTTGCAAGAGGAATTGGCTCGAGCGTGTGCCTTACATGGGTTAGATTTTTACAATACTCTCAATGGAAGCGGGATAGTATACTCGTCGCTCCCTCGCGGAGTGTTAAAGCTGGTTCGCTACCGGCTGCATGGTTTTATGCATATTGAACAGCTGCTAGTTGCGGGCTTGTTGGCACACACATTTTTGTCGAGTAAGGTCTTGTGCAATTTTCTCAAATTGCATAAACCAATCTGACACTGGCGGGAACCACCTGGGGCCGGCAACATGCGGGCCAAGTGCCATCGTGTCGATCGTCACTGTGGAGAAGGTGCCACGAAGTGCCTATAGAGCGCAATCGCTCATGTAATCTTCTTAGCCGACGCGATGAAATCGACGTGGCATTACGCCAGTGAAAATCACGCAACTATCACGTTCTGCTGTGATCAGAATTGTTGGCCTCCTGCGCCTGCTTTGTTTTCTCGACTACGTAACCTAATCGTGATGAGAACGATGGCTTCACCATGCCAAAGTGCTTCCGAGTTTTGAAAGAAAAAAAAGTAAGGTGCTGTAAGCATAGCTTTAGAAATTGCTTTTAAAGTACAGAAGCTTTAACTTGTGTTTCCTTGTATTCGTAGGTATTTGAGGCTTGGACCGGCCACCTGCCCGCATTTTAATGGTGAGTAAACTTCACTTCGACTGCTCTAGTCAAGCTAGCAGCATATAATTAGATAAATTTAGAAGTATTTGTAAAAAAAAAAAAAGAAAAAAAAAAGCAACATGAGCGCTACCACTGATATGGTTGAACGGTTGATAATTTGCAACGCGTGGTGCTCCAGACAAAATTAGTCTCTCTCTCTCTCTCTCTCTCTCTGCATAATGTTCAATACTTTCCTTCGGCGGCTCTGAGCATTTCAAATGATTTGGTCAATAAAAGCTCATTTATTGTCCAGACGCCTTGAATTCTTGGTGTGTGCATTTCTGTTCTTCGGAGTGATTGACCCTTAACCTGGATACGCCATTGCGTTCAACGCTAACGTGCAGTTATTCGTTTTATTTGAAGAAGGTTTACGGCTTTTATGCAGCCCACGAAACAATGTCGCTTGCCTGCTTGGAAAAAAGTGCGCAACGCACGCTCGACATCTAAACCTTTGTGAAAGCAAATGGCAAAGGGAGAAACAATAACGCCCCAGAAATCTTTGAGCAATGCTTCATGCGCTCTAACGCAATGATGAGCAAAGTAATGCCGCACAAGGAATTACGAGCCAACTCCTCTTTGCTTCGGGTTAAAAAGGTCTTTCTTAACGTATCGCAGTACATGAATGCATGGAAGATATTTTTTTTTTTCTGATGTAGCCTTTCTATTATTTTCACAACATAATAATTAAGCATTTCAATAAGATGAGCCTGCAGAGCGCCGTGCTCCGTAACATAATATAGATTTTGTGGAGCTAGCTGAAGGCAGCGTCATTATAAAAGTGGTAGCAGATTGTTCAGTGCGAAAATATCTCCAGTGATAAGCTTCTCGCCTTGACAAATGAAAAATATTTCCAGCGAATAGTATCATCGAGAAGGGATCACGGCGGTGGCAGATTTGTTGTGTTGTGGTTGACAGTTATTGATCAAGATGTGGTCGGTCTACCGTACAAAGTGTATCACAGAGGGACAACATAAAATGTAAAGTTTTTAAGATGGGAAGGTTGCACTTGAGCCCGGCACATCGCAGTACCGAGTCTTTGTTGCCAGAGTCAAGAAGCTGACAAATTCGTAATACCGAAGTTAAAAAAAAAAAATTGTCATAGGGGGCCAGCATAGGATTGACGAACCTACAAATTGAGAAAACGAAGCTAAATCAGCCAAACTATACAAATGAGATTACCAAGGTTAGTATATACTCCTTGTGACCCCGATGTTTTTGAGTCCGCGGGCGTTCAAATGTACCCTGCAATTTTCGCTCAAAGCCTTTAGACTCGAAACTGTCACGTAAGGCTATCTGCCGATATTTATTTTTCTCTTCGGAAATCAGAGCGCGCGCCAATAGCTGTTCGGGGAAGGACCTCATTGCGCACTCAGGGACGCGCCGCGGGCTTCCGCTTTCCCAAGCAAGTTGGGCAGAAAGGACTCCACTAAGCTTGGGGTGCACTCCGGCGGACCTATTACATCGAGCGCTGGCCTGCTCAGTCTGGAGCTGTGCGCGGTTTTTGTAGCGATGAAGCAAGCATGAGGAGGGAACAGTAATCGCGCTATTGTATTCGGTGGCGGCGCAGGAGGACTCATCATTTGCCCTCTTCTCTCGTAACCAGCTTGCATCACGCGGCGCGAGCCGTCTTTTTTTTTTTCTTCTTTAAATCTGGTGTTTTGATTGTAATTGGCAGCCGTTTCCCAGGATAATTTTTCAAAAAAGAAAAAAATACACAATTTAGTCGGTGCATTTTGCCTCGTTGGGAGCGTTCCGTTAGCTAGTTCATTCAGATCTGGTTTCCTACCCAGTTTTTGAGCAAGCTTGCTGCACATCTTTTCACATTGCTCAGCAAAATGTGTCGCCCTGAAGATTATGCACATACACGCTAAGTGGCTTCCGAATATGGCTGCAAGTTGCCAAACAAGGGAACACTCGATCCTTCTTCTCCTCAGGTTTTATTTCTGAGTCGCAAAAGCAAAGAAAATTTTTGAAGACTCCATCGATCGGCTCTAGCTTGAACTGCTATATAGAAAAGGGTAATAAACCGCGTGTGCACTTCCTTTACGTTGACTAGTGCTTATTATCTAAACCAGCTAGCTTTAACTAGAGAGCATGGCAGAGCACGCGTCTTGCGAAGTTTGCAGCCCGGAACTCGTCCGTTAAAATATTTTACAGCGCGCCCTGACAAGTGATGTCAACGTTACGTTAAAAATGTAGCAAACCAGTCGCCTCCTGGCGGGCCTAATATTGAGAAAACATCCCGTAGTCTCAAACTCTGGCAGCTCACGAATAATGTTGAACTTTCACATCTGGTGTCCTTTTACCTCCCTTTTCGTTTTCTCCACCCTGGCTAGCTCGAATATGTTGCAGTGCTTGGAGAACACTCTGATTAAGATTGTGCGAATAATCGATATTTTCGAATATCGAATCGAATATCCTTCTATTCGATTCGATGAACGAATCGAATAGTACGTATGTTTCAGTATATTAAAAATATAGTCGAAATGATTAAGATCTTAATTACCGTGATTTCCTTCACCTGCGGCTGTTTCGAAAACAGTATCCGTCATCGTGGAGCATGTCCAATGCTTAAATATATGGTCTTCAATACTGAGCGAATGATTGGCATATCAAAGAATCGACTGAGGCGTTTTTTTTTTTTTTTTTCGTAATTGCCAGCAGCAAAGGGTAATTTTCCGGGGGCCAAGAAATGATAGTTACAAGTTAATAATACTGATTTCATTCTGGGCGACTCATAGCGGAGAAAGTGTTGCGTCTTTCCATAGCTACAGCTTTAAATCCGCGAGTTAAACGCTGCCGCTAGCTCATCGCTGTTGGTAAAAGTACTCCTTTTGTGCGAATATTCGTACGGACAGCGAATAATGATACAAATAATCCAATAATATGCGATCCGGTTCCTTCGTTATTCGAATCGTATTTGATCCGGTTCATACCTCATTTGCATTCGATTCGTACTGAAGCAAGCTATTCGTATTCGATTCTATTCGGTTTCAAAAAAAAAAAAAAAGTAATACCTATTAGCACATGCCTAGCTTTCAGTAAAACAGAAAGGCTTTCGCCTGGACAATGCTATCAGCCAATTAACGTGTAGACTCCTCGTTGGTTGTAAATCTGTAAATTCGCTGCAGAGCGAATATGCACAAGAGGGGGGAGTGCACAGTGAACACTGCTCGCAAAAAGCGTTTTATTATTTTTTTTGCGTATTTGCAGCAAGCTTATGTACAGATTGTTAATTATGAAATTGAAAGCAACCAAAATACTGACAACTTCTATTTTAATAAAGGAATGCATGTACCATGTACATGGCACATGTTTGCTTGTCACATGTAATGCGTTTCATGTTAAGTCTTATTTTGATATGCATGCAGGCTCCCAATTATTTATTTTTTTTTAGGAAAAAAAAGTACTCGACAGCAGGTTATGACGATATGCTCTAATTTGATGGTATTTGACATTTTGTGTTGATTGACATTTTTTTTTTTCGAATTATTGATTTTTAAGCCAGAAAATAATCTCCTTTACTGATTTGCATTTTCCCGTTTCAACAGTAACGAATACGTGTGCGCGGGGCCGCCATAGCTTTAAACCACGATTTCCTCAGTCATCTTTTGCTTTCTTTCCTTATTCTCCGTTTATCCCCTCTGCACGCGTACGGTAGCCTGGATATCGCCTAGTTAACCTTTCTGCTTTTCCGTTCTTCTGTTTCTATGTCTCTCTTTCTCCGACATCTTTCGCGTTTCGCAAGAGCCTTTCGTGTGTCTTCCACTTATTTTTGTCGGTTTTGTGTGTGTGTGTGTGTGTGTGTGTGTGTGTGTGTGTGTGTGTGTGTGTGTGTGTGTGTGTGTGTGTGTGTGTGTGTGTGTGTGTGTGTGTGTGTGTGTGTGTGTGTGTGTGTGTGTGTGTGTGTGTGTGTGTGTGTGTGTGTGTGTGTGTGTGTGTGTGTGTGTGTGTGTGTGTGTGTGTGTGCGTGTGTGTGTGTGTGTGTGTGTGTGTGTGCGTGTGTGCGTGCGTGTGCGTGCGTGTGTGAACATCCCGGTGCAAAACTCTTATTTTTGCAATTTTCTTCATTTATCGCAAGTTTCCTAAACGCAGGCTTGTGAGAGCGAGTTCAGACTGTTGGCCTAAGGCAAGCCGTCAGGTACGCGCTCTACGGATGACCTACTTCCGTCCCGCGTGCAGGTGGCTTGACAGCCTTTGCTCTGCGCGTTCTTCCCCGCGGCCGCAACGTTGACAAGTGCGCGTATTGTGGTGTCAAGAGAGCAACGTCTTTTCGCGGAACCATGTGACGTTCCTGCCTCCCCAGTTCTCGCTTGCCACCATTGTATTCGCGCAGACCTCGGCTAATAAACAGGAGCAGTTGTGAACGGGGCCCCCTTGAGCTGTTCGGTACTCTCGCTGGGCGCCACTGTAGTCGGTGCCAGCATTCGTCACCGTCATCTTTGGTGAGTAGGGCACGCTTCATAGCAAACGTCTCTCTTAGTATCTAGCCCGGCTTCATTTATAATTCGTTAAATGCTTTAACCGTACCATTGCGACGCACTCTAGAAATCTGCATTCCTTAAGCGCAGTTCGGAACTCGCTCTGATTGAGCTCTCTACTAGGTACTGCAGCAATGAGTAACCCGGTGCAACCGAGCGCGTATTTCCGACGATGAGGTCGACTGGTATCAATTAGAAAGCCGAACGGCCTCCCTTAAGACCCACGGGTGCGGTGTATGTTTTCGGCTTCTCACGCACCTTCTGGTTTTACGCGCAGTGGCCCCGATCCAATTACACCGGGATATCATGATGATGTGATGGCCCGGTCTTCGTTCAAAAACGCGCTACCGTCCCAATGATCCGCGATTACTGCAACGCGAATTGTCGCGCGCAACCTGGCATCCCAAAGTTATACGCTTTCTTTACCAATCGCAAAGGTCGGCTCGAGAGATTTTTACCTGTATGAAAATTTGCATGAAACGACGTTCGCCTAATTTTAGCTGACTACGACTCGATTACAGTAAACAATTAGAGACACCGAAATTGTCTCGACATGTTTGCGAGGCCGCTGCGCCTCCTTATAAGTCGAGCTCAGGGTTTGCTGCTATAACTTGATGTCTTAAATGAGAAAGTTCTGGTCTACTGATCCCAAGGACGCGAAATCGAAACCAGGCCGCGGCGGCCGCTTTCCGATGGAGGCAAAAAACAAGGCGCCCGTATGCTTTGCGATGTCAGCGCTCGTTAAAGAACCCCAGGTGGTCGATATTTTCGGAGCCCTCCACTACGGCGTCTGTCATAGCCTGAGTCGCTTTAGGACGTGAAACGCTGCGAACCGAACCAGACAGTTCTGGTCGTCGTCATCCGATCACTGGCTTGGCCCTGTGAGGAGGTGATAGGGTTGCAGCAGCGAATCTGCGATACGGCAGCGCGCTAAAGCCCCATCGTTTCCGACGGGGTTATCAGGGTTGCCTCACTTAGTACGCACTGGAGGTGCTGCAATGCGCACCGCTGACAGTTCTTGCGCAGCCGGAGAGGCCAGGCGGACGCGTTGCAAAATGCGGCCGGAAAGGCGCTTCTGGGATAGGGCAGATACAGGTCAGTTTCCCAATTCCGCGAAAGCCTCAGTGCGCAAGCAGACTTATATGCTCGCCGACGTGTCCGCCCAGTTCTTTAGACGTCGGGCTGGCTATAAGGGTGTGCCTCGTCTCTGGCGTCCCAGCCACACTCTCATGTGCGCGCCTTTCAGCCAACTCCGTTGAGGTAAGCCTGGCAACCAATTCAAGCGGTTTTTTCTTCTCAGCATTGCAGTCGAAGTCGGGGCAGTTGTGGTGTCACTGCTATGGTTTGATGTGGCCTCTAGGCAGGGTTGTTCCTGTTGCCTCGTTCAAGTTGGCGTGGTTATTCTTTCTGCATTTCCTTGTCGAGTCCTTCAGGTCGTTCTCAACTGTGCTCTAATGTACACCAGAGCTCTTCTAAACTACCAGTTGTAAAACTTTCCACAGGGCCCATGTATATAAAAAACGGCGGTTTTGATTGGTCAAAATTCGGGTATGTACGAATAGTGGCAACGCCCGCGGCCATTAAAGGAAACTGGGTCTAAGTTGCAAATTTTCAGATTGTTAATAAATATGCAAACATCTGGAAAAAAATTTTGCTGAAGGCATGCAACACCAAAAATTCTTAGATATAACAGTCGTTAAGTTAATCAAGATGAAAAAGAAGAACGAGAAAATTGATTTCCAAAAGGCAATGACTGCAATAACAGAAAGCTTCTATTGACCGCTTCTAGATGGCGCGACAATTCATAAGCAATCCATTCCATCCATCCAACCCACTCAAAAATGCATACAAAATCTAGTCACTTTTTGAAGCGGAGTTTCCCAAGCTGTATGATCCAAAAGCCCTTGTGTACATCATGTTCTACATGCATTATTGACGGGCCTCAGCAGCAACGCAAGATGCTGCTCAAGAATCCGCACAGTCGCTACCGGTTTACGAACGACACTGCGGACTGGTAACGGTACCCAGCGCACGCCAATCAGTCGCAGCTCTTCAAATTGACTTCGCGATTCCTGCATTGCCTCGGTTGTACCACATCGCGCGATATTCCAGATTAATTTACCTTCGCCACAGATCTGCTGCGCCTTCCATTCCTTACGGTCGAAACCGCCAGGCACATGAAACATCACAACGAAGGATGCGCGGCTTTGTTTGCGTCATATCGAGTTTTGGAACGATTCCCTTTCAGCTTCGAGTGCATGGTTTTTATGCTTTGTTCACGTATATCGTGTAGCATGGTGATATCTGAACGGGGGGAGAACTGAGCTCGTAATACTCGACATTTTAATCTGTTCCGCAAGGGCTAATTTTGGGCCGATGGTGACGAAACGTAGCAGCGCATTCGAGGTTCGATATGAAGCAGCGATTATGAACTGCCTTGTTGATCAGTTGGCCTTGCAGTTTGCACTTGGTGCATTTTTGCTCGGCATATGAGTTCCCACGAATGTCTCTCAGATATCCTTTACGGTGGGATATAATTTGCAAATATCAAAGTAATGAAAAAGGCAAGAGAAATAAAAACGCGGCTCTGGCATATATCATGAAATCTCCCACTGTGTGCGCGCGTAAACCGGTGCCAATCGGTAGCAGTCGATTTCGTCACTGGACGAGTGAAATGAACCAATGAAACGCAGTTCTTTCGCATCTTTTCATCTTCCTGTGCCTTGAACGTAGCTATTGGAATTAATTTCATTGCGTGAGGGATCCTTTGAACACAATAAGGTACAGTGATATACGTGTCACAATTGGTCACGTCTCAGGTAGGGCTTTATGATTAGCCTCATACATACTGTTTGGTACTATTGGTATGTGTATGTAACCATGATAACAAAATGTATTTCAGGAAAAAATATAGCAGGTGATGTTTATATCTGTTGATTTCTTAACTTACAGCAAGATGACTTCTCTCACTGATTACGCATGCTTGAGGTTACCTTGCTTTCACAGCTCCGCTAGGGCGAGCTCATCACAGTGAAGCAATTCTGCCAATAATACGCGTTTGAACTCGTGCAAAGAGTGTGGGGCACACGGAGGTGCTTAGCTTTCGCTATATCATCTCAAGGCGATCTGAAACCCTAAGAGGTGTCGCTACTGGAGCGGATTTATGACAATTTTCATTAAATGTTTCGAGACCCCGCCGGGATGGCGCAGTGGTTACGGCGCTCGACTACTGTTCCCAAGGGTGTGGGATCGAATACTGGCCTCTGCGGCCGCTTTTCGATGGAGGCGAAAAGCCAGGTGCCCGTGTGCTGTGTGATGTCAGTGCACGGTAAAGAACTCCAGGTGGTCGAAATTGCCGGAGTCCTCCACTACGGCATCTCTCATAGCCTTAGTCGCTTTGGGACGTTAAACCCCACAAATAAAACCAAAACAAACCATTAAATGTTGCGAAATGGGAAAGGGGGCAGCTGCGAAAGCCTTCCCACGTTGCTTTTACTAAAGTGAAGAAAATATTTGGCTTTGGCACGTGCGGTCCAGACAGTAACCCCACTCTCCCCATTTCAGTCTCACTTCTCGCGCTTGACAAATACGACAAAAAAATGTATAAATAAATCGTGAAGGTCTGAAATAAAGACTTAAAAGGTTACCCGTGTTCGATGTGTATGTGCGAGTCTTGCATGTGCATTAAATTTGCCGGTGCGAGTGTTCGAGCCTAGTGCGAATAATTAAGGTTTGCTGTTTGCTTGTCTCGAGTTGTGCTTCTATTTTAGCGGTACGCGCATAGATAGCGTGCCGTTATGTGGGCGCCCTTCAAAGCGAAGGTCCGTCCGTTTCAGTCCAAATGCGCTTCCGCTGCTATGCATTACGTTTGGCTTGTTCGCCGACGATATAGTGGAACATTGGTTTTCTCGATATGCCATTTCCCTTAGCTTCCCATTTGAGCAACCTAAGCGTAACAATGGACGGTATACTCGGCCATCATGAAAACGGGCCTCAAATTCTTTAATGCGATATGAAGGCAGCGCGATATTAAATATAAATATGCGCTGTCAAGAGGTAATGCACCACATGAAATGGGCCGCACTGCACAGTGAATCCGTGCGGCGATGAATGGAAAGCATCTCTCCGTAGTAAATCTGTATTCCGCGTTCGGTAGCTGCCCGTACGTTTCCTTCGCGGTGTGCTTGTGTCCACAGTTACAATTACAGCTATAAATTACAAATGTTAATATATGCATAGTAAATGATAAAGCAGGTATCCTCAGAGTTAACTGTGACACATATCAGTAATGAGGGTTCGGGAACAAAGCGCAGTCTTTCGCAGTCGCCCTGTCCGCTACTGCTGCTTTCAACCACTTCGCCATGCAACAGGGATGGTGCGGTATGCTGGCGCGCTCAAACAAAACACAAAAAAAGCACCACAGTGCCGAATAGCTTTCTTGAGCGCCGTGCAGTAGCCGTTGTGCAGCACCAACAACGTGTGCACAGCCCAATGTCCCAAGGGAGCGTCAAGAAGAGCCAGCGCAAACGTTTTCTGTTTGACTCATACGGGGCGCCACTATCGAATTAGAATGGCCACGCCCAGGCATCGAAACTAAAACCGCCTTGCCGGTGTTCAGGCACTGGAGTGCTTATTTGCGGGTGGGTGGGGCGGCGCTCTTGATACGCTTCGGCTGTGTCTCTGTGCGTATTTTTCGACATGCAGTGCGCGGGGCACCGTAGAAGGGCACTGTCTCACATTGATGGGAGAGGGACGCAGCTAATCGTTCAGGCTACTCATGCATGGGGCGCACTGCGGAGGCTACGGAGGGGTCTCGGTTTATAGCCTTTTTTTTTTATAGCCGTTTGTGGACAGCTCGTCTGGATGCTTCTGCGCGAGCAGTAGGCAGCTGTATGTGAAGGATTACGAGTCAGTATGTAATGGGTAGTTTTGGACAGTCTGTTCATTAGGACGTTTCAAATGCGGTTATGCGTTTGGCACAGTATATGTCGCTCTCAGAGTGCACTAAGCTTTGCCAATGGATGCCACATTTTAAGTGTCGTCTCATGTAAGACGGTAATAGAATGCAATACTATTAGGCGCATATTCTTAGCACGTTGCCCAGGGGCTGTTCCAGGCCTACTTAATATTTTACTTAACCGGCTTAAGGCAGCCATCTAGTCAGGATGATGATCGCACCGGACACAAAGGTGTCTTGGTCGATAATAATGGCCGTTACAGGACTCTTGCGCTGGGCTCACTTGGTGTTCAACGAGCGCAGTCGCATCGCCGGTAGAGGCTACGGTAAATTGCGGTTTTCATCAGCCGTGTTATTGAAAGGTTTCCTGCATTTGTCATTTACTGAAAACTAACTCCGGTTAATTTTTATCACAGCTTTCAACTGGCACAGTTGAGACTGAAACCACAACAGTACTAAAGACGTGGAGAGAAGATTCCTGGTTTTAGTGGCATCGTAGAAGAGATGATATACTGCTTTCCAGGACAAATTGGTTGGAGCAGTTTAGTAGTTGATGACTGTCTTTTCAAAGTCTCCTCTAAACTCGCTGGGCGGTTACCACTACGTAACGCGGGATTCAGCTATAAGTATTTGCGGTGCTTAGTATAAGTTATTCGTTACTATTTCTCTTCTCTGGCAGAATGCGCGTGACGTCATTACGCTGTCGCTCGTGACCGTGTTCGGACCACTCAGCGTGGTGCGTTGTTAAAGCACGTCGCAGTGACGCCGCTGCATGCTGACCAGTCAGTATGGCGCGGTGTTACGCCGTCGACGCAGAACTGAGAAGGGTTCTAAACGTTGTCGCTGGAGAACAATGGTCGGGTGCGGGAATGAAAGCCTGTAGTAAACTGCTGCCACGTGGTGGCAGCAGCTGGCAACATTCCGTAAATGCTACTGAGTATCGACACCTTACGTCCTTCTAGAGGTACACCTGCCGCGCCTGAGAAGCTCTAAAGGCATTTCTTCGGTAGCAGCTCACCAGGAAGACAAGACTAAGTAGGTAGCACATATACACGCCCACGATAACCGTAAGCAACTGCGCGCTTGCTCAATGGCTATCCTGCACATGAAGATGGGGGCCGGCGATGGAACAGAGTTAGGCACACAGGAAGAAGCACCGCTTGTTTGCACGTGGCTGCTCCACCGCATTAACTTCACCTACCACATCAACATCCTTGTAGCTTTCTGTTATAATAAAGTGTAGTGTGGCGGTATTCCCACTGCGTATTTATATGTTGTCAAGAACATTTAATCGGCTCCAAAATAAATGGGTGATAAAGGTCCTAACAACAGTCTGGTGATTTGTCGCTAGGCAGAACTAGCTAGCGCGAGTCGTTTAGACAGTTTACGGTATAGGCTTAGGAGAGTGAAATGGGATGCGCTTAGGTTGTTCTGTATCATAAAGAGCTGACGCTTTTCTATCCAATTTCTAGAGAGCGCTTCTAGACTGCGCGAACTAGTAGCGCACTTGTACGGACACTGGAATCAATGCTTTTCTGATATTACTATTGCGGAATAGCAATGGTCGTTACCACTTTTTGGTCGCTTAATCATCTGGTTGACTCGCGAAAACACAAATTGTATTCTTTAGTTACCGGCCGTGGGGTACGTGCCATCCGTGGTCGTGTAGCTCAAGTCTGGTCCGTGGGTCTGGATCTTTCTTCAGGCGAGCAACGAGCTATCATGTGCTAGGTGTAAGTGCTTTCCGGAGATGAATGTGGAGGTTTAATCTTCAGTGCGAAGCTTAGAGACTTTGGGATGGCACTAAGGTCTAAATAGGATGCATTTCCACTTAGATCATTCGAGTCCCAAACTCCCGACGAGTAAGACTACCGGCTTCGTTCCTGTTATCTTCGTGGCACTAAGGCCGAAAATAATGTATTCACCTACAAACTTGGTTTGGTTTATGGGGTTTAACGTGCCAAAGCAACTCAGGCTGAGGGACGCCGTAGTGGAGGGCTCCGGAAATTTCCACCACCTGAAGTTCTTTAACGTGCACTGACATGGCTCAACACACGGGAGTCTTGCTTTTCGCCTCCATTGAAAAGCGGCCGCCGCGGCCGGGATTCGATCCAGCACCCTTGAGCACAGAAGTCGAGCTCCCCAACCACTGCGCCACCGCGGCGGGATTCGCCCACAAACTGTTTTCCACAGCCCGCCCGGTCAACGTTATACACTAAAAGAACCTGTTGTAAATAAAAGCGTTTCGTCTAACTGAAATGTGTTGAGGCGCGAACGTGTACGTGCCAGTGCCTGAATGTACAAGGCGCCCTTTCGTCACAAGTGCGTGCAGCATAACGTTAGCGCAGCCACAGCCTCGAAACTAAAGGGGAGGGTCGTTTTTAGTGACAGCATGCAGTTATTGGCACATGCTTCGTGTGACCAGAAAACGTCCTTCGCTCTTGTAATTCACCGAGGGATCGATAATTATGAAATCAATCAATTTTAATTAACTATGATATGATTAAGATTGATTAGTCATAGTTAGTCGGTCATATGATTCTGTGACTGACTAACCATCACTATGACTGTATAACATGACTAACTACGACTATGGTTAGTCATAGTCATGGTTACAGTACGTGTCTGATGTCATACCAGCTCAATGTAGATGGCACCACTGCATGCCCAGGCACGTCGGAACATGCCAGGCTTTGCCATAGTAACAGCGGTGGCGACATTGCATGCCCAGGAGAGACGTGCTATCGCATTGGTGCACGTAAGCAGGATAAAGGGCAACTTCAGTGGTTTTTCATCATTTTGAGTTATTCATTGCATTGCAATCCTCGGTGTGCCCTGTTTCCGACACAACAAACAGTTTCCCGAAATTCCAAGTATAACTGTTTTTTTTTTTTTTTTTTTCTGTTTTTAAGACAGACCAGCAAATCGAAACCGAATCTGATTTTATGGTCGGATGGATTGATGGAAAAACTTTATTCCTTTAAAAAAGCACGTGCGGACTATTCCGTGTTAGGTGGCCAACACCCCATGGCTGACGGTGACCTGAGTGGCCCACTCCACGGCCCTGATCTGGACGACCGGGTCGGAGCTGGTCAACACGGCCTCCCACTGCTCGAGAGAGGGATCACGCATAATATCCGCCGCCGGCGGCGCTATGCTACATTCACATTAGATATGGTCATGGCTGGTGCCAGCTCCTGGCACTATCTGCACTCCAGCTCAATCACCTCCGGGGTATATTTTACTCAATACGTGTGGATCGAGGAAAGCCCTGTATGCAGTCTTCTCCAGACACATTCCTGTGCCTTGACCAACTGCTTGTCCTGGGGTGGATAAATTTTCCGCTCCAGTTTACAATGACTGGCACACACTGGGAACCCTGGGAACGAGGCGGCTGACATTGTTTGCATGAATGCCGGGGAAGTCCACGAGAGGTGGGCTGGTGTCCTTTCATGGCCAGAAACGACATTCCAGTTGACCAAACGGTGACGTCATGTAGAGTATTGGAAAACATGCCCACGTGCTTTGGATGGTAGAGATAAAGGCTGGAAATCATAACGCAGTACATAAAATGCCTGAGATAGCTTAATACAGCCCTCAAAATTTCTTGATCATGCGAGGAGCTGGCATTGATGTAGGTATAATGTTTGTGACGTCACAAATGCAGTGTTGCCCGCAGATATCGGCTGAACTGAGGCCACGAAAATTGCACATATTAAAATTGAGTGGCACACAAGTAAATTACCGCACGGCGCCCAAATTTCGTAGAATGTGTCAGGGCGGAGAGTAAAACCTACAATACAATTTTTGCCAGAATATGCGAATGTCGAAAAATCGCCGGAGATGCCCGTTAAGTTTCCCGGGATTTTTGGCCATAGCGGCTCCCCAACAGCGTCCTAATCTCCCAAATTCCTAGCTCAGCCACCCGAAGCACGGTGCCTCCTTCAAGGTGTATACGAGAGGTAAACTCTGGACTGGAGGAGAATATTCAAGACGTGGAGTTGGTGGCCATAACCGTTCTAACATGGCTCCGTGTGCCATTTTCTGTCTGGTCTCAAACATTGCACAGAGGCGACACCTTGCGGTAAATCTTGGTTTTCTTTTGCATGCTTACCTAAGTATTCTACCCTCAAGACGATATCGTGGTCGCCAAATGACATCACATAGCAAAGCCAGATACCAGCTCGCATTAGTCGCGTGACCCTTTGATTCCATTAACCCTTCACACACGCGTGACCTCCGTAAAAAGCACGACAATCTCAACAGCTGCGGCTGACCGTGGACATCCCCTTTAACATTTTTTTTTGTTTTTGTTTTTCGGTGCAAATATATTTAAGAAATCTTGCTTCGACAAACTTAGACAAAAAGTGCTATCATTTTAACTGGTACTACGACGCCCCTGTTATACGGAGTACTTACTCCGTCGAAATGGGCTACGCGTGCTCGATTACATAAAAGGGCACAGGGGACACTGACATCTTTTAAGTGGCGGGGATGTTGTCCGGGCAAATTTCCCTATTTACTTACATACCCTCTTGTTGCATGTCGTCGGTGCGCGCGCGTTTCGGCGAGGTAAGACACACGAGCAACTGCCGCCATGGGGCGCTACTTCTTCCCCCCTTAGCAACTACAAAGCCGTCGCTCAGGGAATGGCCGCGGGAGGAACACGTGACTTTTGTCATATTTTTCATATATATATATATATATATATATATATATATATATATATATATATATATATATATATATATATAGTTAGTGCCTCTGTCCCGACTTGCCATGGGCGAGGCAGGCAAAGCTTCAGATTTAAGTCTGCTGGAGCTCACTTGGACCTAACCTCGTGAACGCGGGGCGCGACTCAAGCATGGGGCTGCTTTCGTCGCGATGAAGCAGCTTGCAGCAAGCCGGAAGTAGCCAGGGCGAGTTGAAAGGCCGCAAGAATCTGTGATGAATACGCCATGGTGACACTCACGCTGTGACTGCAGTGTGCCCAGCAGGAACTGAAATATTTCTTCAAATCGCACAAATAAACACTAATTTATTAATCTTAATGATCCTGAGTTTATTTTAATCGTGTAATATTGTTTGCGTATATTTTAAATCTCAACTTCCCTGTCTCGACTTGCTTGATTAAAAGCTGGCAACCCTGTATCACTTTTCCTCCCTCCATGGCGAGGAAACATGGAGAAAGGGAAAATGGCAAGAGTAATCCTGACGTCACTTTCATTTTAGGCCGAAAGAATACCTTTTAGGCAACTACTCCGCCATAGCAATTACAAAGGGCACTTGTCCCATCGTAAGTGCGGCCGGACAAGATGGCCGTCTCTTTCCGTCAGGCGTTGGAGGAGGTAATGCGCTAAGACGAACTGGCCTCATTCTTTTACAAGCCCTTGCTTACAATCCTGTTATCTGCCGCCGGCAGGCGCTATAGTCGTTCCTACCCTCGCAACTGTAACTACGCATCATTGCTAACAGCCTCGGGAAAGATGGGCTCAACAACCACGTGATTTCCCTCATACTTTTCTCACAGGTCTCTTCCTTGCGTATACTATAGAATTCAAGTTATACCTTTAACCTCATCTAGGCTATACCTGTGGAAATTTGTACAACAGCCCCACTGCTCTAATCGTCCTTCCTCTTACGACGACACTGAAATGTCACTTCTCTTGCCTTCTCGCGTTTGCCTCCCACCACTGTCCGAACTTCCTCCTACTACTTGGACTACATAGGTGGTGGAACCCTACGAGGAGCTGCTTCGAGCCGTGGTCCGGGTGGCCGTCGACATCTTAGGCGTCTAAATTAAGACAGACAGTAATTGTTCTTTCTTACTACTACCTTCCTTTCATTAAGGGAGGAAAGTACACGATCGCAACGCTACTTTGCGCTAAAACCCACATTTGGAGCGAAATGCATGTAAGTGGACTGTCGCGATGTCAGAAAAAAAAAAAAAAAAAAAAAGCTTGCAGTTCTCGGTTTATCGCGTCGAGTGCGTAGTGCACAGTTCGTAGAAAAATTAAGCGTCGCATGCATACACTTTCTCTGCAGTGACTACGAAAACAGATATGCAAGGATCGTTGCAAATACCTCCTGAGCACGGAATTCGAGGTCGCCGGTGCAGACGGACTCGCAACGCCCCCGGGCCACAACAAAATTGCTGTTTTTGTGCACGCCAGTTTGATTTTCCTCGCTACAGTTTGCGTTGACCATGTGGTGGCAATATCAAAAACTAACACTTGACATGTGCAACACCTGTCGCGCCATTTTCATG
Organism: Amblyomma maculatum; assembly: GCF_055883805.1. Classification (NCBI taxonomy): domain Eukaryota; kingdom Metazoa; phylum Arthropoda; class Arachnida; order Ixodida; family Ixodidae; genus Amblyomma; species Amblyomma maculatum. The sequence continues at coordinate 190,227,823 of NC_139344.1, forward strand.
CAAAAATTATGCGTTGCGAACCACGCCACTCAGGTGTCATCGTACGCACAAGCTAAGCTGTGCCAGGCTAAGACCAACAAATACCGAACATAAACAACTGCAAGCAATCTTCCACGTGCAATGCATGCTTCTGCGTGTCAGCTCGGATGTCCGTGCGGCTCGGTGTCACGGTTTGAAGAGCAGCGCGTCCTGTGAGACAGAAGCTCGCTGACATCTTCCGGGTTGCGGAAGTTGAGGCATGCTTTGCTCGCAGCCACTCATTTTGGCAGGGAATGGCCGTTGGCTTAGGTCAGATCATGCGAGAAGGGTCGACGCTGTCCTGCTATCCCGTTTAGCAATGCTGGTTCTCGAAACATTTATCAATATCAGTGCGTCCCCACATTACAAGTGCGGCTTGATCACGCGATTATTTTAAGTAGCAACGCCATGGGGCTTTCTTCTGGGCCAATCTCCGAAAATTCTCCCAAGTGACCCGTTGGGGAACGGAATGATTCGTCGCAGAACCATTTCGCTTTCCCAGCGGGTCCAACCGCAACCCTATCCAGCGATACGAACAGAACCCCAAACGTTACCTTTGGGTCGTTCCCCCGGCTCAGCTGAGACGCGTAACGTGTTCCCCGGCGCCTTTCCGACTGCGAGCGTGTGCGTCTGTCTTGGCCGCCATGCTGAGAGGCGCGCGATTGCGTGAAACCGCCATTGCGCAACGCAGCGCGCGTTCAAGTTTGCGCGCGCCGCCGTCGTAGCGTGCACACGCCGGAGGCGGCGGCAGCGGGGTCCCGCCTTGCGATCGTGCGCTCCCGACGCCCCGCCGAAGGCACGTGGCTGCGGCGCACGCCTACCCGGAAGCCGCGGCTGCTGCTGCTGCAGCTGTGCCGCGCTCTCCGCGCGTTGAGAGAATCCGCAGCGCCAAAGGACATACCAAGGCCGCACGTGCTGCGTGCCGCTCGAATGACGCTTCGCCGGCCCATTGTTACCGGGCGCCCACTCAAATGTTGGGCGCGTGGCGCTGCAAATTTCTCATTCCTCCATTTATCATCGCTTTTGATTTTTCTTAGCAAACGCCGCACGTGCCCGTGGCACTGCTTGATGCATAGCGCGCCCGGTGTCCGCAGTGACAGCCCGCACTTTCCCAGCACTAGGAACGCAGCGTCGCAAAAATAATAAACCAAAAGATGAGCTATCGTGCCTCAAGGCCAAATGCATGTGAATGACCCCGGTGAAGACCTTCGCGCGTGCAGAACTGTTACGGATGGCGCGGTGCCTAGGTTGTGGTGTCGCAACACCACGTTAACTGGCTGGGCACACTGTGGTTCACTTATCAGGAGGCTCTAGATGTCCGCTTGCATAACTGAGCTAACTGGCTATCATAGCAGCTGCATCGACCTTTTACGCTACTAGGAGTACGCGTCCCCCCTCAAGTCGCAGAATCGATGAGAATTCAGAGAAGGATTAACCCAACCTCGCCAGATAATTACTTTTCGTTTTTAAGCTACTATAATGTTCCGGCTTTAACACCAAACTTTTTTTCCCCTCGCGTTCGGTGCACAGTTCATGTACTCAGCTTAAAATTCCTAACAACGGATGAAACAGTTTCTAATTTATGCCGCAATTATGGTATCGTCGACGGCTTTTTAGACCGCACACTGCTTTTTGTTCCATATATGTTGCTCTAATATCGGGATTTGACAAAGCGACGTTTCGCATCTATCTGCAAATCGAAGAATTGTTGCAGTATAGCGACGTACGCACGTCACGCTGGGCTTGGTCACTGAACCCACAAAAATCGGGAGAATTAAGCATTTAAGAGCACGAGGCTGCAGCTTTAATTGGTCCTGTCTGCCCGTTCACTATATGCATTTTGCTACTCGTATATCGTTACTTTTATTTTGTGCCTCTATTATTCCACACATATTCGTTAGCATACACTCGTAAGCTACCAGATTATATCAAAGACCACCCGACATACGTGTAATGCCCCGCTTTAACCAAACCGTTAATAACGTCTCTGCGTGGTCATATCATGGTGTCTTGTAACGTCACACAACTGGACGACCAGACAGTACGGAGCCATGTCACCACCTGCCAGAGTGATGGTTTTTCGCTGACCACGCAATGGCGTTTGCTACCAGCATGCTCTGCCTCAAGATATTTTTTTCTGTTGATGTAACTTGCGTTAGAGCTCTTGCAATGTGGATTTAGCAATTGCTCTGCTTACAGGGCGCACCGTAGGCAACGAAGCAGCTGTCTTGGTTGCTTCCCTTGTGACATTCTTAGTAGATGCAGTTTAGCTAAGGAAATAATCGCCTAGAGAAGATACCTCGTACGTTTTCGATTATCATATGTAGCTAGTGACTTTTATCGCCTTAAATGTCGGCTCACTGCTGCCATATTGGATAAATGTACATTTGCTGTCCCGTGGAAAATCCGCGTTGGTTCGTACTAGGGAGCTGTAAACATAACCCCTGGACTCGCTTCCTTCCCTTCCTGCATTTTTCCCCAAGACTCAGTGCGGATGTGCTCAAGGCGTTTTGTCCCTACACACTTTCGCAAGGGCGTCTTCCTATACACGGGCGGTTACATGTGTGGCTGCGTATCGAGAAAGCGTTGTATTTGTGTGCCGTTAGATGCACGGTGGCATCCTTGACGCTGTTTGCATTGCTCGCTAGAGCCGAGCGCATGAGCGTGCCCAAGCTACACGCTTTTGGCCTTGAAGCCCTTACGCACCTCCGGCACAATTGCTGCTGATTCGGCGCCGGCCTTGACCGCGCCTCGACGAGCCCAGCCTGCTATCTGCCGGTAAACTTTATCTGGGCACACGCGTAGCTTCTGCGGCGAGGGCTGGCCGGACGTTGCACTAGGGATCTTTGTGCGCGGGTTTTCGAAAGGAGTTCCAAACGGTTGACCCTTTGAAAAGTGAAACTCACCATATCAGCCGCGGCCCCGGCAGCCAAGTTTCATTCGACTGAACCGCGTGTGAGGCCGAGTTAGTTCCACTATTTTGGCTGGAAGAACGGCTTGGTACCTGTCCCCGCGTGACGCAAACGTTAAATTTGCGTCGCTCCTTCGCTGTCTTCCGGTGGCTAAGAATGCTGCGTTGCCGCCCGGTTTGCGACACCGGAGAGTGTTCTACCTGCGCCTCTGAATGCCCCGAAACGCGAAAAATAGACTGGCGCCACGTTGGGCCCCTGGCACGCGGACAGCGACGCTTTTCGGCGCCGTTGGGCACTCTCGGCTAGCAACAGCTGGCTGTGCTGCAGTGGCGCGCGCCCTTGAGTCGCCAAGGTCAGCCGCGGAGCGCGCCAGATCGTTAGGTCCAGTTTTAGCGCACCGCTAGTGCACGCAGAGATCCCGGCCCTGTTTGGTGCTGCAGGACTGCTCACGTGGTGCCTTGCGTAAGGAACCTGATTTTATATTAAGTTTGCCGCACTTATTGGCAGTGACTTGGCATAAACGTGCCGAACCACATTAGAGTTCTCAGGGACCATTTTGGGTATCAACTGACGAGTTTGAGTGAACAAGCTCACCCGTGGGATAATAACTACGATAACAGGAGGGTTTCGATACAACGCTGCCCGGCTTCTGGTTTTCCTCATTGTCGTAATGTCATGCGCGCTAAATTGCCGCTGTGCTCGGCAGTTCATTTTCCCCGGCTACTGTGCGGGCGAAAGCTACTGACAGTCGCCCACGAATCGAGAACAAAGCGTCTATCGGCCCATGTATTCTGGCGAGCCATTGTCCACGGTGTCTTCTTCCACGGCTCGCCGACAGTGACACGCTTGGTAGCCGGCTGTGACAAATAGGTTCGACAGATATACTGCTCAAAACGTGTGTCGCTGAGCGCGCAGCCAGCGAAACAAAGTGCGTCAACGCCGAGGTTCCCGCGGCGAAGACCTCTGATGCAATGCGTATCTGTGTACGGGCTTTGTCAGTGTGCTTTACACTGCCGCAGGGGCGTACTGCACTGATGACACTGGCCTATGCGGAAGAACCAGCGTGCTTTTTCGGCTCCCTTGTGCAAGCGGAGGGAATAACTCTTGCTTCGCTTGGCAAATCATGTCGCCTTAGCCAGAAATGTCTTGCTCAAAGGATTTAAAAAGATCGCGCCTTGGGTTCATGGCGCTCAAACATGTCCACCACTTCTGTGCTCAATGAAGTGCTCTTGACCGGGGTCCTAAATGCCGCCGCAACACAAATCCCAAATGCAACACATAGCTAATATACATATAGATGGCGTAGCATGTATTGAAGAGGCTCGCGGGTTGCCCTTCGTGGAAAACCGAATGCAGCAATTTTGGACCGGCCACCAGCACGACACGGTCATTAGCTGCCGAAGCGTTCAGCGGTCTCCTACATAGACGAGATTATTATTTCTTTTTTCGGTTTGTAGCTCCCATATCTAGCTCCTGCAGCAGAACATCGTGGTGCCGGAGTAACAGTAACTTAGCCGGCAGTGTCGATAGCGTGGGGCAGATGAGTACGCGCACACAAATTGCATGCCAGTATTAGCAGGCAGCTTTTAAAGCACTTTTTTGAGGCATATAGCTCAGAGGACCGCTTTAGTTCCGGATTGTATCTGGATGATGGGCGTTGGGTACAAACGTCACGAGAGTATGACTTTGAGAAGCAGCTAATTGTGGGAAAAAAAAAAAGGAAAAAAAAGACAAGAAATAGTTACTAGTTATAAAGCTGCTAGCGTTATAATTGTATTTCTAGCAGGCGTCAAATCGCCACAACCAGCTCTTCCATTCGGGCTGCAGCCTTCCAGCAAGGAAGCATGGAAGAGACACTACATAACGCGGCACGGTCAAGGCCATCGAGCAGCGCTCCGGAAAATGGGGAAAAAAAAAAAAAAAAAAAGAGAGAGAGAGAGAAAGAATGGAGCTGATGGAGGCTCTGAAACAGAGTCGCTACGCCAGCAGCTGCGAACAGAAATCGACCCGACCACAGGCACGTCGCGCCATCTCTCGCGTAGAAGCGGCGTAATGCACTTGCAACGGCTCCGGCGGAGCGATACACGCGCCGCACTCGTACACGTGTGTTGCGCCCTCCTCTCCCGCTGAGCGAGGTAGAAAGCGCACGTGTCGGGGGATCGCCCATGTGACAGGTGCACCCTCCTCGTCACCCGCGCGCTATCGTCCTCCCCGCCTCCGCCACCCGAGGGGTCACCTTTCCGTGCTATCCGACCGAGATAGTGGTGCTGATCGCTTCCAGGTTGCATGACGACGGAGGCAAAGGCTAAAACAAACTCCCGCCCTCGCCCGTTGCTCCCTTTGTACATTAATTTGGCGTCCGCGTGTTCATTACTTTTCGGACGGCACGTGTATTCGTAAAAGAGCTCCAAGTGCGCGCTTCCTTTTCCGACGCCTTTTCGCGGAAAAAGCCCAGAGCCCTCAAAGAAAGAACGGATGCGAAGAAACTTCCACCCGCACACTTCTTTCATTTGCATTGCGACCTTTGTTACTCAGCAAACTAGCGCTCATTCGCTGTTCTGTCATTGCATTAAATATATCATGTTTTCAAAGGACGTATACGAGTTAACCTACAATTGTACATGTTCGCTGACCGCCGTTTCTGAACGAAAGGTTTAGAAACGTCGGTGCCCGGTGTACCTTGTGAATCCTCTCTTGGTCGCCTTGTTGGTCCGAACACTGGCTTTTCACTGTGCCCCCATTGAATGTGGCATTATATAGTACTGTTATTTCGCACACACTGCGTTCTGACACCGTGAATGGCAAAGTTCATACCTTGGAGCTTTTATCGCTCTGTCTGCGAGGTGCAACGCGTAACTGATGCCTATAGGACATTTACCTCGTTAGCGAGAGTCAACATATAGAATCTGTCAAAGTTAACAATGCAAGGGGAGTCCTATTCATTTCGCGCATCTGCAGCAGAAATCGCGAGATTTGTAATTCATAGTAAGATTTCCGACTGATTTCTGACAACACAATCACTGTATTCACCTGCTATTATAGACCCTTCACAGCGCGAGCGCATGGGCGCTGTCACATTTGGTCATGTGACCCTTCCGCAATCGCCGGCCTTCTGGTTTGACGGCTTCCGGCGCACTGGCACCCGGCTGCACGGTGCTGCGCGCCCGCTATCGCTAGGGACAACAAGCTTATAGACAGCACAGAAACTTCATGTGAATGCTCATAGTATGTGTAGGTGCTGCAAAATGTTTAATTTAACCATGTAGTTCTTTTATTGCGTCCTTCTGACGCTGCATTGGCATGCCGACAAACCAGTCAACCGCGTCGCTCTTTTTCTTTTTTTAATTTGCTCTGTAATGCTTTTTGTGGAAAACATGGTTTACTATAAAACTGAATGATTACAAACTGATTCTCCCCTCAAACTTTTTTTTTTTAAATATTCTTGCGCAAAGGGCGAACGCATGTTCATACCGTGCTGGCTAAGACGCACTATGAATGTTCACCATTTAGCATTGTGCACAATATTTCCTGCTCAATATGGACGCGCGCACGTGTCATCCCCGACAATTGATAGGATGTAATTTTACCTTCTGTAAACGCCCTGGCTTCAAAAGGCTATTATATATATATATATATATATATCATGCATTGCAATTTCATTGACCGTGCATTAGTTTCATAAAAGCAGCAGTTATTGCAGGTATTGCAGCAGTGCTTGTCTAATTGAAATTTGGTTTGGTTCTTGGGGTTTAACGCCCCAGAGCGACTCAGGCTATGAGAGACGCCGTAGTGGAGGACTCCGGAAATTTCGACCACCTGGGCTCCTTTAACGTGCACTGGCATCGCACCGCACACGGGCACCTGGCTTTTCGCCTCCTCAGAAAAGCGGCCGTCGATCGAGGCTGGGATTCGATTCCGCATCATTGGGAACAGTATCTAATTAAAGTAAGCAGGTTCACTAACTTTCCCTCTCTGCACAATCAATTCGTATGAATGCGTGGATGTTAATAGCCACGTGAAAGTACTTCTTAACGCCCTGCGAAAATAAAGTGGCAGCAGTTCAAAGACACCCAATATACAACTCCTAAAAAACTTCAGGGTCGTTTCCGCATTTCCATGGCTACTGCCGGCGCTAAAATGAGCTGGTGCGTGAGGTATAGCTTTTCCCTACAACTCACAGGCGCTTTCTTGTCCCAGAAAGAAACATGAACTCATGATACACCTCCGACAAAAACAGTGGCCTAGGCCTACGGCCGCTGAATAATTTGTAATCAAGTTTCTTTTCTCCCCAGTTTCGGTTTCAATGGCCAAGCGACAGCTGTGAAGTCAGTCATGTCTAGGTCACGTGAGGGATGAATACAACAGTGATATAATCGTTCCTGTGTCATTTTAATTCATCCTAACCCTAAAACCAGCCTGCCTCATGGACAGGACAAAAAAACGGAGTCAGCAATTATAACGCTGTTTTTTCATGCCGCGCATGAACTAGACTTGATTCTGACGTCACAGTCATGTCTCGGCTGCTGAAACCGAAACTGGCGAGCAAAAGAAATTTCAATTAAAAATTATTTAGCGGCCGTAGACAAAAACCGCAGGTGATCCATATATAGGAATGTCTTACGCATCATTAACGAGAAGAAAAAAGCCACCAAAGCTTGGTGTCTATACTCCTTTAAGTATGAGACTGCTGGGGTTTTGCGGCCTTCCTAGAATGGAAGGTTTGCAATAAAAACAGAGCTGTGTCACATCTGGCAAGTGCACTGTTGAGGCTGACAAACATCTGGTCAGCTATGGCTTTTCCTTGCGGTCAATGGCGTAGGCCGTTAACGATACTGCACTGGTAACGGCCAGCGTTTACCAGCGCGCCAGGAATCGCGCCACCGCGTCTGTCATCATATTGTGTCTTCTCGTCTTTCGCTTGCATGTGATTTATCTCAACTTGAGAGTGGAGTCTGCCCTTTAACATCGATGCTACAATATATATATATATATATATATATATATATATATATATATATATATATATATATATATATATATATATATATATATATATATATATATATATATAAACCGTTGAAAGGAAGAAACAATTTTTTTTTTTTTTTTCTGCCTTGCCATTGGGCCTTGAGTGCGCAGGCGGCCTTCTCAAGGGCCTTTCCATATCCTTTTATTTTTCGCTCCTTTTGTTTTCTTCGCAGCTCGGAGGGGCAGCTCTGCCTCGATCCCTGGACGCGGCGAACCAGCGAGCGCTGGGTCAGCCAGGAGCCGCCCTCCGCGCGCACACTGTGGATTATTACGTCAAGACTGGAAGACGACAGCACTGCTTTCTGCGGATAACACGCTCGTGTCAGTGCGCGCCAGCGGTTTGTGTGCGTTTGCAGAGTGTGTTTTGCGTGCAACGGCCTCTCCGAGGTGAAGCCCTGCGTGTCAAGAGCGGTGACGCCCGGTGCGTGTGTTGTGTGCCTCGCGAGACGTGTGCTTGGCTTCACGGAGATGTGTGCTGTGTGTCACGTGTGGTGTACCTTTGCTGTCTTCGCACCTTTCGGATATAACAAGCGGTCCCTCGCGCCTGCACTGGCGCGGGGATCGCTGTAAATAGGGTGCTCTGGTAAGTTCAGGAGGCATAAGAAAGAAAAAAGTGGGGAAATGAGGCAGAATTCGCTGGCACAGCCAGCGGTAATTATCTTGGATTACACTGGCGGAAACCGCTTTCCGTTGTTTCACGCAATAAGTTGCGTTTTATGAAATGCGCATTCCGTCCTTAGCCGGTCTCTGCGATCCAAGGCGAGAAAGGTGCTGCCCGTTTTATGGCAGGCCCGAACCGAGAAAAGCAAGTGCGCTGCCTGTGGTCGCAGGCACCGCACACTGTCCACCCGCGGCTTCCCATCACGAACGAAACCGTCCAGCCTGGCCTTCGAAACGGCGCGCGGTAAGTTGAAGCGATCGCTGGGAAGCGCTTCAGCTTGCCGTACGTTTCACTTTGCTGCTTGTGTGCTTATGACGCATTTATTTATTAATGCAAGTAACTACTTAGCGCAACACACGCAGTTATCGATCGTGGGTAAAAAAAGGTCCCCGGAAGAAAAGGCCAGTGAGGAAGCGGCCGGTAGGAGAAAAGGTCCCCAAGGCGAAATTTTATCCAGAGAATATAACATTAAAACTCACTTGGCCAAAGATGAACAGTTTACTGCATTCCGTGTCGACCTTGATGATAGATGTAACCCTTCTATAAAGTATGGGTCTCCTGGATGCCTGGTCAGTAGCGTTCAGTAGCCGCTATGAAGAGAAAGCTCTACTGAAACACCCTCGCAGATCTTTCATAGACGAGGGTCAACTTTTCCGGTGACCACGTCTGCATTACAGGTTGTCATAAGGAAATCAGGATGGCCACCATTCCCAGTGTCTGTCGCCGAAGCCGGTGGTCAGCGCGCAAACAAGACGAATACGAGGCCGCTGTCGGAGTACCAGATCATGCTACGATCATGCAGTGCAGGTCAAGGCATGAAATAGCACACTCCTACTACAAGTCGACACTTCGATCAGTGAACGTCGTTGAAGCGCTGATGATCCAGATACGTGCTTGCCCTTGGTCACTCTTTTCCCCCGCCATATTTTTTTGTTGCTGTGAACACCCCGCATAAGCATACATCATTGCAGCTCGCCATCTAGAATCAATCTATATATTTATTGCACTATAAGGAGCTACAGCACATGGAACTAGAAAAAAAAAAGTTCAAATCAAGTTCGAACTAAAATTATAAAAGGAGATGAAAGGTCAAATAAGCAAACAGGGGGGCACGACGTCATTAGTGAACTCTTGGTAATTCATCGTGTGAAAGCTCACTTGCGGTAGTTTTTCACACTATGTTAAGTCAAGAACCTATTTTTGAAGCAATTCATCCCTGAGAAGCCGAGCCCCAAGCCAGGCGAAAGACTGATATTGCGGTACATTTGACTTCACCCGTTCGGGAACATTTTTTTTTTCTACTTTGCAAAAAGCGTCTTTCTTTCCGCTCAAAAAGCATAGCGCAGGAAAAAGACGGGGACGATGACGAGACAGGACAAGCGATATATATATATATATAGAAAAAAAAAAAATGTTCCCGAACGGGTGAAGTCAAATGTACCGCAATATCAGTCTTTCTTATATATATATATATATATATATATATATATATATATATATATATATATATATATATTTTTTCACTTTCAACAGCGAGTTTATTGCGGAAAGGACCATATATACCCGTCGGGATCAGCAGGGGAAGGGAAAAAAACGAGCAAGTTGTTGACAAATAACTACGTCATACGCCAAGAAATCAAGCTCTTTCCTTGACAATGCCACAGACTGCTTACTGACGCATTTATCCCCTGCCCGAGCTATCTCCAGTGCTTCCATGATCTCCCTTGTCAGCTCGTTGCGATGTCGATACTATAGATGATCGTCTTATCTAACAGGGGATGGCAAGCTGATTCCGCGTCACATTTTTTTGCAACGCGCAGCCTGATTGCCGTCTGTGGCAATGCTACTAACTTTTTTATTGTCCTCTAGAAGACGCACGTTTCGTTTAAACATCTGCCGGTTTGGCCAACAGTTTGGCCAACGCAGTGCTTGTCACATGAAAGTAGAATTTTGTAAACAAGCCCCCTCTCCCCCTCCCTCCCTCCCCCCCTGTAGGGCACATAAGGGATCTTGGGTGTTTTATCGGACACTCCGGTTTCCGCGTTCGCATAGGACAGCTCTTCCTGCAAAAACTCAAAAGCTTTTTTGGCGATGTAAAGAAGACCTTGATGCCAGAACATTATGCAGGTAGGGAATGACCAGCTACCTTCTCTTTCTTCCTTCTTTAATCCTTTTCCGTATTTGTCCGTCATTATTTCATCCATTTCATTTCATTAGCGCTTGTCCTATCTCGTCGTCGTCCCCGTCTTTTTCCTGCGCTATGCTTTTTGAGTTACGATGTCTGACCAACACGACCAATCCTATTCGTTTCCGGGGACGTTTTTACCGGAACCCTATCGCTCGTCTCTTCGAATCATGTCCAGTTGAGGAGTTGAAGTGCGTTGTAAAACTGAATGCAACCTCGCAGCCCGCTCGTATACACGACGGGTTAGCTTCGAAAGCCATGGCGAGTGCTCATTGTTTTCTATGCACCTCTGTCAAGCACCGCGATGTCCGTGGATGTTGATTAATTAAGGGAAGCTGCATAGTTAGTGCATTTTCGCTCATAAATGTTTTGCGCAACGCCTGCGGGCTGTCAGGCGTGTCGCGCCTTTAATGCATCTGTTCGGCAAAGTGACTACCTTGGTAGCGTACAACGTAGCCCCTTGAAATTTGCTCCTGCAGACACGCGACTGGGGCGGTGCTTTGAGGAAGGCTGTGAATAATCGGCTGCTAGGAACGACAGCTGCCATTTTGGAGAATGTTTCCCGCGGTTTCACCTCTGATATATCGCTCGAGAAAAGAGTGAGAGAAGAGAAAAGAAAAGCCTGTGCGCTTTGTCTCTGAACGTTAACAATAGAAAGGATGGAATGGCAAAAGAAGCCTGTCGCGAATACATTAGTTCTACTCGATTATGACTCTCAGAAGCAGCACAAGTAACGCCAGGAGCACCGCCTTGGGACGTTGACCTACATATTCAAAGACACTGACGGCTCCCAACGCACTCCCAGTAGTCACAGGGGCTTTGAACCGAAATCGGTGTTTGTTTATTTGGACAGCAGATCAGAGTTCGCAGCGCAGGGGGACTGGTGGAAAGGGGTCCGAACGTCTCATGTACCACCAGCCTCCTTTCCAGTCTGAACTTTGGTGTCTGCTCGGTTAAAACCCTATTGGAGATTGTAGCATTCCAAAACTATGAATGGACCACTGTAGTTTAAACAACGCAAAACGATACTGAAATAAGTAGTACTGATTGATTTACTGGATTATTAATTAATGAGTTCATTTATTGGCTGGCAAAAATGAATTTTATTGCACTTTTTATTATTTCTTGTGCGGAGAAGCGAGGCCTTTCACTAGTGCCGTAGAGCGAGGCGCAAGCACTTGCAGGTACTCTGAGAGAGCATGAAATTGCGTTTTCCTTTTGATCAACTGAGCAGCGAAAAGCAAGACAGCCTAACACAGAAATAGTCTGGTTGAAAGTCTGGTTGCAAAAACGGAAGGAGACGGAACGACATGATCTGCGGAGTTTCATTTAGATCTTGGGCCATTTACAGCTTTACTGGGCAGGCTGCTGTATTACTTCTAAACTTTTCATTTTTCCCTTCTTTTTTTTTTTTTCCTTCTCGAAGCGTTGGACTGCCTTCTCTGAAAATAGTTGCCCCTGGTGTGAAGTACAGATAGGAGCTTTTCAGCGGGACACGGATTTATAGTAGAGCAGAAATTAAGTTTTCGTTACATTCTCCTTGCTTGGCGCGCTGACATTGAAAACCTGCGCTTTCACACGGCGGGTATTCATGTTGCGGGCGCTACTGCGCGAAGCTGCTCTTCACAGTTATTTCTCCGGCGTCGTTCAGCTATCTATGCAGCCCCACAGTGACGCCCATTACGCCTTTGTAGCGCGTAAAAATGGAGCGCTGGCAGCAGACAATTGCACGGATCAAGGAGATAGTCGCATTTGTTTGGGCTTGTATAACTGGCCGAGTTTTAGCATCCCGAAGGCGCACTGAACGTATATACACGGCAAGCCCGTTTCTTTTGAAAAAAAAAAAAATAATAAATAAATAAATAAAATAAAAAAATAAAATAATAATAATAATAATAATAAAATATTACTCCCCCGAGTCACATCGACATTGTGACAAAGAAAAGAGATTGTGAGGTTACCTTTCTTGAGGACGGGGGATTTCTCGCAAGGATCCCCCTTTGCCGTTCTGTCTCTGGTGTCACCGTCAGGGGTTTTCCCAGAAATCAAAGAGGCAGGAGGGGATCCAATTTCTAGGAGGCGATGAGATTGAGTGTAGAGTAGTAGTCATTTTTGGTGTCCATATATATACAGGGTGTTTCATCTAAGATTTTACCTATTTTTTTAAAATAGGAAAATTAAGTTTTATTGTCGATTCTTTTTTTACCTGTTGTATTAAGAGTAGAGAAAAATCAGGAGCCTTAAAGGGTACTAATTAGCTTAAAAAATTAACTAAGATTAACTAATTAACTTTTTCTTTATACCAGCTAGAAGCTACTTTTAAATTGCAACAGTGAGCTACCGGTGTGAGAATGCCAAATGGTATTTTAAACGACAAGAAACGTGCATTTCTTAAGGACTGCAGCACTGGCAATTCTGGCCACTTGCGACGCACGAAAACGAAACCTAGCAGACGAAGCGCGGAATTGTACGCGCCCACGAGTGACGCAGTCGTGACGTCGCCGGGCGAATCAAGCCGTCTGAAGGCGGCTGCTGCCGCTCGTGAAATACTCGTCTGGCGCTGCGTCATCACATCCAGTGGTGCGATATCTGTGCATGTACTGCTTTTCTTTTTATTTCACCCTCTGGGAGCCAAAGCTAGGGAGGGCTGATTTGCCGCACGCCGCAATGCGTTGGTGATATCTCAAGATCCTACCAGACAATGACGCTGCTCTAGGCGCGTATTTCGCGGGCGGCAGCGGCCGCCTCAAGACGGCTGGTTTCTCTCGGTGGCGTCAGAGCTGCGTCACTCATGGGCGTGCATAAGTGCGCGCCTCGACTGCTAGGTTTCGTTTTCGTGCGTCGAAAGCGGCCAGAATTGCCAGCGCTGCAGTCCTTAAGAAATGCGCGTTTTTTGTCGTTTAAAATACTATTTGGCGTTCTCACATCGGTAGCTTACTGTTGCAATTTGAAAGCAGCTCCTAGCTGGTATAAATAAAAAGTTAATTAGGTAATCTTACTTAATTAATAAGCTGATTAGTACCAATTAAGGCTCCTGATTTTTCTCTACTCTTAATACAACAGCTAAAAGAAGAACCGACAATAAAACTTAATTTTCCTTTTTCTTTAAAATAGGCAAAATCTTAGATGAAACACCCTGTATATATATATATATGGTCACGATTTAAGCGGATGGTTCCATAGAAATGAACAAGTAATGAAGGAAACAAAAATATTTGAAAAGTCTGATTTGCCCTGCGTGGGTACATTTTCCACCGTAAACCCCTGTTTGCGCGCAGTTGGAGCTTAGCTCTTAGCTTTGTAACTTGGCGTGGCAATGAACCAACCTAGCTAACATATCTTCCTGGAGACTGCAAGTGCTGGACGGTTGCATTTCATCGAAAAAAGAAAAAAAAAAAAGAATGAGACAAAAACGAACGGCTGCGTATGAACGTGGACGCTTCAAACGTTCTCGTCTTCGTGCAGCCGCATTTATGATTCTTAAAAGTGGATGCGTTGCAAAGGTTCGGATCTGCATCCTGCGGCGCTCGCAATCGCTCGCTGCCGCTAGCTTTCCGTGCGATCGCAAAATTAACATGTTTGCGGAAGGAATGTTGCGTACCTTCAGAGCGCTACAGGCCTCGATACTTTGCTACAGCATGGAAGCCACTGAAAATCGCGCTGACATTACATTAACATTCAGCCAGAATTAGTCCACGCCGCTTTTGTATGCGCACAAGATCTCGTAATGACAAGCGCTTATGAAAAATTCACTCCAACATACGCAAAGCGCACCGAGACATGCAAATCGTCCAGTGCGACAGGCGAAGTGACATCGCTGCCCACAGCGATGAATTTTTTTTTTTCTTGGAGGGGGGCATACAGAACGCGGCGCTGGCCTAGTGAAGCCGTGCAATGCAGATATGCAGATGTGTGCGCAAGGGACACGAGAAACGCGAACCACTTGTACTGAAGGAAGGCGCGAGCTGTCTCGCGCACCGCAGCAGCAGTGGCTGCTTTGTGGAGTAAGCATGCATCGCACATTTGCAGCCTAGCCTTTCTTCCTGCGCTGCTGGTGGGAAGCGACACAGTCCACATTCAGGCAGTGTCCTTGTACAGGTGGCACGCCAACAAATCTCCCAGAGGAATGAGTGTTAGCTCAAACAGAGCTTCAAGTTTGGCTTGGTTTGTGGGGTTTAACGTCCCAAAGCTACTCAGGCTATAAGAGACGCCGTAGTGGAGGACTCCGGAAATTTCAACCACCTGGGGTTCTTTAACGTGCACTGACATCGCACAGAACATGGGCACCTTGCTTTTCACCGCCATCGGAAAGCGGTCGCTGAGGCCGGCATTCGATCCAGCATCTTTGGGCAGTAGTCGAGCGCCGTAACCACTGCGCCACCCCGGCGAGTGCTTCAAGTTTGGGCTGTTTGGTAGCGTCCAAGTCGGGTAATGTGTCCACCTAATGTACGGAGCCGCTACCTGAGCGTTTAGCCTGAGCGTTTAGCCTGAGCGTTTGTATTGTCAGTGCTGCTGCTTGCACGCCGAAACAGCTTGCCTTACACTTCACGGTGCTAGAGATCATGTCACCCTAATTAGCTGCTCGACGGAGACTTTCCCCATTTCCCTCGGTATCACCCATAAATAAATACATTTGTTATTATTCAGTACTCTTCCTTTTTGCCGTAGCGAGAACCAAAAGTTGCCAGTGCGCAAAGAATGTAGGGCTTGTCGAAGGAGCCTACCATGCGTTTGAAAGCAGCCTGGAACCCTGTTATGTAGCGCGTGACACATACTGCACCCTATAATAAAGCCGTTCTGCGTTCCTCTTACTGCCAACCGGTTCTGCCGAGGACTATGCTGCTTGTTCGAGTGCTTTCAGTTCCAGGTTTGCGGCTGCTGTCCCGCGGCGCGAGTGATTCCGACGCTGCAGGTGGAGCAGACGCGAGACTCGCAGATTACGCGGGTGGGTGGTCGCATACTGTTGTACACCGATAGTCGCCCTGGCAAAGCGACCAGTGGGCAGTCACTTTATGTTCGCGGTTGTGCCACCCTAGATCACGAGCCAGCGCATTCTTGCAGGCCAGACCTGCAACCTGAAGGCCGATGAACTCTACGCGCTCGCTGGAAGCTATAGAACAGCCAAGCTCTGATATATCGAACTCAATTGAGGGGCTTTGCGAAATATTTGGATATATCGGTAGGTCGATGTATCAAAAATACCGTAGACAGGCTTGTAGGATCGTTGCCAAGATAAAAAGTCGTTAATACAATATATATATATATATATATATATATATATATATATATATATATACACACAAGCGCGGCGCATGAATGCGCCGCGCTTGTGCTGCTCTCAACCTGGGTTTCAGTGAACGAAATCAGCTGCGGCCTTCGCTCCACGACCCCATTGCAGCGGCAGGCCGGTATTTTCATTTATTTATTTATTTTTCCCTTAAAGGCCCGAGGGCATTACATAAGGGGGGGGGGGGGGGGGGGGTTGCTTCGTCAGCTTCGGTATGGAGGAAGGAAAAACTTCATCCACGCGCTTCAGGCATCGGAGTCGGCGCACTTGACGGTGGAAGTCGCGGCGAGCTCACCGCGCTGGCTGCAACCATCGCCCACGTATCGGCCTGCCGCTGGAACTGGGCTGTCGAGTCACGGCCGCAGCTAATTCAGTTCACTCAAACCACGATTGAGAGCACCACAATCGCGGCGCACGAATGCATTAGTCGCTTGATATTTTTTTAATTATTATTTCGTGGGCTTTCTTTAAAGTTAAAAATAAAAAAAAAAACGATACACGTGAGACTATCTTAATCGGAAATAAATGGAATGAGGGTTTCAGATGGTGCTCTCCAACTTTTCTTGTCCAAAAGCAATGCTAAGTAAATTAGGAAATATCTTAATTACTGATTAGTTAATTGCAAAATAAGAAATTGCCTGTGGTGAGCCAGATGGCTGGCAGCTGTATACAAGTGCTCTCTTTGGCCTATCTCAAGTGTTTTATTTTTTAGCGCTTGGCTAAAGTTGGCTTGAACACCTGCTATCGGACGGCCGGCGAACATATAGTTTAATTGAGGAGAGCATGTTGCCGGGATAGTTGGTGATCCATTAAGTAAAAAATTTTAGCGCAAGAAAGAACACAAAAGACAAACACATAAGACGTTTGACGAGCGCTCGTCAAACGTCTTATGTGTTTTTCTTTGTCCTTTGTGTTTTTTTTTTTTTGCGCTAAAATTTTTTACCTATATAGTTAAATATAGTGCGCGACTTTCCTATGTTTTTGCAAATAATTTCCAAGGGGAAAGTGTTCACTATAACCAATATATGGAAATTCCCGGATTGGAGTGTGTTCTTAACCCCGCATCTGAACACGAGGAAACGCACGGGCTTTTCCTGCCGCTGTGCTGTGCACTGAACTAGACTGTGTCTTACTACTTGTTAGTAGTGGAGCTACGGTCACAGGGCGACGTCTTCTAGAACTGCGTAATTTAGTCCATTTAGTTCCCAGATGCGTGAGTGAGAAGGAGCATACTTCTAAGTTAAGCAGCGACAAATTGGAGTTGTTGGCCTGCCCGCATCCACTAGCTTTGGCGTCAGCGCTTACGCGTAAATCCCGAAGCACGCTGGCCACATGAACGGGTGGTTTCTCGAAGGATCAGCGATGTGCCATAGCCTACTTGTGCGCACTCTCTAATAAATACTGCGCAGAAGAAACCGCTCGCTGTTTACTACTGTGCGCAATTCGGTTCCCGCGAATCGCAAGTATCCAGCGCCGTCTTGCAAGCCGGTTGCAGCCAGAAAATGTTCATTTACGGCCAGCTACAGTTTCTCCATCAACCTCGCAAAGAGAAGCGCTTCATTCGTTTCGCCTGATAGCGATAGCTGCCCAAAGCCGCGGCGCCGTCAGATAGCAGCAGCCACCCTTCGCGTCCCGCTCTTGTTGGGGCACCCGCTTATCGCCCCTTCGGCGTAGCTCCTCCGCATCATCGTATGGCGGTCGCGATACGCGCCAAGGTCACGTAGCTTGTTTCTTCTCTAGGCGCGCACACTGCCGCGAGCGTTCCTCATAGCACTTCCTCTTTAGCACGCCCAGGATCCCGTGATAAACCGCTGCGATTGCTCGTTTCGCCAAGTCCGGACGACGTATAGCGCAAAATGTAATTCCGTGGCACGATCACAGATGCGTCACGAAACTGAGTTGCCTATATTGCCGAAGAAGCCTTCTGCTTTTCGTTTATTCATTTTTGTCACGCGTTAGCATCTACTGCAGAAATATTACTGAAAGGGACAAACAAATTCTCAAAGGTGTCCGATCAACTTTCTTTTTGTGGCAGCT
Organism: Amblyomma maculatum; assembly: GCF_055883805.1. Taxonomy (NCBI): domain Eukaryota; kingdom Metazoa; phylum Arthropoda; class Arachnida; order Ixodida; family Ixodidae; genus Amblyomma; species Amblyomma maculatum. The sequence goes on from NC_139344.1 coordinate 190,245,951, forward strand.
GTATTCCCTGCATAGTGATTATTTTCATTTTGTTCGCTGGTATTGTCTTATGGGCATTGCTTTCCTGTCGTTTTCTCTGATGCCTGAATTAGGCAGTTGAGCAATCGCTCTTACCTGAAAATGGAAGAGGGATTTGCAAAAGATTCAGACGAAGGCAACGTTTGTTCGCATAATGAAGAGCGAGCGGGTGTGCTGCAAATCCTTAAAAAAAAAAAAAAAAAGAAAAAGAAAGAAGGTCGTAAATGTAGAGAAAGCATTTGATTTTGCCAATTCTGTGATTTGTAGTAGTTTTTCTTCTCAAGTACTCGAAGCAAAAGTGTTCCCGTTTTTGTACGGTGGCTTAACAGGCGTGATGAGTTTCGTTCTGGAGGTGAGGTTGGAATATCTCGAGACATGGATTTTAATTAGATTTTATGCCCTGAAGCGACGCTTGGACTATGTGGCATGCCAATTTGGAGGGGTTAATGTCAACCACTTGAGATTTTCACCGAGCGTTTTCATATTTCGCCCACGTCAAAACACGGCCGCAGTCGGGATCGAACCCTCAACGTTTGTAGTTAGCAGCTAAACGACGTCGCTGCGGTCACACAGTGAGTATGACGCTCATCTGCTTACCCCAAGGTAACAGGGTCGAATCCCAGACGCATTGCGGCTGCAGGCTGTATGCAGAAGCGACCTTGTGCTCTTCAACGTTAGCGCATGTTAAATAACCCCAAAGAGCACCGGCGGCGTAGTGGTTAGGGCGCTGGACTGCTGAACCCAAGGACGCAGGTTTAAATCCTGGCCGCGATGGCCGCTCCTCGATGGAGGCGGAAAGCAAGACGTCAGTGCAGTGCGGGATGTCGGTGCGCGTTAGAGAACTCTAGGTGGTCGAAATTTTCCAAGTCCTCCACTACGGTGTCCCCCATAGTATTAATCACTTTGGTACGATAAATCCTACAAACCAAACCCAATATCATCCCGTGGTAAAATTCATCCTGAGCCTTTCATTACGGCATCGTAATGAGCCACGTGTGTCGCTTTGGGGCGTCTAACTTCATATAACACCAGCGAGTATTGGTTAATAGTACAAGTTGTCAATATCAGGTTCACCGGACGTGTGTGCTCGCGACAAGGTTATTATAGCAATGCTTCGCGACCCAGTCTTTTGATTCGTTACCGGTCACATGCCCTGACATCTGCCGACATTTCAGGGCCCGTATTCGGAGTTTGCGTCCTTATCGAAGTGTCGCTATCTCACGTGACCTCGAGTCATCTGATTGGTCGAAACGCCGGAACTGGGTGTTGCCACCTCTTCCGGTTCGCCTCACTTCGCCGAAATAGATTTATTTCAGCACTTTTGCTGCCCATTGTGCATAGGCTAGCTGACTTACGGAAATTAGACCGTCTTTTCCAAGTTTAACAGTGATGCACCATCTTTTCGAAGTTTAACAGTGATGCGTTGCGAGGCAGGTATATTTATTACTCTCCGCACACGGGAAGTGATCTTTGTCCCGCCCTCGCATGTTGGCGAGGCCATTCCTCCCTACTACAGTGCAGTGCATGCAGCCAACATGACGGAATCATATTTGTAAATCTTATTTCAGGCCGAGGTCGTGCCAGAAAAGGACAAAAAGAAAAAGAGAAAACACCGGGGAGAAAATTTGTCTCTCGCCACCCTACCAGTTTCAGAGTATCGTCAAATCTATCGGATATATATATATATATATATATATATATAAGCAATGCAACCTACTCCTGGCCGCCTGAGTGTTGTGCGGCCGAGCCCCTCACGACACGGACAAGCAATGGTTGCTAACGGCCTGGGTAGCTGTATTGCTTCACAGGCGAAAATAGCGTTACGTGGCTTAAGTTTGATTAATTGTCGTGTTTTGAAGCGCTTATAGCAGTTTATATTTGCCCTCATACTCGGTGGCATGTCACAATTTTTCTTGAACCGCACGTGTCTATAGCATCAAACTCCATGAAAGTGCTGCAACGAGTTTCTTGCGAGATGACGTGCGCTAGGCGTGTGCAGTTTGTTTTTGCAATACATTTCTCGATCACAGCTGGCCAAGTGAGCGGAAGAATACTCTGCTTTGAAAGAAGAAAAAATATATGCGAGACCTTTGTCAGCAGTGGACAGTTAAATTGACATTGAAAACAAAGAGAAAGTTGCCTGCATGCATGCGGTATCGGGTTCTGATCACAGAGACTATTGTCACTGAAAAGTGAACTTCTTTAAAACTCACACAAAAAAAATGCAGGTGCCGCCACCACCAGCCGATTTGGAAAGTTAAATGACGTGCGTCGACACCGACCTTTATGCTCGGATTCCAGGGCCTACGCTACACTCGGCCCGTTCACTCCAACGCGATGGCAACCCTTTCTTTTCGGTGTAGACGTCACGAGGTTCAACCGAATGGCGGGAAGATTAATCCATTTTTCTCGCCGACTTGCCGACTTATGCGAACTATGTCGCCGGGTGCAGTGGTAAGACGCCCGACTACTGTGCCGGAGTACCCGGGTTCAATCCCGACCGCGGCTGCTGCGTTTCGATGGAGGCGAAACGAAGAGGCGTCCGTGTGCTGTGCGATGTCAGTGCACGTTAAAGATCCCCAGGTAGTCGAAATTATACCCGTGTTACACGGACAATTTCAACTGCCGTTCAGTTAAATCACAGTTCAGCGTTCCAACTGACGTTGAACTGAACGGCAGTCGACTGTAGTTACACGGAACATATCGCGAACCTCAGTTGACCCCCAGAATCACGTGATCCTCCACATGCAAGCAATTCTTACTAAAAAAAGTGCTTTATTTTTCATATATAAATTACTTTGTACAACATTTGCACACTTTATATTATTAAATTGCACATTTTGCACGAGTTTTCTTTTTCGAGTATGGAACAAATGAACTCGACACAAAGCCAAGTCAATCCATTTGAGGTGCGTCTGGCTTCGCTGCTTAATCGTCGTTTTTTGCTGCCGCTTCGCGCGCTTGTGTTTTGACACTCGTTTGAGTATTTAAAGTTGCAGGCTGGGACTTGCGTTAGCTAAGGCAGCAACCTTTCATGTGATTTTGGGACGCACAGCGGTTGGAAATGCCGCCGACTCGGTCGATGCGGTGCGTCCGCTGACAGCCACCTTGTCAGTTGACTGGTTCAACTGGGACCGCCGACCTCAGTTGAACTGAACCGCAGTTGAGATTTCAACTGCAGTTGGCGCTGCCGTGTAACATCGCTAACTGCCGTTCAGTTAAACTGACCGCCAACTGAACTGCCGTTGAAAACGCCCGTGTAACAGGGGTATTACTCCGTAGCCCTCCACTACGGCTTTGATTTCTCTCTTTCCACTTTCACTCCCACCTTCCCTTGCGGCGCGGTTCAAGTGTCCACAGAAACAAGGACGAGAGATACTGTGCCTTTCCCTTCTTGTGAACCAATTATTATTAAACGTCAGCATTAGCCAGAAAGGGCCACGGAGATAATGTTTAGGGAGAACAGTAATTGGGATAGTTGACCTCGGTGTCACGTTAAACTGTCACTGATTGCACCCCCCCCCCCCCTCCCCTATCTTTCTTGTAGGAAAGACCGATTCCTTGCCCGTTTCTGGTTGCTTTGACCTTTGTCCTGCAGCGAAAGACGCATTTATTGCTGAGACCGTTGCGTAAAACGTTCTTCCGCCCTTCGATTCAAACTCGTGACATCTGCACAAAAACGTCCGTGACCACCGTTTCGAGCTTAACGACGGTGTAACCTAGCTTCCGGAATCCACGCACGCAAAAACGATCGGCGCGTCGCTATTTACTTGCTATCCTGGCCGATGATGGTGACACTTGCAAACAGGTTTTTTTGGGGGAAAAGAACGACTCTACTCGGTCGAGTACAACCAAAAATGTCGTGCCTTGCACCTGCCGAGCCCGGGCAAAAAGAAAAAAAAAAAATGAAAAGAAAAAAAAAACACGTATCAGAAGGAATTCGAACTCAGGAATGCCTAGAATTTTTTCCTTCATGACGGTATTTATTACATTGAAACAATGTTCTATCCGCATGAACTGTGTGCATATTATTAGGAAAACGGCATCAGATCAACACGATTACCAGGCTTTGACACAAATGACACAAACACAATTGCAGCCGATCACAGATCGGATTAAACTGCGACACACATTCTCGCGCTATGCATTGCAAGTCGTCGTCTCCTCCGCCTGCGCGCAAGTTTTCGCACATTAAAACCCTTCCATTTTTTTTTCTTTGCTAGCTTATAAAAGCACAGTTTCCGGTGAAAGTGGTGTTTTGGTGATCAGAATGTGATATCATTGCGTGCTAATTTTAATCTGGCAAGTGTCCATTCAATGTAATCTAGTAACCTTATATAGGAATCTATAAAAGGTTAAGGCCTAGTGCCAACTAGAAAGATATGCTCTCACGATTGTGCTGTTTGAGCGGAACGACACGGTGAGAAAAACTCGTGTAGTGATATCCAAAGTGTTTGGCAAGACAAACAGTAATCTGCACGCGCCCTATTTGGATATATGCATACTGATTAGGCTCTGAGATAAGCATTCGCCGCCGCAAAAGGCAACAGCGCTGGCTGCGGTTTGGGGCCGCAGCGCCCTCTTGCAACAGAGGCTTGAACATTGGCGACAACAGGAGCGCCATCTGTCGGACACTATGAGAACGGCCGCCTGGATCGGCGCCCCCCGCCGCGTGTGCTGATCTAGGCGGCCGTGCGGTGTGTACATGGGCGCCGGCTGCCTAGTCTAGAACAGAGGGTCAGCGGATGAAGCATCAGAAGCTTGTCACTGGTATCCTTAGCTTGTAACTAACACATGTACTTTATTTCCAGGTTACCATTGCGCCGTGTTGTCTCAGTTCCCCCCCTCCCCCCATTTTTTTTTTTGTTTGTTGGGTGGGGGGATCACGAACGATAGCCTTTATTTGTGTGTCAGTCGAACGTCAGAACACGTCGTCAAAACTACGAACTGATTTTTGAGTATTCTATTCCTGCTGCGTAATGAATTGTCAATAAAGGCGCGTTCCCAGCCGGAGTATGATCATAGATAGGCAAGCTTTAGGTCGATAAAGTAGTAGTAGTAAAAACAAAACATGTATTGAAACAGGAGTTTCGGAGACTCACTATGAGCTGAAAACAGTAAAAAACAAGGAACGCTTAATTTTAACTAACCCACTTCTTATTACTATTTTTTTTTTTGGAATGAAGTACATCCTCAAATTTACTGGTGTAATTAACTGGCTTCTTGTTGTAAGAAAGGAAATGTAATTAGTTTCTTTAGTCGGTTGTTGCTTGAACTTGGCCTGTATAGTCGTTATTTTTCTTGCCTATGTGACAACATGTTTTCTCAGTAACAATGCCAGGATTAGGTAAGGCTGTTTATAGGCTATTTAGCGAAGCAAGCAGCTGCACACCTTTGACCCCGCCGTCCCTGCACGGTGCACAAGCACTTACACTGGCCGTAGAGATAATCCTCCTGCATATGTCATCCCATGCACTTCGATGTGACCCAGATAAGGTAAGATATTATGTCCCGGACTTGTTTCGCAAACTTAAAGGGGCGGTCTACTCACGGAGTCGAATATAAGAATATTGGCGTATTCTGGTACATCTTAACTCACAGTGGCAATAACAAGCGCAGGACTTGCGGTTTAGGCAGGGACTTGTTTAAGATTGTCAAAGAAGGTCGAGTGGATCAACTCTGAATGGATGGTAGCGCCACGCTGCGTTCTGTCGATGTTATTAACATGACAGTGACCTGGCGTGAATGTACACATTTCGTGACTATTCCCCAGCGCCATACATGCGGTAGTTATTTTTTGTTCCTATTTGCTCAACACAGCGTAATCGTCGCCCTTTAAATAAAGTCGAAAGGCGGCGCTGGAGGCCCGTTGCTATTTTGTTCAAGCTCGTGTAAGTGACGCGCTCTTTTCAAGAACACCGAGGACAAACTAACGTTGGCCTGTATATCAACAGTGTGCCGCCATTTTGGTCTTAAAGAAAAGAAACGAAATCCAGATGTCACTAGTATTTCGCGTGCGTGCGTCGACTGCGATTTTTGGATCTCAGAGGCTGCACACTGTAGCGCCATTTATTGTAATCGTGGAGTAATATACGATGTAAACGTCACGACTGAAGATCTTCAGTGCAGCTCTCCCAGTAGACTGCTGCGAAATGCGTTTCAGCCCTTTGTGTCTCCACCACAGAGAGTACGTTATTTGGGAAGCTTCTGTCGTACGTTTTGTTTATTGAGTCTTGCAAGGTCGTCTAATGGAGCTCCGGTTGTTCACTGCGTCGGTGCTTTCTCCTTGCGCGTTGTTCGGTTTGACAACCGGCTACGAAATATAAAGGTTCCTTTTTTTTTTTCAGGTGTCTTTTTTTGTCTTTTTTTTTTTTTTGCGTCGCCGCCTGTGCCTAGTAATCAGTATACGCATTGTCTGAACCGCACAACCGTACCATTTTGTTTAAAAAGACCGCGACGAAACCGCCATCAGCGCAGCTGTAACGTCCCAGCGATTCTGATTATGGGAGATTTGGATGTCTTAGGGAAGTCCTAAAAAACATACCAATTGAAACAAAGAAAGACTTCTGACGTTCCAAACAACACCTCTCTGGGACATGTTTGGGGAGCTTGTTTGGACATTGTTTACGTGGCTTTCCTTTGCATACACTACTAAATTTTCCATTTGTTATTCTAGGTCCTGCTTTTTGCATGGGCCTTGTAAGAAGCAGGCAATTATGATCTCAAATGCTTTTTCTGTCCAGTTCTCCCTTATAAAAATTATTCTGAGCTTGTGTTGATGTTCTTCTGGATAAAAAAAAAATCATATCAGTGTATCCGATGAAAGCCCGTGTGCCGAAGCAATTTTCGTGGGCGTTCAAATATATATAACTTGCACACACTCCTAATTCTTACGCGCGCATTCACAGGTTACAAAATATTGCTCAGTATAGGCTTACAAGGGCGTCCCGGTATGTGCAGGTGCTGGACTGCATATCAGCAAAGATATATAAGATATTATCGTTAATAGTTATTGTTTTTATTCGCAGTGCAATTAACCAGGGTCACATGCAACGTTCTATTAATTGATCACCTTTATTGCTTTGTAGACAATAAAAATAAAGTGATTAGTTAGAGCTGTTTTGTGTTCTTCAGAAAAGTTGGGTGCCACTCTTAACTATCGTAACTTATGCTTCATTTTGAGAACTTGTGATTCATATTGGATCTTACCCCTTATATCGTGGTAGGCTGTATTTAATGCAGCATACTGCGTAGAGTTTTATATATTTTCCAAAGGAGCCAATTTACACGTTTCAGCTAATCCAGTTATGAGCCTACATTTGCTGTTTATACGTTCTGAAAAAACCACAATGGACAACTACTTGCAGTCCCCCAACATATCGTATGTTGGGGAAGCGCAACCGAGATTTAATTTTTAGTGAGCAGTTGCTGAGAATCGTAGCAGGGACGGCGCCAATTATTCGCTACAGTGACGAACAATGTGCTTTTGTTATTGGCATTGTGCGGCTCTCGTTCCCTCGCTGTTGTGCGACATGGTGCACGATCCTAGACAACTGTCCTGGAATGTATTTAGCATAGTCCTAAAGGGGAAGTAAATCGAACATCCCACGGAGGTCCTCCTTTGAAGGTTAGAACATATTCCAGAAGGGAGCTCGTGGGGACGTCCCGCGGATTACCTTATTAGCATGTAGGATGTGCTTAAACAGGATGTCCCTGGGAGTTAGCGTGTTGTCGGGGTAAGTAGTGTGATTGCCCTTAATTGAGGAAAGGGCAGCTTCTGTATTATATTTTCCATTAGAAATATTGGAACTCTCATTCCAAAGTGTGAATTTGACTTTCATGGACTGTTTGCGTTACTGCAAACAATCCATAAGTGCGAACTGTGAACATAAAAGGGCATCCCCTAACCTTCTCATGGGAAAAGCTCGCAAATCGAAGCACTGCAAGGGTAACGAACAGGGTTACGAAATACGCACTCACATGCAGTCGTACATTTCGTTACTTTATATAGCGCGCTTGTCTTTCACGCACAATACACGCACATAACGTAGAGGATTAGGCATTACAATGCATGCGAAGCCGTGGCTTGTTGGGACGCAGCGGACTCCGAATTGAGGTCAGACAGTATCCGTCCCGATTCATACTATTTTCTTTATTTTTCTGGCCTGTAGAATACCGTATGTGCCCCACCGGAGTGGCGCAGTAGTTAAAGCGCTCGACTACTGTGCCCGATGGTGCGGGATCGATTCCCGGCTTCGGCGGTCGCTTTTCGATGGAGGCGAAAAGCAAGGCGCCTGTGTGCTGTCAGTGCACGTTAAAGAACGCCAGGTGGTCGAAATTTCCGGAACCCTCCACAACGGCACCCCTCATAGCTTGACTCGCTTTGGGACGTTAAACCCCATAAACCAACCAAACCAGAATATCGTACGTTTGTTTTCTTCTCGATGTTAAAACTATGCATATTATACCTTGAAATACGGTAGCTACTTGCGGCATCCAACTGTTTTTTTAAGTGTCGGGCTGTTGCATTCTTCCGTTATCTTTCGCCCCTGGGCGGACGATATGCAAAGTTCGCCTAATGCAACGAAAACCGGGGGACTCGCACGTTTGTTCTCTTACAATGAACGTTAGTGTCATGAACGTGCGTGCCGTTAGGGCACGGCGGAGAACAAAAAAATAATACGCAGGTCGCTGAAGATACGAAAAATTGAAGCTACTTTACTGTACTGTTCAGTATTATTTTTAGTTGTGTTTTTGTTGAATTTTATCGTCACGAACATTCAGTAATACTGCCTGAACAGCTTGGATCTGGTCAAGGTCGGTGAAGCGCCTTGTTCTTTTCTTTGTTACTCGGCACCTGACAACACTCGTGGTAACATGCAGGGCTGTCAACGTCGGTTGCTTTTCTTTTCACGCAATGACTTGGAGATTTCCACTTAGCACACTGCCCGGGTGAAAACAGTTGGCTCAGTGATACTGTGACCGCAACCCCTTGTTTCCAAGGCTAAATCGAAGCTAGCAGGCTATCGCCTGCACGTTGAGATGGTCGTCTAAGAAAAAAATGCTCGCTTCGTAAAAATCACAGCTTTTTTTTTTTTTTTTTTCATATATATACACTGTTATATACGTCGTTATACCGTTCAAGACGACGTGACGGTAGGGTGCCCTACGGTTTTTTTTTTTTTTTTGCAACGTTGCGAAACAATTGCCTCCTGAACGATCCACTGCACTTCGACGCACGAAAGGTGGGAGCTCAAAAGGTGTCAAAGGTAAGTGAACGGCTGTAGCAAACGGCAAATAAAGATATGTGTCAACCCTAACACGCCAGAATTGTGTATTTTCTTCGGCGTTTTACCTTTCTGCATTGCGAATTTCAGCATTTCATCACGCGGTGTTCCGTGCGGATTAGTGGTGGTGCTAAGTGTTCTTCGAATTGGTAGCGGCGTACTCGGTAATGTGAAGCCTATTGCGGTCGCCATTATTGTGCTCTGCTGTTCTGATCGCTGTCGAAACAGCATTGTCAGAAAGCCAGTAAAAACGAGCACCCGAGCGCGTGCCCCCGGTCCGTAGCGTTTTTCTTCTTTTCTGCGCCGACTACACGTGCTTACAGCGAATTTCGAAGAGCGCTTGGTAAAACATTAAGCCACGGGTCGGTGATGTGTTGCTGTTCGTAGCGAACTCCTTTATTTTGCTTGCGCGTTCGTGCGTAAATGTTGCGCAGCACTGGGTCGACTTTTCCAAGGCCGCGCCGTCGAGACGGCCTACAGTCTCCAAGGAAATTGAGGCCTCTCAGAAACGTGTCTACAGCGGCACACGCGCGCACACACGCACGCACGCACGCGCGCTCAAAGATAAGAGCAGTTACGATCAAGATCAAGGTGAGTGGAGGCGAGGGCAGATACCGGAACAACCTTGCGGCCAGTTTTCAGCCCGACTCCGGCAGCGAGCGCGCGCACGTGGCGTCGAAGAATAATGTAGACAAAAATAACGACCGCACGCGGCGGAGCTCAAACGGAGGAGTCGACCCGATGCATAGACAAAGACTGCGCGGAGGGGAAGGAAAAATAAAATGAAGCCGGCGCAGCGGTACATTCGCTTTGCTGTTTTATTTCGCGCGCTCGTTCCCAGGAATGCACGCTTGTCGACGCGCCGTGGGAAACAAGTAAAGCAAGCGCACAAAAGCCCATAACGGCTGCGCAGATCGACATTTGCCAGCAGCAGCGCAGCCCGCGCCAAAGGGGGCAGGCGCGCGTCGAAAACCGCTACTGACCCCTTGGGCCTTGGCTATATACCTTCGTTACCACAGGAAAGAATGCGCGGTAACGTAATGCGGGCGGCCGATAACGTTGACTTCAAATAAAATTCATGGCGTCGCTGTTACGAGCAGCTCCCGACGAAAAATGAGGGGTAGTGTCAAAGCAGTATAATGCGCCGAAGAAGGAAAAAAAAAAAAAAAAGGGGAGGGGGAGGGGCGTGAAAGGTAGCACGAATTTCGAGTTTTCTTTCTTTTTAATCCAATAATTCCCGATGGGAGTAAAATACCTGGATGTGTACAGTGTGCGCGCCAGCCTCCATTTCTTGCTGTCGACATAAAATAGGCACCTTGAGCCTTCAATTTCACTATCGTCGTATGTCGTATTGGTGATAAATTGCGGGACGTCTGGAAACAGCATCTCCAACGGTGACTGCAGGAGATTGACTTTGAAGGGTATGGTGTGAACAAAAATAATAACGTACAAAAGCTGCTGTGCTGTTTCCTGGGCCTCTCGCTTTTCTAGTTAGCGCAGTGAACACTGACAGGTGTGTAATTCAAGATAGCTCGGGAGAGCCAAACTAGGCGTTTGTGTGTGCTATAACATGCCCACGTCGCTCGCCGAAAGTAACAGGCGACAAGCAGCTCTCGACGATTGCACTGCTTCAGAATGACAGTGGGACCAGGCCACTTGTTGCACGTGCCAATGGCACACAGCGCACTTAAGCGCAGCTGTCCACCCTGCTAACAAACCGAAAAAGAAACATCAACAAAAGAAGTGCCAACACCGATGCGGGTAACTTCCCACGCAAGCTGAATGAGAATTATCGCGTACCCTCGTCTTCCCCATTTCCTCTCTCTCATTTTTTTTTTTTTCTTTTTCCCCTCGAGCTTTTCATCGACACGGCGGATACCGCTCGCAAGCGCACTCTTCGCCGCAAAGAGCAGCCAACGTGCCGTGGGAGGAGCCGCCCGCCAGCGGCGTCACAGCCGCGGCCGTGTTGCTCCGCGCTGCGCGGCCGGACTACAGGGGTTCGCTGCTCATGGAAAATTTCATTGATGCGCGCGCCGCGGCAGCTCGGGCGGCCCTGCGCGCCCGGTGAGGAGGGTGAGCCCCTTCCTCTCGCGGCGTCCCGAACCGAAAGTGAGCTGCCTTGTTGCATTCATATCGCGAGTCCAACCTCGGCTACCTCGGCAGCAAGCGAGGCAACCGCCCCAACTAGTTCCGTTTGCCCTGCACACAACGCACTCCTTTTGGGGCACGCCGTCAAGGACAGCCAAACACTTCTGTCCAGCGTCTTCTCAAACTCTCGCCGTACCTCATAAACAATCTGTCCACTGAGCTTCTTCTTTTCTTTTTCTTTTTTTTTTTCAATGCCTTGTCCATCTGGTGAAGCATCCACCTTCACCACCACCACCACCGGGCCGGCAGAGGCTTACTCCGGGACGCCCATCGATAGAAATGCATCTCCCACCTAGTAGCCTCCATCCACCCTTTTCCACTTATACCCGAAGCGCACGGCGAAAACAACTTCAATGTAAAACTGTAACAACCAATACTGCTAACGCGGATTTGTCATGCTACATCGTAATCGCCCAAGCATTTTTATTTATTTATTTATTTATTTATTATTATTTATTTATTTATTTATTTATTTATTTTTTGAAGTGCAGAGCGGATTCGCGCCCTTTAAAACTTGGGGTTTGGAAGATGCGGGCACGCTGCCAAATTGCGCCGACCGTCCCATTACGTAAAAGGAAATAAAGACCGCGAGCGAGCGCGTCTCCCATCCAGTGCCCTTCCTCGTCCGTGTTCCTGGAGTGCGCTTTTTCTTTTTCCTTTTGCGCATTCGGGGGCTGTATACATTGCCCCGAGCTGCGCGGGCATTTATCTAGCTCGAATTGTGACCTCGGCGTCACCTCGTGCTGTATAACTTAGGTGTCCCCGGGAATCACAGCCTGTGGTAACTTTCCGAGGGCCCTTTCTACACGTACAAAAATGGAGGAAGTGGTATGTGGCGTTTAAAGTCCCAAAGCTTCGCGTGCCATGTACCAGGGGACACCGCAATGGAGGCCTCCAGGCTAATTTCAAGCGCTAGGGAATTTGACGTGGATTGGCGTCGCACAGCCCATGGACGTCTAAATCACGTGACCTGCATCGAAATGTAACCGGAATTCAATTGCCTGACCTTGGGCGCGGCAGCCGAACGCCTCAGCCACTAAGTTAGCCCTGGCCCGGCGGGTGAAAACTGAGAAAAGGTGAGGCGGCGGAGTGCCCTTACCGGAAGACGTTGACCGGCAGTGACCATGGATTATCAGTAACGTTCACCACGGCAACAGCGCTGACAGCTGTGCCCGCGAGATAGGTGGCTGCTTCTGTGCATTGGGTGAATAGTGCGTTGAGAAGCACCGGCAACAAAAAGAGAAATACGCCTTTTTTTTTTTTTTTTTTTTTTTTTTTTTTAGCGCAGTTGCCTCGTTGATACGAAGAACGTACGTACACCCACTAGTTCAGCTTACCACTCTACTGCTTTCTGTGCGTCATGGAACGCTTCTCTTTTCTATAGCTGCGGCGGAGAGAGTTTCGTTGGATAGTGCTTGTTTCGTTTTCTGCTCAGATGGGTTGCTTCACAGAGAGCAAGCAGGTTATAGGCTATGGCTGCTGCGTACTGACAGTGGAGAGTAAAACATAGTCAAGAGGGTAAGAACGCAGTTGACAGCGCCTTTGTTGTAGCGACAATGTGCTCTTGGCAGTGACGGAACCGGTCAATGACCCGCAGACTTGTGAATCGTGTACGAAGCACTTGCGGACAATTTTCGACGCATTGTTTGTCTCTTATTACTCGGCAGCGAGTGTATGTGGAGAACAAAACATGCATGCTTCTCTGCTGGGCCTGCGGAGAGGGCTCCCACTGGTGCTTAGAAAAGGCTACAGCTTGCCTGCTTGAGTTTATCAGTCGAACGCTCAAACCACCGCGACGGGGCGAAACTTGGTATCATTGCCGCTAGTTTTGAATGTTTGATGTTTGACATGAAGAGAAGGGGGGAGGAGGAACATGGCTTTAACCTACTGATACGGGCGAAAGCTGAGCTCTGCTAAGTATGGTTTAGCAAGGTTGTACACGTTTTGACTTTGAGTAAACTTTGTTGCTTTTTGAATGATGAGACGTCCGTACTTATCACACGCCTACCACGTTACCACCATAACCTGACGTCAGAAATCACCAGGTCAAAGGTCGAGGTCACTGTGACAAAGCGAGGCGGATTTATGCCACCCCGAGGAGTAAACATTACGCTATAAAACACGATAATAAAACGCATTCGCTTATACATTGTGTCGATATTCCGACGACGAGACTGCTATATTGAACTTTCCCGCACGACGAGAACGATGCTCTGCGGAGGAAAGCTAAAGGAAAAAAAAAAAATGCAGCCGATTTAGTTCAGCTGGCAACATGCGTTTCATTTCGCTTTCGGTTGGATCTTAGCGTTTCGAGAAGGCTTCGGGGTAGATCGGTGTCTGGGGGCCTTAACTGTAACGTAGTATAAAATATTGGAACGCTTAACGCACCTTAAGAAGGCAATGTGGCAGCTGTGTGTTGTGGATCCATTGCGCATGGATGGTAGTTGAAGATTACTTGTATTGCGCAGTTCGAGAAAGAGGCAGTTAAACACGAAGGGTAATCTGTTGCGGCGATAGCATAGTCTAGTCTAGCATAGCATATATAGTCTGATATAACAAAAATAAAACGATTTTTAGCACTCAAAATCCCCCATGCTGCGACCGGGTACTCCTTAAAACATACTAGCGAGAAAACGCAGGCTTCAAACGGGTTCACCATCGGATTACCTGCGGCGTTACGATGCTCGATCAATGCCATGGGCTGAAGGGTTTCCTTAGAGTGGCATCCGCCGCTTTTTTCTTGAGCTGCATCCGACTACAGAGCAGTGGCACTGAAGCTGACGTGTTCGCGAGGTCGAAAACCAGACTTAGCGTGCAGTTTGGCCTTGTTCATTTTACTTCTTTGTTAGGTTTAGCTGGCTTCAGACAAAACACCAAGGCTTACCTCCGGACTAAGAGCCATGACACATTGTGACTCACAGGAAAAAGCTTGCGCGGCCTGGTTGCACTGACTCGGGTCCCGCATTGACTACACCTTCCCATCTGACAGCTGTCGAATTGCTAGCTGGACAATAGGGGACCTCCATACCTGAAATCCACGTGACCTGCCAACTCCCTCATGGCAAGGGCATATCGTAATTTTTCGCTCGTAGCGGTGATGCGATCGGGTTCGGGGGCCATGACTTCCTAGTAGCGTGACAAGGAGGACGAGACATCAGACGGTGAGCAGCAGGGGAGAGTTGGCAAAGAAGTTTATATGCCCTTTTTACGTGTCGCGTCAGGAAGAGGAACTCAGAGGAGATTAGAGCTGCTCGGGGATAGAATTACACGCCTTAAAATAGCTTCTGCGATCCCCAATTCCCTAGCCTGGGAAAATGTAGTTACGTTGGTCCAGTCAGGGGGGCACACACGGCCAACGGAGGCCAGGCCCACTGCCAGAGGCATCACTGTAACCTCTTTGCAGCTCTTGCGATGGTGTTGAGGGTCAGCTTCGCTGATGGCGATGACGACCTTTTACCTACTTACGGCGGAATTTTTGGCACCGGTGGAAAACAGGTATCATGGCACGTGCTTTCGGGTATAGGTCAACACTCTAGACCGGGCATTCAGTGGCTGGGGGGGGGGGGGGGGGGGGGTGGGGGGGGGTAAACAGCGCTCATCTCGTTCGGAGAGGCTTGGTTCCGCTCACTCCGTCAAAACGACTGACGCTCTTTGTCAAGCAGGGGCTCCTCGCTAAACCTCACTTTACCCTCGTTGGCGTCGTCATCCCATGGCGAAATACAGACATGAAGAGGTCGCTTCCCCTGTTCCGATCCGGAAGGTAACTACCGCCGCAGCACGCGGCAATGGAACGCCTGTCGTCGTCTTCGATGGCTCGCCGACGCCCGCTTCGCTCCTGCCGAGATCTGCTGTAACCGCGTGAACCTTGGCTGAGACCCCAGTAATAACAGCCAGCGCCCACCGCCTCCCTTCCTCCTCTGCTTTCCACCTTCCCTTCTCCCGCCGCTACCCACGTCATTCTCCAAGCGCTACAAAGCAGTATACCGTTCACAATGCTTGCAATAGCTTGGAATGCTTGCATTTTGAGTGGCCACCCGGGGCACTCTATTCCTTTAAGCTTCGCCTTCAAGTGTAGAACGAGATACCATTTGAGAGGCCCTTAAGGCTGAACCACATGGCAGCGTTTCTTCGGCGCCGCGTCGGCGTCGCGGATATCGGCGTCGCCGGAGGTGCAATTCTGGCCCTTGAAGCGAGACGACGCTGAAAGACGCAGGTATCTGGAGGAGCCAGATCTCAGCGTCGACGCCGAAAATTATTCGCAGGTGGGGACCAACGACAAGCCACGCATGGGCAGCTGCGGCACCAACCGCCACAGGCTCAACTCGTTTCCGCGGAAGCAACAGCTCCTCTTTTTGTCCGCGTGCATGCCTGCGCCTTTTGATGCCCTTGCCTCCCCCACCCTCCCCAGTAAGTTCCCGCCGTCGCTGAATAGGACGATTTTAGCTATGGACGGGGGACAATTGTTCGAACGTCCAGGATTCTCCCACGCCTTGCCTTGCAGACGCCAGTTCGTACGCCGTCATGTGTTTGGTCGCCCTTTCCGGCGCGCGCCGAGCGACGACGCTCATAGACGAGACGCTGACGAGACGCCGAAGAAGCGCTGCCATGTGGTCGGGCCTTTAGGACCCCAATGCTAGCATTCAAGAGACTATGAAAGATTGGAAATATAACAGAAGGAAGTAGAAAGATTTTTACCGCATCGGTATCTGCTATCACAAGCAACGGAAGCACTTGAACTGGGGAGGCGGAAATAAAAAGGCAGCGAGGGAACAGGTAAGCAAAAGCAAAAAGGGGAGGAATATGAAGAAAGGGCAGGGGAAAGCTATAACAAAAGCCCATGAGACCAGCGCCCGATCCCTCCGTGATCTCTCCGTGGGCGATCACAATTCAGTGTAGGGGCCTCAGTATGAGGCCCTCTGGTCACCTGCTTAAGTCCAAAAGAAAGAACCCCATTGTCATCTACCTCGTCGGGCGCTAGAACGAGGGTGGGCAAGAGGTGCAGGGAGTCACGCGCTGCACACACTGTCCCTGGGGGTGGGGAGTCTCTGAGGGTTCCGACGTGAGCAGCGAACCTCCGGTGGAAGTAAGGGAACCGCACTCGTGAGAGCACACAAAGACACCTGCCCTAAGACACACGCGCGCGGCCTCTGCGTGATGTCGGTGTATCCGCTGGCCATTGCAGCAACACCCACACTCACGGGTTGGTATCCGCTGACGCTTCGACTGGCAGATGCGGCGTCTGTCAGAGCCCTAGAAGAACAGGTCGCTGACGGCGCGGAGCGCGACCCGCAGCAGCTCAATCACGAGGCTCTCGTGTCCTCGAGTGGCTTTTTGGCTCTCGATGGCGACGGTTGGAGGGCGGCTCCCGGTTGCTGCTAAAGTCCCTCATTAGTTGCTGCGGCTGCGGTGGCACACGCGGCTGTCTGGGCGGCTGGGTGTTGCCGCCGTTGGCTCGCGTTGGGGCCTTGGGTGGGGCTTCTCGTCGCGTCGGCGTACGAGCGCCGGTGCCTTGATCTGCTGTTGCTTGCTGAGCAGCGCCGTCTAAGTGCGGACCAAGGTCCACACCACCGTCCTAGACCGGGGCACCGATGATATGGCCAGAATAGTGGCCCCGTGGTGCTTTCGCTGCCAGTGAGTGAGGGCGCGTGGGTTCCGTGGCTGCGTGAAGACAGCCGCAGATGCAGCAAGACCTCGGGCTTGAGCAGGCGTCGGTAGCGTGGGGGCCGCCGCAGCGATCTGGAGCGCGGCAAGCATCCATGGCGTGATTCAACGGCCAGAGTCCTCCTCCTGTGCAGGGAGAGGGCAGGTGGCCAGGGCGTCGCGAAGCGGAGCGTGAGGACTCTCCCAGCAAGGGGCGCCGCAACGATAGGAGCAGGAGATTCCATGGCCTTCAGCAGGTCGTCCACGGCACGTCTGGTGTCGACGCTGGAAACGAGGCCATTAGACTGGCCGCGCGGAGCCGTCGCCTTCCTGCGAACTGCCATGCCACAGATGGTGGCGGTGGCGAGCAGCTCGCGGAAGGCTTCCGCATAGCGGGCGCTCACTGCCACGACGTTCAGAAGCTAGCTGACTTGCATCTACAGACAGCTCCTCCGCAAGGCTGCAGCCGCTCTCCTGGCTTATGGCGATCCCCAGGGCAGCAGGCCCGAACAGGACGTCGCCGGCATGCTCGCGTCGATGTCTCAATCCTGTCAAGGGATTATCCCGCTATCCTCCTCGCCGCTGGGCGGGATTCGCACCGCTGCCAACGCTTCAGGGCTGGCAAGCGCTGAAGCCACTCTGGCAAGGCCACTTTAGCGCGAGAGGTGTCTGCAGTCAAGGCACATGCAAATGCGTCTCCTTTCAACGCCTAGTGCTGAGGGGCAGTTTAGAACAAAACTCACCGACTGAAACTGTCAGCGGAATTTGCGGCCTGCAGCTCGGCGGACCAAATTTATTGCTGCCGCTCTGCTAATGATCCACCTCATCTAGGGCTTAACAAAACGCACTTGGTCACCATAGAAATATTAAAAATTGCACAGTTTTAGTTAATTACACAATTCAATGTCATTCAAAATACTTAGGGGCGCCGGGAAACAGTATGTCGTTGGCTGCGCCCAGATGAGGTTCAGCGCTTTTTTTTTTTTTTATCTTTGGTTCAATTTACGCTGCTCCGTGAGCTGGTGTGAGAGTACTGTTTTCCGCAGCACCTAGCACCACCTTCCGGTCGAGCCGAGCACATAGTGGACGCGTTTACATCTGCTAATCCCAGCGAATGAACATTGCCTGCTACTTCGTGACCACAGGCGCGCGGAAAATTACTAGTATGTCACAAAACAGTTTGTTGAGTCGTAGGGCAAAGAACCAGTTGAATCACACCTGAGCCATATGCAGGTCACAGGGTTCGTCTTCATGCTTTCCTCGCCCTACGCGATTTCCGATCTGCCGGCACATCGTAATAAATCTTTAGCATGTAACGGTTGTGTTTGGCGCGGTGGCTTCCCTTGCCATTTATGCAGTCTATCGAGTTTCTCACCGCACCTTGCAACAACAGCAGCCGCGGGCAGTAGGCAAATACATCCAGCCCGGTACAGGTGGTTCGAAAGCGCCTTATACCCGCACCTGTTTAGGCCATCACCTCAGTCTCGTGTTTAACCGCGCGCGACCATTTTGTAGTGATCTTCATAGATGTGCGCACTTCGGCGAGCAGCCATTTTATTTCTTCATCTGTGGACAAAATTCGTCTCTTCGCGAGATCAGAAGGGCTGCTTTTGGAACTCTTCGGCACTATGTTACTCCTCAGAAGAGCGTGTTGTCGGGCTAGTTGGTTCTGCATAGTATATAAGAGAAATGCGCAACAACTTAGGCAGGACACAGGAAGAAACAACGCGCTCGTGAACTGTTGTATGTGTTTCTTCCTGTGTCCTGTCTATGTTGTTGCGCATTTCTCTTATATACTATGTTACTCCATTTTGGAAGTATTTTTTTTTTTTTTGTATCCTCAAGGTTGAGCTTCGGTGGGCGCTAATAAGCAATTGTTTTCTAATTTATTAATTCATGAGAAATTATAGACGGCGTGCTGTAGCAGAGTTGGTCGAGCAGCCCAAGTGCCATGCGATGATCGTGGGTGACATATATTGCCTTTTCTTCTCTCACTCAAATCATACCTATATTTTCCTGCCAGATAAAATAACTAACGATTCTCATTGCTTGCCTTGCTTTTGTATATACCCCATATGTCTTTTGTATTCATTTCAAAAGTTTAGCAGACTACCGGATTTTATTTTATTTATTTTTTGTTTTGTGTTAACGGTTTCCCTTTTAGAGCAAAATATCCCATCGTGCATAACGCAATGGCAGCTTTAATGTGGTACTTGCATTTCTTTAAGTACGAACCACGCCAAAGACTTCAGGTATAAGGTGCTCAGAAGTACGAGTAGTCAAGGCGCCAAAGCGTCATAAACAAATGAAATTTTCAAATAGTGGCAGCTCTAAAACACATCAATTTAGAATGATAGTGATTTAGATGAGTTTGTCTGACAAATTTTTGCTTCATGAGATCAGAATAAACACAATAAGCGAAGTTTTCGAAGTCTTTTTTTTTTTCGGAAAATCCCACAACGAATGCTTTTTAACCGAAAAAAAAAAAAAAGCGTGAGCAACTTTCTTGCCGGTGACGTGAGAGGAGTAGCCGCATTAACAAAGGGTCGCGCGTGCTGTTTTGTTCAGCCGTTCTTGGAGATACTTTTCAATGTTTCAGCCGCACATGAAGCGTGAGACTTATAGGCGTCTACGGAGAACAGCAATCCGGAAGCGAGAGAGCCGAAGCTGGATTGGTGGCCCGATTTTTCCTGTACCTAGTAATTCTAAATATTGTCCTGTCTTTCTGCCTTTAGCAGCCTGGTGAAGTAACGTGCCTTCCCTTTGAGGCACAGTGGGATGTCCCAATTATATGGCTATTTTCGGGGTGGACAGCAGGAATCACACATGAAACAGGGCCAGTAACAGATTTATTCAGAGCTGGATGCCCCCGCTCACCCGACAGTCTTGAAGCTGCGTCTGGACGCCACTGCGGTGATCCGGTGCTTGGGGTGGGAGATGATCCATAGCTGCAGGCAGAGTTGATGGTGACGGTTCACTTATCTTCAGGCCGTCGTCCTTCGGGAGACGAGGCTGGGTTAAGGCTCCCAAAGCATCGCTGGGCGGCGCTGCAGCTCCTGATGGGCTGCGTCTTCTGTGGCAGAAAAATAAACACTGGGGCGCCGCCGGCTCGGCTCGCTGCCTTCGCAGCCTACGCCGCAAGCTTTCTCTTGCACGAGCACGCACCCTGACGCGCACCCGCAGGCGCATTGTGACATGCCGCCTGCATTCCGTCTTGATATTGGACAACCTGCCGCGTATTTCCATTGAGGAAACGTAATTATTGGCGAGAAAACTTTTAAGCGCTAACCGCATGAAGCGACAATTCGCGGCGACATGCCGCGCGACGCCGTCGCGCGACGGGCTGAGGGCCACCAAAGCATTGCCGCTCGTCGCTGTCACTCAGTTTCGTTTTTAGAAAATTTCGCGCGTCGTCCGGAAGCAGCTCGCGAGGCAGCCAATCGCAGAAGGCTTTGGGGGGCTCAACTTCCGTTCTGGCTTTTTTTTTTGTTTGCTTTTGCGTGTGAAGTTGGTTTTCCTAGTCCGGTTTGGGCGAAGAACCTGGTGCCTGCACGCGCTCACTTCGTCGGATCCATGTATATATGAATGCATCGAGACAATTCAGTAAAAGCTTGGAAAGGTAGTAAAAAAAAAAGGCTAGTGTGGCTAGATATCGTTAATTTTCGAAAGGAGCAGGAGAAAGTCGCTGCTTGCACTGCAAGTCGGCATTGCAATGTAGTAGCGCACCGCTTCGCTGTGACCCTTTAAAATGCAATGCGTTACAGGAAATTTCATTAGTGTCTTATCGTACTTCATGCTGTTTAGTGTTAGAAACGGGATATAGCGTAATTACACTCCCCTTGACCAAATGACGAGGCGGCGGTAGCAGAGCAACGCCGAAAACGCGCCTCTCTGTCGCTGAGCCCCGTCGCTCCGTGCGGTATGCACCAGCGACCACGACAGGCGTTGGCAGCGGCGTCGCGCGACGGATCGCTAGGGGCTGTCGCCTCATGCGGTTACCGCTTTATTCACGTCTGCACTGTTGAGCAGACGGCGATGAGTAAATATTGATTGTGAATGGTTGGTTGGTTGGTTTGTGGGGTTTAACGTCCCAAAGCAACTCAGGCTATGAGAGACGCCGTAGTGGAGGACTCCGGAAATTTCGACCACCTGGGGTTCTTTAACGTGCACTGACATCGCACAGCACACGGACGCCTTGCTTTTCGCCTCCAACGAAAAGCTGCCGCCGAGGCCGGGATTCGATCCCGCGTCCTTGGGAACAGTAGTCGAGCGTCGTAACCACTGCGCCACCCCGGCGGGGTGGCGCAGTGAATGCGTTCCCACGTTAGCGAAAACGTAGGAAGTGTGTCTCGAGGTAAGTCTGCTATGTAATTATATTGTCGTATATAATATGTTTAAAAACTGCGAAAGCATTATCAGTACTGTGAAATAAAGCGGCTCGCTTGTTGATCATCGTTTTGGCCTTGTGCATGAGATCTATATACGATTTTGTTTTTATTATTACGACGTTACTAAAGCAAATCTTGCAGTAGAAGAATAAGTTATAGTCCGAAGGAGTTGATTCTTCAAAGGCACGCTCAAAAGCACATGCGTGCTCCGCGCGTTGCAAGCGGCATAACCGGCTCGCTCGGGAAGGCAGGCGAAATCCAATCTTGTACTGCAATCGTGCTTTATTTTGGTTTCTATTAAATGGTTGTGCTTCATTTATATTTGGTTTGCATTCGCGAAACCTGTGCCGCGAATAGTGTGCTCCGTGCGAGTAGTGTCAATCGAGCCATAACTAGGATCGCTTTTGTATTGCACTTCCAAATTTTTTCGTTATGAATAATAATAATGTTGGTTCATTTATTGGCCTATATGCGGAAATCTGTAAAATCGTCCGCAAGGCATATTCCCCCCCCCCCCCCCCCTTCCTGAAAAAAAAAAAAAAAGGCCTCGTTCCTAGATATTTTCTTGGTCGTAGGGTGCATTCACACATCATTGTCGATCGCGGACGTCTCCCGCTGGATATCTGTTGGTTTGGTTGCTTTCAGAGCGCTCGCAAAGCAGGGTAAGAGCACAGAAATCGGCAAAGCAAGACACGCGGGGAGCCAAGAGCAGGGTAATCCTCCATACCCTTCACTTTGTAGGCATGGTGTTAAACCATTGTACTCTTTTGACGCCTCTCCACGCCGTCTTTGTCAACTGCGGACATTTCTGAATTTATGGAGAAGGGGGAAATTGGCTCCTTTCGTTTCTACAAAGAACGCGAGTTTTCTCAAAACGCTGTCATGTGGTTGGAAAACGGGTCTTGTGAAAAGGTTCCAAAGGAATGTGCAAAATTTCCCACGTGAGCCTAGTCTTTTGGCGCTTCGCCTACTATTGTGGCTACCCATGACACAATGCTGCTTACTACCTCCGTTTCGCATCAGCGGAAGCGTTTTTGTATCGCCAAATAACCGCCAGGCGCAACTCGATCGCCGCACATGCACAGGAAGCTAGCGGAGCGTCTTCTCCGGCGACGTCCCATCGTTTCACACTTCGCCACCATGCCAGGAATGCAGCGCTGCCATCGCGCGGCGAAACTTGAGCTTTTCCCATTAAGTGCAACACTGCTACAGTGTTCTAGAAAGAACACTGTAACACTGCTAAAGTGCTCTTGCTAAAGCTAGAGCTCTTGTTTGCGCTCCCCGCATCCGCGATGAAAAATAGTGCCTGCTCTTGACGAGAGGAAATATAGTTGCTTTGTCTGCAAGCTTAATAAATCTTACATTTGCCATCAACTCCATAAAAAGCACCTTCTTTAGGGAGAAAAGATCGGACTCGGTGAATTTGTATGTTTTATTTGTCGTTTTCGTTCGTGTCGCGTTTTCGCTGCCCCGCAACCCTGCCAGCGGTGCCCTCCGCGCTGCGTAACGCAGTGACCTCGACTACCTATTCGGAGCGATTTTATTTTATAAGATCCGCACTGCGAAGATGTTCAGGCACGCGAAGCAAGTTATTGCAAACGCGTGTGCTCGGAATAGAGCCAGTTTCCACAGAAACCACTCGGCCGCGATACGACGCGTAGTGACACGCCGCCTTATTAGAGAGATTTAGCTTACCGTGATCCGCGATCCGTTACCGTGACTCTCTACCGCGCATGGGCGGGGGCGCTCAAGCCGATTGGTCCCGACGCGGCAGGCCTGTGCCGACATCCAGTATGTGGCGCCATCTATCGGCGTCAAGGGGGGTCTGGGCATGCGCAGTGGAACGCGCGGTGGCGGATCCCGGTAGCGGATCACGGTAAGCTGCGTTGCAGCAGGTGTATGAAACGGAGTATAGAGCGTCTCTCGTTCATCTCTGCCCCACCGTCCTTCTGCTGCTTCCCTTGTCACCTCGGGTCCTTTCTTCCCGTTCCCGGAACCCTTGCCAAGGCCGCAACAGCGCACGTGTAGCCGTCATTAGCCCGTCGTCCCCGCATTCCAGCCTGTTGTTCAGCGACCCTTCTTCGTATCCGGGTTTCGGACAAAAGGCGACCCGAGACGACAGTGTGGAGAGGTCGGTGCTTCCTGGATCCCCGTGCAACCCGTATTCCAAGTTCCGGCACAGGCAATTTAGCCATCACCACAGCCCCGGAGCGGAGCAGTTCGTCACCGCGGGAAGCTGTGGGCGCCGTTCATATGCTGGTACGGCAAGGAGCGAATAGAGCGACCCGGTTACCTTGGTAGACTCGCATCTCCTGGCGGTATTGTGTTCTAGCTTAGCCCTAGAGCGAGCTGCATGTCCCACACCGGAGGACGGAGATGTGCCCATGGTACACAGCATCCGCAAACGCGCTTGTTTGTTTTATGTTTACCTCGCCAGAGTTCAGAAATCTCGCTTGACTACAGACAGCTGCCTTTCTTCAATGGAGCTTGCTATACTTGAGCTGCAGAGCTGAACTGAGAATTTCGCGCAATTATTATGCAGGGGAAGAGCCGCGCATGCGCTTTCAACAGAAGCAACCAGTTTATTTCAAATGAACCGAGCTTTGCGCGGTGCCGGTTAACCACAATGCAATGCCTCTGTCATCTCCTCTCTTTTGAGGAGAGCAAAGTCCATCCGTTCTGCGAAGCGCAGATAAAAAAAAGTGTAGACCATCATGTTCACTGATGCGCAGAATAATGGCTACGCACGCGGCTTGATCAACACGGAAGCAACGAAGCGCTCTCGCATATGTGCTTCCATACTCTGGCACGCATTATACACTCTTAATCTGGTTCCACATACGTGTCGAAAAAGTTCCAGTTATAAGCGGAACTTCCATTTACATAAGTGGAACTTCTGCTTATAAATGGAATTTTTTTTAACACGTATGTGGAACGAGATTAAGAGTTTTCCAAAACTCATCTGCGTGTCTCACAAACCCGTTTCAACGATCAGTTTCTACTATGACACAGTCACATAGATTAACAACATGGTGCCGTTTACAAAATTCCGCGATCCGAGTACCCGGCCGAATATATAGGCAAAAAAAAAAAACAAAAAAAAAACAAAAAACCTCGATCCGCGAGTCAGGCAACACAAGAATGACGTTCGGTTAATGAACTAAGAAAACAGCCCCCTCGCCGAGCACTACGAGCGCTTAGACCATATGTATTCGCCTTCAAGGTGGTGAGTGTCCTGGACGTGGAGCCCAATCCGTTCTAAATGCGCCACGTTGAGTCATGGTTCATCTGGCTCACAGCATAACAATCCGGGAACAGTGTACCCTCCGCATACACCAATGGGCTCCGCCACGTAGTGGAAAAGGGGAAGCGAAGACCGCTGCCTGCTGCTACTGGCTCGCACTTTAATTGCCCCCGATGAGCAGATCGAGTTGGCAATTCCGAAACTTTGGGTTAAAAGTAGGAGGTGGGACAGCGGCTGATGTAGTTCAGTTGGAAGAGCACCGGACGCGATATTCGGAGGTCGTGGGTTCGGTTCCCACCATCGGCACGTTGTTTTTCCTTCTACTTTGTGTTTATTTATCTTTCCCCTAAACAGATTATATTACTAATTTATGTGATTACCGAAGTAAAAATTAAAAAAAAAAGACAAAGTACAATCCCCAATGCTTTCCTTGGCCTCGCCGACTGTTGGCTTCTTTCCTTTGGGTTAAAAGCACCCTCATTTCCCCTTCATTTATCTGCTTGTAGCTTACGAGGGGGGAGGGGGTCGGTTCTGGCAGTCTTGAAGCCATAGGTAGTGTAAGAGGGTTCTAACACAGCTTTCGCCCTCGCTCTTGATCACGTTCTACGTGACGCTGGCGGTAACACAGGACGTTCCACGTCCACTGCTATGGTTGAGGGTGGCGCTGGTGAACACTCTCAAGGTTGGATAAATTCGATGGAAAAGAATCAGAGGGTGGAATTATATCGAAAGCGGAAAATGCAGATCATGAAGAAATTGCTTTCTTTGATAACTGAAGAGGCAGTGCCCTACTTTTTGAAGCTAGATCAGGGTGCCTTAGAACACACAGTTACAAAAAGAAATTTAACAATGAAGATGACACATGTGATTTATGTGGTAACTCCAGTAAAACAATTGACCATATTATACTCGAATGTAATGGTATCCATCCGGAAGTTGATGCAGGCGCAGTCACTGTTCCTGAAGCTCTGGGTTTAGAGATACCAGTGGCCGGGTGAATAAACCGGCGGTGGAAACTAGCAAAAGACGACTGGAAGATTGGTGGCTTAAAAGCAGAGAAATGACATAATGTTAGTAATGTAGAAACAAAAATTTAATAAATAGAACGATGGTTTAGTTCCCCAATCTCAAACAATAATTAAGATATAGGGAGAAAAATGAGCTTGATAGCTACTGCTACCACCCCGTTTCAAAGGGGACGCTCCTACCATCCATCCATCCATCCATCCATCCATCCATCCATCCATCCATCCATCCATCCATCCATCCATCCATCCATCCATCCATCCATCC
This sequence comes from Amblyomma maculatum, assembly GCF_055883805.1. Taxonomy (NCBI): domain Eukaryota; kingdom Metazoa; phylum Arthropoda; class Arachnida; order Ixodida; family Ixodidae; genus Amblyomma; species Amblyomma maculatum. The sequence goes on from NC_139344.1 coordinate 190,271,969, forward strand.
ATCCATCCATCCATCCGTCCGTCCGTCCGTCCGTCCGTCCGTCCGTCCGTCCGTCCGTCCATCCATCCATCCATCCATCCATCCATCCATCCATCCATCCATCCATCCATCCATCCATAAATCCATCCATCCATCCGTCCGTCCGTCCGTCCGTCCATCCATCCATCCATCCATCCATCCATCCATCCATCCATCCATCCATCCATCCATCCATCCATCCATCCATCCATCCATCCATCCATCCATCCATCCATCCATCCATCCAAGGTTCGTATACAGACAACATTAATACCCAAGAAAGTAGCAGGTGGGACAGCGGCCGATGTAGCTGAGTTGGAAGAGCACCGGACGCGATATTCGGAGGTCGTGGGTGGGTTCGGTTCCCACCATCGGCACGTTGTTTTTCATTCTACTTTGTGTTTATTTATCTTTCCCCTGAACAGATTATATTACTAATTTATGTGAATACCGAAGTAAAAATTAAAAAAAAGAGTACAATCCCCAATTCTTTCCTTGGCCTTGCCGACTGTTGGCTTCTTTCCTTCACACACGCGCACACACACACACACACACACACACACACACACACACACACACACACACACACACACACACACACACACACACACACACACACACACACACACACACACACACACACACACACACACACACACACACACACACACACACACACACACACACACACACACACACACACACACACACACACACACACACACACACACACACACACACACACACACACACACACACACACACACACACACACACACACACACACACACACACACACACACACACACACACATACACACACACACACACACACACACACACACACACACATATATATATATATAGCCTGGAAAGCCGTTGGCACTCAAATTGTCCAATCCGGAGGCAGCACGGGACGACGGCCCGAGATATCCAATCAGCGAGCGCTCTGATCGCCCGGCAGCTCGAAAGCGACTGGTTGTCTGGGATTTCGCATGCGTGCTTCAACATGAAGCTCGCCGATGCGTCTTCGAAATGCGCCGCTGCTTTGCGGAGCAGCATCTGGGCTTGCAAAGGGGGTGTTAGCAGGAGAAGCTTGACGTTTGGCTGAGCGGAATTAGGGCGGCTTGCATGGGCACGTCATTTAGACAGACTGCTACCAACATGAGATGTAGCTTGGCATACATTTGTCGATATTGCCGGGTCAGTTAGGCCAGGCTGAGAGAATGAGATATATTTCGGCGTACGCTGGTCAATGTCGACCGGTTATTTAGACCAGGCTGCCAACACTGATGCATGGTGTAAGGAGGAAACATTTTTCCATTCAACAGATGGAAATTTGAGCATATGATATATATTTTCGCATGCTAGCCGGGCAACTTTGTCCCATCAGTAAGGTTGGACTAAACACATTACAAATGTCTTAACCTAGTAAGGCGTCAATGGTGACACGAGTGGAATAACGCAAATAGAACCTGCAAATTTAGAGCTGAATATGTGGTAACACACTCGCTCTAGAATAATTCTACAAATAGTGGTTATCTATTACGCCATAAAATCATACAATAATCAAAATCGTTGGATTATTTAGCCAGATTACCAGCATTATAGATCCCAGCATTGGTCAACATTTTCCTCTCGCTGAAGGTAGACTGTACCTAATTGACATGCACGAGAATGGCTTTAATTATCGGTGTTCGAAATTAATATTTTCTATATTTTACGTAAAAATAAGAAACATACGAAAGTTACTCTTGTGCCTAGGTTATGGGACCATGGCATACACAAAATGGTGGAATAAATAATGGTTGTCCGCACACCGTTACTTGCTAGCTACGGCGCATGGTTACAAAATTAGCGGCAGTCAAACTCCTAGCAGACTACTCCACTTGGTAATATTCTCATTGCACGTACATTGTTCAAGATAATCGCCCGAAATGTTTCCATTATATTCGCGGGAGTAGCCGTTTCTGGAAGGCACGCATGCGCGTCCTACTCTAATACGCATTATGCAAAAGAAATAAAAAAAATATATAGCGTAAATTGTGAAAGACAAAAACACTTAAATGAGGCATAAGGAAAGGAGGAAAATACTTTTTATATAAACATATATAGTGCAAGAGACACCATTATTTGATATCCAGTGGCTGCAGAAGCAGCTTTTTTCCTGTTTCATTCATTTTTGCAGTTTCAGGCCAAAACAAATCAAGTTATACATCTTGTAATACGGGCAGGCTTAATTATGGTTTTCCGTAACCAAGGTTAAATCTGCCAATGTGACAAGGGTATATAATAGATCTAGGAGAGGGGAGACGTACTTTAACGCAGACGTATACCCTCCGAGTGGCCGCGATTTCCCCCATCCCTGTCAACTGCGAACGCTGCGGGCGACGTCGCTCTGTCCGAGCGATGCACGCGAGGTCGTATACTGTAATGCCTAGTTTGTTTCGCATCGCACCGTCAACCGAAGCGTGGCCTTGTGGTAGAGCACCCGCCTCGTGTTCGGGAGGTACCAGGTTCGATCCCTGGTGCCGCCGGGTACCCACCAGCTTTTCGATGGGTACAAGCTTTCCCCCGGCCTGATGCTCGGCTCTTTGGGGTGAAATGTTTGGGAAAAGGGCCACGTGATGGGCTTTTGACGCACAAGGCGGACTTATTGTAGTCCGATGGCGGAACTGATCACTGCCACATCGGAGCAACAATTTCTGGTTCTGGTGGACGGTGCTTTGGAACTGGCCAGCGCAATAGCAGATAGTTTGTGCATGGCATATCCTTATGGTCAGCCCTATTACCTCATAATAAAATGAAGATATGGTTGAGTTCAACAACGCCGCAGCAGCGGAGATAGCGTATACAAGTTGACCGTGGAGCCGCGCCGCACCAGCGGTATAGGTGCAGTGCTATGTGGCTGAGAGCAGACGCGTGTATCGCAGCTATCACTTCTACCAGCAACTCGGTATGGGTCAGCGATCCTCAAGAGGGGTACATTTTTAAGCTATTTTATTCCAGGGGATATCACTTACGCGAACAGCAAATTCTAGCACTCTTTCATACCGCCGGCAGAGATGATGTGGAGCGGATGGTTTGCGGGAGTTAGGCAGCAGATGCAGTGCTGCGATCTTCGGATGGCTTTCTAAACTCTGCGCAGATAATATATTTACAAGTTCAGCTTGCTCTGTCGACAGTTGAGTCAGTTCGTTTATTGCAACCAGACGGCCATTGGTTGCAGTAACTGCGAGAACGGTCGCACCCGTGTGACAACGGCGAACCATGATTCACGATAACCGCAGTTAAATTTGATTATCACGGTTAGGCATGATAGCAAGAGCGTTAGCTTGCCGTAGCCATACTAATGTAGACGTATACCGCTTTACCGGATGCCTCATGCGCACGCGCATTGACAGGGATGGTGGCAATCACGGCCACTGTGCATGTGTAGGATAGATATGGAGGAGGAGGGAAGGCAGAGATGTTAACGAGAAAGGCCTCCGGTTGGTTACCCTACACTGGGTAAAAGGGATAAGGGGATATTAAAGAGGACAAGAGAAAAGGGGCGTGGAGCACAGTCACAGTTTGTCACTCATGTCCACAGCTGTGAGGTACCAAATAGTGCCCTGTATGTCTTGAAGGCAGTCGAATGTCGTGGCCACGGACCAAGGATATTATCCTCTATTAAAGCGTGAAGATCGAGGTGGTCCAGCGTACAACGCAACTCTTGTATTTCTTTCACTAATGAAGGCATTCACACAGAAGATGTTCGACTGTCTCTTCACAGCCACAGTTTTCAAAGGCAGGGCTGTCGGCCGTTCCAATCTGGAAAGTATTTGTTCGTGAATGCAACATCGAGCCATAAACGGCACAGCAACGTTGCTTATCGACGCGCTACCTTATGGGAAAGGCGCAGCCCAGGGTCCAGTGCCTCGAGGCGGCGGTTGCAAAACACCCCCATGTTCCACGCTAAACAAATGGTCTCAAGGCCAAAAGAGCGAAGCGCACATGCTGTGTCAACCCTTGATATGGGGATTTTGACCTCCGTCGTTGTGCGCAGAACGGGCAGCCTCGTCCGCCTGGTGGGTTCCATTGATACCGCAGTGTTCTGGCAGCCACTGAAAAATGATGCCGTGACCTTTCGATATTGCACCGTGGTACAGCTGACGGATCTCTCCAAAGAGTTAATTATGTGACCAGCGGTGTAGCGCAGCTTGCAGGCATTGAAGGTCTGCTTTAGAATATCTGTGAACACGGCCCAGTCATTTGGATGTTCTTGGCAAATGAATTCAACAGCACCGCGTAGGGCAGCTAGCTCAGCACCAGGAGAAGTAAGATATGACGTCGAGAGTCGTTCGATGTTGTGGTTTCTACGTGGACATAGGCCACCAACCACCGCGGGTTCGAGCGTCGCGCGAGCCGAAGCCCCGATCAGCCGTCACCACGCGCACACTGAAACACCACAGCGCGCACTCAACCTCCACCGGGAGGAGAGCACTGCGCTGCAAGGACACAAACCTCCAAGTTCACAAAGGAGACGTTTATTGAAACGCCATCCTCCAGCGACACACACACACACACACACACACACACACACACACACACACACACACACACACACACACACACACACACACACACACACACACACACACACACACACACACACACACACACACACACACACACACACACACACACACACACACACACACACACACACACACACACACACACGCACACACACACGCACGCACGCACGCACATATACATATATACAAACGCACATACACACAGATACGCAGTCACCGGGAGCCCGCGAGGAGCAAGGCTCCCCTGCGCGCACGAAGTGACACGGAGTGCGCGCCGCAAGCACGCAAGGGCGTGCTGTGATCTCTCTCTCGCAGTGACCAGAAGGTTCCTTTGAGAGAGAGTGGGCAACCACCGCAAGGTACGCCTGTCGCTGATCGTTGGATCACAATCGACAGGCTCGAGTTGCGCTCTCAGGTACGACCCGGAGCAGACGAACTCGAGTACACACTGGTCTGCGCGGACAAAGGCCGGCAGACAAGAACAGTTGCATAGGCACCTTGCGATGTCTCGGAGGGGTCTCTCTCCCAGCTCCGCTCGGACAGTCGCGCGAGCGCGGCCGTCGAAACGGTGCCGTGTTCCCGCCAAAAGGCGCCAATGGGAACAGCCACTGGGACGCCAGGGCGGAGCCGTGGCCCGAACGACAGTGACAAGTCGTCCGAGCCTCTCTCCGCCGCCTCAGGCGGGAGAAAGGGAACGAGGAGAACAACTGGGAAGCGGGCGGCGGCCGCGCAAAGGGCAGCCGCAGCAAGCCCGAATCCCACAATATATTGCCGTTTTTTTACTTCTGTGAATAATATGCAAGCTTGTAATTCTACTCGAAAAGTTTTAGTACCTCTTTCGCGGCGCATATTACAAAAAAAAAAAAAAAAACGCGATAGAAACCGGAATCGGGAAACTCCTCCCACCGAGAACGACCGCCATTTTGAAATGCTCGCGTGACTTCACAAGAGGATAGACGGCGGAGCGTCGTCTGCAATGAAGGCTGCAAAATTAATGAAAACGTCTCTTTCTTTTCGAGGATGGTTGACACAGTGGTCGTCCCTCATGCAGAAGTGCTTGATTAACATGTTAATGCATAAAACGACACAGAACAATGTATTGTAACGGATGAAATGGTTTTAATACAGATGAACATCGTATGAAGGACGGACGCACACGGCTCAGAAAACCCGGATCTGTCTGCGCGCCCCTCGCTTCCTCCGCTTCGTCTTCTGCTGCTTCTCAGTGCGCCGCTACGCGGCGTAACAATTCCCCCTGGGCAAACGATTCTCGTCCTCGAAAAAACTAGGCAGATCGAAGATGGCAGCGCTTCAGGCGAGCCACGTGAACAACTTGTCTCTTGCGGGATCAGCGGCTATCCGTCGTGACTTTGGCGATGACGTAATTCACGTCATTCAGTTGGTCCAACACGACGAAGGGGCCATCGTACTTACAAAGAAACTTCTCATATAATCCTCGCTTGCGAATAGGCGTCCAAAGCCAGACGTAGTCTCCAGGGGTGTAAGCAACTGCACAATGATGCAGATCGTAGTGTTCTTTCGAGCGGCTTTGAGAAGCCAGTGTGCGTAAGCGGGCTATACGACGGGCTTCTTCGGCATGGCATAGTATCTGGGAAACAGACGCATCGTCGTTGGGGGAAAATGGGAAGATGGTGTCTAAGACAACGTGGGGAGTTCTTGCATAGAGTAAATAGAAAGGAGAATAGCCGGTCACTTCATGATTTGCAGTGTTATAAGCGTACGTCACATACGGTAGCAGTGCATCCCAGTTACGATGGTCAGACAAGACGTACATGGACAGCATGGTTGTCAAGGTGCGGTTGGTGCGCTCGGTGAGATCTTTTGTCTGCGGATGATACGGTGTCGAGTGTCGCTAGTGTGAACCACAAAGTCGGGGTATTTCTTCCACAACATCAGCGGTGAATTGCCGACCACGATCACTTATAATAACACGGGGTGCGCCATGGCGAAGAATAACGGAATGCAAAAGAAACGACGAAACATCACAGCTTTTGCTGTAGCGAGGGCAGCGGTCTCCACGTATCTGGTAAGGTAGTCAACGCAGACGATAACCCAGCGGCAGCCCTCTACAGTCTTTGGAAAAGGACCGAGCAGGTCAATTCCAATCTTTTCAAAAGGTGAGGTAGGTGGCTTGACGGGTTGTAAAGGTCCGGCCAGCGTGGTGGGGCATGTCTTAAGTCGTTGGCATTTTTCTCATGTCGCAACGTATTGCTTGGTGGTCTTATAAATTTGTGACCAATAAAAACGCTGGCGAATTCGGTGCAGGCAGGGTACGACAGAAGCCTAGATGTCCAGAGGTAATATCGTGCATGGCATGCAAAACTTGTCGCACGGAGACTTTTTGGGACGATCAAAAGGAGGGCAGCACCGTCAACTGAGTAGTTCTAGAACAAAACACCATCTTCGATAGTGAACTGCGTTGACTCTGCTCTTACTTCTGGCTGTAGTGACCGGTCGATGCGTTGTTCTCGCCGAAAGGTCGCCATACTAGGAAAAATCGACGCGATTGAGGCTAAACACCCATCGAAGCCGTCTTCAGCGTTAACGGAAGTCGGCAATGGGTGCCGTGACAAGCAGTCTGCATCACTGTGATGTCGTCCACTCTTGTACGCGACACCAAAGTTGTATTATTCTTGTAGGCGTAATGCCCAACGCGCCAGACAACCAGATGGATCGCGAAGTCCGATGAGCCAGCATAGCGAATGGTGGTCAGTAATTATGGTGAAGTAGCGTCCATATAGGTGTGGTCGGAACTTGTGCACAGCGAACACAACTGCGAGGCACTCCAATTCGGTAGCTGTGTAGTTCCGTTCACATTTTGTCAACGTGCGGCTGGCATATATGCAACAACGTGTTCAACCCCACTATGCAGCTGCACAAGCACCGTCCCAAGACCGACGCCACTGGCGTCAGTGAGAGCCTCCGTCACAGCAGAAGGGTCGAAGTGGTGCAGCAGTGGTGCTGAAGTTAGAGAAGACTTGAGCAGATTGAAAGAGGATTCGCACTCTGTGATCCACACAAATTGCGAATCCTTGTGCAGTAGAGAAAGGGGTGGGCAAGTCGCGCAAAACCGGCAATGAAGCGACGAAGATAAGAAGAGAGGCCAAGAAAGCTCCGAAGACTTTTCAGGGTGCGTGGAGTTTCGAAGTCACGTACTGCAGCAATCTTCTGCGGATCCGGCCTGAAACCATCCTTGTTGACGAGGAACACAATAACTAAAGTTTGTCGCTCTCCAAAATGGCAATTCAAACGACGGTAATCTACACAAAATCGCCAAGAATTATATTTTTTCGCACCAGGATCACAGGTGCGGCCCACGAACTGGAAGATTCTCGGATGATTCCTTTGTGCAGCATTTCGTCCACCTGTTCCTGAATTATCTTGCGCTCTGCCGGGGAGACTCTGTAAGGTTTTTGGCGAATAGGGGGTGCTGGTCTGGTCTGGTCTGGTCTTGGGCTTTAACGTCCCAAAGCGACTCAGGCTATGAGAGACGCCGTAGTGGAGGACTCCGGAAATTTCGACCATCTGGGGTTCTTTAACGTGCACTGACATCGCACAGCACACGGGCGCCTAGCTTTTCGCCTCGACCGAAAAGCGGCCGCCGAGGCCGGGATTCGATCCTGCATCCTTGGGCACAGTAGTCAAGCGCCCTAACCACTGCGCCACTCCGGCGGGGCGAATAGGGGGTGCGTTTCCTGAGTTAATTTTGTGCTGTAGCCGAGAAGCTGGGAAATGGCTACCCGATCCGTTTGAGGCAAAGTCGAACACTGGGGCATGAGTTGTCAAAATGTCTTGCAGAATACGACGTTCTCTAGATGGGAGTGATTTGTTGAACATGGCCCTCAAACTCAGCACAATTTTCAGACTTGTCTTTCGCGGCTCCTCTGCAATCGGAAATAATTCCAACGGTATGAGTCACATAATTCTCAAATCTCGCGAGTGTCAAACCAGAAGGAAGACGAACAGGCTCTTCTGACACGTTCCCAGTCCAGAGGTATGCGCGACCATTCTCCGCCTCCACGACCGGAGCGTGGCACCAAAATATTTTTTTTTTTTCGCTTCTATTCGAGACATCTGGCTCGACAACTATTGAATGTTTACCCATGAAGGATACAGATGACTTCACGGGGAGAAACGTCGCCGACATCGCAGGCAGCAGCACATCTTCCTTCAAGGCGAGAACTCCTTAATGGCTCTGAGACATGTTATCTACTAATGCGGGGATAATGTTCGGCTGCAAACAAATTTCACCGGCACTAAAGTCTAAAGTCGCACCACACTCGCGCAAGAAGTCAACACCCAAGATAACGTCATGCGTGGCACGTCTCAATACAACGAATTCTGTCTTATAGCACTCGTCACCAATTACAACTGAAACTGAGCACAGGCCAACCGGAAAAGTTTCACACCCAACTCCACAAAACGTAGTGTTTTTTTCCCACACAAACATAACTTTCTGTCGAAGGCGGTTCTTAAATGAAAGGCTCATCATAACTGACACAGCGGCACCAGTGTCAACCAAAGCATCCGTTTTAACATTGTCTGCACACACTGACACTTTGTTCTTTAGCATGACGATAGGTAGATATATGCGTGAAATTGACCGCCCGGCGACCTTACCTCCATCGGTCACACCACCTAGTTTCCCAGCGGTGGAGAAACAAAGCGGCGACGTGGGGATGGCGAACGGGGTTGTCGCTGCGGTGGGGGAGTGATGCTGCGATCGGACACATGGGAGTCATTCCGTGCGTGGCGTTGAGGGGAAGAGGGCCGATAGAAGGTAGCGGGTGGCTGCTGCTCCCACTGGGCACCATTCGTGAAGCGCGGTGCTCGTTGGACAGGGGGTCGGGTAATTTGACGACGCGGGCAAAAACGGAAGATATGTCCGCTGCCCCCACAGCCGTAATATACGGGTGGCTGGCGGCTCTGGTAGTTCACTTCAGGATCCCTTGGAGGCCAAGATAGGGCGACAGAAGCGCGACGAGGAGCACCACGAGGCACTTCATCCGGATGGGCTGGACGCTGCTGGAAATAAGGATGAGATGTTGTTTGCAGGGTCCGCTCCACGCCGTTGTTGTAAGATGATTCGCTGTTATTTTGTGCAGCCCATGGCGTCCGTTGTTCCCATGATGATACGGACCTCAATGTCGGGTGGTAAGTACATCGAAATTTATACGTTGCCGCTGAATATCCAGCTCCTCGCGTATAATCCTCCTGACCATATAGAAGCGATGTCTTCAGCCTCCGGAATATCGATACCGGCAACAGTTGTCACATTAGAAAGACGGCCAAATGTGGGCGCTATCCTACGTGCCTTTAACGCCTGAAATGCCCGGCACTGCTTGATGACATCTGCTACTGTGGCAAGGGTATCCCGCGAAATACACATCCTCAGCAATCCCCTTGAGAAGGTGCCCTACCTTGTTTTCTTCTGACATCTGCCGGTTTACAATGCGACAAAGTTTCAATATTTCCTCGATGTAACGTGTGCGTATCTCACTGGGCAGTTGGGCTCTCTGGGAAAGCTGATGCTCAGCGCGTTCCTTCTTCGCAAGGGTATCCCCAAAGGACTTCGTAATTTCTTCAATGAATCGGTCCCAGGTCATCAGGATTTCTTCGTGGTTATCAAACCAAGTCAGAGCCGTGTCAGCGAGGAAGAAAACAATGATTGTACAGACGTGCGATTGAGTTCCAGCGGTTGTACTTACTGCATCTTTCGTAATGTCGGAGCCATTCCTCAACGTCATCTTCGGGCTCACCGTGGAACGTACGCGGCTCTCACATGGTGGGGAAAGGCCATCGTCTCTTCAGGTCGCTGTTCATGAGTCTGCGTCGTGCGGGTGGTAGCCATTGAAAGGTACTATTGAGGAGATAAAGGTGGCAAACCTGCTACACGACGGCTGCGACAAGGTACTGGCGGATCCAGAACGTTTTCACCCAGCACCTCCACAAAATGTAACGGATGAAATGATTTTAATACAGGTGAACTTCGTATGAAGGAGGGACGCACACGGCTCAGAAAACCCGGATCAGTCTGCGCGCGCCTCGCGTCCTCCGCTTCTTCTGCTGCTTCTCAGTGCGCCGCTACGCGGCGTAACAGTATGATTTCTTCGTGGTCTCAGTAAGTGGGCTACGCGGTTAGCTTATCGACGCATTGATCTGACTGTCGCATTACATCGGCGACGACGCCAGCACGACCAACGGTAACCTATCGCCGTAGTGTGAGGTTTTCGGCACCGCGACCCCGACGGAACTGATCGGCGGACGGTCGCCCGATCTGTTTCAGTCAGATCGGAGGCCGAGCGAGAACTTGAAGCCCAGTTAACGACCTGAACAGCTACGCTTGTCTGTAGCTTAACCGCGTTAGAAAAAGTAAAACAAGCAGCTAAACTTTATACGTTCCCACTTCTCATCGGCAATGAACTTGGCCAGAAATGTCAGTCGGCACCGAACTGCCGGCCCGTTACGCGACGAGTAGGCCTAGCGCTAGTACGCGGGGTTCGGGCCTGTCATTCAGGGCGCGCATTCACCAGCTTTATCTGCTGCATGTGGCTATCGAGTGTAGTTATGGCAATAGTGACTCCAAATCGACGACTGCTTACATCACAAAACGCGTGCACATTGAGCGAGAAGCGTCGATGTGACTCTGTCTGGCGAGCAGTACTGAGGGCAGCCGGCAGCTGCACCGCGATAGCTTTATCTGTTGCATGTGGCTATCGAGTGTAGTTATGACAATAGTGACTCCAAATCGACGACTGCTTACATCACAAAACGGGTGCACATTGAGCGAGAAGCGTCGATGTGACTCTGTCTGGCGATCAGTACTGAGGGCAGCCGGCAGCTGCACCGCGATAGCTTTATCTGTTGCATGTGGCTATCGAGTGTAGTTATGGCAATAGTGACTCCAAATCGACGACTGCTTACATCACAAAACGCGTGCACATTGAGCGAGAAGCGTCGATGAGACTCTGTCTGGCGATCAGTACTGAGGGCAGCCGGCAGCTGCACCGCGATAGCTTTATCTGTTGCATGTGGCTATCGAGTGTAGTTATGGCAATAGTGACTCCAAATCGACGACTGCTTACATCACAAAACGCGTTCACATATGCGAGAAGCGTCGATGTGACTCTGTCTGGCGATCAGTACTGAGGGCAGCCGGCCTGCTGCACCGCGATAGCTTTATCTGTTGCATGTGGCTATCGAATGTAGTTATGGCAATAGTGACTCCAAATCGACGACTGCTTACATCACAAAACGCGTGCACATTGAGCGAGAAGCGTCGATGTGACTCTGTCTGGCGATCAGTACTGAGGGCAGCCGGCCTGCTGCACCACGATAGCTTTATCTGTTGCATGTGGCTATCGAGTGTAGTTATGGCAATAGTGACTCCAAATCGACGACTGCTTACATCACAAAACGCGTGCACATTGAGCGAGAAGCGTCGATGTGACTCTGTCTGGCGATCAGTACTGAGGGTAGCCGGCCTGCTGCACCGCGATAGCTTTATCTGTTGCATGTGGCTATCGAGTGTAGTTATGGCAATAGTGACTCCAAATCGACGACTGCTTACATCACAAAACGCGTGCACATTGAGCGAGAAGCGTCGATGTGACTCTGTCTGGCGATCAGTACTGAGGGCAGCCGGCCTGCTGCACCGCGATAGCTTTATCTGTTGCATGTGGCTATCGAGTGTAGTTATGGCAATAGTGACTCCAAATCGACGACTGCTTACATCTCAAAACACGTGCACATTGAGCGAGAAGCGTCGATGTGACTCTGTCTGGCGATCAGTACTGAGGGCAGCCGGCCTGCTGCACCGCGATAGCTTTATCTGTTGCATGTGGCTATCGAGTGTAGTTATGGCAATAGTGACTCCAAATCGACGACTGCTTACATCACAAAACGCGTGCACATTGAGCGAGAAGCGTCGATGTGACTCTGTCTGGCGATCAGTACTGAGGGCAGCCGGCAGCTGCACCGCGATAGCTTTATCTGTTGCATGTGGCTATCGAGTGTAGTTATGGCAATAGTGACTCCAAATCGACGACTGCTTACATCACAAAACGCGTTCACATATGCGAGAAGCGTCGATGTGACTCTGTCTGGCGATCAGTACTGAGGGCAGCCGGCCTGCTGCACCGCGATAGCTTTATCTGTTGCATGTGGCTATCGAGTGTAGTTATGGCAATAGTGACTCCAAATCGACGACTGCTTACATCACAAAACGCGTGCACATTGAGCGAGAAGCGTCGACGTGACTCTGTCTGGCGATCAGTACTGAGGGCAGCCGGCAGCTGCTCAGCGATAGCTTTATCTGTTGCATGTGGCTATCGAGTGTAGTTATGGCAATAGTGACTCCAAATCGACGACTGCTTACATCACAAAACGCGTGCACATTGAGCGAGAAGCGTCGATGTGACTCTGTCTGGCGATCAGTACTGAGGGCAGCCGGCAGCTGCACCGCGATAGCTTTATCTGTTGCATGTGGCTATCGAGTGTAGTTATGGCAATAGTGACTCCAAATCGACGACTGCTTACATCACAAAACGCGCGCACATATGCGAGAAGCGTCGATGTGACTCTGTCTGGCGATCAGTACTGAGGGCAGCCGGCCTGCTGCACCGCGATAGCTTTATCTGTTGCATGTGGCTATCGAGTGTAGTTATGGCAATAGTGACTCCAAATCGACGACTGCTTACATCACAAAACGCGTGCACATTGAGCGAGAAGCGTCGATGTACTCTGTCTGGCGATCAGTACTGAGGGCAGCCGGCAGCTGCACCGCGATAGCTTTATCTGTTGCATGTGGCTATCGAGTGTAGTTATGGCAATAGTGACTCCAAATCGACGACTGCTTACATCACAAAACGCGTGCACATATGCGAGAAGCGTCGATGTGACTCTGTCTGGCGATCAGTACTGAGGGCGGCCGGCAGCTGCACCGCGATAGCTTTATCTGTTGCATGTGGCTATCGAGTGTAGTTATGGCAATAGTGACTCCAAATCGACGACTGCTTACATCACAAAACGCGTGCACATTGAGCGAGAAGCGTCGATGTGACTCTGTCTGGCGAGCAGTACTGAGGGCAGCCGGCAGCTGTACCGCGATACAGGCAGGGGACGTATATCCTTGGCGCTTATAATCTCGCAGCGCTGTTGTAGTTTGTAAACAAATAAAGGTACAGCTGGTACGAAAAGAAGAGAATATTTTTGGTATTGCTAGCTCAGCTTACATTTTATGCCGTGCGAACGAGCAACATACATCCAGATATATACAAAAGATACCTAAAAACACTGAGGGCGCAGTCGTAATCCGCGAATCGGCGCATTTCTGCGAGAGTTTAGGGTTCACACACTGAATACTAACTGGTGAATGTTTATGTTGAAGCACTCAAGAGTCATTCGCTACACGTGTAACAGCAGAAAACAACGCTGCTGAACCGAATGTGTAGCGCAAGCACTATCGAGCGTTCTTCTTCCTCTTCTTCTTCGCCTTCTTTTTCTTTTTCGTTTTCTTGTTCTTCTTTGTCGTCGTAGTCGTCGTCTCTTTTTTTTTTTTTCGTCTTCTTCTTCTACTTCTCGTAGCTACGCTTCTTCACGATGTATCTGCGGCTACTCGAGGTCTCGCTTTGGCTGACGTATAGTGTTGCTTTCGCAACAAAACGCAAAACGCAAAGTTGGGTCGGGAGTCGGTTGCAGTCGCACGCGAGTGCGGTGGGGGGGGGGGGGGGGAGGCGAGACGGAGACGGTGGCGGCTGGCAGGCTCTTGTCCGGTGTGGGCAGAGAAGCGCATTCGAACCGCATTGGGCTTTGTGATGATAGGACTGATAGCGGCGGCGGCAGCGCATGCACTCGTGCGTTGATCGTGGTCAGACTGAACATGTTTTGTCTGCTCCTTTAATGTCGCAAGGTGTGCTCTCGCGTCAACGTATGGTCGTTCAGGATTTCCTTTTAGTTATCGGACCGAAAGAGCGACGGGCAATAGCTCAGCAAGCAGCAACACAACGCTGCCTCCCGCCTTCTTCCGTGGCGCAAATGGCGGAAGGAAACATTTCACATGTCGTTTTTATATGCGGGAGTGCTTGTTTCTAAAACAAGCTAACTCTCATAACATATGATTACTATATGCTTAAATAATAGAGGATGAGCCTATCGATTTCGGCATCCTCGACCGTCTCTGGACGGACGCGCAAAACAAGTCAAGTTTTCCGATGTTCACCAAGGTCGCATATTATAGTGAAGGCTATTATAGTGAAGGCATATTATAGTGAAGGCTTCTTAAAGAAAGAAAAAGGAATATCCAAATATAGATTTTTTATTGCTCAAGAAAAAAAAAAACATTCAGCCACCACCGTTCACGCGGCGTGCATGCAAGAGTGCAGCCGACACCGCGATAGCAGGCGACATGGAGATGATATACCGCGGTGACTTCAGCGGCCAGTGGTTGCCAGGCCAGGAAGCTGCTTTCGAAATAATAAATTTTTTTTAACATCTAGTGCACCGAATGTAGTTCAGCAGGATACGTTGTTGGGCGAGTTGGTTCATGACGATGGGGTGCATTCCCATTGCACCGAATGAGGTCAAATTTTCGGGAATTAAAATTTCACGTGTGCGGAGTAAAATGCAATAATCAGTTTATACTCAAATGTTAGCTGTAATGACCCCTTTAACCTTTATCAAAATTGACTTAGCCGGCATTGCCACAGACCCCGCGGAAATGGTTGGAGATTAACTGAGCCATCAGTGTGGACATGTATACGATGTTGATGTTTGAAATGCAGATAACCCAACGTCATTTGTTTAAGTGCATGTGATAACATTACGGCTTTCTTCGTAATTTGTATTCGAGGCTCATGTAGACTTTATATGAGGGAGCATGGTCTTACGCCGGGGTAAACT
Organism: Amblyomma maculatum; assembly: GCF_055883805.1. Taxonomy (NCBI): domain Eukaryota; kingdom Metazoa; phylum Arthropoda; class Arachnida; order Ixodida; family Ixodidae; genus Amblyomma; species Amblyomma maculatum. The sequence goes on from NC_139344.1 coordinate 190,287,487, forward strand.
GCGGAGGGATATAGATGCGATGAACTTCTATAACTGGCGAATGCAGTGCTGCAGCTTAAATAGTGGAAGGGTTGCTAAGTGATGACTGGGGACCCTTGCTAGGTACCGAATATGTGTTCTTATTGTGTCAACAACAATATGTGTAGAAACAGGATGTTCCCGGGCGACAAGAACAGTCGCTGCTGTTGAGGCAGATTTAGGGATTCCAAGGCATACCGGTATGCGAAGAGCTTGAGCTTGCAGACTTTGAAGGGTACTGAGGTCTGTTTAATGTTAATAAACATGAGGAAGCTGTATCGCATATAGACCAGACACAGTGACCGGTACAGTTGAAGCATCGAGTGCACTGGTGCGCCCCAGGACTTTCCCTTGAAGAAAGAGAGGACTTGGACAATCTCTACATGTTACTTCTCATTTCGCTGAGATTTTATCAATGACGACTCCAAGGAAGCGATGGTTTCTCCCACAGGGCATGGATTTGACATTGATGCATATGGGGTAACGTGATATTGTTTTACGTGTGAATGCCACAAGGGAACACTGCTTGGTCGAAATATTTAGGCCCATGCAGACGAAGGTGCGACGTCAATATCGTTGACGTCATTTGAAGTCTCGCACGAACGGGAACGAGTCACACTGGATTTTCAAATACATATATCATCTGCATATGGTTATTTGAGAATATTGTGGCAGTTAGTCCACGAGGCTGACAAATAAGGCTAAAGAGGGCTGGGCTCAGCACTCCATCCTGCGAAACTCCGCGCGAACTTCGTCGTAAAGACGTCGGTCTGCCTTCAGTCTGCAGGACGAAAAGGGGCCTCTTTAACAGATAGTTGTATATCCAGCTGAACATATATGCGGCCTCCGATCTCAGCAGCTACCAGGGCGTCCAAAATGGTCTGGTGGGTTACTTTGTCGTAGGCGCCCTTGATGTCCAAAAATAATGCGACTGTCAATCTTTTCAAAGCCTTTTGGTGCTGCACAGACGTTACGAGGTCAACCACATTGTGAATAGAGCGGCCATGGCGAAACCCGGATATAAAATTTGGATAAATTTGGTATCACTCCAGGTACCAATCGACGCGTGCAATAACATGTTTTCCATGGCTTTGCCGACGCAGCATGACGAGTGCAATTGGACCGTATGACGCAAGATCGAGGCAAGATCGAGTGATTATATTCCCGGTTGCAGAAATGGAACCAGACGACTGGTCTGCCATTCTTTAGTAACTGTGCCATCCCACCATGACTTGTAAGTATTCAAAATATATTATCGAGCCTCCTGGCCAATGTTAGAAATTGCGGAGTATGTCACACTACCTGGTCATGGCGATAATGACTTTCTACAGCATGCCAAAGCAGCATCAAGTTCTTCCATGGAGAAGGGGAGGTCCATCCATGAATCCCGCGAAGGTGGAACGTCGCAGCAATGCAGCGCTATATATATATATATATATATATATATATATATATATATATATATATATATATATATATATATATATATATATATATAGATGGGTTCTGCGCGACCGTTATTCTTGAGCAGAAACCTTCGGCTACTTCTTCCTCGCTGCGTCTTTGGTGAAGTGCGAAAGATTTGAATGGGAGCCACTGTTAAAGGGACGTGCGAAGGCCATGAATGATACTCCAAGAACGTGACAAAGGCTTGCGTAGATCTAGTTTTTCACAAAAAAGACCTCCAGTGTTGTATCTGCAGGGCTTGATTTCTGCGCTGAATCATCTTCTGCGTGCGCCTTGCATCTCTTAGGTCAATGTGCGACTTTGTGCGTCTGTCTCAACGCTCTGCCCTCCGCCGAAGAGATCGCAGTCATAATTCGCTGTCGAAATCGGTGCAGTTTGCAACTAGGTTGAATGAGCAGGTTGCGTTTTCCCCATGACCAGTTTAATTTTTTCTTTAAAACCTGTGCAGGCATCATCTGTTAGGCTTTAAAAACTGTCCACTCAATGCGCCGCATACGTTTGGCTAGGGGGGGGGGGGGGGGGGGGCATGGTCACTGCCTTGAGTTTCTCTGAAAACCACTGTACACCGCTGATAAAGCATTCCGAAATGAATGTCAAGTCCAAGCAGCTGCTGTAAGTCACTCCACATGTATAAGTTGGAGTTCTGTTGTTAAGGCACTGAAAGCCATGGTCAGAGGCGAAGCACACGAGCTTTCATCCCTAAGATTCATTCTAACACTTCCCCACGTAGTGTAGGAAGCATTGAAATCCCCTATAATTATCCACGGCCCTGATGTGACTTCCATCAAATCACTCAACCTTTTGGCGTGAAAGCGGCTTGATGGCGCCAAGTACACAGCCACAGGCGTAAACGTGAGTTCCCGGCTCTTCACGGTCAAGCATACTGATTCTATTCGTTGAAGGAACCGAATGAAGCCCATATGTAAGTTCACGTCGAATGTGTTGCGTGTTTGCGATGCAAATTCCTCACAACTGAATATTCGCAAATTTTTTGTTAGATTCGGTTCACAAATAACCAAAATGAGGAAGTGATATTTGTAAACATATTGCCGAATATCTGAAATTCGGTACTGGAGTCCGCGGGAATTCTATTGAAAAAAAAAAAAAAAGCTTGCTTAACTTTCTTTTGAAAAGTTATATCCGGCGGAGCCATGATGCCTTCTACTGTATACAGCCGCGTACTTGCAGTGCGTTGTGTGCTGCTGGCATGCGCAGGCCGGAAAGCAGAGCACGCATGCCCACGTTCCGAGCATGCTTTTTGGCTGGATCAATCGTAGACGTTGGACACTTGGATGGCGGCAACGTTCCTGCCCCGGTGGGTGTACAAGCTTCGGTAGTGGTGGCCAAGTTTTTTTCTGGCGCAGCAGGTCCCTCGTCATCAGACGTCGGGTTCACTTGGTTTAGTTGGGGGGGGGGGGGGGGGGGGGGGTCCGGTAAACTGGTATACGTCTACGTTAGTTCGTCTCCACCCTGCTAAAAGTCGCGTAGCCGCGGTTGCCCCCCCCCCCCCCCCCCCCTTCATCAATGCGCGTGCGCAGGAGATGTCCGGTAAACACGTATACGTCTACGTTAGTATGCCTCCGGCAAGCTTAATCTTTCTATTGTTTGGAAATGGCAAGAGCAACATTTCGCTGCGCCTATGCTTCACCCATGTACAATAAGAGGTACCATTTCGTCTTGGTCGCCTCGCCCGGAACATGGTCTGAAATGCAAAAAAAAAAATAATAATAATAAGCCGCGATTCAAGCCAAACTAACAAAAATTATATCGTAATTCATCCCTGTGCGTTCAGATCCACGTCCGCGTGCACAAATGCAGCCCTGCGCGCATGGCCCGCCTAACCAGAGGCTGATGGTGGAGTTATAGCGCCCGCCGACGCTATAAAGCGGAGGCGCTGAGATCTGTGTTAGAGGAAAATAAAGATGTACAGCGCGTGCTCGGAGCGTAGGCATGGCACGGGCTGTTCAGAATGAGAAGCATGCCACGCCTGGTCATCTTGCTCTGCTGCTCCAACGCAACAGTGGTGACTCCGGCCTAAGAAATGACAGAGCCCAGCAACTTACCACCCTCAGGCGACCTTCCGCCTGACGCTACCTTGCGCCAACGGGACGTCGCAGCTCTCCAGCTCCGCCTACCAGATTCTGGCCCAAGTGTGCGCAGATCTGGTTCGCCCAAGTGGAAGCCATCTTCGATCTGCACCACATCACCTCGGAGGCATCTCGGTTTCGTCATTTACTTTTCAACCTGCCTCCTGAAGTGGCTCAAGAGGTGGCGGACATTATCGCTGGACCCTTGGGCGATGCCCCGTACCAGCGACTAAAGTAGGGCCTTCTGGACCGCACGACGGCGTCCGAGAGTGCGCGCTTCCAGCAGCTGCTCACCTACGAAGAGCTTGGAGACCGCCGCCCCACCCAGCGACTCACTAGCATGCGGCAGCTTCTGGGCGAAAGCAACGCCGACTCGAATGGCGCACAGTTGAGGCAGCTCTTCCTTCAACGCTTGCCGCAGTCCATCCGCCTCATCTTGGCTGCTGCGGGGGACTTGACCCTTGACCGCCTCGCCCAGTTCGCTGATCGAGTCCACGACGCGACTTCTCCTTCCGTCGCTGCCCTCTCTTCTGCATTGGAGACCTCCGTCATTTCACGGTTAGAGGCCCGGATCGATCAGCTGGCCGGCCGCTTCTATAAATGCCCTTCGGACATCCTCTCATGCTCAGCATGGTTTCTCAACACCTCGTCGCCGTTCGTCTTCACCGAGCAGTCCGCACTCGTCCAATCCTCGCAGTCCGCGTCTCTGCTGGTATCACCGAACTTTCCAGCACCGCGCCCGCCAGTGCACTCCACCATGCAACTGGTCGGGAAACGCGGAGCGAGATCATGCACTGACGGCGGCGTGTGACCTCGCTCTTCAACCTGGCCGCCTTTTCGTCGCCATGGACCGCATTTCTGGCCTGCACTTCCTCGTCGACACTGGTGCCGAAGTCAGCGTACTGCCGTCCTCCAAGGCCGACCGTGCTTCCAAGTCACATGGGCCTATTCTCCGTGCGGCCAACTCAACCTCCATCGCAACGTATGGTCTCCGATCCCTCACTCTGGACATTTCGATGGGTCTTCATCGTCGCTGATCTACAGCAACCCATCCTTGGATCCGACTTCCTGACGCATTTTGATCTGGACGTCAGCATGCGTCGCCATCGACTCATTGACAGCAAGACACGCCTTTCCATCATTGGCGTTATATAGGCTGTCGCTTCCACTGGCATCCGAACTCCGATTCCGTCATGCCCGTACGCCCAAGTCTTCACAGACTTTCCCGATGTCACAAGGCCTTGTAATCTTCATCAGCCACCCAAGCACGGTATAACCCACCACATTGTCACGTGTGGTCCACCTGTCGCAGATCGTCCGCGCCGCCTCTTCAGTGAGCGTCTGGCTATTGCAAAACGGGAATTCGACCACATGCTCCAGCTGGGTATTATTCGCCCTTCATCCAGCGCTTGGGCTTCACCACTCCATCTGGTGCCCAAAGAAGAACTGGGTGACTGGCGTCCGTGCGGCGACTACCGGGCTCTCAACGCTCACACGGTGCACGACAGCTATCCCATTCCACACATCCAAGACTTCAATGGACATCTGGAAGGCTGCAAGATCTTTAGTAAAGTGGACCTTGCCAAGGCGTACCACCAAATCCCTGTTAAGCCGGCCGATATTCCGAAGACGGCTATCACTACACCCTTCGGACTGTTTGAGTACGTGCGCATGCCATTTGGGCTACGCAACGCAGCTGAAACTTTCCAAAGATTGATTGCTGAAGTGACGCGTGGACTCCCGGCGGTATTTGCCTACATCGACGACATCCTCATCGCGAGTCGTTCTCCCCAGGATCACGAGCGTCACCTCCGGGAACACTTTCAACGCCTCCAAGAGTTTGGCTTGGTCGTCAATGCCCAGAAATGTGTTTTCGGCTCTTCGGAGCTCGAGTTCTTGGGCCACCACATCTCGGCGCAGGGAATTCGTCCATTGCCTTCTCACGTCCAGACTGTTAAGGACTTTCCAGCACCCACTAGCCTACGCAAGCTCCGTGAGTTCCTGGGCCTAGTGAATTTTTCACGGCGCTTTAATCCGCACTGCGCCGAGCTTCTTCACCCCCTGACTGACTTTCTCCGCACCACCAAGGCCTCATCCTCCGCGATTTCCTGGTCTCCCGAAGCTCAGGCCGCTTTCACGGCTGCAAAACAAGCCCTCGCCGATTCAGTCGTCCTCATCCACCCTAGGACTTCCGCGTCCACTCGCATCATGATGGATGCTTCTAACGTGGCCATTGGTGCGGTTCTACAGCAGCAGATCGACTCCGAGTGACACCCACTGGGTTTCTTTTCTCGGAAGCTCCAGCCTGCCGAGACTCACTACAGCGTATTTGGCCGTGAGCTGCTTACCATCTACTCCACCATCCAGCCCTATCGTCACTTCTTGGAGGGCCAGCCATTTTACGTTCTCACGGACCATAAGCCTCTGGTGTATGTGTTCCGTACGAACTCTTCGAAGTACTTCGCCCGTGAACTTCGTCAGCTGGCCTACATATCGGAGTTCACAACCGATATTCGACATATCAAAGGCACCGACAACGAGGCAGCTGACGCACTTTCATGCATTACCACCATCGGCGTGTCTTCACCTGCTGTGGACTGGCAATCTCTGGCCCGGGCGCAGCTTGAAGACCCTGAACTACAAGCCCTGCGTGCCCATCCCCGAGCCCTCCGTCTGCAGCTCAGGCCTCATCCGTTTGTACCCGGATCGCTCTGGTGCGACATATCATTGGCTCTACCGCGACCGTTCATCCCGGAGGCCTTTCATTGTGCCATTTTCCATTCCCTCCACGACATCTGCCATCCTAGCATTCGAGCCACGCAGCGCCTCGTTACCCAGCGGTACGTCTGGCCGAACATTAACACCGACGTTCGCCAGTGGGCCCGCTCGTGCCTTGCTTGCCAGACCGCCAAAGTGACACGCCATACCAAGGCTCCCCTTCAGTCTTTCCTGCCGCCTGGATCGCGCTTTGACCATATTAATCTTGATTTGGTTGGACCGCTTCCCCCCTCTCAGGGCTGCAAGTATATTCTGACGATGGTTGACCGCTTCACCCATTGGTCCGAAGCAGTGCCAATTTCGGACATTACTGCGCAAACAGTTGCCAGAGCTTTCGTTTCAGCGTGGGTTTCCCGCTTCAGCTGCTGCGGCATTGTTACCACGGCTCGCGGCCGCCAGTTCAAATGTGCCCTTTTCACCTCGCTCACACTGCTACCCGGCACTAAACACTGCCGCACCACATCATGCCATCCCTGTGCCAACGGCATGGTCGAGCGGCTCCATCGCCAGCTCAAGGCTGCCCTCACTGCGCACCTGGATCGCGAGCACTGGGTCAACCACCTCCCTATGGTGCTCCTAGGCCTACGTGCCGTCCTGCGGCGTGACCTTGGCTGTTCGGCGGCCGAACTCGTCTTTGGTACATCCCTGCGGCTTCCCGGAGAGTTGTTCGTATCTTCGGCTCCCTCGTCCCAGTCCCTACAATACCTTCATCGCCTACAAGACTGTCTTCAGCATCTGCGCCAAGTGCCGCCTCGCTCATCTGCCCATCAAGTCTTTGTGCACCCAGACCTTGCTTCCTCGACGCATGTGTTTCTCAGGCGAGACTCTGTAAAGGCGCCTCTTACCCCCTCATACGACGGCTCGTACCGCGTCCTCAACAAGACGACAAAGTCAGCGACAATCTTGCTGGATGGTCGTGAAGAGGTCGTCTCTCTAGATCGCCTCAAACCCGCGTACCTCGAGACACCTCCCCAGGAGCTCCCCTCAGATGTTCCCGGCATATCTGCAGACCTGCTTGCCGCCGTGGCACCCCCATCTCTGCCCCATCGGCGCGTACATTTCACCAGCGGAGGCACTGAGATCAGTGTTAAGAAAATAAAGATGTACAGCGCGTGCTCGGAGCTGCCATGCTGGTCATCTTGCTCTGGTGCTCCATCGCAACAGAGTCACAGTGCGTGGAGTGTAGCATTAGTAGTACCGTGAAAATAAACGGCCATCAGGCTGAGCCATGTCATACGAGGAAAACCTGGCGCGAATTTTGAATACATGCAGAAAATACACTACGCTTTCAGAGCATGCAAAATGCAAACCACCGGATCGATATAAATAAGGAAAGAAAACGGGAGGAAATGCTGCGAACGAAATTTCAGTAGCTATATTTTTTTTTTCTTTTTCAGGAGACTGCAAGGAACAGTAAGATATTTAAAAGTGTGAATTTTCTCGATATTTACCTATGCTTTGTGAAAAATGAAAGGTTGATTAAAAATTGGGTCCACAACATTTCCTCCGTTTACGAATGAAGAAAACACTGCCTCAGACGGCTTGAAGATCCCACCAAATTTGCGCACGTTAGAACTTCTGAAAGTATGCATGTATTCTTTATGGGCGATTGCACTGATCAGCCCTCTTACAGACACACTTTTCAGCGCACATTTTTTTTTTCTGCAAAAAATTGTGGAGGTTCATTCTTGAACCATGTCCAGAGCGTTATAGCCATCACCCGGCGTCGCATTGGTCTCGGTATCCTGTCTGGCACAGTTGCAGTCTATCTCACCCGACACTACGCTCGCGGTCTCGGCCGCACTTGTCCGGATGGCGTATTTACCTAGGTTAAATGAAGGAGTGGTGCAGACGGTATTCACTGCACAGCGCGAGAGTGTGTTGCAGTATTACACGAGTCATTTAAACAATGTTCTATGTACAGTCGTGAGCAAAAGTGGTATACAACACTCAGCCGGTGACGGAGCTCGGAAAAACTGCATCCAAATGCCATCTAGCGACAGCGACACATGCATATGGATACAAATGACAACCGCCACTACTGATTCGATCCCAGATAGCTGTTGCTAGATGGCATTTAGATGCAGTGTTCCTGAGCCCTGTCACTGGTTCAGTGTTGTATACCACGTTTGCTCACGACTGTACATGAACAATATACAGATTATTAGGAAAACAGCATCAGGTCAAAACGATTGTTTCAATGTAATAAATGTTATGTTGAAGAAAAAAGCCACTATGACTTAGCTCGGCTAAGCCAGGCATGCAAGTGAAATACTTTTTATGCTTGGGTATTCTGTATTATTAAGCCAGGTTAGACTCACATAGACCTGAACCTTTAGTTTAGAGAGCGGAAGTTCGATTAAGCGCTGTCAGACGTGGTTTGCTACGTTTCAACTCCTCGTGCCTGCGAACGTCAAATTAACGCAGCCGAAGCGCTGGAAAATGGCCGAAAACGTCGGCCGGATCCAAGGACTCCAGGCAGCCGTCTAGGCGGATATGCTGTTGGATATTAAAGTTTTTACCATGCATCACCGAATCACTGGTTCCAGCGCGTGACTCCGTGGCAGTGTCTGCGAGCCTCAAGGACACCAGAACCAGGTCAAATCCACACGAAGGTGTAAAGGGCATTATGAAAGGGCAGGTCCCAGATGGGCAGCGGGGGCGGTGAAGGAAAAGGGTAGGCAGGGGACTAGAAGATGGTGTGGCATGGTGTCAGGAAATGTTGCATATTTGTGGAGGCGCCGGTCACGGCCGCTCAATGGAGGCGCCAAGTGCGCCTCCATTGAGCGGCCGTGTCGGAGCCGAGTTTGCTCGCTCCTGCTAGGCCAGTAAAGCTTTCGCTTTAAAAATTGCACAGGGCTCGAAACCCAGCCGCGGCAATGTTTTTTTCTTTTTCATAATTTCGTTACAACCGAGGTCACTTGTCACGCGCTGTTGCTATTCAATAGATTTGCGCATTTGGCACGCGCTGTTGCTAGTCAATAGATTTGCGCCGTTGCCACGACGACCGCCAGTTTTAGCACATTTCGGAATAACGCGACCGTGACAACGTGAGCTGGAGAGCTAACGCTCTGAAATATTGAAGCGGAAGTTTCACTACGGCAGCCAACTTAAGCCATAGCCTCGGTGAATGCCTGAAACAGCGCCAACTCGGGCCTCTCCTTTCATGTGGGAGGGTGACATTAGAATAAGCCTGCCATGACATTTGAATTCACATTACCCCTATGCCACGGGCAAGAGCTGCCATCTTGGGTCGCTCCTTTCATATGGGAGGGAAATATCAGAATCAGCCTGCCAGAACCCTCTGCATTCACGTTATCCCCAGGACACGCAGGCACGTCCAAGTATGTGGCTTGGTTAAAGCAGGACTATATATGAGGGCTGGTAGCTTACGCTCTCGCGTCCTACCCTTAAAGGCTGAGCTTAAGTGTCCCCAATAATGTAGCGCCCTACACTGATAGGGCATGATAGGGGAATAATGTAGCAGGCAAAAGAAGCTTCCGCTTCCATACAGGTTTAATCAGAGCTAAACCACAACTATTTTTTTTTATTGCTCCAACGCTTTAAGGGCGGCATCTGGCATCTTCGAAAAAAAAAAAAAATGTTGTGGTGTAACTCTGGTTAACCCTAGTCGAATTTCGATAGCAACGACGGAAGCTTCTTTTGCCTGCTACATTATTCCCCTATCACGCCCTATCGGTGTAAGGTGCTACCTTATTGGGGACACTTAAAGGGTTCCAGAAAGGGGGGTCTGAGGTTGGTTAGATGATGTTTGCGTTATGTAGAGTACAGGCCACTGGGCATTCACGCCGCGTACAAAACCTCAAAAGCAAGCCGATAATTTACAATACAGTTTTAAAAATTGCCACGTCTGCGCTTCGCGGCGACCAGCAGCTCCGGTCTTTGGTCACATCTGGCTTATTGCGTCACCTGCTCGAGGGCTATCATTGGTTCGCCATGCCAACGTCACGCCCTACATTTACAAAAATAAAAGCGCTAGATACAATACATTTTTACTTTTTCGAAATAATTTCTCATTTCAGAAAGAAATTAAGTCATTTGCGTGTAGGTTTACTGTGCCTGGGGCGTGCGGTATCAAAAATGAATGCAGCACTTCCGGTTTTCTGTCCTGTCGTCTGCGCGTACTTCACGTGCTACTCTGCCGGCACCGCCGTTGAATCCATAGCTTCCCGACCTAAGCTCGGTGGTAAACGGCAATTTGCTACCATCACCACTAAATTTCTGTTCCGTTTTTATTCCTATTCTGTAATAAACCAAAAGGTATTCAAGGACTACGCTGCTACTTACCACTGAGCATCTGCGTCCCCGCTGTCGCCGGGAGAGTCAGGCGAGCCCGCCGACGAGTCACTGTCGTCTTCGTCGTTCTGCGCAGGATCTTTAAACGGCGTTTATTTATAAGGCTCGAAGCCTAGCTCGGCGCTCATTCGCGGAGGTCGTTCCTTGAGCTCGGGGTCCATCTCCAAAAAGCAGCGGGAACGAGACCAAAAAGACGACCGGCTGACGGGACAGCGAGCGAGCGGCAGAGCCCGCAACCCGGAAGTCAACAAACCGATCCGATCGGGACGTATATTTGTGGGCGGAGCCTGGGCCCCGCCTGTAATGTTTATGTTTTTATGGCTCGCTCCCATGCACGAATTGAGAGGGAAAAGGCAGGGGGCCATTTTTAATAGCCGCTATTTCTTGTTCTACGCAAGCTTGATTAAAAATTTTTGCGGGAGAATACCCAGTGGCCTGTACTCTACATAACGCAAGCATTATCTAACCAACCTCAGACTCCCCTTTCTGGGACTCTTTAAGCTCATCCTTTAAGAGTATGACGCGAGAGCGTAAGTTATCAGGCTGCTTCTTCTCCTTCTCATCCTCCTCCTCGGCTGTTCGTGGCCTCCGCCGGGACCACGTACTCGAAACCTGGCGCAGTATAGCTATCGCAGTAATAATTCGTTGTCTGCTTTTTCGCTGTCGCCTCTGTGGTACTGACCAAGAATATATAGTACAGCAGACGGGGGTCTCCATGTGTTCCCAAAAATGTCGCCTGTTCTGGGACAATTTCAAGAATTGCGGCGCTTCCAGTATAGCTTCTGGATTACACCAGGTGCGCGCCGCAGCACATTATAGAGTCTGTTAGGAAACGAACTTAGAAAAGCCATACCAGCCTGTGTAAATGCGATCAGAGCGGCCAACAGCAGCGCAGCCGCTTCGTTTCATCTCCAAAACTGACCGACAGCTGACCGTCGGTAAACGACTGGGTTATAGCTCGGCAGCCCGTATTCTCGGCCTGCCAACGCAGGCCCCCACGTTGGTCCTGTTGACTGCCAATTATGCTAGCTAATAGTTGGCCGAAGACTTTCAGCCAACAATCAGAAAATGGTAGGATGATTAGTCGCGGCAGCCGAACACGGCCAAAAGTACGTGCTAATCCCCAAGAAGGCACCTTTCCGAGGCATATGTTGCTTTAAAATTGCATGCGTCAAGTTCACGAAAAGTGGCAGGATTCAATAGACTATCTACAGTCTTAGTCAAAAATCCTAAAGCCAAATGCTTTTCGTCTCAGCCGCAAAATGAAGCGGTCATGGATGGCACCATAAAAACCTGAAGGGCCGTGCAATGCCATGAGATAGCTTCTTGCCGTGACAAGAAACCATTTCCCAGCATTTTAAAGGCCCTTCGGCCTTCAGTGATATGCCATCACTGCTCTATTTTGCAGCTGAGGCGAAAATCCTTTGGCTTCAGAACTCTTAGAGTAATATATTAGGCTTGTAAACTTCATGTTACAAATTTCAGTCCGCCATTTGCCCGTGACTTGAGGCTGGCTCAAAGTACTTGGCCAATTTCGTGGGCAGCTAAACACGGGCCAAAGTAAGGCTGTGGTTGGCCCTACTTTGGCCGCGGCCAAAAGTATTGAATGAGTGGTTTTATGTTCTGTTATAAACACTTAATGTTACAAAAGATGTTTTGATATGATATGAACGTTAAATAACATTTGAATAATTACTATCAAATAACATAGGAAAATATATTTCAAGCAAGGAGTCGCAATATTTTTCGCCCTTTTCTTCCAGTGAAGACGTTTTTTTTTTACTAACAGTACCTCTGAGGTGATGCATGCAGTATAGTGCACGCATACTCCCTTTATTTTGTTAGAAGCTTCCCTTACTACCATTCGCCACTATCACTCATGTGGCACCCCTCATTGGTGGTGATATAAAACCTTGACTCTGAGTTACTTGTTGAGACACGAGTTAGGAGTTGGTAGTTGGGCTGTATTGGGAAGCCCAAGTATCGCCGTCATTGTCGGTCTTTTCAAAGCGTTCAAGTTATGCACCGTCACGACTGGTGGGCCTACGCGGTGAATTTGTTATTTTCAAGAACGTTACATAAATGAGTTGCATGCATGTTACTCAGGTTTATGTTGTTTAAATGTTTATAGAAAGGCTATTCAAACTCATTTGTAACATTACTAAGCGTTAGCAAAGAAAGGAAGTTCAGGACATATTGTTCGATTATAAAAATAATTTAACATCGCTGTAATGCTTCGGTGTCACCTGGGACGTGACCGAAAATAATCTGCGACATTACGATTGTTGCTTGGGGGTATAAACCACAACTGTAAGGGCACAAGGGGGGGGGGGGGGGGGGTTCAGTTATAAATTATTTACCGCTCTTTCTTGCAACCCACGAGGCAACTCACATTTCCACAGACAGAATACACAACCAAATTTTGGTGTCCGGCGTTGGCGGCTGTGTGAAGCTTTGGTGGAGAGGATGCAAAGTGGAGGAAAGAAAATCCCCATTTCCTCTTTTAGGAACGATGAGGGAGGGAGATGGAATACGATGGAAAGCGACGAGTGGCGAGAGGGAAACCGTGGTCGTCAGTCAGAGTTGGGGCTGGGAAGAGTAGCGAGGGGTGCGGCGTGCCGCACAGTGATTGCTGAATTAGACCAGTAGAATGGGCACGACGTGTCTCACGGTGATCAGTGGAATGGATCACGCCACCCACTCGCAAGCTCGTCAGCGCCAGCATCTTATAGAGGAACGCTAACGCACACACTGCCATTTGAAACACATGGGTCACCTGTGAATTTAAGTAGTGCTAATTAGCGTCTCTTGATTAGTGCTATCAGAAAAGGCTCGGAATATTTGCAGGCTCGGACATGATGTGCAAACTGCAATGTTAAAATTAGTTCGGTAGGCTGCAAACATCGGTGATTTAACGATCTAAAGTCCTCTTGCAAACTGAGACACACAAATAAGCGCTGAAAACCCTAGCAGTAAGTTCTAATATTCTGTAAGACATACTGTACACGGATCACCAATTGTGACATTTGCCTGCTACAGCTAACTTATCTTAACCTGCTTCGGTTTCAGCAGCCGAGCTGTGGCTAAGTCGATGGTGTAGGCATGCCAATTAAATCCCTTTATCGATAAACTTCCTAATCCCAATTTGGAGCAGTGGGAGGCCATTCTGCACAGCGAGGACCCCGACCAACAATGAGGACTGGTTTGCAGGGCCCAAGCTGCGGCGCCGGCCACTGGGCTGCCGGAATAGGCGGACCACCCACAACTCCGAGAATTCCCATGCACTCAATAAAGTATTCAATCAATCAATCAATCAATCAATCAATCAATCAATCAATCAATCAATCAATCAATCAATCAACCAATCAATAAATCAATCAATCGGTCGCACGTCAAAACCGCGTCTAGGCCACATATGGGATTGAAAAACAGCGATATAATCGTTGCTCTGTCGTTTAATTCACTGCAACGCTAAACCCGGCCTACCTCAAGATATATAACTGACAAGGGTGGAAAATTGGATAAGTCGGCGTCGATTCATAATGTAAGGCAGAGCTCAAAACCATGACGACTAGTAAAGGGTAGCAGAACACACTCCACAAGCACCAGCTTCCGACTGAAAGAAACCCCATGGAAAGCGTGGATCGCTCCATTTACTTTTCTTTTTTTTTTTTTTTTGCCCAAAAGAGAGCTGGCCTTCCAAAAGGTCCTTTCACTGTTGGGCGTTACCACCTTTTCCTTCTCTTTATCTTAGTTTTAGCGAATGCACTTGTGGATACTTGTGGTTCCACTCGGGTCTCATTCGACATGGTCTTTTGGCTTTCTTTCAGTCGGAAGTTGCCGCTTGTAGTGTGTGCAAGGTAGATATACAATGGTAGCGAAGGTTCCATAGATGCCCATTGGTCCAAAAAATGGCGGCTCATGGGCACCGCCATATTGGGGGGCAACTACGTATGAGTGACGTTGAATGACGTCACGCATACGTATGTTTTTAGCGCGAATTTTAAAGTGGTCTTTTTATAGAACCCGCCTTTTCAAGCCGGTATCTCATGAAGGTTGCCTTTCAGTGCGCACCAACCTTTGCCAGTCAAATGTGCTCGAGTTCCTGCTAGTTATGGCCTTCCTAATGTGCAATTCGCAACCCAATGAAAGTTACTGGCAAAGAAGGCAGCATAGAAAGGCAGCAACACTTTCAGACGCTGGCTTACCTTGGCTGGCTAAGAATGCAATCATGCATGATTCGTAGTGAAAATCTTGGTGGAAATACTGGTGCTAGTACTTTTGAGTACAAGGTATGATGCACAAAGCACAGGCTCAAGTGCACAGTTTGCAGTACAGTGTACGGCAAGTATGGTTTTCATATTCATGGTTTATTGCAGCAACCAAACAGATACAGTGATAAAGCACACCAACAAAAAATACACGTCACAGGCAGCTCAAGCAGTAGTTTCTTTAAGCTGGCTATTCATCTTAATGGTCACAGTGCGGATAGAAAAAAGCCCTGCAGTTCCACGAACGTTGCCAGGTAGGAAATTGAAAAGCATAGAAGACAGTGCTAAGACAGCTTCAATTGAGGCAAACATGACATGACATAAGTAGGCGCATCAACACGGGTCGCAGCCTTTTTGACGACAGATACGCAGACGGTTCGGAGTGCTTGGAACAAACCTGCAAGTCTCGCAGCTGCCATGGTGTCTTCTCCAGGCTGACGTTGTGGTAGAACTGCACCCACGCTCGGCACCTGGACGTGATGCAACGTGCACGTTATTCACAATTGCGCCGTAAGGAATACTGCATACTCCAAACGCCAATGCGTCATTATTCCTGTTAATGCTAACTGCAGTAATTATATTTCCATTATATCTGAACTACGGTAGTAAATGCTCGCCCCAAGCTCTCAGCGCCTAAGAGTGCGGTTATGTACGCTCGTCCTCATGGCATGCGGGTAGCTATACTTTTCTATGGTTAAGATTGACGAGAATGAAGTGCGTTTAAAGTTACCCTAACGGTCATGCATATGCAGAATAGCAATAAGAAGACAGGCAGTAACTCCTGCTGGGTGAATTTAGTTAAAGCACCCTCAAGGCCGCGCATATACACGTGGCTGAATTTTGATACTACCAGTTGCGAGGGTCAAATTGGCTTCGCGGTGTTGGAAAACTAAACAGTGTTGTGCTCAGACTTGTCAGGCAGCACAATTGGTTTTAAATTGGCCTTACGGTCAGTGGCATGCGCGTGGTTGCTCCTGAGAGCCCGGTATCAAGTTAACGCTGGTGATAGCCGGCTGCATGAAACTCACCATAAATCAGACAAATGGTGGGCCTCTTTCGCACAGCTCAGCACTTAAAGTGTGTGCCCTGTAGTGTAGTACATAAATATCCCCGCAAAAATGAAGCCACGTGCGCACGAACTGGTTACAGAAACAGAAGCGAACAGCCCAAGGAAAGCATTCGGAGCATACCTAGAGCAGACGCCTTGTAGCAGACGACACTGACAAGAGCTCACCTGTGAAAGTCCAGCGGGAAGCGGTGTAGCTTGACACCGACGGCACTGTCCATGCTGTCGCAATGTGCCACGTCGCATCGTTTCTTCACACGCCGCAAGCTCATCTTGAAATAAAGCGCTAAGCGCTTCAAAAGAACAGCGCGAAGCGTGCAAAGACGGAAGAAGACTTCGCACTGGCCGCACGTCGAAGGAAACGACAAAAACCGAGAAAACTGCCGCAGCGGTGCGGCGGGGTGCAAATTTTACAAAACGGTGACAGAGACGCGACGCGCAAGGACGACGAAAACTTCGCAAAAGGGGCATTTTGAGACTGGCGATAAGAAACCGCTTCGTGAGCTCCCGCGGCCACTGTGGCTGGGTGCCGAAACAAGGCCTGCAAAGTCAAGCTGCAAATGCACCGCACACTCATCAACAGGGGGCGTAACAAGAACGTTGCAAAAAATTAAAAATGCGGAGTAATGTTTTGCTAAAATAGTTTACCTATTTTATAAAACGTGGCATTAAAATATTTATTTCTTTACGTTGTCTTATAGCGTTTTTATTTGTGCTTTTGAATTTCATTATCTAAGTGTTTCGGCCCCCCCAAAGTTGCTGTGCTGCTGTCGCGCTAGACCGTTTTTGGGCCCAGCCTTCGCTACCATTCTATATATACCTTGGTGTGTGTTCTGTCATTTGTTGCCATGGATTTGCGCTCCCCCTTACGTTATGACCAAATAACAGGGATCACAATAAAAGAAGATTATATAGCTTATCTTTTATTTTCACATACAACCATCACTTTGCTGAAACTGAAACCGAAACAAGCAATTTTTACGGTCATAGAGAAAAGTAATGATCTATATACTGTAATGTCTCACACATCATTAACAAGAAAAATAATGGAACCAAAATTTGATGTCTTTAATTGTTTAACACTTAAAGAAATAAAGGAAAGAACATATCGAAGCTATGTTAGAAGAACAAAGCGACATGAAAGGTCCTAGCGGCCAATTGCGAAACTAAAGTTGCTAATCGCAGCGTTAACGGCGCGAACAGTCACGGCCGGTCTCGAGGGAGAGAGCGCGAACTCTCCCTCGAGACCGGCCGTGGAACAGTGAACGCCTGCACAATTTTGAAAATTTGTGCAGTTGTGATTGGTTGCAATCGCCAGTAGTGCCGTTGTAACTCATCGATCCGAAAAGCCATTCCAATCCTTGTTGAGGCAAGGTTTCCCGCTGCAGAAGATCAGAGCGTTTTGCGTGTCTGAAAGGTGAACGATGGACCTTACCATTAGCGATGTCTTCAAAGGTAAGCGTATTTGCACTGATTTTCTTTCTGTCATCATGCTTTACATTTTTATTTGAAAACTTATGACTGGTGGTTGTGATTTTTACTAGGACTGGAAATGTTCACTTTTTATTAATCGTCCCTGTCAGTAATCGAGTTCACCGCACTTCTGAAGGTGCTATCCCACAGGCATGGAAGAAGGCAAAAGAACGAAGCGGAAATGCGAATCCCCAGTCGTCTCCCTAACGTCATGATCGGTTTTCTACCCCTTTCAAAGCATCTGGTGACGTCGCAGTGTTACCGGAAACTGAAATGAAAGTTGCTCAATAAAAGTTATGATATGCCTTGTTTTCAAAGCATAAACACCTATTTGAGGTGAAATAGCCCTGTAATGATTTTCTAGAAATATGTAGTGTTTAAAACTGGCCATACTTACTCCCAGAACAGTGAGTAAAAACCTGATGGAATGTGAGATGTTGCACAACACGGAGTTATACTCAAAATAACTCTAGAACGAAGCAGCAAATGCTGCGGGGTCGACCTGTTGTCATGTCATTACAATCAACCTCTGTGCACCTGCCATAGCCAATAATGCCTGCAAGGGGGCTGACGTCACAACGTATATCAGTGCTATTGGCTGGAGGGCTTCCTTTGCAGTACTTTTGCGGCATATTTCTTGAGTTCTGACTATAGTTCGTGTGAGCTCTGCTTGGTTTGCCAGCAGTCAAATGTCTTCTATTTTTGGCATTGTGTAAATACTTTGGAGCTGGGTCCAAAGCCTCTCCTGCTCCTGTGAATCTTACATGACCTGTAGATCTTTTTCTAAAACACAGAGCAGTAAGTGAAATTTGCTGTAATATCTTCTAAGATATGAAACAAAGAAAGGTGCGAGCTGGAACTGATATTTGTCGTTAGTGTTTTTGGCATTTTGCTATGTGCTTCCACACTGTATTTGTTTTGAAGCTTATTATAGTATGTTGTATTACCTTGCAGCTTGCACGTTGGATTGGTCTGACAACTACTTCTTGGAGCAGCATGCACTTCTAGAGGTTGTTGAAAAACTGAAGGAGCGAGCAGAATTTGTAGTCACTAATACTAACCGCCATAAACTGGAATTGGTATGTAACCTAATGAACACTAGTCTTTGTCTTCGTTTTGTTCACTTTAATTTTGTTATTTTGGAATGAACAAGTTTTTTTTTTTTTTTTAATTTTTTTTTGGCACCAACAGCATTTTAAAGAAGAGAGCATTGGTATATCAAGCACAATAGGGCTGTGGGCAGTTTGATGCTAACTGTTGGGGCCAGATGTGTGACTTTGTATTATACATATTCTGAACTGCTGCCCGCTATGATGGCTCGGTTGTTGCAGTGCTTAACTGCAGAACCTAAGGATGCGGGATCGAATTCCAGCCATGGCACCTGCTTTTGGGTGGAAGTGGCATGTTAAAAAAATATCAATGCATGTTAAAGAACCCCAGGTGGTAATAATTTCTGGAGGCTTCCATTACACTCTCCCTCATAGCCTGAGTCGCTTTGAGACATTAAACACTGTATACCATAAACCTGTATTGAACTGTGGATGCTGACCTTTAAAATGGCATTACCTTAAACTTCCTGCTGTATGCTTACAACTCGTGTAGCTTAGTGACGATCGCTGAAGCAATAACGATGTTGAAGAAACTGGGCACATACTTTGTATGGAGGTTAAAAATAACAACTATAAGTGAACCTTCTTTGTAACTGAATCAAGGCTGAGTTTACAGCCTGAAAAAAAAAAAAAAATTCATGGCTTAATATTAGCTGCAGTATCTGTGGCAGTTTTTTCTTGTGGTTTACTTTTTGTTTCTTGTAGAAAGTAATTGCCCCACCATTCCACCTTTCTTAGGGTGTTTAAAGAGTGACTAGCTAATGTGTGTGATGGCTGTAAAAATGGATGGCATGGGAACAGTATGCTTCGCTTAAGTTTTATTGATAGTCTAGTATCTGCACAGAATATTTCAGTATATGCCTTTATGTAACCGTTGTGAGCATACAGAGGCATAGTGTAGTCTTGAGGAGGAGGTTTGGTTTGGTTTGTGGGGTTTAACGTCTTAAAGCAACTCAGGCTATGGAGACGTCTTAGTGGAGGGCTACGAAAATTTAGACCACCTGGGGTTCTTTTACATGCACTGAAATCGCACAGCACATGGGCGCCTTGCTCTTCGCCTCCATCGAATAGTGGCTGCCACGGCAGGGATGCGATCCTGCATCCTTGGGCGCAGTAGTTGAGCACCCTAACCACTGCACCACCCTGGCGAGGAGGAGAATACAGGTATCTTACTTGGAGCGGAGGATGACCTAGCTCTAGGCTAGACTAGGTCCATTTGATGAATATATACTCCCCATGTCCTACTACAGATCCAGCTTTGACAACTTCAGATAATCTCCGAAAATACATGTATCTCTTTGCCAAATACATTGGGAAGGTTGATCTTTGAAACTTGTGAAGACATGTTATTGAAAGGCACTTTGCATCAAAGTCCATTTTTATTTTGGTTGCACAACTGAACAGTATTTTGAAGGTAGCAGCGTTCATATAATTCAGGCTCCCACTTTCAGAATGTAACAGTGACTTTATAAACTCGTCAGCATATCAGCAAGGGTAACTGTTCATTGTTGCGTTAATGATGTGACTGCACTTTGGGTGAACAACTGATCACTTTCAAGATGTGCTATGCTTATATATATCTCTAAAAGGCAGAATCTGATGCTTTGGCTGCACGAGAAAGATATCTTCGAGCTGAACTTGTGAGACGTTTATGCACAGACATCAAATACTCACTTGACTGCAATGAGGATCTGCAGCACGAGATGGAAGGCAGTGCTAAGGAGGTGAGCTACATTAACTCTTTATTTCACTTAATTCTGTGACAGAGGTACTGAATCATAGAGCTCCCTATATGTAACCTGATTATCTGGTCACTGTGGATGGCAGGATATTTTACTATAGTTAATCAGTAATAAGAATCTAGAAAATCGTTTGAGCACAATTTATTGGTAGCAGTTGCTTTGTATCTGTGCTTTTAAATAAATGCTTTTCAACAAAATGTGAGTGGACAAAGAGATAGTTGCATGTTAATTAGAGGTTGAATGTCACCTATAGAGAGTAGTCATTGCATGCAAGAGATTAAGACAAACCATGCCTTGATATAGCCTTTATTGGTACTTTCCTTACTATGTCTATATAAGCATGCGTCACCAGAGTCCTCTATATATAGCTTGTAATTTTGAAGTCTTCATGGGTTATTATGCCATGGTTATGTACTCAAGAAGTTAACTACACCTCAGGAGTAATTAGTTGCTTGCTGCTGAGGCACTGATTTTGATGTGGATGCAAAGTGCACAGTGTCCAGTGTTTTCTAGTGATCATGGCGGACTTCCTGATGGCTAGGTGCTTCTGCAAATGGTGCTGGTTTTGTGGCTGTGTTGGGTCTTAGGTGAGAATTTTTGGCTGTTAGTGTTGGTGAGGAGTTTGAGGATGATGGTCATGTAATCACAGCTTATTTAAACCATGAAGACCCCATAAAGCGAGGCCAGAATGTTGCCTGCTTTACCTACCAGGAACCTTTGTTTTTTACCTGTGGTTGGATTGCTGATTTTTTGTGTGTGTGTGTGTGTGATTAAAGTGTCAGAAAAATGGTGGCAGAATTATGTGCCTAACTGCAGTGTCTTTCAAGCATCGACACAGAAAGTACTACATACAAGAACAGGAAGGATGAAATGAATGGATAAGTACCTCTGTCCATTCTGTCCATTCTGCCCTTGCTGTTATCTGTGGTGTTTTCTGGGCTGATACTTAAAAAGTTTGGCAAACCAACTAGCCTAACAGCAAGCCTTCCTTGTAGTGGCCAGATAAGGAAAGGTTGCTGTTTTCCTTGAAAAGAATCCCTTGAAAAGAAAAGAAGCAGATTGCATCATAAACTGATGTCTAATTTTTTTGCACTGTTTCTTGTCATTGAGGTCAACCCCACATTGAATGAATATAACCTGGCACAGTGGCTGAGTGGTTAGGGACTGCTGATCCTGAGGACACAGGTTGGAGGTGAAGTTCAAGGCACTTGTGTACTGTGCAGCATCAGTGCACACTAAAGAACCCCAGGTGGTTGCAATTTCCTCCACTGAGATAGCCGATGTTACTTGTGGACATAAACCGAACCACATGGAATGAATGTGGTAAACAAACAGTGAAGTGTATTCAGCGGCTTTCGTTAGGCAGCTGGCATTGAAAATATACCAGCTGCCACCAATCTGTATCGCCTGGATATTAGTGCCTATCGTTCACAAAGCTAAAGCAGTAATGGAAGCGAGTCAGCTGCAGTTAGAATGCTGCATCTCTGTTCACTGTTACTTGTGGACATAAACCGAACCACATGGAATGAATGTGGTAAACAAACAGTGAAGTGTATTCAGCGGCTTTCGTTAGGCAGCTGGCATTGAAAATATACCAGCTGCCACCAATCTGTATCGCCTGGATATTAGTGCCTATCGTTCACAAAGCTAAAGCAGTAATGGAAGCGAGTCAGCTGCAGTTAGAATGCTGCATCTCTGTTCACTGCACAAATTTTGTCATAAAAGTTAGTTCTATGTGGGCTGCCCTTTACAGGCAATAGGATTTGAGCCAATACGAGCAGCTGTCTGGACAGACATTCCAAGCTAGCAAGCCATTGCTGAAGTTGAACAATTGTGAACAAAAGTTTGCTCATGCAGTCACGTTATTCATTGGCTTGTTCATTCACATTAGCATCGTCAAACTTGTATGGCTGCATTTCTACTGAAGTGAAGCCACCTCACTACTGAAGTAGCTGTCTTGGTGAATACCTGACATTTTAGCAGAGGGCTTTTTTCTTACGTTATGTGTATACTCCTTTGTGTTATAGGGTTCAGTGCTGAGAGATCCACCTTTTGGAGAGATACATGCAGGCCTTTGTTGCTGCAATAATTTTCACATGCATATCTTTCTCTTTGCATGCACTTCGAATGTCATTGGCACAGTATCAAGTTGCTTCAAGTATTCATTATAGGCACTTTCAAGTGTATGTTTTCAGCCTAGTATGTTAGCTTTGGTGCGGTAAGGTGCCTGGAATATTGTTAGCCTGTTTTTCCTTTTTTTGTCATATTGTTAACGTGACAGCATTAAAGGCTCTGTTCTACAGAAAACCAGTTGTCAGCATCGTTGGCTGCGATGGTGTTAATGCTGTGATAAAAAAATCCTGGGCATCCATCTGGCAGGTGGTAGTTGGCAAGTGACATGGCCAGGCACTGATTAGTTGGCGAATTGTGTGACGTCACGAGGTCACATGATGCGGCTGATTCTGCAGATGCCGGTGAGGTTGGAATCAAACCCTTTGAAACCCTTGAATTCCGAGCCAGACATGCTACTCCTTGGCCATACAGGCAGGTTTTTACTGCTTGGCTAAAGCAGGGTTTTATATCTGTGTCAGGTTGTCTGTCACGTAATGTGGTTAAATAAAGTAGATGAGCAATAGGTGTCTCATCACTCATCACTTCTATGCAGAAGCTTAGCGCTGCTGATATCAGTGATGGTGGTAAAAAATGATGTTTCTCCTCAGTCCTCTCAACTCATACACTTTAACACACCAGAAAAGGTAAAGAAAACAGCGTGGGGACTAGCCCGCCCATGATGTCATGCAACATGAACTGGAGGGCTAGTTGGTCTGACATCTTCAAGTGGTGCAGCGCAACGGCACGAAGCCTAGATAACGTCATCAGCGACTTCTGGTTGTTGCGCCAGTTTTCCTGAGTGTGGGTTATCTTCCTCTCATACATTTGCCAATTACTGCCTTCCTTCTCCTTCTCGTATGCATTGTCTACAGTATTGGACACAGAGCTCAGAGCGTGACTGCCGCTGGCAGAAAGATGTGGCAGCAGTGAATTGGAACCATGTCGGCGATGTCATGGGCCTCGCTTGCGCATGCCTTAGGGACTCACGCAGCAACATGAGCAGATTACTTTCACAGCTACTAGAAGTGTGGCTGTCATGGCTACAGTGAAGAGAGCTTTCGGCAGCCTGTCACTCGCCATTACCTCACCATACTTGTGACATCTACCTTGACAGAGAATAGTTCTAAAAACCATAACTACTTGCTGATCAATCGGACTGTGAATTTCAACAAGCAGACTATTTAAGCATTAATAATAAATCACTGGCTTTTAAACGCTTTGAGCCTTTGAACAGATTTTCTGGTCCCTTTAATGCATTAGAGATTAAGCGAGCAGCAGAGTGCATATATATGAATGAAGATCCGCAAATGGAGCCCCAGATGGAAGCCATTAACACTGTTACACAGCTTAAGTGTCCTCTAGGATTCTTCCTTTAGGCTATGGTTTATGTAGACAAGTTTTGCAAGTACCAAGTTTATTGAGGTGCCAAATCTGCTCTTTCATTCCAGTTTCTAGAACAATTCAAAGACCTCAAGAATCAACTTTTTCTTGCCGAATCTCCCTTAAGAAGCCTTCTGCTACCAATTCAGCTTACATTTACACAGGCAAGTTTATTTTGTGTCCACTTTTATAAACCTGAGTATCTCAAGGTTTATGCGAAAAAAGATGTTAATTGGAATCAATGCCTTTTATTTATTTTTTTCTTTCAGGAATTCATGGCAGCAATGGAGGGTCTGCTGCTAAAAGAACTCTTGAATCGCAAATCAGAACTGTTAGAACAACTGGGTTTGTACTGAACTCTGGCTAATTATCATAGTCACCAATACCATCATCTGATTTTTCTTCTGTGGGACAAAGGCCTCATCCCATAGATTTTAAATTAGCCCTGTTGTAAGGCAGTTGTGACCACAGTGGAAAGACATGACAGAATTTTTTTGTGTCCCAAGTTGCGTCAGAATCGGTAGAAATGGAAAGAGTGAATGCGTGGACTGCACAATCTTGCAGCGAGGAATTCAGGAAAATAAACATGTACCCTAAAGATTGCATGAATTTTAAACTGAGAGATAAATGGCAGTCGTCGACATGGAATGGCTAAATAAATAGTAAACTGCAGCTGGTCTGAGTTCATTCAGAGCTCTTCACTACGGCGTCCCTCATAGCCTGTTTGTCGCCTCAGGAACTGAACTATTGGTTATCATTTCTTACTAATATCCTTATCTGCTTGGGAAATTGCTGCAATGCTCTTGCTGGCTGTCCTACCTGGATGCACTGCAATTCATGCATAGCCTCCTTGGCTAAAAGAGAATATCAGATAAGAACCTGGACTGTTGCACATTTTATGGCATAAGCTCTACTACTCGGGGTGCAACTTCAGGTTTTGCCTCGCTGGTTCCAAATTACCTTGACCTAATTAAGTGTAAATGCAAGACAGATATTCCGTATTCCTTTTCCCAAAAACCAATTTCAGCAAAAAAAAAAAAATCGGAAGGAAAATGAGGTGTTAAAGGTGCTATTGCGTCTAGTCTTAAGGTGAAGGTTGATTGTCTCCCTAATTAAAACCGTCAGACCATGTACAACATTGATAAACTGTGCAAAAGCATGCTTAACAGAACGTTTGGTCATAAACTAGGTTCAAGCCATGCTTTAACTCCACCATTTCTTTTCCTGATATCTGGTAGACTTTTTTTTCTTTGTGACAAATTCATTCTTGCTTTTTTTTTTTTAAACTTGGCTCATTGCAGACTTCATGATGCTGTGGCCACTACTTTTCACTTTGCCTAACACCTTCATATTCAGCATGATTCTGCACAGTGCCAAGTTTGCAACACAATCTGAATTATATAACTTTTAGCCTTTGTAGTAAGGTTTTCTTATATACCCACTTCCACTTGTTAGGTTGTGGAAGAACAGGTCACCATTCTTTGATTACCTTTTCCTCACAAATCCTTGTATTGTTATTTCTGGCACCTTTGCCACTATTTCCACCTATGTGCTTGCCTGCTTCTGTACTTTTGTCTTGAAGTAATTAATTAGTAATACCTCATTTTTGCTTTCTTCATTAGTAATTTGGCACGTTCTTAGAATTCATCTGTCTCATTGTAATTTACATTAGTGCCTGGGCCTGCACTACTATCTGTTTGTACCTTTTATTAACATATTGCTAGAAACTGCAATCTTTTCAGTAATGCTGAGAAATCTCTCTTTTTCTTGCTATTTTGTAGGTTGGCATATTATACCTTGTGTTGCCTCTTGTCAGGTAGGCTTTGTAGCAAAAGATGCGCTATTTCCTACAGAGGGATGTAATGAGGAGAACTCAGTGAGCCTTTTAAAAATTGCAAGTTTTATTTTTTTACACGAACGTTGTTAGCCTGAACAGCTAACATGAGCCTCGCAATATTACGGCCACCTCAGCCATCTCGCGAGTTGTGCAAATGGCGTTTTGGAATGCAGCTAATTGGAAAATTCTGGGCAAAAGGGTTTAGTCCACAACTAAGGCCCAAATTCAGCTTTTTATTTAGCAGCGGTGCATTGTGATTTGCGAATGTACAATTCCTGGCAAATCATGATTGTCAACAAGGAACCTAATTGCAAGGCAATTTTGGAATTTAAGTAACACAAAAGATATTTTGTGACTTTCAAATCAAGTGTACACAAAACTTAAGAAGCTTTTTTTCTTGTGTCAAGGTGACATTTGTAGTTCAACTTTGAAAGAATCAGTTCTTTCAAAACAGATGGCATGTGGTGCCATGATGAACTCAATTTTCAAACTGGAACAAGAATATGTTGACTGTGAGTCAGAATTTCAAAAGGTGTGTATGTAGTTTTTTTTTGCGTGTGTGTGTGTGCATGCATATATGTGCACACACATGCATGTGTGCTTGCAACTGTAAAAAGACCCCTGCAGTCTGCATTTACAGCATAAGTGTAGGTAACTACTGCCGTAAAAGCAAAGGCAGAGTGTTAAGAGTCGATCAAAATATTTTGGAGAACTCCAGATTAGTTTTAATCCTCAGGGTTCTTTCAAATATGCTAAAATCTCATCATAGGGGAATTCACATGCTGTGACCCCCTTGCCCTAAGTGAAGGGGGGGTCAGAACTCCCAAGTCCTCTCCAAGATTTACACTGCTGCATGCGATACTTTAGGGGACATACACGTTGAAAAATGGCAGTTTGGTATTTAAATGGCCAGGTGGTTTATCTTAGGGCTAATCACAAATTATTGTGGGCTAGCATGGTTAGGCTGCTTGCTTGATTTGAGCTGGCTTACCTCGCTTGATATATCATACAATGTATGCTGCCCAATTTGGCAGGAGCAACACAGACAAAAGGCCCCACTTAACCAAGCTGTGTGACTGTGCCTGCTTGCATGTCTGACTCAGGGCTCCAAGGGGCCTGATGGTTTATATTCCAATCTCATAAAAGATGCCCAAATTGGCAGCTCCTACCAATTTGGTCTCATAACATCACACAGCTTGCCAGCCAATCAGTGCCCGGCTGTGCCTCCTGCCAACTACCACCTGCCAGAGCCATGCCTGTGATTTTTTACGCGAAGTGCTGATGCCGGATTTTCCAGAGAACGGATTTTTAATGTTATTGCACTAAAATGGCGCTTGCTAAAGGAATAACAATAATTTGCTCTTTTGTGCACGGTGTTATGTTAGAGACAAGACAAACTTTTTTTTGAACTATAAGTGGTACAGTCTTCATTCACTTAGCATTAATATTAGGAAAACAAAGTTTTTGAGGAGCATGTTTCCTTAAGTGCACGTAATCTGTGAGGCTTTCATTTCGGTGGCCTTGGTGCCTGAAACTTTCCTATAATGAATATTATTGAAAAACTGCTTTCTAATAAATGTTGTTAAATAACTCGTGCTGGTATAATGTGATGCCCAGTTAGTAGACAAATGCGACATTTACCATGATGCGTCATGTTCCCCTTGCTAGTATTGAAAAATATTTCAAGAAATGGAAGTCATAATTAGCACTGATAGTGCATGTGCTGCCAGTTAAAATTTAGAAGACTAAATCACATATATAGTATTTGTTTTTGTGCAATGATGGGTGCCCTCGGTATCTGACAGCTAGTGCTGTAAATCCTTGTTGCAATGGGGTCAGTAGGGTGGCAAAAAGTTTTTGACTGAGCAATATTTTCCTTAAACTGCAGTGGCTTTAATGGACTTATAACTGCACACTCTTGTTTCTCTACCGTGGCGGCCGCTGGGGGCACCTGGCAGTGTCCAGATTCGGATGTCCAGTTTCTGTTTTCTTTTCGAGGTTCTGTTCGCTTGTCCTGCGCCGCCTCCTTGCTATCTTCCTCGGTGATTGTGTTTGTAGACGAATGTGCAAAGTGCACTTCGACTCAGAGAAGGCACGTTAAACAAATTTGGGGTAAACAGGTATTCATCGCTAACTTCATGATAGCACTTTTTTTAGGTGCAAAAAGAATACTTGTAGTAGCTGGCATATGCTCTCTCCAGCCTCTCTACTGCAATTCCTACTACTATACAATGCCATACTATCTTAATCTACATACTGTGTCTTCCGATTTGGCAGAACTAGATGAATTTATGCATATGATCATAAGCAAGAAGCAAACAATCAACATTTGTCCTCTGTTCAAACCTTAGGTTTGTCGGCTGGGCAGAGTCGACATACAGTGCCTTTGAATAGTCTAGGCATGCACACTCGTTGAGATATTTACAAACTGAGTAAAGCGATGACATGATTATATAGAATCAAGTTTTTGTTGTTAGGCATGCTGCAGTTAGAGTTGCAGAGAGTTTGGAAGGTAACTTTGGTATCTGGGGTGGGGGGGGGTATGACATTTCTGTGTTTTAGGGCTACTTGAAATGTAAAAAAAAATCAATAAAAATCAAAATTTAAAAATTGGGATGCTGTGAGCATGTTTTTTTATAAAATACATGCTGCATTATTTGACCATTTTTTGTCAGAATGATGGCCTCTTTCAGCTTTCCTCTGTAATGAGAGCTGTACAACCCTAGCTTCGACTAATCTCGTACACTATTTTTTATTAGGTGTGTGAAGATTATCTGACCCTAGCCTTGTCAATGCCTGTGCTGGATGAAAAGCAGCATAACCTTTTTAAGACCTGCGAAGAGATCTTCGGCTACTATTTTTTCATCAAGTAAGTCTGCTGAGAAAGCATGTTTAGCAGCTGGCTGAACTGCCTTTCTGTGCATTTGCGGGGAAATATTAGAGATAAGCATCAGGTGTAAAATGGGCTGTTTATGGCCAGGGCTTCGTTCTACTTTCATTCTTGCTCACAGGGCATAACTGTCTTCATAAAATTTTGGAAGTATTGATAGTAAACTCTATTGTACAATTCTGTAGCATGTGAAGCGCTGGGCTTTATTTTTGTCCCCCTATTTTCTCTGGTTGTGTGCTGCATCTAGCATTGTGAATCTAGAAAGCTTGTTCCGTAATAAATTTTCAAATTTTGGACAGTCACTCTAAATAAGGTTACTTAAACAGTTTGGCAACAGTTCACATGAGCATTTTCCGAGAAAAAGCACAAACCACGAATGGCTTATGGAGAGCGACCTGTTCATCCGGAACTGTACTAGCGCATTGGATTTTTTTTTTTTTTTAGTTTGCCGATATGCCAGTATGGTCCCCATGTTGCTGTCGTGCTACCTGCCTTCATGCTTTTTGTGCCTATGTTTACCACTGTTTGGTTGTGGTAAGCTGTGAGTGCATACTTCACACGTGGTAATCCATTGTGCTGAGGTTAACGTGCTCTGATATTGGGCCTGAGCTCTCAGTTTTATCAAACTGTGTAGTCATAACTATTTGAATGCGCCTAATAACACACGGCTCACAATGGCTTTCTGTCTTATTGTCTTCTCTGGTAATGTGCGATTTTTTTGCCACTTTCAAATAGTTTCATTGAACAGATACCAACTCGCCCAACAAGAAGACCTGATGCTTTCCCTGTCTATAAGACTGCACAGTGGCAGCAACTTTTTACTCTAGTTTCTTGTGCCTTTTGTGCTGGACCGGTAGCTCAGTGTGATCTCTAGGCAATTGGAAGGAAAACTAATGAACAAATATATACTGAGAAATTTTGTTTAATGTTTACAGAATTTGTTTTGAAAACTATGAGAGAACGTTTGTGCAGCCTATGCAGGTGGATTGTACAGCAAGGCAGACATTATGTATGAAATAGAGCTCAGTAATTAGACAGTTGACAATAATTAGCCAATCAACCTATTTAATTTAGATTTTAGGGTACAAGATTGTATTGCAAAAATGCTCGTCCAAAACATTGAAGGTGAGCCCAATTTTGTATTTTTTATCAGCCGTCGAAAATGCACAATGTCAAAAATGCACATTTAAAAGCTCGTTGCGTTGGCTTTCCTGCATTGAAAATGTATAAAATGCTGTTGCCGCACTTGTCATCCTGGCTTCTTCAGCACCATCAGGTACACAAACAGAACCTGTATTCGATGCAAAAGAAATATGAGAGATGCCATTTTATATGTGTGAAATATGGGAAAGCCAGTGCTTCGAGCTTTCAACTGTTTTTTTTTTATGTTTTATATATTGAACCACATTGCCGATCAAGAAGGTGTAAAAACTGGGTTCACATCTGATACCGATGGCCTTCAATTTCACAATATAACCTTTGCCCCTAAAAATAGAAAATAACAAAATGAATTTAGTAATCTGCTTTATCTCAATTATTAAATTCAGTCACATACATGATGTCCACGTTGCTGTACAAACAGCCTGCAGAGACCACACCGAGGTATTTTTCTAAAATAAAAATGAAAAAGAAACTTTTATAGAGGCAGGAGAAATAACAGAATGGTATTTAAAATGCTGGAACTTTGTTCAGATTGAAAAGTGCATCCGGAGTCGCCAGCTGTATGTATTGCTGTCACTATAGCACTTTACAGCATCGCTAAAAACTTGATGGAGTTTAGGTTATTGGAGTGAAATTTTTGTTTTTAGCCTTAATTCCAAGGAAGATGCTGACACGCAAGTTCTCATGCTAATAAGATCAGAGCCGTTTGCCATGCAGCCGTCAGTTCATACCTTGAATACCAACATAAAACTGCAGCAAAACAGTTTTTCTTAAAGGCAGTACCACCATTGCCCTGCCGCAGTGAGTTGGTGGTTAGGGCACTATCCTACTGCACCATTACAAAGCTTAATTGTTTATAATTGAATTTCTTTCACTTGTTTTAATTTCAACAACTGAGTGACTGGCGTGATCTCAAAGTTGTGAGGGATAAAAAAATTGCAATATAATCACTGGTTCCTTACTCATTGCAATTCTGGCTCACGGGGCAGGCTAGCTTTATCGTTGCAGTGAACCAAACTATGAAGAAGTGATGGTATTGCAGTTTCTTTATCCCTCACATGCCCTAAATGCAATTTTGACTCGTCATAACCATTGCTGGGCTGTTCAAATGGAAACAAGTGAACAAAAAAAAATTTGAATTATAAAATATTTACTGGTTCTAGGGGAATACTATAGTGTAATCCATGTACAGTAATGTCTTATGCATCATTCAGAAGAAGAAAGAATAGAACCAAAAGTTGGTGTCTAAAATCAACACATTCAAATTTTTGCCCAGTGGGGCTAGTATTCCTTTCGCAGGAAAAGGGGAGTAGTGGGCATGTGGTCAAACCGGCACTTCAGACAATTGCAAGTGTCCCGTCGCCGCATAGTTTTGTTTTCTGATTTTTGCTACACCAGCCCGTAGCAGTAGTGGCTATTGACAGTGCATTGATGAGCCAAGCCCAGCGGTGCGCCATCTTGCACTCTGGTTGGCGTGTTGGTCATTTTTTTCCTTTTTTTCATTTCTTTCCAAACGTGTGTTCCCCTTGGGAAGTCCACATGGGTCTTCTTGTGTGCAAAAAATGTGCGCTCATCACGTGTTGATCATGTTTGTGTGGTGAAGCCAGCCTTAATCACCGCATTGCACCCGTGATGGAGGCCATGGTAGGCCTTACTGTTTTAATGTTTAAGCATTTCTTGTCTCACGAGCGGCATCACTAGAGTGTGTTGGCACTGTCATGTGTTGGCACTGTCATAAGAGCATGTCTGCATGAACCGACACTTAAGGTAAAAGAAATCATGTCCATGTGAGGAATAGAACCACAATCCTGTGTCCTAGCTAAGCACATTAACCACTACTCTACGCTGACATAAGGTCAGTGGAGAGCATTGAGGGAGCTAAGCAAATAAAAACAGTTAAAAAGAACATTTAATGAGTGTGAATAAAAAGAATAAAGAAATAAGTGTAAAAATAAGAGAAAACACTAAAAGAAATTTTTTTAATGGCAACGCATTGCATTACTGCATCCAAGCAGAGTTAAGCGCACCCCCGGAATTTTTTTAACTGACCATATATATGTATCCATAAAGTAAACTGTTCAAGTGTACGTCTGGTAATTCAAACTGATAATTCAGACAAAAATCTTTGACCTCTTGACATTTGAATTGAGTGTCTGCTTTATATCTCAAAGGTATCCTCTTTTTAATTATACAGCATAAAATTTATAATTGAAGACCTGTTTGGTGTGATTCTATGGCAATAATGAGAAACTTTTAGTGTAGCCCTCTTTGCATCACACCAACTTTTCCGGCATTGTTTGCCAACCTAAGATATTTGGAAACTGAAAGCCTCATACTCCAGACTGCTTATATAATGCCTTATTTCACCAAAGTGCTCTAGATTGAAAATTTAAGGGCTCCATACTGGTCCTAAGTCGGCATTCCTGTGTTCCAAAGTACTCCAGATTAGAAACTTTGCACCCCAAAAATTGCTCCGAATTGCAATTTGCCAGTAGCATCACTGCAGAGATGCAAAAGGAGCCTTTCCCTTCATATGCACAGTGTAGGGGCCCATTGTCCTCACCTGCATACTGTTAACGCTATTTTTTTTAATTTTTTTTTTTTCAGTGATGAACTTGATGAAGAAAGGTATTTCTCTGATGACCGTTTCGTGGAAAACCTCATTGAAGTGGCAGCGTGAGTGCCTAACTAGTAATTTACAATTATGTATTGCTCTTATGAGCACCTGGAATTGCTTTCATTCATCTTAATTCTACATAGATGCGAATAGTACTACTCTATGTGCATGCTGTAATCTTGTGCTCTTATTTTCTTATTCCAGAAAAAAGCTTGAACAAGAAGTTGAAGAAAAAAAAATGAAATTGGAGATAAAAGAAGCAAAAATTGTGACATTTCAACGCATCTGGTCACCTAAAATTGAAGACATGATTTTGTCGTACAAGATGGCTGTTAGAAGCAACCAAGGCCTGACCTTAGCTTTGAATGTTGTGGACAGTGACAGTGATTAGGTCTTGACTTTGCTTGCAAAATAAATAATTTTCAACAAAAACATTGTGCAGATAGTGGACCTCAGGCATCACTGAAGGACCTGCCATGGTGGATGAATGGCTTTGGATGCTAATCTAAATGTCAGGGTTTGATCCCAAGCACAGGTGTCATATTTTGATAGGGGCAAAATACAAAAATGCCCATGTACTGTGCAATGTAAGCGCATGTTAAAGAACCCCAGGCATTCTAAATTAATTCAGAGCCCTCCACTGTGATATTCCTATAGTCCATGCATCGCAATGTGGCATTAAATCCCACAATTCACATTCAGTGCAGGCACCCTGACAACAAAGAGAAGGTAGTGCAATGAACTGTGACCATAAATTGGGCTTTCTTTATGGAATTGTGCCATTTGATTGTATGTTCGACAGAAACACATCTGTATTGCCGCTTACTTGCACTGCGTGTGCCGTAATTTAATGCAACGAAACAGTTCGCTTCCGTGGTACCATTCAGTGGTACAGAAATTTCAATGAAAGCGAACTCTACACAGGCTCCCCCAAATCCATTGCAAAGTGCAGGAGGCCTTATTTCCCTCATTGCAGGGTTGCAATAATGTCAGCAGCAGTCTTGTGCTGGACACTGGACATCAGGCCTTTTAGCAGAGGCGGAAGCGCTCCTCCATTTGCCCCAAATGCCCAGTTGCCTCGACATCTTGCCATGAAATTTTAGAGAGAATGAGGTTTTGTTGCACAGTGGGGCCATTAATGGCATTGTCTACAAAACATGCGATCTGACCCAATCAGAAGTTTGCAAGTAAATTTAAAACAAGACACAAGCATTGGAGGGAATTGTGATAAAAAAAAAAATTTTCTGTGCACATGACATAGCACCTTCTCCCAGCCTTTTGAATCACCGGTGGTAAGAGCAGCAAGCGAAGCAGACACCGCAAACTGCATTAAGAAACTTGTCCGGCTTCAAAGAGCTACATAAAATTTTTGCAATGCTTTCACTTGAAAACAAGCAGCTAGCAACACTTGCTGTTGGGCTAGTTGGTTCAAATCCATATTTGGGAACACAGCGCTCTGTCCTGTCTACCTTCGTTTTCTTGTGTTACGTCTTGTTCCGCGCTGTGTTCCCAAATAAGCAGCTAGGTACCTCACCATAGAGCCTCTTTGTCAATGACAAGTGTGTGGAGCCTAAAAAGGCATACTTGATGCGATATGCAGTTGTGTCAAGGGTGTTGGTAACCCACACAAAGCCCATCGCCAGCATGCCGAAATTAAGGAAGCTCCGGTGTAGGTCAAGTGATAATGTGGAGAGCCACTGGCAGAAGACACTGAAGTAAAGGAGGAAAAAGACTATCCCTTCAGTGCTGCCTATCCTCCGTGAAGGCACATCAGGGCCCAAAAATTTATGAGCATAGGCATAGGACACAAAAGGTAGCAGGTAGCAGAAATATGCTGCTCATTGATGCGAACTCCAAATCGGGGATGGTGCTTGAGCGCATCAAA
Organism: Amblyomma maculatum; assembly: GCF_055883805.1. Taxonomy (NCBI): domain Eukaryota; kingdom Metazoa; phylum Arthropoda; class Arachnida; order Ixodida; family Ixodidae; genus Amblyomma; species Amblyomma maculatum. Next base: position 190,321,697 of record NC_139344.1, read on the forward strand.
GTGGTAGGTTCCCCTTTTGAATTTATCACGTCAAAATAGTCTCTAGCTTTTAGTCAAACTTGATGTCTGGTTACGAAATGTGGAAGCAAGCATACCGTTTGCTGCTAGTCTGTCCCAAACTGTTGCTCATGTAAGCTGGGGCTATGTTAAACATCTACTATACATATTTTGGCTGTTTGTCTTGTCTTGTTAGAGATGCCTGTGTAGTTAGCAGAGCATTAAACTTCGAACAAAGAAACAAAATGTTTTTCTTTTTTTGTCAGGAATAGGAAATTGCAATTATTGAAAGCGTTCGATCCTAAAAACATGCTCCACAATGCTCCAGCCTGCTTCCACCAATTTTAAGAATAGTTGAAGATCGAAATAAAGCAATTACTGCAAGTCCATGAATAATGTTATGTCAACGGTACATGATGTTTCATATTGGTCATAAAAGCATAAGGTTTGGTTCGGTTTTGGTTTATGGGGTTTAAAGTGTTAAAGCAACTCGGGCAATGAGGCATGCCATAATTTCGACCTCCTGAGAGCCTTTTACCATACACTGACATCATGCAGTACACGGGCACGTTGCGCTTTGCCTCCATCGAAACACGACTACCGTGGCCGGCAATGAACCTTGGTCACCCGGCTCGGCAGTCGAGCCCTGTGGTGGGGGAAAGCATAAAGTGCCGTTATAATTTTCTGAAGCTAGGCTGCGCGCTACATTTGTAATTTGAACAATACTATGCTGTCACAAGAGCTATAATAAATTGTAGGAGAAACTTTTAAACTGGTTTTCAGGAGCTAATAAACTGAACATGCAAAATAACAGTACCTCACATAATGGCAGAACTAAACATGTATTTTAACCTGTGTGTCCCTATCAACGAATGACTGGTCAGGAGCCTTCACAGCATCATAATTCATGTCTTGACAGCTGTATAATCTTGTGCTTTTGCTACTCTACTTTTATCTAGTCACCCATGACTATATTATGAACCTTCATTGAAACTAACACTGTTTTCTCATCGGAACCATGCTCAAGCAATAGCATGCATAAATGGCAAGATCATGCAATGAATACCTTTCTATGCCTAATGCAATAGCACTGTAAAATTTTCTGCCTGAAAAATAGTTCCATGATATCACTGTAAAATGTTCTGCAAGGAACTTTTGTTTAGAATGAACCACTAACCTTCCCTCCAACGCACAGTTAGCGAACACATTTTTTGTTGTGTTGCGTGGTCATGGTGTACCCTTTTATTTCATCTGTGCCTCTGCTGTTTGTTTTTTTTTTTATAATTCAGTGATAGTACTTTCATTTTTGAAGCTACATAGTTAATTTCTTGCTTTGGGCCTTTAATGTGATATATTGTTCACGACTGAAATGAAAAGCGTCTTTCAATATGAAAGTAGGCCCGGAAACAAGGCACTTTTATAGTTGCACTAAAAATAGTATTCTGCAAAATTTCGCCTTTACTTTTATCCGGGTTGCCACGAGTCTCGGAGAACACAGTTGTAAATCACGCCCATTGCAATAAAACTATGCCCATAAATATGCCCCTTTTTTTTCATGTGATATGTATTAAAGCCCGGCGTTATTTCGACCTACCTACACTCGGCATGTTATATTTTTCCGTACATAGCCACCTCCCATATTGCATATCATCTTGGGGTAACACATACAACACTCACCTTTCATGCGTTCGCCACCTTCAAAATCAAGCGCACCGAATGATTACTTTCAGCCCTTATTGTGTATCCGTTCTCCATTTTATTGCGATAGCAATACTACGGCAGGTTTCGGCCTGTCGCATAGTCTCAGGAAGGGTCACATTTGACCTTGAACAGCCGTGAAGAAGACGAAGAAGACTAGGACGACGAAGAAGACAAGACGAAAAACGCTCAGTCACCGGCAGCTAATGCTTTCGCTCTACATTCAGTTCAGCAACATTGAGCCCTTCTCATTTATATGTGGGCTGGTGGCTTATGCTCTCATGTCATACTCTTAAAGGATGAGCTTGTGTCCCCAATAATGTAGCACCTTACACTGATAGGGCGCGATAAGGGAATAATGTAGCAGGCAAAAGAAGCTTCCACCGTTGCTATTGCAATTCAACTAGGGTTTTATTTCACTCTTCACTTACTGCCATTGTCGCTACAGCTTCATCTTAGGTTGGCGTCAATTATCTTTAAAACGCATAATAATCATGTCATTCTTAGTAGTTTTCAGCCCTATATATATATATATATATATATATATATATATATATATATATATTGTAAGGTGTTTATTGGGGTACCAAGACCGTAAGCAACGTCCGCAAACCAAAGCGACGGGGGTAGCGTTCGAATCAACAGTGCAGTGCCAACAAGGCTCCGGCTCCACTTCGTCTACCTCTTCGGGTTGGCGCGCGAGCTGATGGCGATCGGGATTACTACAATACCCCCCGGCGGAAAAGGAGCCATCCTGGCAACTCATGGTGAGGAAAGGGTAGGGGGATCATAATACGGCTTGAGGCGGTCGACATGTACAGTTTCTCGGCCGCGGCGGCGATGATCTGGAGATGGGTTCAAGGGCTCTACTACATAATTGACGGGAGAAGATTGTTCGAGAATACGGCAAGGTCCATGATAGCGCGATAAGAGTTTGGATGAGAGGCCGGGTGCAGAGGAAGGCACCCAGAGCCAAACGAGGGCACCTGAGGGATATGAAGGCGCTGGATTTGTAGGGTCCCGGTTATGCTTTTGTTGAGCCTGGTTCTCCGTTGTGAAGGAGCGCGCCAATTGTCGGCATTCTTCGGCAAATGTGTGTGCTTCAGACAGTAGAGTGGTCTTTGAAGCGTCGGGGTGGTAAGGCAGGATAGTATCCATAGTGGACGTGGGTTCACGACCATATAAAAGAAAGAAGGGGGAGAACCCAGTCGTAGTCTGCGTAGCCGTATTGTAGGCGTACGTTACGAAAGGCAGCACTTGGTCCCAATTAGAGTGAGCGCTATCAACGTACATGGCTAGCATGTCACTAAGAGAGATTAAATCGCTCAGTCATGCCGTTCGTTTGGGGGTGATACGCTGTGGTGCTCCGGTGAATGATATGGCACTGTTTGAGGAGGGCTTCGACAGTGTCGGAAAGAAACGCACGTCCGCGGTCACTGATCAATTCTTTCGGTGCGCCGTGACGAAGAACGAGGCGATGCAGAATGAACGAAGCAACATCCCATGTGGTGGCAGGCTGCAAGGCCGATGTTTCCACGTAACGGGTTAGGTGGTCAACGGCTACGATGACCCAGCGGTTGTTAGCCGACGTGGTCGGAAGCGGGCCATACAGATCGATACCGGCACGGTCAAAAGGGCAGCTGGGGCAAGGCAATGGCTGCAACGGAGCGGCTGGCTGAGGGGATGGATTCTTGCGACGTTGGCAGGCGGTACAGGATCGGATGTACTGACGAATGAAGCGGTACATGCCGCGCCAGTAATATCTCATACGCAGTCGAGAATAGGTTTTCATGACACCTGCATGGCCGCATTGGGGATCGGCGTGGAAAGAGGCGCAGATTTCAGCACGGAGATGTCGCGGAATCACGAGAAGCCACTTTCGCCCTGTAGGATGGTAACTGCGGCGGTATAAAAGTCCATTACGAGTGGCGAAGTGGTGGGCCTGACGACGAAGTGCACGTGACGGAGACAGCTCTGCGGGCGTAGACAGGAATGTTAAGAGGGAGGATATCCATGGATCCTTCTGCTGCTCAGATTTCATGTTGGTAATGTTGAGCGGCGACATATCGTAGGCACAAACGAAGCCAATAGCCAGAGCGCAAATCTAGCGACGAAAAGAACTCCGCTCCTTGCAAACAATCTAGCGCGTCATCAATTCGTGGTAGTGGGTAAGCATCTTTGCAAGTTATCTTATTCAGACGTCGGTAGTCCACACAGAAGCGGATCGTGCCATCTTTCTTCGTCACTAACACTACGGGGGAGGCCCAAGGGCTATGAGATGGTCGTATGATGCCCCGTTGAAGCATATCGGCGACATTGTCACGAATGACACGCGCCTCAGTGGGCGACACGTGATATGGTCGCTGCCGCAGGGGAGCATGAGGACCAGTGTCAATTGCATGAGAAACGGTCAAGGCGCGGCCCAAGTAAGGCTGGGACACGTCAAAAGATGCACTGAAGCGCTGAAGGAGGGCGACTATTTGGTCCCGTTGGGCGGACGGAAGGTCGGTCGCGATAGCTTGATGAAGGGCGTCGACAGGAAGCTGATCACTCGTAGCAGCACAAGACGTCAGGGCAGCGACGCGAGGAAAAACTTCAGGTTCGGAGAACATGTAAGTACGATCAGGGTCCAGCTCTTCAATGTAGCCGAGGCACTCCCCGCGAAGAACAGCTGTTGGGCAGGGAAAAGGGTTGGAAGCATAGATGACACAGCTGCCATCAGAAATCGCTAGAACAGCGAAAGGAAGAAGGAGGCGGTTATGGTGGGCGGAGGCGAGTTTGGGCGTAAAGAGAACAGGACTAGGGAGGGCAGATGTCGAAATAAGGGGAACGAGAACAGAAGAAAAGGGAGGAATGTCGGTGTCTGCAGCTACAAGGAGTTCAGCAGGGCGCACAGGCGGGTCACACAGGGAAACATTACACGCAGGGGAAAGCTCAACTTCAGCACGGGCACAATCAATCACAGCACTGTGAGTCGACAGAAAGTCGTAGCCGAGGATGATGTCGTGGGAGCAGTCGTAAAGCACCACCATCTCGACGAGATACGTAATGTCTTTGATGCAAACTCGTACCGTGCACGCTGCCACAGGGGTGATGCGCCCTGAACTGGCCATACGAAGCGAAAAGGCAGAAAGCGGCGTCGTGACCTTGCGAATTTTGCAGCGAAGGGCATCACTAATTACGGAAACGGCAGCACCTGTATCCACCAGCGCAAGAACGGAAAACCTTCTACGAACACTTCAATGACGTTGGCGGGAGGAGGCGGAAGACTTAACGAGTTCGTCAAATGCGCAGTTCTTGCCTCCGGAACTGCGGCATTTAGTTTTCCCCTTGCGTAGGGCCCTGTCGCCGGAGCATTGGCGAAATGGAACGTCGGCGAGGCGAAGGCGAACGGCGTGTTGAGTACTGAGCCCGAGGTGGAGATGATCCAGAAGAGACGTTGCTCAAGGGCGGCTCGGGATCGTAGCGGTACTGACGGACTGTGTTCTCAGGATGAAGCGGGCGCTGACGGGAAAGGCGAGCGACGTGACCTGGGAGCCCGCAAGAATAGCAAATTGGGCGATTGTCGGCGATTCGCCATGGGTTCGTAATGCGGCGTCGCTGTCGAGGGATTGGAGACTGAGGGGCCATGAAACGAGGTGGAACATAAAATGTAGGGCCGTTCTGGTAAGACGATGTAGGAATCGGTCCGCGCGTTCCAGCGGTTACTTGAGCGTAAGTGAGTGGGGCTTGCACAGGAGCGATGAGAACACTAGAAGGCAGCGCTTCGGCGACTTTCTCATCGATAACTTGGCGGATAGCCGGCGAGATGGATGGCGCATTGGCCGGCGCTAATTGCGAAGTGCAGACGGTCGGCTGAACTGGATGGAGGAGGGACAGCTGGCGTGCAACTTCTTCGCGAATGAAGTCTTGGATATTCTGCATAAATTGAGACTGTTCCGCAGACGGCGTAGCCAGTGCCAAGCCAGCAATGCCGGCAGGTGCGGCAGCCCGCCGCGTAGAAGCGCATTGCTTTCGTAGCTCGTCAAACCTCTGGCACAGGGTTATAATGTCGGATACAGAAGTAGGGTCCCTAGCCGACATCATACAGTACGCATCATCAGTGAGACCTTTTAGAACATGGGTGACTCTTTTGGGCTCGGGCATAGACGGATTGACCCGCTTGCAGAGGTCAACCACGTCCTCAATGTAGCTGGTAAACGTTTCCTCGGGAAGTTGAAGCCGTGCATGGAGGCGTTGTTCGGCGCGGAGTTTACGTACCGCAGGACGGCCGAAGACATCCGCGAAGTTCTTCTTGAAGATAGACCACGTCGGAAGATCGGCTTCGTGGTTTCGAAACCACAGATTCGCCACGTCCGTGAGGTAGAAGAGGACATTGCTCAGTTTTATGGAATCGTCCCAGCGGTTGTAAGTGCTGACGCGCTCGAAAGAGGCCAGCCAGTCGTCAACGTCATGGTCGTCGGTACCACTGAAGAAAGGTGGGTCACGGGGGCGTTGTGCCCCGGGACAGAAGATGGTGGCAGGAGTGGCAGGGATGGGCGCCGATGGTTGGCTGGGAGCGTCCTGCATGGTTGTGACCGAAGGCGGTAGCGTGCGGTTCCGAAGTTCCAGGGTGAAATTTGCGAGGAGGACTGGGGCGACGACTGAGATACCTCCACCAAGTGTAAGGTGTTTATTGGGGTACCAAGACCGTAAGCAACGTCCACAAACCAAAGCGACGGGGTTAGCGTTCGAATCAACAGTGCAGTGCCAACAAGGCTTCGGCTCCACTTCGTCTACCTCTTCGGGTTGGCGCGCGAGCTGATGGCGATCGGGATTACTACAATATATATATAAATAATAACACCAGATTTGCTGAACGTCATAATCTACTGTTACCGAAGATCAGGACTAATTATGGAAAACAAACTGCATACTTTGCAGGAATATCTCTGTGGAATGCACTGATATCTTAAATCAGATAACAGCATACTCTTCATTTCATCATTCATTAAAGACTTATTTTCTACTCCGTTCTGTTCCACTGACTAAATATGTTTCTCTGGCTCTTAAGTTTCCATGTTTACATCATTTCATTAGTTTTTCAGTAATTTGTATTTTCAAATTTCTGCAATTGGTGCATTTTTGTTTGCAGTTCTTGATTATTTAGAACTTTTCATACTGTTTCTTATTAGCATTGCATTACGAGTTTTTCTCTGCACGCCTGTATATTATCTTAATAACTGCATAGTAAGTTACCCGCTAATTTTATTTATTTTGTCATTGGAGGTCTCCTGGACAGTGTATACTTCGTGATCTCCTCCTGTAATACTGGTAATTCCATGTACATGTATCTCACAACGAAAATAAAGATGATGAAGATGAAGATACTCTGCTTTCGTGAAACTCAATCTCTTCACTCTGCTATGGGCAATGAAAATTCTCTAATCTGTGAAGACACCCACAATAATTTATGGGTGTTTTTGGATATGATGCAAATGCGACGAGATACGACGGCAGAGCGGCAAGCCGCCACATGATTGTCTGAAACGAACTCCATGTGTTGGGCGACTTGTCGTACTCTTTACAATGTGTTAAAGAAAAAAAAAAAGAAGAAAGGGCTGGGAGCTGGGACATTCTACTCGATTCAGCAGCAAAATCTGCCACACGGGGTAATAATTCGAAGTTTATAGGAATGCTCGGAGCGTGTAGATCGAGTTTCTGCAATTAAAATATTCCTTCAAAATTCTCGTTAGAGTAACAGCACTATGGCAAAAATGGCCTTTAACAGACACTGTCAGATTACTTACTAGCCTATGGTTTTGAGTCTGTGTAATTCAGCAAGGGATATAATTACACCACACATCATTTATAAGGAAAAAAGGCATTTTCCAGCAATCTGGTCTTTTAGCAATCACAATGCAAACATTTTGACTGCATGTACTACACAGTTTTGCAGAATAACAAAGGCCAAACAAGTAGCACAACAAAAAAAAAAAGAATACTACAAATTGAGGTTAGAGGCTTAGCAGAGTTCCATTAGAGAAATTTTAATGCGTCTTTAGAAAAAGTTGTGTAGAGATTTTATTTCCTCATTTTTCTGACAGGAAACAGTTTGTAAAAATACAAACATGAATCAGCATGACTGTGCGTTTCGAACCATGCAAAACTGCAGCAAACAAACCTTGTTACTAAAAAATTCTAAACATTTGCATTCAGGGGAAAGCCCATTTAAACCAACTGCATGCAAACCGAGAGCACTATCTGCCTTTTATAATGTATATATCTGCCTTTTATACTCTTAAAGGGACAGCCTATTATTAAAGATGGGCATAAGAATATTGCTATATTGTATAAGATTATTCCCGAGTCACGACAATGAGGCCGAACTCATGATTACAACAATAACTGATATTCTAAACTGGTAACGGAAGCAAGCCAGAGCGTACGCTTATGCCACATTTTATGCAAGCATCATCGTTCAGCTGGCAGTTGGGCTAAAGACGTTCAATATACAGGGTTATTATTGTTGGAAGAAACTTCAGGCACCTTACGTTTTTTTCTTTCTTGCAAATACTAATTGCCATTCAAAACTTTTATGGAAAGAAGCAGGGTTGAACTGTCAAAATGATAGCGAATACTTGCAATGCCTAACTTCATTCAGGGGTACAGTACCCCAACTTTTGGTTTCAGTTCTTAGTCCTCAGGGCAAATAGCAAGTGATGTACTTGCAGTTAATTTTTGATGAAAAAAAATTTCCTGAATGGAGAAGAATTCAAACCGTTTTCTTATGGGCTCAGAAACATAGCTCTAGTCGAATGCGGTATAAAACTAACAAAAATGAATGCTTTCAAAAGTGCCCTCCATTCTTAAAATTTCTCCTCGTCGGAGGTAGGTGGCTCTGTTTAAGCTGTACCGTTGAGAGAATAGAATCGTGCAACTGTGATAGAAATCACCAGTCTTAATTTATGCTTCTTTAAAACTATCCGAGTGTTTGAAACTATATTTTTTATTAAACCCGAGTCTCAGTTGAAGTGGGTAATCAGTCATTGCCTAGTTTGTAATGTCGGGGTTGGAAGTCTAACTACAATGGGGAAGGGATATTGCCATGTCAAAATGTTATGTTTTACATTGTTCTCCTGAATTTCGCAGCCTCGCGGCTGGATATATATTTACATGGGCAAGGACCTTTTGGTTTGCAAACAAATAATATGGGACTGATAAAAGACAGGAGGCTGTCCCTTTAATGCTGCTACGACGACTGCCACCAAGTGATAAGGAGGACTAAATGCTTCGTACGGTATACCGAGACATACTCAAAAAGTTAAGGATAAAATGCATAATTGCAGGCATTTGTTAATTTATATGTGCTGGTGCTAAAGCAAGCAGATTTTGCTAAAATATTTGCTGAAAAAAAAAAAAAAGACAATAATGCAGCTAAAATAAGTTAGTCTCTTTACTGTCAAACCTGCCGACTTGCTCATAAGCAAAGGACACACACTGCTGCAGTATCCATGGCATTAGACTTGTATCAGGCACAACTTGTTCAGTTGAGATCCTCCTTGGGTGATCCAAATGGAATGTGAAATCCAAGCTCAAAGTTCCATGGTGATGCTGCCTGCTTTGCCTTTGCGGCCTAACTGCGGAAATGTAGACTTGCCTGAAAAAGCAAAAGCGCATTTGACAAATTTGTTCCCCATATTTCTTGGTTAAACTGAACAGCAGCACTGAACTTTGAGCAGCATGAACTTGCTTATGGACTAACATGTGGTTTGCAATTCTCTAAGACGCTCCTGATTAGTAGCTTGTCTGTCATTTTATTTGCTGTCACTGGGGTGCCTTTGAACAATATCATCATACCGACACCTAACCAGAAATGCAAATATCGTTACGAATGCCAGGCTTTTCTTCCTTAGTGGCAGCAAGGATTTTAGCTTCAAAGGCGAACTGTAAGTTCTTAGCACCATGTGAGGTGCTGTCTTTGCCAAAAGTAACCAGGCCATGTTTTTTGCTTATCAGTCATGTGATGGAGTACTTGTGTCCCTCATCAAGCTGCAAATCTCTGTAAGCAAAGAAAAACCAGCTTCCTCACCTTTCTAGCCTTCTCGGGCTTCAGGGAAGCTGTAAGAGCTACATTATAGCAGTAAGAACCAAATAATGCAACCTGGTAACTTTTGGCAAAGGTAGTGCATGAGACAGCAGTCGAAGTTGTTCAAGAGAAGTCTCTTCTCCCTTTCATTGTTAGGACATGAGTGAAATGCAAGTTTGTTTCATTTATTTGCATCTACAAATGTGCCCCAATGGAAATTCAAAGACCAGAAGTTCTTGTCATACATGTAGTGAACTACAGTGAAGCACCATTTTCAAAGATGAAAGTGGCCAGGTAAAGCAATGGATATGAATAAACAGTGAGATGGACTGCAAAAGGCTAATTGGCATTTGTGTGCACTGTACGTAACAGGCACTCCTGCTACGGGCAATGCAAAATTGCAATTACAGTGTTTAAAAGAAAAAATGCTCACAATAACATTGATGCAAAAATAGAAAACTGATCCTGGAGGCTTCTTTCAGTGTTTTATGCCTTTTGAAACTGTTCACAAATCTATTGTAAATAAATAGCTCGTAAGGCAATTCTGAAAGAAAAAATATTTGGAGGAAAGTAAAATACTCTGCCTGCGCTCGGCAACTACCGCTGCACTCCTCAAGTTTCATTCTTTTGCAAAACCTTTCGCTTACGTCGCAAGAATAAAATGGCCAGCACAGGTCAAGAAATGAGAGCTTGCATGTTCCACATACTGGGTACAAAAAACTACAGGCCCTAACCTAAGGAAAAAAGAACCTAAAAGCAAATATTTCTGTGCTACAGGCGCTGGTGAACACTCTCAAGGTTCGTATACAGACAACATTAATACCCAAGAAAGTAGCAGGGGGGACAGCGGCCAATGTAGCTCAGTTGGAAGAGCACTGGACGCGATATTCGGAGGTCGTCGGTTCGGTTCCCACCATCGGCATGTTGTTTTTCCTTCTACTTTGTGTTTATTTATCTTCCCCCTAAACAGATTACATTACTAATATATGTGATTACCGAAGTAAAAATTAAAAAAAAAAAAGGAAAAAAAAGGGGGGAAAAAAAAAAAGACAAAGTACAATCCCCAATGCTTTCCTTGGCCTCGCCGACTGTTGGCTTCTTTCCTTCATGTATTATAACGAGCACCCTCATTTCCCCTTCATTTATCTACTTGTAGCCATAGCTTTGAGCATATAAGACAGAAGACAGATCATGGTGACAATCTGGTGCCCTCAGCATGCTAAGGCCATCTGCTGGCAAAAGTGCTTAAATGCAGCATATCAATGATGAATAGCGCATGCCTTTGAATATGCAGCAGTTTTCCAAACTGCAGCTGCAGCTTATATATTTGATAACATGGCAAATTAATCTGATTCAGTACAATATGAACCTAGGTAGGCAGTCTCATCACTCACTTGATGAAATTAAATGACAAATTATTAGTGACATAGCAAAACTACGAAGGAAATGCAACAGTTCTTTCAAAAGTACTCAGTTCAACCTTAAAGGGACACTGTGACATAATTTTTGCTGCCTATTATTGCAGCTAAAGTTTAAGAGCCCTCACGCGTTTCAGCAACAAATGCAAAAAAAAAAAAATTATTGAAATCTGAGTAAGCAAACAAAAGTTATTCCATTTACAAAATTCAAAATAAGACCAGAAGAAAATGTGTCACTCGCCCACCTCACTCGCCCAGTGCTAAGGTTGGGCGCTACCAATTAGAACTAACTTCACAGGGGTAGTGGAAACTTATATGCGATTGCTGCCTTGCCAAGCCAGCCCACAGCCATGCAATTCAACGACATCTTTCCTCCGCGTACACGGTGTAGACGTGGCAGGATGACTAAGTGAACAATCCCAATGTTTTATCCCAAGATGCAATCCCAAGATCCCTAAAGTTTTATTTATTTTTGGGACTGGAAGGCTATAACCAGTCTTCCCTTAAACCTAGCCTCCAATTCAGCTTTTCTATCACATTAGTTTTTATCAAGGTATGTCGATTGGGTTATTTTGGTCTTTCACCGCCTTCTTAACGCAGTCGGAACATGGAAATATGAAGCACAGTGGAAAGTGACGCCTTCAGAATTATTCCACTTAATTTTTTTTGTTTACTTTCATTTCTTCTTTTCAGTTTCACACTCCTGCAAAAAGTTTACAGCATCCAGACGCATGATATTCAGGATCTATTTCCAAAGAACAAGGAACCTAGTTCAAACTGGTTTCGCAACCAATCTAGAGGCAGCACCCAATCTGCCATCTCATTTCCACTGCCGAATACTGCTGCTGCACTTCATCACCATCAGCTCGAAATGAGCTTTTCTCGGGAAGATTAAAAGATTAAGTATCATTTCGACAATCTCCTTCTAGATCACAGGACCCCTTCAAGGTTGGCTTACACTACCATATGCATGTAACAAAAGAGGGCCCTTTGTTTATGGATTTAAGGCTGAGAAAAGAATACGGCTATGGCAACCGGAAATGTGCTGGCTATTTTTGCAAAATTTAATTTTGTTGTGTATATTTATTTTAGAGATATGAAAATAAATATTGCTTTAAGGTACTTCTCATGCTTTTAATAACCCTACAAAGTTGTTTCAACAAAAATTATATAAGTAAAACTTTTTGCTTCCATTTTTATGTCAGTGAGTTCAAAAAGGTGCAGCCTATCTAAAGAGAGCTGTTAGTTTGGAAAGCCCCACTTCCTTTGTTCATATGATATCAATAAAAAATGAAACATAAAAATAATATACTAACACAATCAAAATTTTGTATCATAGCTGCATTCCCAAATGTCTCAAAATGACTTCTCCAGAGACTGAATTTCTTAAATTCTTCATTTAATGATAGTGAACAGCTGAGTGTAAATATTGGCTTAAAACGTGGCTCAGAAAAAGTGAGGTCAGAGTGTTATGGCTATGCTTCATGAACCAATTAAGTGTGGCTCTACTACAGTCCATGAGCCATATTTTCACTTTCCATTTCATTTGGCTGTGACATCGATTGTGAAGAAAGCAGAAAATGGAGAACCAAACAAACAATCACGGACATGGCCGATCTGGTTCTAGTGGCACAGCCAGCCACCCTACTGCCACTGGGTACATTCAATTTTCAGTCCCAGGCAGTCCCAGACTACTTGCTGACAGGAGTCTGGCATTAGATTTTCCTCGGGCAGCCCAGAAGCTCCGTATAACAGTATAGCTCCTGAAAAAGTAGCGCCGTACTGGCGGCCATATTGAGTTAGACTTTGTACGCATTCCGAGTACTTTTCGTGTTCCTGCAGACGATATTGTGTGTTGACCAATGGCTGTAAGATGTTTGAATCTTGAATCTTTGCTTTCCTGTCTTGAATTTCACTACGCACAAAAGCATCCAGAGCCCCAAGCACAGATTGTTCATGCTGCCCAGAAGTTCTTCACCTGTTTCACAATCCTTTTGGCGCACAGGCCTGAAAGCGTCACAAGTTAACCACTGTGTGCTGCAGCAGCTAACGCTTGCTGTAAATGCCTTCGTCTCGTTTAGAGGGCAGTGAGCTGGGCTATTTATTTAAAGAACTTCGTGAGCAGCAACGGCAAGAAAACCCTGACAAACTGAGTTCTGTATAAAACGCTTTGCATTCAGGCACGTCATGCTCTGTTCGAGAAAAGCACATATTTGTGCCTCTGCTATCTATCTTTAATATTACGCACACTCCAAAAGATAAGCGTGCACGCGGCGTTACTGCGAAACTATGTTACAGTGATTGATGATGGTTGGCATCGTCTGCTAAAACCAAGCGATAGAGGGAGCTTGCAAGGTCATGTGACCACAATGCTACTTTCTGTCAGCGGAAGCCGAGACCTGTTAGCAAGTAGTCCAGGACTGGAAAATCGAATGTACCCACAGTGTCCAGTCTGGCTAACTCGCATGGACCAAGCTACGCAAATTTGTTGCATAAGTGCTGCTCAATTTCTTTGCTGATGCCGGACTAGCGCCAATAAAGGTTGTCTGCCAGGCCAAATCCATCACTGTGCTTCGTCACTCAAAGCTGCCAGTTTGCCAATGCAACATGGGCACGTGGCTTCATGACTATCTTTCTGACAAAGCCAGCATGATGCCTTCACTTCCCATGGCCTACATCATGGGCATTGACAGCGACCAATGGCAGAGGACTAAATGAAATGGAAAGGAAATAGTTTATGGTTTATGGGGCTTAAAGTCCCAAAGAGACTCTGGCTATGAGGGATGCCGCGGTGAAGGACGCTGTATAATTTTGACTGGATGGGGTTTTTCAATGCTCATTGAAATCACATGGTGCATGGGTGTCTTGTGTTTCACCTTCAAATGAATTGCTAGAAAATGTGACCTCAGCTTAATTGTCACAGTCAGGAGAAACCACTGATTCAGCACAAAAGCTAATGCTTTAAGGAATTCTGCCTTTTTATTTTCTATATCTCTGATAATATTAAGCCCACAATGTTCTGACACTCAGGAACAAGTTGGTTTTTCCATCTTGCCACTTCTTTTACACATGTTGTACTCCAAACTAAGTTGATAAGTCACTTTCTATTGGCTGGTCTCAAGACAAACTAGACACGAATGTTGTTAAAGCAAAAAAGAAAAAAAAAAGTAATACAATGATGTTTACAGGGTCACATAACACTGCCACTATGCATAAAGGTTTGCTCTTAAATATTCCTCTTTGCATTCATGGAACCTCTTAAAATGGCAGGTCTTCGAGCTTATATCAAGCGAATAAATTCTTCCTCACCACCACCACTTTCATTACGGAAACACAGACTTTGGCCAATTAAGGAAAAATATGGCTTTGTGATGAGAGTTAATACAATAGCTTTGTATTTGTTATGCAGTTCCTACCCAAAGCATTTAAATTCATTAGGAAGTTTATGTCTGGCAGTAGCAACCATGGTATTGTCAGGTGAGAGTTATTACTTTTCAATTATTCTCATTAGGCTTCCAAGGAAATAGCTTTCACACAATCCAGGCTTAAGGCGGCTGATTGTGCTCAGATGACATTATGTATAATTCCAGGAGAAAAAAAATAATGGCCTAGACACACCGTGAGATGAGTGAGTAACTCATCCAGGTTATGTTGTTCCTTTGTTCTCATCTTCCTTACACTTCAGTAATGTCAACCTGGCAGTGCTTTGCTATTGTCATAAATATTGCACCATAGAGTACCGCACCATTACCTGGAGGCTCATTTAAATTGGACTAAGAAGTAGAAAAAAAAATGACTACATGCTGCCACATACTTCCTAAACCAACATTAACACAATTATGTTATTATTTCACATTGCCAATGCCAAAAAGAAAAAAAAAAAAATACACTATGCTTTCTTTTGAGTCAGTGGCTTTTGGTTTTCTTCGTATGCGTGTCGTAACAAAGCCCCATATTTTCCTTACATTTTTTTGCTCATTAGAATGACGGTTTAGAATGTGGGAAGTTTGATGTCAAGGGCAGCTTAAAGGGTTATCCCACAGCTCTCACCCTACCTGTTAGGTCACGTTTTATGTGACCCTTGCGGTAATACAGGATGTTCCATGTCTGCCACTGTGGATGAGAGTGGCAAAGGCAAACACTCTCAAGGATAGATTACATGCTACATAAATACCCAAGAAATTGGCAGATTAAACAATCGCCGCTATAGCTCAGTTGGTATAAGCCCCAGACACGCAATTTGGAGGTCGTGGGCTCAGATCCCGCTGGCAACATGTGGCTGTTTTTTTTTTTTTTTACTTATCAATCCCCTCCACAATTACATTATTACTTCACATTGGCCAACATTAAAAAAAAAAAAAAAAGTCTCCCATGCTTTCCTTTGTGTCAGTAGGTGTTGGCTCTCTTCGTAGTAATTGTGTTCAGACCAATGAGTGAATGGCATGCTGGACAATCAAAGCAGTGTACTGGAATGATGTCACAAGTGACGTGACTCTATCCCAACTGAATAGAATGACATATAACATCTGGTGTATCACACTAATGACACTAAAGCTGCATTAACAGAAAACTTGGCATTAACGGTTGTCGGTGCCAAAGCTTGAATTGCTTTCTGTAATTTACTTAGGGAAGCAAGGTTCAGGAATTGGCTTTTGCATGCATAAATGTCAATCACTCATCTATTATAAATGTTACACACTAACCAACAACAACTATCTAAGGAAAGGTAGGAAGCTGCTGAAAATGAGGTGATGCCGCTAAGATGCATAGCAGTGCCAAGTACAAGGAATCACTGCAAATACTATATCATTGCCATGATGATATATTTTGTTAAAAAAGGTGCAGATTTGTGATTATGCATTACCTATTTGCACCACTTTTCAGACTGCATTATGCAAATGACGTCATGTTAAACTAATGAGCGTGCATAGTTTCAGAAGCTTTGGGCATGCTCTCATGTTTCACACACAAGTAAAATAACTGCAAAAGAAACAGTACCAAAAGTATTGCGCAGAAAGAACTGCTTGCACAAGGGTTTGCATGCTTACAGCATGCCAACGAGCTATGGAGCCATCTACCAATATACCGCTAAATATTTCAGTCACGGAATCATATTTGGAAAGCTTCTCTATCTTCAATAGCCACACCTAGTTTTCAGGACTGCTTGCAGGTATGTGCCAAATGAATGCACTGCTGTTGTTGCACTTGAAAACCATTCAGTTCCCCATTTCAAAAGTGCACATGCAATATAAGCGATCGCAACACACTTGTTCATTTTGATGCAATTCCAAAAAGCATCAGCTCTGCAATATGGTTCCTTTTGTTTGGTTTGTGTTACTAATTACTTATGACCAGTAGACACAGTACAAACAATATGCTTCATCAGCATCAACCCAAAAAGCAAACGCGAAAACGTTACTGCAAATAAGAACACAAAAATATTAGTTTCTAGAATTACATGCAGGGCTTAATAGCATTTCCACAAGGCAGTCTTTGCACCATCAAAATGAAAATCAAGTGCACAAATATTAGTCCGTCTGCCTCAAGTGAAATCTTGTTTTGCTGCTCCCATTTTAATTGTCTTGACAGCATTTCATTTGATTCAGACATACATGTACAGTCTCGGTCGAGTCCTGAAGCCAAAGAATTTTCATCTCAGTCACAAAATTGAGCCATCACACCAACATTAAAGGCCAAAGGGCATTTAAAATGATCGGAAATGATTTGTTATCACAGTAAGAAATGGTCTCGTAGCATTTCAGTGCCCTAATGGCGCCGTGACGGCTTCATTTTGTGGCTGAGACGAAAATCCTTTGGCTTCAGGACTTTTGACCGAGATTGTACCTATTGCCCTCTCTAAACAACACATAAAATTTCATAGCAGAAAAAGCACATGACACTGGCATGCATGTTCCAGTAATCCATGCACTAATGTACTCTGTTCCACACTACATGACCACTGAAGATGTGGACACTCTAAGAGGTATCTGCAGTGAGAAGAAAATATGACCTTAATCTCTGCGGCAAATAGGCAGTGCTCCAGGGCCTGACTTCAAGAGGCAGAAAAGGGGGCAACAGCGGGAAGTATTTACGTAATACCTTCCGGGGCCTTAAGTCTGTCCCATAATGCTCTGATCATGGCTGAGAACCAGCAAGATAAAAGGAACAATCATGTTCTCAGGGAATGAAGCAAACATCTTTGGTTGCAATACTTTCATGGCACTACGCTTGAAGCGTCTCATTATTCACAAAACAAAAAACACAAAATGGCACTTATGCAACATTCTACTGTTTATACAAGGGGATTATAAATGCATACAAGTAATTAACAAACTAATGTAAAATCATGGAAGTTTCCCATGAGACCACAGCAGCCCAGCTGAAAAGAGTACACGCTCAATGATTACAATGATGACACAATTTAATGGCACAAGGAAAACTCTGGCCGTAGAGTTCCATGGAACAATTCATTTTTATCTAAAGGTACGGTAAAAGGCCAATTTTAAAAGCATTTCACCCCAGAGAAGCCAAGTTCTAGTCTGGGGAATGCTTGTACCCATTGGAAACCAAAATATTACATGTAAAAATAAAAATGTGTTACATATGTGCAAAAAAAAAAAAAAAAAAAAAAAAAAAGAGAGAGAAGCTTCTGAGTGCTAGTGCCTGCACTTGACTACAGGTTTTGGGAGAGGGCTAAAAGGGGAGCTGAAGAGTTTCTAAAAAAAAATGTAGTTAGAACTACCATTTGGTGCGTTCTTTTATCTCAGAATATGAATATCATGCACAAATACGTCAGAGCCGCGTGCAAACGCTTCCAATTAACTCTAAAAAAAATATTCGTCCGCAGCATAGCCTGCACAGTGCCTCCAGCTGCTGCTTGCAACTGGCCACAACAGCCGTGATATCAGAACTACGGTTGACTCAAGCACTGTTGCGACTAGCAGACAGCACGCGCTCTGCTGCGTAGCAGTTTTAGACGTCCCGATACCACCACGACAGCTTCTGGTGCCTCGAGTATCGAGGCACTTGGAATTTTCCTGGCCCTTTATGAGCCCCTAGCATTCCAAGGCATGGCGGTAAAAGCACACGCAGCATCAGTGGCACAACACCGGAACAAAAAGGATGTCAAATACCGCTGCACGTCAGAGAATATTAGTATGCGTGCATACTTTCAGCTACTTACGCTCATGATTAGGAGATAGAAAAAAGCCTGCAAGAAAAAGAAGTTGCATGGCTGACAAACAATGGGGACGAAATTTTTTAGGTCAGAACACATTTTCCCTACTGGAAACACACAGGAAAGAAGAAACAGAACTCACACTCTATCCACCCCTCCAATTGCTTTTCCCCCTTAAGTGCTTATGTTACAGAACAGTAATGTTTAAGGCCATCTTATGTACAATACATGACCCACAGCTGTGGATCAGTGGCTACAGCATTCGCCTGCTTAGCATGAGTTATGGACTCAATCTGGGCTGCAATGACGGCACGTATATAGAGACGAGGTGTAAAAATACAAGGTAACTTATGTACTCTTTTTCATGTACTTCTTTTTTGTGAAAGTGCTTATGTACCAGGGTGGCTATGAGCTCATTTTGTGAATCGAGCCTAATGGTATATGGTAACATGGTCACATGGGCAAGTTTAGTCCCAACAACTGCCTTACTGTCATTTGCTTCAGCACGTAAATGTATGCGAACTGATTCGGAAAGCGTGTGTGCAGAGAGCTTCCCTGTGTGATGTAAATTTGTATAAACTGCCAGCTAGACAAAGGCATGCACAGGGTTCTGCATTAGGGGGAGCCAAAGAACCCAGCCCCCCCCCCCCCCCCCCTTTTTTTATTCCCACCCTATGGTTAAACCGCCACGCAAATGGGAGGAATGGCTATAAGTACACATTTAGTTATTGATGTGATGAAACTGTATACATAATATTGACAAAACTAGCATTTGAGTCAGATTTGTAGTACATAGTTTTGGAACGGGCAAAAACAACCGTACTGGCAAACGCACACGGAGGGAAGAAAACGACAAGTGCTAACAATCATAAGAGTTAGCGCTTATCCTGTCATTTTCTTCCCTGCGTATATGGCTTTCAGAGCGCTTGTTTTCCCCCTTCCAATACAAACTATTGTGCGCTTAAAAATAAAACAAGCTTCGCCACGGATCCAAAATTGAAAATTATGTGACGACATGCTTCTCATAACGGTTCCTTGTGCCGCCAGCTTTCCGAGGGCAAAGGTGGCATGCAAGTAGTCCGTGCAATGGAACATCGCGAGTCTTCGGCCATAACCTTGCACTTTTATAAACAACAGCAACAGCACAGGTGAGACAGAGTAAAGGTACGGGTCGATTTGGTGCCCCCCAGAGATGATTAAAGGGGGGCAACCTCCCTCCCCCCCCCTGCCTCCCCTGTGCGCACGCCATGCAGCTAGGTTAAATTTCAGGAATATATTTCTGAGCAGTGCTGGCATTGTGTAGCCCAAGCAGGTGTGCACACTCCGTTTGTGGTCACACCTTGCTGATCAGCTTATTTCAGAATCCAGAATGCTAGCAAACCAGACCGCACCTTCTCTTTTCATTTAGGTTGCTGCAGCAACTACGTGTGCATCTGTGTAGGCCTAGATGATGCTAGCACAGTATATTATCCCAAAGTTGATTGTTTTGTTGCCTCAAGAAACATCTGTTGAGGTAGAATAGCTGTGGTGGCTTTGCCTCACAAAAAAAGTGGCAAGGAGGTAAGGTGCATGTGCAGCATGTTGCCGGAAAATCTCCAACCCGAAGGACATCTTCATTAAGGTTGATAAGAAAACTAAGAAATGGCTGATATACAGAAACAAGCAAGGCCAGCTGGGGTGTGGATATCAGGGACATAAGTGCTTATGTCACCCAGCCAGTTTCTGTTTGCTACTTTCTGCTGTCAGCATGCTTTAAATTTTCAAATTGCAATTGTGTCACCCCTAGGGAATGGAATCAATAAAATATGTTATTTTCATTGATTATAAGAGCTCCATCCAGACTGCCCATGGCTTTTCGAATTCAACAGACTCTTAAGTTCCTTTCGAGCATTACTTTTTAACTTTCATCAACTCTTCTTGTACTAGACACAAGAAGCTGTGGCAACTGCAACTTCACATAGGCAATTATTTATTCTTTTTTTTCAGCAGAAAGTGTGTATGGAATGAAATTTTACAGTAATATAGGCACCAATTTTTTTGTTTGTATGTTTTCTTTTATAATGATCCATAAAACATAAGTATAAATAGATCACATGGGTGGTATTTGCCTGTGACAAGTAAATAATTTAAAAATGAATTTCTTCTTTCATAATGTTTCAGTTTAAAAAGCCGAAGTTCCATATAGGTCAATTGAGGTATAAAAAAAATGTGCAATATAGTTGCTGCTTCATCACTTTATTTCACTAAAATGCAAATGCCAGCCTGGCTCAAGATCTGGAATTCCAATTAATGAAGCAGCAGCAATTATTTAGCAGGTTTTTCATGCCTCACCTGACCTATATTGCACTTTGACACCACAGCCATCATCATGCAGTTAAAATCAAAACTGAAACAGCCTGAGAGAATAAATTCAATTATATAACTTATTTACCAGTCACAGGTGAATGCCACACGTTGATAATCACGCGATATTCGGAGGTCGTGGGTTCGGTTCCCACCATCGGCACATTGTTTTTTCTTCTACTTTGTGTTTAATTCTCTTTCCCATAAACAGATTACATTACTAATTTATGTGATTATCGAAGTAAAAAATAAAAAAAAAGACATAAATACAATCCCCAATGCTTTCCTTGGCCTCGCCAACTGTTGGCTTCTTTCCTTCATGTATTATAACGAGCACCCTCATTTCCCCTTCATTTATATATATATAGACACACACACACACACCACTGTCTTATGAGTCATAAGAAGGAAACACCACCCAAAATGTGAGGATTGGTGGGCTTCCTTCGGTGAATGCTACTTCAGAAATGCCCAAACAAAAGTAATTTTCACACCTAGTCTTTCAATGCATGCTCCAAAGTAAGTTTAGCTCAATCACTACCAATACTTACTTGGAGGAGGGTTGATTTTTGAGACCAGGTAAATAAATGGTTCAATCAGAGATTTCCTATCAAATGCTGACACTTCAGCAAAGCGCACTGTAATAAAAGAGAACAATGATGTAAGCATTTGAATCATATATATAAAAATATTTACTAAAACTAGTATACACCAAAATTTTTAGTTCTTGTGCTATCTCATGGCCGAAAATTAGGACATCAACCTGCACTTTAGATGGCACAAGCCAGTATCTGATACCTGCAGTATGCTGAAAGCAGGTCAATGATCTTTGAATTGCTACAGTCAGGATAAACAATACTCATTTCTACTGGTAAACTGGACTGTACTCTTCAATACAGCCAAACGGGTGAGCTGGTGATACATTTCAAGGCTAAAAAGTGTGAAAGACAACAGAGGAATCACAGGATGAGCGCTGACACACACCTCATATTTTTTTTGCATATATATAGTATATGATTAAAGTGTCGAACAATAGTTCTCATTAACCATTTTATGAGCCAAAACCATGAGACTATCTGAGGTATGCAGGAGTGCAAGGCTCTGGATCAAGCTCGACTGTCTCAGGTTCTTAAATGTTCATACGAATTTCAATACAAAAGCAAGCCCACATTATTGCCTCCATTTAACCCTTTATACATTATAAGCTGCATGTACGTTCCACACAGCAAAAATGCAAGTCAACACTGAGCCAACCTGCTCTCCACCTAATCTGCAGGTTACGCTTAGCAGGTTGGGTGGATGGTGGGTTCACTCGGTGCTGGCTCGCCTTTTTTTCTGGGCTAGATAGCTCTGCCAACAAGAATACTCGTCATCTCAGCTTGTTCATGCTGCTTCCATAAATCGATATTTAATTCTAGCAAAACTATCATGCTGCCAAGCCTTTTTAGCACAACTTAATGTTTCTACGTTTGAGAACTTTTATGCTTTATGGCTGGTATGTTTTGCAGCACGTTTTGCAAAGGGTGGTGGAGTGTGATCTAGTTTACCATCAGAATTGCAAATGTGCTCTAGGAGCTCTTCTCTGAAATCTAGGTGCTCAAACCCCATTCGATGTGCCTGAAAGAGCTTCGCACTTGGTTGTGTTCTGGAGAAGCCATCTCATGGGCCGGAGGCTTCCTTGTTGCTGAAACCCTACCGAATGGAAAGAAAACAGCGGAAGCATAGAAGGAGCACATGTGCTTCAGAGCAAGCTAAAATTTAACATATGCATGCTTTGGGCCACTAGTTGAAGTTTCAGGCTGATATCTGACTGACTCATCATCCGAGCTGAAGTTAAAACTCGTTAAGTCATCTTCAGACTCTTCCCAACCGACTGCATAAAAAAAATCTGCAATAGAAGCAGTGAAACCAGTGAAGCAGTTTGCAGTGAAGCAGTGAATTCTGGTGAATTCTGGTGGATGGTGGTGCAGTGAAGCGCTGGTGGATTCATTGGCGGGGGGCGGCCATTCGGCCAGTCATTGTAAGCGTTGCGGATGCGTGCTGGCGTTTGATGCCACGTGTGTGCTTGGTAGAGGAGGCAAAAAGTTAGGGCGTGAGATATGTGAAACATATCACATTAGCAGGGAAGGCGATAAGTGCGTCAGTGCGCCTTCAATTACCCTTTCAGAAAAAGTGATTAGCGCTCGTCCTGTGTACTCCTATGTCTGTGTCTATGTTATCTGCGCTAGTCTTTTTATTTATGATGACACACCAACTAGCCCAGCTTTCTGCTTTGACTGCTTTGAAACCATTTGGATTGTGCCGAATTTGTAGCTCATCCTGACGCGAGCTTGGCGCCATTTTTGTAGACATTTGGGACCACACCAATACGAATAATGAGTTCTATACTGCCACCTTCTGAAAAAGAAAAACCACACAGAAACAGAAACTACAATTGTCATGCTATCTGCATGGAAGCAGCCATGTGTTCCAATAAAAGAAAATGAGAGTTATCCAGGATGTCAAGAACCATCCTGCATATATGAATGATGGCCTTGAAAGATTGCCTTGAACTCTTTTGGGCAGTCCCACAAGAGTTACAAAGCACAGAAACCTACCTGCTATATTTAGAAGAATTTGTCTGGGACATTCAATTGATTTCACAATGGTAACCTTAAAATAATTTCTACAAAAAAAAAAAAAAAACAGGAAGAAAAAGTTTTCCTTTACACAACAACCAAAGAGCCACATAAAGCCTTACCCTTTTCCTTGGTGGCCCAATTAATGGCAGACTGGACATCGACCTGCCTCTCCGCACTCAGATCTGCTTTATTTCCAAGCACCAAGAATGCCAGCTGCAATACATAGTTGTTAAGAATTTGGCAAGGAAGCTGATAGCTTATAAAAAAAAAAAAAAGAAAAAAAAAACGCTACCTCCTTCTTGTCTTTGTGCTTATCGATGTCCTTCTTCAGTTGCTCCAACAGTAAGAAGGACTCTCTGCTGTTGATTGCATACATTAAGACAACCCCCTGCAAATAAGGCATAGTAGCATTTGAGCCCCCTTCATGGATCACTGCCTAGTCGTGGCAGAGGGGCTTGCGAAACTCGATGAAGTCGTGAGCTCTGCTGTGTAGGGCCACCCAAGATAGACAGGTCACGGCAGAGAGTTCTGACGAAATGTGATTCACTGGAGAAGGTAATGGCAACCCACTCCAGTATTTCCTGCCAAGAAAACCCTATGGCCAGTCACAATACCATTAATGATATGGCGCCGGAAGATGAGCCCCCCCAGGTTGGAAGGCGTCCCACATGTTACTGGGGATGAACAAAGGGCGATTTCTAGTAGCTCCAGGACGAATGAAGCGGCTGGGCTAAAGCCAAAAGGACGCTCAGTTGTGGATGTGTCGAGAAGCGACCGGAAAGTCCGATGTTGCAAGGAGATATATCACATAGCAACATGGAATGCAAGATTATGACGCAAGGTAAACTGGATGTCGTCAAGCGAGAAATGGATAGATTGAACATTGATATCTTGGGTATCAGCGAGCTCAAGTGGACCGGAATGGGAGAATTTAACTCCGGCGACCATTATGTCTTTTTTGTGGGCACGAATCCAAGAGAAGGAATGGGGTCGCTCTCATAGTAAACAGAAGAATGGGCAAAGCAGTGCTAGGGTACAACCCCAAAAACGACCGAATGATTTCACTTCGGATCCAAGGTCACCCTTTCAACATAACAGTTATCCAAGTCTATGCACCGACCACTGCTGCTGAAGAAGCTGATGTTGAGAGATTTTATGCGGACCTACAATGCCTTTTAGACCGCACCCCATCATCAGACGTCGTTTTTCTCATAGGAGACTGGAATGCTAAGGTCGGGAGTGAAGAAATATCCGGAATTATAGGCAAGTTCGGTCTTGGCGAGCCAAATGAAGCTGGGCAGAGGCTAGTAGAGTTTTGTCAAGAAAACAACCTGACCATAGCGAATACTCATTTTCAACAGCACAAGAGGCACCTGTACACATGGACTTCACCGGACGGTCTGTACAGGAATCAGATCGATTATATTCTTTGCCGGCAGAGATGGAGAAGCGCTATACAAGCAGTAAAAACAAGGCCTGGAGCCGATTGTGGCACCGATCATCAGATTCTTGTTGCCAAAATTAAGCTTCGATTGAGAAAAACGCAGAAAACTAGAAGGCCTTTCAGGTATGATCTGGATCAAATTCCATTAGAATATGCTGTGGAAGTGAGGAATCGATTTCAAGAATTAGATCTAGAAGACAGAGAGCCCGAAGAGATGTGGACTGATGTTCGTGATATAATACAAGAAGTTGCTACTAAGGTAGTTCCAAAGCAAAAGAAATGCAAGAAAGCAAACTGGTTATCTGAAGAGGCTTTGCAAATAGCTGAGGAAAGGAGGATGGCAAAAGTTATGGGGGAAAGAGAAAGATACAAGGTTCTCAATGCGGATTTTCAGAAAATAGCAAGGAGAGATAAGAATGCCTTCCTGAACATACAGTGCCAAGCAGTTGAGGACAACAGCCAATTAAGGAACACAAGAGCTCTGTATAAGACAATCAAAGATATCAAAGGAAGCTTCTGTGCTAAGCTGGGCGTGATAAAGGACAAACAAGGCAAGGACCTCACTGAAGCCTCAGAGATAAAGAAGAGGTGGCAGGAATACACAGAAGAACTGTACAAGAAGGACCCGAATGTGCAAACCCAACATAAGATGGTTGTGATTACTGATCTCGAGCCGGGCATCCTGAAGTGTGATGTTGAATGGGCCTTAGCCAGCCTTGCTAAGAACAAAGCTAGCGGAATTGATGGCATTCCAGCTGAGTTGCTTCAAAACCTCAACCATGACGCTGTTAACATTCTGCATACATTATGTCAGAAGATTTGGACAACCCTGCAGTGGCCACAGGATTGGAGGAGGTCAGTTTACATCCCCATTCCAAAGAAAGGCAGTGCCAAAGATTGTTCCAACTACCGCACGATCGCGCTTATTTCGCATGCTAGCAAGGTGATGTTGAAAATCCTCCAAGGTAGGCTGCAGCAGTATGTGGATCGGGAGCTTCCGGACGTGCAAGCTGGGTTTCGCAAGGGCAGAGGAACTAGAGACCAAATTGCTAACCTTCGCTGGATCATGGAAAAAGCAAGAGAGTTCCAGAAACCCATCTACTTCTGCTTTATTGATTATGCGAAAGCGTTTGACTACGTAGATCACAGCAGATTCTGCCAAGCTCTCCAAGAGATGGGAGTTCCAATTCACGTCATCTGTCTCCTCAGGAACCTGTATGAAGGGCAAGAGGCCACAGTCAGAACTGGGCATGGTCTTACTGATTGGTTTCCGATCGAGAAAGGAGTGAGGCAAGGCTGCATACTGTCGCCCTGCCTATTTAACCTATATGCAGAGTGCATCATGAGGAAGGCCGGTCTGGACAAGTCTTCAGCTGGAGTGAAGATTGCTGGAAAACGTATCAACAACCTTAGATATGCGGATGATACCACTTTAATGGCAGAAAGTGAAGTGGAACTCAAGAGACTTCTGATGCGCGTACAAGAAGAGAGTGAGAAGTTTGGGCTTAAACTGAACATTAAATAGACGAAGATCATGACGTCTTGCCCTATCAAGTCCTGGAGCATCAATGGACAAGAAGTGGAAGCTGTGACAGATTTTCTGTTCTTGGGCTCCAAGATTACCTCGGAAGGAGACTGCAGCCATGAAATTAGGAGACGCCTGCTTCTGGGAAAGAGAGCAATGGTTAGCCTTGACCGCCTAGTAAAGAGCAGAGACATTAGTCTGCCAACCAAGATCCGTATAACTCGTGCTATGGTCTTTCCAGTTGTGATGTATGGATGCGAGAGTTGGACTGTGAAAAAGGCTGACCGCCGAAGAATTGACGCGTTTGAATTGTGGTGCCGGCGAAGACTCTTGAGAGTTCCTTGGACTGCCAGAAGATCAAATCAGTCGATATTGTCGACCATAAACCCTGACTGCTCATTGGAGGGTCAAATTCTAAAGTTAAAGCTCAGCTACTTTGGTCATCTGATGAGAAGGGAGGAGTCGCTGGAGAAAGATTTGATGTTTGGAAAGGTTGAGGGCCGCCGGAGAAGGGGTAGGCAGTGAACGCGGTGGTTAGATGGCATCCTCGAGGCACTGCAGATGAAGTTATGTGATGTTAGGAAGATAGTGAGAGACCGGAAAGCGTGGCGTGACATGGTCCATAGGGTCACGAAGAGTCAGACACGACTGAACGACTGAACTGAAAGCATTTGAGCACCTTTATCCAGAAAAATAATTTTCGCTAGAAAAAGAAAGGTATTTTTTGAGATAACAAACACCTGCTAACTTTTGCATTGTGAGTACACAGGCAGCAATAGTATTCAATCAAAAAGCAGCAGAAGATGCAAAAATAAGAATGATATGCTTACTTTTTAAACCTATTCGATGTTATACAAAACAATTTTTGAAACGAAAGTTTCACTATGCTAGGTAGACCTGGTCTTCACTTGGGCTTCAATTTGACCTTCATTTGACCTTCAGTGAGCAGGAGGACAAACTTGCTATGCGGTTCAAGTGTCCACAGGAAAATGTGAAAGATACTGTGCATTTCCTTTCCTATAAACCAACAAACAATGTCAGCGTGGGCTAGCCACTGACTTTCAAGGAGCCACAGGTCAGTATGACTATAAATATACTGTGCTTTCCTTTTCCCAAATCATCCAAATCAGCCACAGGTCAGTATGACTATAAATATACTGTGCTTTCCTTTTCCCAAATCATCCAATCACTTCAAGTGTGTAATCTTGTGGACTACCTTGGTGCTGCAGCACAAGGTCATGACCTTGACCAATCTTTGGGCGACCTTTGACCTTTCAAACTAGTGAGCTGAGGAGAGAATGGAAGGGGGTGGAGTATGTGATTATTGATGTGGGTGACGCCATATTGCGCCATTGCACCATGGAAACAGCCAGGACATCAATCGCTGGGTGTAAGACCGAGGAGCAACCGCGCTTAGCAAGCCGTACCGATGCCAGTTAAATTGGGCTACTAAAGAGTTCTACCAAGCGTAACCATGCTGAGAAGCTTTCACTGAAGACTATGTTTAGCAATGCTAAACTACTGTTAACCTTTTTGGGCTTCTCTCTCATAAAAAGAGTCTTTTTCTCACTGCAGAGAAAAACCCGCACTACTTCATGAAGTCTACAAAGTGAGTACAGACATGCGGTCTTTAAGAACTGCAACAGAAAGGAAGAAACGTTTGTTACATATAAAAAACTGGCAAAAAAGTTCCACTTATATTATATTGCTAACTGCACTACACTGTTATAACAATGAAAGGAGATACAATGGGTGTGTTACAACCACTGTTTTACAGAAGGCACAAATATTCACAACATACACCGTTAAAAAAAAAATGATAAAGCTTATATTTTTTTTACAGCAATGCTAAGTCAAGCCCTCAGCAACACATCTGTATGAGCATGTGTTGAGGGTACTGACCTCTTTATCTTAAGCACATCATCATTTGTAAGTTGCTGGAGCTTGAAAATAAAATGAAAACAAAAAAATTTTAGGGAGCATTTATGCGCCGCCCTTATGGTATGACACGACAGCGTTAATGGCTTCTGTTCGTCAGCTCTCCTTCTGGATCCTCATTCGTGTATATAGACTTTGCTACTAACCCCTTAGTTTTCTCCTCTACATCTCGCACATAATCTACGTACAGTCATATCTGAAAGGCCACTCGACATATATATAAAGCCCCATACCAACCAAGTTGTACGAACATGCATGTGTGGCCTAGGGGCAGCATGTTTGACTCTGAATGTAAGGGTCCTAGAAGGCTGGATTCGGATTTCCCCCTCCCATCTAAAAAGAGTAGCCCGAATTGGTAGCTCCTCCCAAATCGGCCATGTGATGTCACGTGACGTCAGAACACCCTATGATTAATCAGTGCCTGCCATACTAAAGCCAACTACCTCCTGCCCGAGTCATGCCTATATAATAAGGAGGTCGGAAACGCTGACACTGTTTTTTTTTTTAGAGTGCAGCTCTTACCTGGCTGCTCAGTAAATTGCTGTATTGCCGCAGGCACCGGTGCAACAGAGCGAAAGAGTGTCACGAGCCATGAGCCAAAGAGTATTTCTCAGAAGAAACGAAAGAAGAAACATGAACACTGCGCTGCTCACTCATGGGCAGCATACAATAGTTTGCACGACAGATTGTCTGTGCTGGTCACGCCACTCACACCGTTATCTTCCATAAAGAAGAAGAATGAATCATCATCATCATCATCATAAGCCTGACTATACCCACTGCAGGGCGAAGACCTCTCCCATATTCCTCCAATTAACCCGGTTCTGTGCTAGCTGCATCCACTTGACCCCTGCAAACTTCTTAACCTCATCTGCCCACCTAACTCTCTGCCGTCCCCTGCTATGCTTTCCTTCCCTTGGAATCCAGTTTGTTACCCTAAGCAATCATCGGTTATCCTCTCTTCGCACTATATGTCCTACCCATGCCCATTTCTTCTTCTTAATTTCCACTAGAATGTCAGTAACTTGAGTTATTTCTCTGACCCACTCTGCACGCTTCCTATCTCTTAATGTTACCCCTACCATTTTTCGTTCCATAGCCCTCTGAGTTGTCCTCAACTTAAGTAGAACCCTCTTGGTTAGCCTCCACGTTTCAGCCCCATAGGTGAGTACAGGTAGGATGCAACTGTTGTATACTTCCCTCTTGAGTGATACCAGTAAGCTGCTAGTAATAATCTGCGAGTGCTTACCAAATGCGCTCCATCCCAATCTTATTCTTCTTATTATTTCCTTTTCATGATCCGGATCTGCGGTTACTACCTGTCCTAAGTGGACATATTCGCCTACTACTTCCAGTGCTTCACTACCTAACGTAAACTGCTGTTCCTTCCCGAGGCTGTTGAACATTACCTTAGTCTTCTGCATATTGATTTTTAAGCCTACCTTTCTACTTTTCCTGTCTAGGTCATCAATCATTCTTTGCAGTACATCTCCTGATTTACTTAGCAAGGCAATGTCAACAGCAAATCGCAGAATACTGAGGTATTCTCCATCCATCCTTATCCCTAACTGCTCCTATTCAGTCTCTGAATACTTTCTCTAAGCAAGCTGTGTTAGTACTGGGGAGATCGTGCCTCCTTGCCTAACACCTTTCTTTATGGGAATTTTGTTACTTTCTTTATGCAGAACTATGGTTGCTGTGCAGCCACTATATATATATATATATATATATCTTCCAGCACTTTCATGTACGGCTCGTCTACCCCCTGATTTCGCAATTCCTGCATCACCGCTGAGGTTTCTACTGAGTCAAATGCTTTTTCATAATCAATGAATGCTATGTATAAGGGCTGTTTATATTCCAAACATTTTTCTATCACCTGGTTGAGGGTATGGATATGATCTATAGAATATATATATAGATGGTGTGGTGTGGTGCGGTGCGGTGCGGTGTGGTGTGGTGTGGTATGGTATGGTATGGTATGGTATAGCATAGCATAGCATAGCATAGCATAGCATAGCATAGCATAGCATAGCATAGCATAGCATAGCATAGCATAGTATAGTATAGTATAGTATAGTATAGTATAGTATAGTATATATATGCAGTATGTAAACAACCTCTGTGTAACATATACGAAATGGTACCTATTTAAATTCTTTTTCATACATGCGAATAATATTTACCTTAAACATAACCTAACTTGAAGAATCTTCTTTTGCAAACGTTTGGGCAAAAAAAGTTTACAAAATGTTTTAAAAGCATGGACTTAAAAAAAACAAACAGAACTATAATAAAGAATGTTCAGAATATACAAAGTGTGGTCCGATGCATCATTTCTTACTTTTGAAAATGTGGCTTGCCTATATTTAAGTTTAACTCTTTCAGGAGTGTAGAATAAAACAGGTGACTCTGAAGTGTCTGGGAAAAAAAAATCGCAATAAATCAAATATTTATATTATCCTGCTATGACGCATACTAAAGTGGAGCTATTTATCTATTCGGTCAAATACATATTATTTGATTTGTTTAAGTTTACAGATGGCACAAAGAAAAAGTAACGCTCTGAGAACTTGCTCAAAAAAACACCCCAGAAAAAAAAAAAGATACAAGAATATCAAAATAAAACACTGTAACAAAGATAACTCAACAAATAAAATATGCTAGACTGTCTCTTTTCTTAGGTGTAAAAGTATTGAGTGCCTATCTGCAGATTTCTTTTTTTTTAGTGCTGTTCAGAAGCAATGTCACCATTCAGTTCCTGTGGTAGTAGTTGTGAGTCTTACCCAACCCATTCTTACCCATTCTCCTAACTGCCCTGATAAAATGCTGTGAAGCCAAACTACCAACTAATATGTTATGAGGTGAAGTCCGTTTGTAGGCGTGCAATTCTCATAACAACAGTGCTAAATTGACAACAATGTTGGTTTTCAGATCGGCAATCCTCAGCTCATAGCACTGTTTACAGCTTCTGTGTTTTCAAACCTTTTCTGATTTATGGCTGGCTTTTCTTGCAATAATTTCTGTAGAGGTTGGCAGATTGCAATCTACTTTGCTGTCAAATTTGAAAATCTGCTCTATGAGCTGTTCCCTGAAAGCTACACGCTCAAACCCCATTTAATGTGGCTGAAAGAGCTTTACACTTCCCAAGTTCTGGAGAGGACACCTCTGGAATGTGCCTGAGCTTCCTTGTTGCTGAAACCCTACTGTAGGTTGCTGACATCCTAGTGCAGCGGGTACTCAAAGCAAGAATGTGCAATTGCTTAAGAGTGAGCTAAAATCGAAAGTATGCTTTCCTTGGGCCTCTAATTGAAGTTCCAGGCATATATGTGCCTGATTCATCATGCGAGCTGTAGTCAGAGCTCGTGAAGCTGTCTTTGGACTCTTTGCTACTGCTGTCATAAAAAAAATCTATAGCAAAAGCAGCAGAATCACATAAATGATGCCAAATTTATAGTATGTCCCGATGCGAGCTTAACACCATTTCTGTTAACACTTGAGACCACCCCGCTCCGAATAAATATTTCTGTCAATGCCTTAAAAGGAAACGAAGTTGACCAAATTGAAATCGAAACTAAAGCTGTCATACTATCTGCCTTGATGGGGTTACGTATGTCAACATATAAATTTGCGTTTGGCAGCACCTCGAAAACTCCTATTCATATATAAACAACGGTCTATGGGGCAGTCCCAAAAGAGTTAATAGGCAAGCTACCACAAGTTTGAACAATTTCAGAGAAAATCTGCGCTGTGGCTGGCACTTAACGCTGTGACTGGGAACATCATTTCCTTTCTTTGTTTTTTTCACTAGACTAATTGTTAATTTGACCCCCGTTAATTCGGATTTCGGCTGATTTCAGAGAAAATCTGTGCTGTGGCTGGCACTTAACGCTGTGACTGGGAACATCATTTCCTTCCTTTCTGTTTTTTCACTAGACTAATTGTTAATTTGACCCCCGTTAATTCAGATATTCGGCTGATTTGAACAAGGCGCGCGGTCCCGGCTGATGTTCATGCAAGTCATGGTGTTGGATGCTCGTAAATTAGGACATTCGTGGGCTCGCTCCGGTTAATGCGATCGCGTTGAGGCGCAGTCCGCGCAGCCAAGCTTCCAACATGAGTTGGATGAAACAGCGATGCCTACGCACTTTGTACATGCTGTGGCAGGAACGACAATAATCAAGTTCCAGAAATACAGCTCAGTAGCATAGTTTCAGTTTGACTTTCATTAACTTTATGCCATCCCACGGATGCGATCGGGTGCCCGCATCGGCCAGTCACGCAGTTTCGGACGCTGCTTGCCGATTAACTACCCTTTTATTTTTTAGTTCTGCAATGACGTCGCACTGTTCAAAAGCCTACGTATATGTTTCACACATGCACCTACATGCACAAACTGGCTCCAAACTGAATATGCAAACCATAATGTATGTGAAGTTACAGTTTGGTAATGCCTGTAGCTGTCAAAAATAATTAAAAGCAATGAAGTGTGTAATGAGCCATCTTGAATACTTTCATTTAGATGGCCTTGACTGCCGATACAGGCCTGAATATCAAGAAGTCACTTCAAAGTTAGGAAAAACTTGTTTTAAATATTGCTTTGTTCAACGTGTTCAAATTATTTTTAACAATACTTAAACAACCAGGAAAAGTGCAAAAAAATTGTTTCAGTTTACGTTTTATCAAGGTTAATGTAAAATATTTATTAAAATGCTACATTTTTCAGATTTTTACTGATACAAGAAAATTTGAATAATCCTTATATTGTCATTCATGAACTCGCATGAAAGAACTATAGAAGTGAAATATTTTAAAATAACATCAGTCATTTCATCTTGTTTCATGAATTATTAAAAAATTCCATTTTATTTTTAGACCAGCTTTTGCTTCTTCATAAAAACTTCAAATTGCGCTTATGTCAGCAAGAATTTTTGTTCGACAAAACTGCTTTGATAAAATTCTTTCACACAAACACCAATACGCCCAAATTTTTTCAGAACAATTTGCGATGGTTGTTTTTGAGGGTCTGGGACGTTTTGCATGGAATGACCCATAGCTAACAAAAAGAAATAAAGAATAATGACAATAAAAAAAAATAACAAGAAAAACAGTGAAACCCACTCATAACAAATTGCAGGACATGTCAAATTTTGTTTGATGTATCCAAGTAGTGTAACCTGCATACAAAAAAAATTTATCAATAGTTTGCATCCTCCAAACTCCAGCCTCCAAACCTCCCACATGTCATGGTACACATTTATTGATAGCAGTGAAGCATTCCATGCAACAAATTTTGTGATCTGTTTTATGTTGTGTACACCTTTTATTATATCCTATCTTCTCAATCTGTAAAATGATTCTGCATGCACATAATCCTCTGGTTTGCATATGAAAGCAGAACAGAGTAGGGCAAGGTATTAATGAATGTCACATGGCTGATGGAGAATGTTTCATTCCGGCTTAAGTAGTCGTAAATGCTATCAATACTGCTACTAACATTATTGAAGGAGGATTGAAAGTGGTCCTGCTTTGAAGGTGGCGTTACTTATTCCGAGTTCAAAATATTTCATGCTGAGTTCAATGCAAGAAGTGCATGGTACCTTCAAAACTTTCTCGTAGTAGCAGGTGTTCAACATAGGTAACTTAACGCATTGCACTTTTAAGTTTTAATACATATAAACAATTATCATATTTGTCCTCATAATGCACACACGTGATTAGTGAATACATCCATTCGTTAAGTTGTCAATATATAAATTTCTGTTGACATGTTACCTCTTACAACTAATGCAGCCCTAATATAAGAACTTTTGCCTGGAAAATGACAGTAGTGAAAAAATTTCTTCAGTGAGGGCAAGTTTTTAACAAAAGAACTAAGGAATATGACATAGGTACTTACATCTGCATGTGATAGATGGGACTTTGAGACCGCTGCATGGGAATTGTCCTGTAAAAGAGAATCATTCTCTATGGCACCTTCTTTCCTGGTTGCAAGTGCACAAATGGACAATCCAGTGCACTGCCATGGCAGATAGCACCAAGTGTCGAGGCCCATGCTATTCTAAAGCACAGCCAATGAAGTCTAGTCCTCATCAGAGGTGCAGAAAGCCATCTGCTTTGGTGCTCAAGACATGACCCGGATCGCCAACATTATCAAACAGCCAGTGTAGGGGTGCAAATTTTGATTACAGGCCTCTGTGAACAACAGAAATGTGAGAGTGAGTGAAGAAGTCACTAGCACGTGCCATAAAAACTCTTCTCTTCTTTTCCAATTTTTGCCTCTATGGGCTATGTGAGGAATAAAGTTCAAAATTTTGGGGGGGCCAGCACTGTCACTGAAGCCAAAATCCTAGCACCCCGCCACTGACAGCCACCATCTTTGGAGCAGTCACCATATGCACATATTAGGTGGTTTCTGTGGGTCTATTATTCTTGGAATGTCTCCTCAAAGCCATGTCAGGCGCTCCCTGGAGTTCTGTTCGAATTTTCCTGGGTGTGTTGAACTGGTGGCCTTTTCTCTTCAACATCGTTTAGTCAAAGGAATAAGCGTCCGACGGTTCACAGCAAATCAGGTTACTTGAGTAAAGTTGGCGCAGAATGACAGACATATTGTTTTTGGCCGAAACTTTCCACATAAATCAGGTGCCAGATATTGTTGCGCCATGAAGAAAACGCAGAACCTTTTGTCACCGAAGTTTGGGGTGACAACATTGCACAGCCTATCAGAGCTGCCACAAAATACATCAAAAAAGCATCTGCAGCTGACAACTTGCCTTACTGAGGCAAATTCTCTCCTGCAACTCCTCCACTGCAAAGAAATTTATGGGCACGAGCCTGATATTACTCCTCATCTGTCACATGCCCTTGATCTCAATGAGGCTGGAGTTTTCTACTGGAAGAGGCAAAGCCATAATCATGATGCCAGCTTTTACTGACAGTGCTAACTAGACAAGAAAGTTCCATATTCCAAAAAACAAGATGATCCAAAAAAGACTTATGAAGCTGTCAATATGTACCCACTTCCAATCAGCCTTTAAAATCTCTGGAGAATTTGCACATCATGCGACTACCTCCCATCTCAGCTACAATGCCTAAACTGTTTGATGTCGATTCTTATGACCTGGCTGCTAAATCATCTCAAATGTCATGCGGCTGGGGTCCTTCCAATGTGCCAGTCATCCTGAACAGCAACCCAACTGGCGCTCAAATGAGCA
Organism: Amblyomma maculatum; assembly: GCF_055883805.1. NCBI lineage: Eukaryota > Metazoa > Arthropoda > Arachnida > Ixodida > Ixodidae > Amblyomma > Amblyomma maculatum. The sequence goes on from NC_139344.1 coordinate 190,357,140, forward strand.
TTCCTTTTGAAGTCACACGTTACCCAATCTCTCTTCCTCAAAGTCAGCCTAAACTCCTTTAGGGTCTGTGGAAAACTCTGGCTGAGTTTGTAAAGAATCTGATGCCAACTCTCCGTTTCACAATTAGGACAATCCGAAAATTGTCCAGCTTTAAATGCACAGCATGACATTAATGGATATATCTGTAGAGTATTGACAAAAAGTGAATTTTCCTAGCTGAGTTGTTGAGGGGAAAAGGAGGGGGGGGGGGGGGGGGGGCATGGCTTTAACACATTTGTTTTATTTTTACTGCATTTGGAGAAAAAAAATATTGTGTGTTACTACTGTTAAACATAGGTGCGCAAAAATTCAGTATTATATCAGAAGAACATTTTTCTCAACAAATTTTCCCTTTGTAGGCTGTGGAAAGATTGCAGATTAGGCAAAATGAGGTAGAAGACTGCTTCAACCTTCACTTGGTTTCTGAATATATATGCTACACAAACAACCTCGTACATTTCTTTTTTCTTCCTCCAACACCAAATTTTTAGTCATCATTTTTCGTGGTGTAGCTGCTGTACACATATGTAGACTAGAACAGAATAGCATACCAAGAATTCACAGTTCATCAACCTTAAAAATAAAAGCCATACTGTTTGATGCAGTTTAGGAAATGAAGCAAAACAAATGGAGTCAAAAGAGACAGAACAGTCAGGAATGAGTCAGCTTCACAAAGTGAGCAATTGCACAGAAGAGAAGTTCGAGAAAGAGGCATCCACAGTTGAACCTTATGTTTACTTCGCCAGAGGACACTCAGTTTTGTAACCGTACATGCCATTCTGAACGCAGCATATTGCTTGACTGTCTGGCCTTTTCGCTTGGAGTGCATTTGATGAAAAGATTCCATTTTCTGTACCACATGCTTTTCGGCTGCTTATATACACGGCCAGTAAAATGCAACTGCTGCTCTTCCGCACATTACAGTTATTGATGTACTTTGTAAACTGTAATTATTCACTAAATTTGATATGGAAGAAACTGCTGCCTTTCCATGTCCTGTAATGACTGACAAAGTCAACTTTCATTTGGTGACAAGATGCAACAGTAAAGCAACTGCTTCAAGTGATTTCATGTCTCTTGAAAATTGAAATTACTGTGACTGGCTGAAATGGAAACTGAAAAACGTTATACGGCCTGACGGCAGCAGTATCCATGATACTTTAAGACAAAAACAAGATATAGGATGCATAAAACTCAGCAGGTTTGCAACATTATGGACATTAATACAAAATAGAGGCACTGCAAAAGAATTATATTAAAGCATGAACTTTCCCATCTGCTGATTTATCTCAGCAGGAATGACTGGAAAACGCCAAGCTACACAACAGCTGAACATAGCTCTATAAGTGACAGTTATTTCAATTCTTTAACACCTCTCACCAGCCTTTCAGGGACACATAGCTGTCTTGTACAGTGCAAAAGGAGCTGAAAAATGGAGAAAGGAGAAAAGCTACTGGCTTTTCTTTCTCTACCAAAGCATTGACGGTAGACACTTTTCAAAGCCATATTTTAAAAAACAAAAGAAAGACACAAAACACCAATTTGCTGTAATTTTTGTGCACACAAAAATATTTTCGATCCACAGGGAGTGAGGGGTGGTGGTGGTGACCTAATCTGCAGTCTCCCAATATTAGGTCTTTCAAAATCTGTCATGTAGTCCTGGCTTGCAAATAACTTTTATGCAATTCTCTGAACTATCTTTAGAAGCAAACTCAAGCAGAAAAAACCACTTTCCTTTACGTGCTGCTTTAACAAAGAAATCAGAGTGCTGAGTTTAAAGTGAATCGAGAAAGAACAAACAGAAACTGCATTCTACAAAATGCAAGATGCCTACATTGTCTAAAGAGTCATACATGCTTTTTTTGTTTCTGCAAACTTCTTATTAAACTTGCTTTGAGAGTTAACATGCCTAACCTTATGACTGCAGCATGAGACATCCACTAGAAGACCATAAAATCGGTTACTGCTACTCAACCAAGAGCTACTGCTGACATCTAAATACTTGATTGCAAGAAAATCAGACTACCCCACGCACAATACAAGATAATTACTTACCACGCCATGAGAATCAAACAACAGCACTTTCTCCTTTCCGCCTCGGTCATTATCAATCAAAGCGCAGTAGATGTCTTCAATTGTTGGTTGGATATCCTGAGAAAAATATGAAAGTTTATACCCTCTCTGGGTAACATGGGTAAAACATGGGTAAGAGCACTCATGATTATGCTCATCTGTGCAAAATTCCTAAAGCAGTAAATGGAAGCTTTCTTTTTTTCTTTTTTCTCATAAATCTGGTAGCAGGAAAGCTGCAGTGCACAGGCAACTTAAGGTGCATAAATTGCAGATACTTACAAGATTCACTCACATGAAAGGAAACGTCCCTAAATTTACACGGTTAGCATTGATAGACCTTTCCAATGGGTGAGGAAGATGTCAAAATGCCTCCTCTTTGGGCTGTTGCAAGCAAGATCGACTAACACTTCCACCATGCTAGCGACCATAGCCTCTTATATTTTTGCATGCCCTGACATGCCCTCCGCTCATCCAACCTCCTCGTACCTCACGCATGAAGGACTTATGCATCGATTTCGGGTAAGCAAAAGTGCTTAACTTTTTGAAAACTTGCATAAATCTACCCACCAGACAGTAATCAAACATATTTAATATACTTTAGCATCTATTTCAGTTTGCACACTCAAGGCAGTTATGACACAGGGATGTATGTGTCATGGAAGAAAGTTTTAGACACCGTGGTTAACGCTTCATCTATAAAAATTTAAAAACAGCACTGTGCTATCTAGTGACAAAAGCTGAAAGCATGTAAACGGGGCTGTGAAAGGAGTCTTGCTTTTCACGGAAGAAAGAGCAATGTTAGAACATTGTGAAACTCATGAAAGAAAAATGAGAACAGTGCACATAAAGAAATAATTGATATTTTCCCAATGTGTGGTCACGTAGGGTAAGACAGTGAAATGGCAATGTTCTGCTGCAAGAGGGCAGTGCAGTTTGTTTCATGTGATTTTTGCAGTCAAATAAAAAAATAAATCCTTGTTCCTTTGATATGGCAGTGATTTACCCATTTACATGAAGCAAGATCTTTTCATTTCCACTGTGAGCTCATGACATACCTTGATCAGTACTCTGCCTCTTTAAAAAAACAAATGAGCGATAGGTATTCCATCTCTCGTCACTCCAGCGCAAGAATTTTTGAGCTAGCATAATTAGCAATAGAGACATTGGCAATTAAAAATTACTCTCCTCCCTCCATCCTCAGTTCATAAGCTCCAAGACAACATAAAAATAAAAACAACTTAGGGACTGCACCCCCCCTGAACACGTCATCGGTTGACATTTGGTTTGCCGACTTCCAGTTATCATACTTGTTTTCTTAAATGTGCGTTTTCTTCTTCCTGCATATTCGTTGGCCACTGCGTTCCTCTTTCTTCTTGTCTGAGTTGTCTGTAATAATGGACACGAAGCTCAAAGTGCAACTGCCACTGATAAAATGATATGGAAGCAGTAAATTGAAACCATGTGCACAACAGCACTGGCCTTGCTTGTGCACACCTGAAGCACTCACACTGCAGCACAAGCAGATAAGTTTCCCAGCTACCAAAAGCGCGGCCTTCGTGGTTACAGCGAATGGCAGCCTCTGGTGGCCTGACACTCCCCATGACATACTCCTTAATGGAAAACAGTTCCTAAAACCACCACTACACATTGACCAGTTCATGCACGAATTAAGAAACAATAATGCAGTTTTTAAAAATTAGTAGTAAATTATTGGCTCCATTCCAAGGAGTTATACTTAGGGTAGAGTGCTCAAAAGCAACCACTCTATTTTAAGCAGCAACTTTTGAATCCATTTCTTGGTGCCTTTTCGCCGCCATAGCAAGTATTCATTACTTGCTGCATGAAGTGAAACTTCATTATTTGACCCCCTTCCAGCACAAAAGCCCATGCAAGACTACAGTGTTGCATGCAGTTGAAAGGAACCGAAAACTTAGTGTACAGAATGGACACTCCAATATCCAAAGAATGAAGATTTATAATTTGAACCTGGCACTAAAAATTGCATGAAAAAATTGTCCTCTTGCGGCGAAACAGTGTCATACACCCAGTGATCATATTTTGGGAAAAATATCACTGAAGTGAATAGTGTTCTTTTTATTTCAGGAGTGCTCATGTTTTAATATATATTATGCTTTCTCGAGTGCCCCCTTCAATAAAAAGAAACGCTCTTTTGCATTGCCTATGATGTGCTTTTAGCGTTTGACACTAGATGATGCCACAGTGTTTTTAATTAATCGCCTTGAGTATAGTAACTGAAATGGAAGCTACTCTACACTAAAAATGTGTAAGTACTCTCTGGTTGATAAGGCTTATATTAGTTTTCCGTACATTGCAATTGCCGACGCCCAATTGTCACTGCTCAAGGTTTTCAGCATCGGCCTACATAAAAACAGTGCATACACTACCTGAAAAATTCTCGGTAAAATTTTTCTACAGCGTTTCTAGCAAGCCTGCTATGGAATTTACTACTTTAGACAGGTATCTTTCATTGCACTGAAAAAAAAAATGGATGCTTAAAATTTAATGTCCTGTCCCTTCAAATAGGATGGGCCACCACCGAAGGGGCGCCATGTTGATGCATGACCTGCCTAGCAAATGATCATCCAAATACCCATTCTCAGGCCTGAACAGTATGGTACCATCTTTGCCAAAAGTAACCGAGCAGTCCAGCCAGCTGGTGGAGCAAGCTTGGGGCCTAGCGGCGGCGTGGCGGTCGCCGTCAGTGGCCGTTGCTCGCTGGCTGCGAGTGTAAGTTCGCTGACTTAAGGCTGCTCCCTCGCTATCTTTCTTGGGATGATAAATGTAAGCGGGTATCATGTGCGGCGCACAATTTCGTTCCTTTAGAACGCTGTGCTAGTCATGGAGGGCGCTGTGCACAGCAAAAAACACTCAACGCTGATTTCGGGCTGGCATTGTGAAGCTGCACTTTTCGTTAGAACGCCTTGCATGTGGAATACCAATACACAGCTCCCGTAGATGAAATGATTCGAAAAGTTAGCACAGTCAGATAGGGCATGATAGAAACCTGGGTTTAGTTTTTCCTGCGATTCCTAGTCTGCAATGACGACACTTCGCTCAGCTAGAGAGAAATAAAAACGAGGCGATATTTTCTGCTGTTTCTAGTGCGGCTATTCTCGTCCATGTAATGAGGCGAATCCGTTAATGTCGCATTTTCCGCTGCTTGTTAACGCACAGAAGTGCGAAATGGTTTTCACGATTGCAACGCCAAACTGAATGCCGAAAATTTGAGCAGAGATTGTAACTGCTTCAAAAAATATTTGGCAATGCCGAATAAGTGATGCAAATATTCCCTAGCATGTGATTCCCCTAAGAAAGCCTTGCTATTGCGAAGGATGCCTACGAAGACGTTTTTCTTCCACTTGCATTGAAATGCCCTTCTAATTAATCTTCACGGTTTTGCGGCCAGGGAGTTCAGTAATGATGGGAGTCTTAGGTTTGCAAGCTTGATCTTGTGTCAGACTTGAAGGTTCTGTTCCAGCAACTTATTTATCGAGTCACCGATGCACCACTCTGCCAGGGGGCACTAAACTACCAATCAAGTCGCTAGGTAATAGACAGTAACGCAAAAGTAGTTCTCAGTCCAAACCAAATGCCACGTGTCCGAATTTCTTTTCACTTCTAGGACATATTGCTGTTAGGTTGGTCACGTAAAAGAAACAAAAAGAAAAAAAAAAATAGAAACAGCTGCACTTATTGAGAAAATGGGTGAGATATATGTTTAAGGTGCGAGAATGACATTTTTATGCAGTTCACTCTTTAAACGAATAGATTGGCAGCAGGCTAACACATGAACGTAATTACTAGCGCGGAGAACATTATGCGCTTTTCGTACGTTACCAAATAGCGGGAAAGAAGGTATGCAGCAAGAGGGGCACATGAAACATTTGGAATTCTTTTAATTTTCTCTCCTTCAGCTTGACTTAGCATGATAGCAAATCCGGTAGTGTTCACAACAGACGGCTAGGAACCGCTGGAAAAGCGCATCGAGTTTTAGAAATCAATTTCTCCCCATACTTCCGGGATCCGGGACAATCCAAACGAGTAGAAAAGCGTGCATTTGTCCATTTGTTGCAACTACGGGAGCACTGTACCGATATTAAACGCGAAGGCATTCTAACGAAGAGCGCAGCATCACAGCGCCAGACAAAAAGGAACATTGAGCGAGTGATGCTATGCGGAGTGCCCTTCCTCAGTAGCGCAGCGTTATGAAGGCGCGAAATCAGACACCGTACATGATACTCGCTTACGTTTTATTATCCAAAAAAGGAGAGTGAGGGAGCATGCTTACGTCAGTGAGATTACGCTCACCGCCGGAGAGCAGCGGCCAGCGACGGCAATGCTAGCGCCGCAGCTCGGCCCCGTGCCTGCTCCGCTGGCCGGCTGGGCTGCTCGGTTACTTTTGGCAAAGACGGTACATTGTTCTCCGGGCACTTCCAATGTACATGCGACAGCTGGTGTGACGATGCCATGCGAGCCCCTGTCATTAGCAGAGAAATAGTCCAGTTGTGTATTTTCATTGAGGGAGTTCTACTGCCAACTCATCAGAGAGCCAGCTTAGCCCAGCTGCGTGCAGTTAAAACTGCTGATTGGCTGCTAGTACTTTATTTTCCTTTCTTGAGGGCATCTTACTGTTTTTGTGCTAATTTGCATTTCCCTTGCTTACATCCACAGTGTTCTTCCATTTTCTACTTCTACTGTCGCTGGATAAGTAAAGTGATTCCCTGCAATCATGTCAATAATTAAGGCATCGTGCAGCATTTACAAAGTGCTGAATAGCCATTTCTCACATATGCATTTCGTGTTGTGTAACCTCCTGTGGCAGCCCTCAAGCTGTGCTTTTCTCTGCGTTCAACAAATAGCGACAACGAGTTTTAGTATGTTGGCGCCCAATTTTTCTCCATGCTCTAGTTATTATGTGCAAAGAAAATTTAAAAAAAAAAAGCGTCTCAAGCAATCTGGCCAAAATATTTAGCTATTTTCTTCCTGAATCTCGGTAAATAAAATCATAAAAGGTATACCACTTCATATACACTTATACCGCTGTCATATGGGCATTTCAAAGGCCCTCGAACTAATTGCATATCGACTCGAAGGCCTTTGAACGCTGCCACATGGGTGTTTTCAATGGCCATTGAATCGATAGTCTATCGAGCCAACGGAACAGCTCAGAACTCTATCGAGATTTTGATGGCCTTCAAATGTCATGCAAGGTTGCAAGCATTGACCCAAGGAGCACCACGTGCTCTCTTGTACACAGCGCGTTTACTATACAAGAATATGAGCAAGCGTTATTTCATATCTTTAATTTACGCGGTAAAATATTAGTGTGCGTAATAATTTAAAGATAGCATCACTCTTTTTAAGGCGAATCATTTTTATACTCTCTACCCCTGTAACCTGTGCCGTTGAGAAAAGCAAACACAATGAAAAGCACAGCCGTATGAACGTCAACGCGTTAAAAAAAAAAAAAAAACAAAGTTGTCCTTTAATAACAACTAAAAACCTGCAGTTATTTAAAAAAAAAAAAGGTAACAATTATATTTTATTTTGTATTTATAGAAAGATTTTAGTTCTTTATGCAAAACCGAAAGCAGCAATAGTGGCACCACAAAATTTTGGTGCCAAATACAAGAGCTATTTCAACAGCCTTCGAGTTTTGTTGTGTAGCACCCTCACAACTCTTTCAAGTTCAATCTCGTTTGAAAATCTCGAAGGCTATCGACTCAATCGTCGTTGATAATGACCATGCGACAAGGGTATAAACTTCATTTGAACTAAATGGCAACCATGTTTAAATATTTTTCTACTTAACACACAGTATCCCTTTGAATGGCTTGTATAATTAGTCTTTTTGAGTAGCAATGTTCAATGATATAAAACCTCCCACAAATGTGTTTGACCATGAACCTCCAATAGCTTTGTTTGTCAATGTTTTTTTTTTTTTATCACTACTTAATTTGTAAATCAAACTGTAAAAGACAGCAAAAATGAAAATAAACATTCTGGAGGATCGCGGGAGGGTAGTGTGCCGGCTTTTGTAAAAATGACATCCACTGAATCTGTGTGATATAGATGCAGTGTCTTGATGCTACAAGTCACATAGCTTGTCTTCCAGGGTTGCAGGATAGCCACGAGATGTCAAGCATCCACTTCATTGCATTTTGCTGCTACAATTCTGTCAGTCAGCAACAAGGACAACATTACTATTCCAAATTGAATAGCTGCTTTTATGCTGACATGGACTTCTACTTCTGCTGCAGTGGCATCTGGCCTTGGGAGCCCAGTTGTACTGTGCTGCTAGATGCTCTAGACAGACAGCATCCACTGTTGCACTTCCTCTTTTCACACCTATATCACAGGATGAACAAGACTCTATTTAAGATTTGTTTTGCTTAATCTGGATGCCTGCTCGTGCCTCCCTTGCTGGTAACGAGGCGGCTCATAACCTAGCTTGAGAACTGTCCCGCCGAGTTAGGTCGTGTAGCTCACCCGCTATATACTGCGGCAAGGACAGGTTGTTTTCTTATAGAGAAATCCTGCAGCATTAAAGGCTTTCCAGACTTAGATTCCCCTCTGCAGACAAAACGCTCTCCAGTTGCCAGGCAAAAGCATGGCATAAACATCAAACTAACACCTATTCAAATCTTCAATTATGTTGCCTCTATTCGAAAGGACTCTATTCAGACAAATGCAAAAAATGGGATACCAAAGTCAATCTAACTCATATGACCTGGAACTGCCCACAGTCCCTACCCACGAGCCACTTCATATGCGACTGTGATCCCCAAGGGGCTCTACTACTCAGTCCTGACCCGGGGCACAGATCAAGCTTTTCCAGCTGGCTGAAAACGCTGCGGCTGCCCAAGGGATAGCGGCCATCATTTAAGTGGGAAGGCAGCCATTCGAGTCGCTCCTCTGTATTCGCTGGTAATAAAGTTTCACCACCACTATCCCAATTAGTTAAAGGAGTCTGCATCTTTCACGGTGCTGAGACATATCAGAATGAAATGAAGTAAAGACAGCTTTGTAGTGGTGCATGATACACAGATACACACACTGTCTTAAAGCTCTACGCGTCTTAATAGATGCATATATACTGCCTTAAACCTCTACATGCCTTTACCGCTCTTCACAGCAGAGATGGGCAACCTCATAAGGTCGCCCACTTCTGCTTCAGTGCCAAAAAACGGATACTTTGTGTGTGTGCGTGCGTGCGTGTGTGCATGTGGGGGGATTTCACACTTATACATTATCTCGCTACAGGTATAAAAAATGGCAAAGGTAAAACCTAATCGAACAAATTGCTTTCAAACGGAAATACAAGTAATCAAACACGCAATGTAATAACGCTCATGCAAAGCCAAAGTCACAAGGACGGACAGTAAATCTGAACTCACAGCTTTTAGGGGATGGTGGTTATATATTAGTTGCTCCAGCACCGATGTCTTGCCGCAATCTTTGTGGCCGCAAACCATAATCTTGCTCGTTTTTCCTGAAGACACCGATGACTTGAGCATCTGCGTGTAAAAAATCGAACCCGAGTACGATATGTAAAAAGTATACATGTTAAAGAAGACGCTACACATACATATAATGCCTTGTTTTCATCAGTGTCCTCCGTGCCTTTAAACATTTTGCAACTTGCACAGTACCCTTTTCAAGTGAAGAAGAAGAGAAGAAGAAGAAGAATACAGAAGGCATGATTTCGATTTAAATTTTAATGAAAAATATTGAAAAAATATATTGCTGCGTGCTACGCAAGCTAAACTGGACAAGTGTTTTTACACGATCAGAAAGCATCTGGGTGACGCTTGCCTTTGCAGTGCAGATCTGTTCCTGCTCAGAACCTTCTCACAAGGTGCTTTGCTCTACAAATGTAATGTTTTTTTGCAACTCATGTTTCATCGACAGATTATTTTTCCGTTAATGATATAAAACCTTAACTTTCTCAACACCATTGCAGCCACAATAGACAGAAATCTATGCAGAAATCCCAAAATACACGAAACCAGACGATATGATACTGATGTCGATGGGCCTCTTTCACGTACATTAAACAATAAAATATCCGCGTAGCACTCTTATAAGACCATGCCTTTGCTTTATTAAGTCTTTTAAATAAATTAAGATTAAAAAAAATTGCCGGCACTGTTTGTTAAAACAACATTCTTCGAGATCCAGCCCGCAGTTACTTCGTAATATATTGATATTACTGGCACATTATTCAACCAGTGACCACATAACAACATAACACTCATTACCTTTGATATTTGATGCAGTGCGTTTTTATTGAGCGACCGTGCAACTGACCATGAACCAATGGAACCATGAAACTGTAAGACGTTGGCTTTTCACTTGCTTTTATAATGAAAGCTAGCAGACGACACTACTCCCCATTACTTTTTTTTTTTTTTTTTTTGTTAAGCATCTTTTGAAGCGACAACTAAGCGCTTGCTGTAGAATGCTTCTCCCAGCATAACCGCGGAATCCTCGCAGCTTAAATTTCGCACAGAAATGGCATTCTGTCGTTAGAATACCAAATTTGTTTGGGTGGTTTGCCTGATTCAATCAGAGGTTGGATGTTCCCATGGATGTTCCCATCGCAGCGAGGATTTCGCGGTTATGCCGTTATGCGGTTATGCTGGGAGAAGCATTCTACAGCACGCCGGTAATCGTCGCTCACTATGCATGTTTGCACACTAGATGTTATTTTCAGCACATGTTTATCAAATGGTCGAGCTCAAAATAGTGACATGGAAGCCAAGCAATCGAGAGCATAGCGCTTGCAGTAAATTGTTCACGACTTTTTTCTATTTTGTAAACAACGTAGTACAAAGCTCCCCCTGTCCTTTAAAGGTCTATTCACACTTGCGACTAGATGAGGTCGCGCGACCAGAGGAGAGGAGCTCGCCACTACCGATGTTCACTGTCGCCTTCTCGACAAACGAGTTGGGAGTAGGGGAGCTGCAGGGCGATGACAGCGAACGTCGGTAGCAGCCGCTTGCCAGACACTTCAGCTTTTTCAGGCGAGAACGCCGACGACGAATAGACGGTGTCAATATAAAATGTTGCGCCTGCGTGAAAACCAATTTCTCAAAAGTTCATTATACAATACCGGATAGTCCGAATATCTTTCCAATCTCCTCCCAGGCCATATCCTTCTCCCTGCCTTTGAATTCCGGGTGCCGTTTGTTGAAAAGGTAGGGGTATTCTTTATTTGCATTGAGAAGGTGCTCGATCGAGTACTCCGGGACCTCGCTGATTGGTGAAATGGTTTGCGACTAGTAGTCGCGCGACTGAAAATTCGAGCAGTGCCCGATCGGCCCGCGGCAGTCGCTTTTCGACCGATGCGACCATTTGCGACTGTCGCTTTTCGACCAAAACGGTCGCGCGACCGCAAGTAATTCGCGGCGACATGCCGCGCGACGCCGTCGCGCGACGGGCTGAGGGCCGCCAAAGCATTGCCGCTCGTCGCCGTCGCTCGGTTTCTGGGTTTTTAGAAAATTTCGCGTGTCGCCCGGAAGCAGCTCGCGAGGCAGCCAATCGCAGAGGGCTTTAGGGTGCTCAACTTCCGTTCTGGCTTTCTTTTTCTTTTTATTGCGTGTGAAGTTAGTTTTCCTAGTCCGGCTTGGGCGAAGAACCTGGTGCCTTCATGCGCTCACTTCGACTGATCCGTGTATATATATGAGTGCATCGAGATAATTCAGTAAAAGCTTGGAAGGGTAATAAAAGAAAGAAAAAGGTTAGCGTGGCTTGATACTGTTAATTTCCGAAAGGAGCAGGAGAAAGTCGCTGCTTGCAAGTCGTCATCGCAGTGTATAGTAACGCACCGCTGCGCTGTGACCCTTTAAAATACGATGCGTTACAAGAAATTTCATCAGTGTTTTATCGTACTTCTGTTTAGTGTTAAAAATGGGATATAGCGTGATTGCATTTGCTATCCTCCTCTGGTAATACATTTTTCGTCACGAATAAAGCCGTCGTACTCGACAGACGTTAAACAACTCTATCATGACACGGCGCACAGAGTTCAAACAAAAACAGCACCCGCAAGACCAAGCAAGAAATGTCCTGTCGGTTGTCGCTTGCTTGTAGTATATACAAGGTAGATTACCGCCTTGGTATATATTCTAGGCACTATACGACTATACTTGTAGCATGTGAGCAGAGCATGTTTTGTTTGCTGCAAACCTGCAACTTTAGCGACATTGGACTACAAAAATGAATGCTAAAAACATTATTTAAAAAAATCTGAATAAACCACTGAATATTTTAACTTAAATTTCAAATTTACACAGATTACCCTCGTATTGCCCACGTTAGAGTTTCTGCGGGGCTGTTTTGACCTGCAAGTGTTTACTTCTTTCCCTGCGCAACGGTTACGCGACGTTATTATCGTGACTGTGAACTTAAAGCCGCTTGTCACCCTGATTCTGCTGGTGCATTGAAAGGAAGGCAATAGCATTCTTCTGCAGAGAGCGAAGCTGCTTAAGAACAGCGTTTTATTTTTTTTTTCGAGTGACTGCCCTAGCGTGCCCTAGCCATGCATAAGCGTGCAGTGTTCAGGCAAGTTCGCCTCCTATCGGAGGCTCAGCTGTCACGTGACCGTAGGTTGTGGGGAGCAGCCAGAGCAGCGCTGAAAGCTAATTTCACTCTCGGAGCAGCTGTTGGTCGTGCAGCATCTACCATGGCAGGAAGAACCGTGACTCTGGACAACATGAACCCACATCTCATAACTATGGAGTATGCCGTTCGTGGTCCTATTGTCATTCGAGCCGGAGAAATCGAAAAGGAGCTTAAAGCGGTGAGGAATGCGCACTTCGGCTCGCTCTGCATTGCTTACCTGATTCCGGAGCTGTCGGCCCGCGTGTGAGCCAACTCTAAACTTCAGTGGAGATTCATGATCAGTCATAGTTTTTAGTGTCCGCAAAACGTAGATGCAGCCATTGGCTCGAGAACAGGCAACAAAAAAAAAAAAAAAAAAAACGCGATCGCAGCGACGGATATACAGAGTGCTCAGTATCCGGGTAACCGTGATCCGGTTGCACACGGGTACCGTTTTCGCGCGTGCCTGGCGCGTGACTATCTTACTGTGTCACTTGTCATGTAGCAGTAGTCTAAAAAAACAGTGTAGACGGATGACTTCAAGGACCCTTTACGTTGAGCTGTACTTCAAGCTCTTAAGCGGCCATGGCTAGGCCGTCTTCCGCGAAGTACTAGAGGCAGCAGATAAGAGACGGGATTGACAGCATTGTGCCGGCCTAATTTCACGGTCGTTGAGCGTTGCATAATCTCCGCATGCATGGAGCTTGGCGCGCATTTGCAAATCGTGTATGGCAGGTTCATTGTATGCCGTTGAAGTTCAGTTAACCGGGACCAGGGTGCTTTATTGTCACTTATTGCATATGCTTTCGTTCTAGGGGAAGAAGTATAATTTCACCGAAGTGATTAGGGCCAACATCGGCGATTGCCATGCTATGGGACAAGTTCCACTCACTTTTTTCAGACAGGTATATTTTCTTTGTGCTGTTTGACTTTCTGTACGTTTTTTATGCATAATTTTTGATAACTGCGAGGGATCCTGTAACTACTTAACTTCGCTCATTACTAGTGATGCTGTGCAAGTGAGCAGATGATGTGCTACCTCTGCGCTCCTGACACTGAATTTAAAAATTGCACCTAGCAGCTATGCTTGCTTCTTCCAAATAATGCTCGTGAATTAATATTATGGACTTGTGTAGGTGTAAAGTGGCACTATTTGAAAGTCAGCATGTATGCATCAGTGTCCACAGGGTACCCACTTGATGTTTTCTGGGGCTCAGTGGAGATGGGATCACAGACAACAATAAACATGGTAGTACAGATGTAGCCAAAGTATTATGGAGCATGCTGTGGTGCTTGATATTTTTGCATGGACTTGCGTATCTAAAAAGTACAAATGTTAGCATGTGAGAAGTGTTCATTGCAAGACCATTTTGTAATATTATAGCTGTGACTGTTCATCACACTGTATGCCGCATAGAGCTGAAACAACCTGGGATTTTGATTTATACTGGTGTGTGTCAAAACATTGCAAAAAAGTGTCAGTGTGTAAAGCAGTGTTGGTTTGTAGCTTCTCCACATTGCAGCAAAGATAAGCACACTCGCAGTGTGTTGTAAAATCAAAGTTGGGTGAGTTGATAGTACGAAAAGAGGTGCAGGGTAGATGTTCACTTTTGTTTAGGATTATTAAATACACTGCATGCATATTAAAATTCATTTAATAGTTCAGCACCTGGCCTTCATTTACAGTCATCGTTTTTGGCACTTTTGTGAGCATAAATGGTACCTGAAAAGTGTCAGGTGGATAACATTCAATGTGAACTTTTTAGAATAATTTTTGTTTTTGTTTTATATGTGCGACCGAAATGCTTAAAAGAGATAGGGCTGGCAATCTATTGTAAGGCTTTTATTTGAATAGGACTACATTTACTCGGTGTATAGAAGAATAAAAATAACTGAAGCCACAGTGCTAACTGTATTCAAGCGAATGTTTATTTCACAGAATTCGGCATTTTGCATCTTTTATGCCAAGCAAAAGTTATGAAATGAACGTCTTTCCTTTTTTTTCTTCCTTGAAATGGCACTCACGTTTTGCTCAGCATTCTGCTGTCTTTTATTTCATCATTTTTTCCTATATAAACAGTAGTTTAGAGATTAAATATATCAATATTTATCAATCAATCAATAGAATTGCTGTGGCTTACTCAGCTGAGTCAGGTTATACGGAGTGAAAGCTCGGTTAAGTATTGTCTAAGCCTCCCCCCCTCCCTCCCCTTTGCAAGCGGCGGACCCTTTGGGTTCTCAACCCTGTAGGGCCAAGAACAGCAGCCACCTCCACAGTCGTCCCTGTCATGTTGTCTAGGTGGCGAGCGCTGCCTTTTTATCTAGCAAAAGCGAATCGTGACACAACTTGCGAGAGCGAGTGGTTGGATGGCGGCGGACACGACTGTGCAGTGCACAGCTGCGGCGGCAGCGAGTCACGTGATGCGTCATGGGCCACATGTGGGGAGAAAGCGCAATATAGACCAGCACAATAGGCAAGGATGCAATAGGGGGACAATGACATTTGGAATAAGATCGACGCTCTCCTTGGTATGAGCGGCAAGTATGTCACTTTTGTTTACGATGCCTACAAATAGCACGTTGAACCTCTTGTTGCCACAGTATGTGTGACAGATGTGCCATGATTTAGTGAACAATTAAATGATAATGCGTTTTTCCTTCAGCACTTAGCATATGTATGCTTTTTGTGGCGTACGTAGCTGCAGTCAAGCGGTCAGGTCAGGGTTAACGGGAGCTCGCAGTCAAAGTGGCGACGGCGGCGATATGCTGGCTCAGAAGTGTGAAGGAAGGAGCGTGTCGGTGGCAGCGGATTTCGCTCGCTGGTGTCTCCGAATGCTCAAATGTGAACGAGCCAGGCGCATCTGCTGCTCCAAGCTCGTAATTCAGGCGCTGCAGGTCCAAACTTGAAACTATCCGAGCACGCACGAAGTGCCTGAGCCAGAACATAACCGAAACTGAAGTGGACGCCTGTGGCAACTCCAAGTATATTTTTGTATTTGCCTTGCAACGTTTACGGTGTCTTTTCGTCATCGTTTACGTATGATAAAAGCATGTTATCATATTCAAAATGAAACCTACTACCGCATTCAAACGGGCAGCGTAATTCGCATTTGTCAGCCTCCGGGATCTCTAGCGCGTCACGTGATTTGTAGTTGCGAGTTTCGGCTGTGGCGGCGATATCTGTATCTCTATTCTTCCTCTTTACTACCTTATAACAGCTCTGTATTCAGTAAGAGTGGATTTTTTGTAATCGGGAATTGGCATTCTATTGATGCAAGCCCACGTCAGTTTTCTCTTTAGTGTCCCTTTAAGGAGTAGACAAACCTAATTTTTGTTCTGTATTATATCTGTGGAATGATGCGCAGCACATTACTAAACATGAATAGCCACCTGGATTGCACGAAAAAGCAGTAAATAATTCATAATTGAAAATTTCCTCCCATGCAGTTTTGGTTCTGATTTGGACTGCCAAGCAACGGCTGTGATGCCATTGACGCACTTGGGGTTGCATGAGTCGTACAAAAACTACAGTAGGGTCGCTGCTCTATTCATTCTAATTCGCACCAATTTTTATGCAAGCCTGCCCCAAAATTAAAATAAAGAAATGAATAAGCCGCAATTATATAGGAGTTTTTGCATGTCTCGCGTAATCTCAGTGCGTCAGCGACATCATAGCTGTCGTTTGGTGGCTGAAACCGGAACCAAAAGTGTACGAAAAAAATTTAATTATACATATTTTTAGTTGGTGTAGATGAATTCTGCATCATCATTCATGGACACTACAGTTTTGTCCACTATTCCAGTACAAAAAAAAATGCGTATAAAATATTTTGTTGTCTCTACTCCTTAAAGCACCAAATTTCAGCACTGCGGGAATGACTGGAGCAGCTCTTGGTGCATTGAGGGACAATTTTTAACCTTTGGTAACATTTGATTATGCTAATTCCTTTCAAAGACTCTTCCAGTAGGAGATTTCACAAGAGGTGCCGCTCAATGTGCAACTTTCACAACTTTAGTAAAAGGTTCTTGGGGGCCCTTTTCTCCTTTTTGCATTTGTCATAAGTAGGTCTGCAGCTGAGCAAATTGGTACAAGTTTGTTTCACAGTGCAGTACAGTTGAATAAGAAGTAGGAGGAAAAACAGCGTGCCAATGGTGAGAACTGAATCCACGACCTGCGAATATCGCTTCTGGGGCTCTTACCAACAAGACCATCTGCCTCGCATTCGGGAGGTACCAGGTTCGATCCCCGTTGCTGCTGGGTACCCACTGGTTTCCAGTGGGTGCAAGATTTCCTCTGTCTTGTTGCTTTTTGGTCCATGGCCTGTTTTTCCAAGCATTTCACCCCAGAAGGGCCGAGCACCGAGTTGGGGGAAATCTTATACCCATTTGAAAACGGTGGGCACCCGGCAGCACTGGGGATCGAACCTGGTACCTCCGAATGTGAGGCGGATGCTCTTCCACAAGGCCACTGCTAGTCTGCCTAAAATTCACCACCACTTTTTGGGAGCCTACCAAAGCTAGTAAATTCTGACTCTATTGATCAAAATTGACCACAAAAATCTGGGCATGCACGGTGAAAATATTTTGTATAACGTAAAAAGGAACCTATTCTGACACCTATGCTGCATATCATTATTGTCAAGTTCGCTTTCTCAATGTTGCGATTGAAAAAAGTAGAAAGCCATATCGCTTTGCCGAAGGAGCTTGTCGCTATCTTGATGAAGTCAGTGCTACGTTCAGAATTACGTCTTGTAGGGGGGGGGGGGAATTACTGGAGGAATTATTTACTGCAGTTACGAGGGTTTAATTGCAGAGGGAGTGTGAGGATCGGCAGCCATGTTAGTCATCCCTTCCACTTTCTGTACCGTTTCTTCGGGCTATTTTTTCATTCTATTTTTTTTTTCTTCAAGTATGAACCAAACATCCCACCTTGACATATTCAAGCAGTGTTTGTAGGCACGGTATATAGGTTTGGCAGTACTAGTTGAAGTGCTTGGCAAGCAAAATTATGCTTCCAGATTTGCATAAATACATTCAGGCATTAATTGTTGGATTGCTAGTTTTTCTTGCAGATTTCAGGTTACTTAGTTTAGTTGTTTTGGTTCTTGGTTTAATAGTGTGAAAGTAATTTTTTTCTTTGTGATACACTAGACATCAGTTGTACCAAGTGCATCTTGAACATGAGCCTATATCTAAAGGCACTCAGAACTGCCACAAACAGTGACCTGGAAGAGCTTTTAGGTATAAAACAAGGCTTGAGAAATAAAGTACACCAAATTTAGCTTTTGTTGCTTTCTTCAACTTCGACTCTCTGCCCCATTTTTTTTTTTTTTTTCTTAACTAGTGTGTCTGCGAGTGTTGCACCTCATAACAAGGCTGATACTGATTCTTGCTGCACATGGCAGTTTGGCTTCTATTACTATGTGGAAAGGTTGCAGTGGCATAAGTCATGATTGCTGGCAGCCCTTTTCTATGTTGCCTGTAGAATTACATCATGGTAGTGCTAGAGAGGCACTACTGGTAAGAAAGAGAGAGGCATTGCTTTCTTGCTGGTGCTAAATTGTTAAATGCCATGGGAGGTCATGAAACTTGTGGGACTTGTCCAGGTGGTGTGGTCTACCCATTGAGTATGATAAATTACCATCTTGACCGGTTAGCCAATTGGGAACCATAAACTCCCAGTATGAAATTTTCTTTGAATCTTGAGATGCTGTGAACGAATTTATAGTCTTTCATTGCTGGCCTCTTTGTTACTTGCAGCTGCCTCGTGGTATAATAATGAATCCTAAGCAGTTCCTTTCTTTCTCTTTCTTCTCTCTTCTTCCTTTCTTTCTTTCTTCTTTCTTTCTTTCTTTCTTTTCTTTCTTTCTTTCTTTCTTTCTTTCTTTCTTTCTTTCTTTCTTTCTTTCTTCTTTCTTTCTTCTTTCTTTCTTTCTTCTTTCTTTCTTTCTTTCTTTCTTTCTTTCTTTGTAGCATTATTAAATGTAGTTGCTTATATAGTGACAGTGCTGGTGTTGAAATTATCCGAAGGCAAGTCATACCAGCCAACATGATGGTGCGGAAGCAATAATTTTCATACTATGACCAATTCCAATATTGGGTTGAAGTAAGGTTACAGTAGTTGACTGGAAGAGGCTTTTAATTTATTTGTAAAATAATTCTTAGAGCATATATGAAGGGGGTTGCATCTGAGATGAATAATAGAATTCAGTGCACAAAAAGCCTGAAATTGTAAAGAAAAACCTTTCAGTTTAGTTGTCGCAGGTGGCTGTCATGATGTTAGTCTCATTTCGCACATATTCTTTGTATGTGTGAAGTAATTTTACATTTTCATTTATCTTGTTATTTTATGAGCCAGTAATAAAAAGGTCAGAAACATGCGAGAAGAAAAGCATGACTTTGCTGCTAGGTTATGCAGATACCATGTTTCGCCTAGGCTCCAACGCACAGCAAGTTGTGCTCATGAGGTACCAAGCACCAGTGGCGTCACTAGTGGGATGCATACCACACCAGTGCAGAGCTAAAGGGGCTGCAGCTACTGGGGAGAGATGTAGAGGCCTCAGGGATAACATTGCACTTATCAGTCAGCTTAGCACTTTGTCACATTCATATTCCTGAGGCCATCCCTGCCTGTGGCATCATGGACAGGGTTCTAACATGATACCAAATTAAGAAAACTTCACCCCCACAATGGAAAAACCTGCACTCTCAGGACTTGCAGTATTTACTGAAAGCCTACCGGAAGAAAAGCATTGACATTGAAAAAATGTTATTGGAGCCCTCATGGCCACAAAAGCACACGGTAGTGCCTAGTTAATATGACTTCCATTAATATGGACGACTCTAATGGACAGTGGACGCGGGGGAAGTGCTCGGAGCCCATTGGGCATCTTGCTTTTTCTAGAGTTAATGTGTATAGTGATGAGGGTGAAATCTCCACTGCTCCACTCGGGTGTTTCATTTTCTGCACTTTGGGTGCAGGCCAGTTGAGGAATGCAATTAAAGAGTGTAAAATGGCATAATTGGTGACCCCCCCCCCCCCCCCCCCCCCCCCTTTTTTTTTTTTTTTGTGGTTTCATGCTGCACATTGTGAAGTTTCTCGGCCAATGCGCCTTACCACTCCGGATCGGTTAACCTTAGTGATGCCACTGCTTTGAACTGCTACCATGCTTTGAAGGCTTTGCTATTGCAAATAAGACAGCTGCAAAACTACCATGGCAAAGGCTATTTTTGTTAGCTCTTGCAAAAGCAGGTATCTGACCATGTGTGTTGGCTTAAAAATTTGCAACCACTTACTAGCAGTGAAGTCCAGAAGCTCCTGTATGAATAGTACTTGGTGTTCTCCACTCTCAGTGCCTGCTACCCTGGCAATGTGAGCTTGTAAAAAGCACCATCTATCCAATGCTACTTAGAATAATGAATTGTGAACCAACTTTGCAATTAAAAACTGCATCCTTGGATTTAGCTGTATCAATGTTTAGGCAAAGTTTGGCTGGAAAGTGACAGTGGTTTGAAATCTGCTTCATTTCTTTTTAGAGAAGTCACAGTGCCATGTATCACATATTTCTATAAATGCTCTACGACCTTTTTCTGCTTTCTTGCCTTCATGCGTATGATTAAAGTCGTGATGCGAGCAATGGATTAAATTGGAATGCTTGATGTTAGCATTTCATGTGTTTGGAGACAAAGGCTTTAGTTGCTGGCCTTTAAGAATGCCCAGAAAACAACTTTTCATACTGAAGAAGAATATGAACTTATTTTAAGAACACAGCTGCTTCATTTAATTTAAAAAAGAGTAGTGCATCGGGGTTGAGTTTATTGTGCCCTAAAGAAAATGAGCAAGAAAACTGCTACATGTTGCAGAAATGAAGCTGAAACTTTGTTGTTGGAATTTGCCTCACTTTCTAATTAAGTGAGACTAAATAAGTTCTAAATTCTATATCATGAAAGCTTATGCAAAGCTTCAAATACAAAGGTTTTGAGCTTGAGAAGGAAGCTCAGCTTCTGGGCCTAAAATTTGTAGTGATATTATGTTGCCAAAGCTGTTTTTGTGGTGCGAGCAAAGTACACAAAATACTTTCTGCAGGAGAGCTGTTGGAACATTTTATGCTTGGCAAGGCATTTAGCAGGTCACTTCCATTGCATTCCCTGACAGGTACAGTTGCAGTCGTTGATCAGAGTTTGCAAATGGCTGCTGTTTTGTGCTTTATTATTTCACACACACACTTTGTTCAGAAGTAGAAAGACAGTTTATAACGTGTAATATTTTAGAAGACTGCAATCAAGCAAAGGATCAAGCAGGTTTTCGGAAACTGTACTCTACTATCGATCATATCCATACCATCAATCAGGTGATAGAAAAATGCTCGGAATATAACCAGCCCTTATACATAGCATTCATTGATTACGAAAAAGCATTTGACTCCGTTGAAACCTCGGCGGTAATGCAGGCATTGCGAAATCAGGCGGTATATATATATATATATATATATATATATATATATATATATATATATATATATATATATATATATATATATATATATATATATGTATAGTGGCTGCACAGCAACCATAGTTCTGCATAAAGAAACAAAATTTCCATAAAGAAAGGTGTTAGGCAAGGAGACACAATCTCCCCAGTACTATTCACAGCTTGCTTAGAGGAAGTAGTCAGAGACTTGGAATGGGAACAGTTAGGGATAAGGGTAGATGGAGAATACCTCAGTAATCTGCGATTTGCTGATGACATTGCCTTGCTAAGTAACTCGGGGGATGAACTGCAAATCATGATTGACGACCTAGACAGGAAAAGTAGAAAAGTAGGCTTGAAAATCAATATGCAGAAGACTAAGGTAATGTTCAACAGCCTTGGGAAGGAACAGCAGTTTACATTAGGTAGCGAAGTACTGGAAGTTGTAGGCGATTATGTCTACTTAGGACAGTTAGTAACCGCAGATCCGGACCATGAAAAGGAAATAGCAAGAAGAATAAGATTGGGATGGAGCGCATTTGGTAAGCACTCGCAGATTATGACTAGCAGCTTACCGGTATCGCTCAAGAAGAAAGCATACAACAGTTGCATCTTACCTGTGCTCACCTATGGGGCTGAAACGTGGAGGCTAACCAAGAGAGTTCTACTTAAGTTGAGAACAACCCAGAGGGCTATGGAACGAAAAATGGTGGGGGTAACATTAAGAGATAGGAAGCGGGCAGAGTGGGTCAGAGAAATAATTCAAGTTACCGACATTCTAGTGGAAATTAAGAAGAAGAAATGGGCATGGGCAGGACATGTAGGGCGAAGAGAGGATAACCGATGGTCGCTTAGGGTAACAAACTGGATTCCAAGAGAAAGAAAGCGTAGCAGGGGGCGGCAGAAAGTTAGGTGGGCGGATGAGGTTAAGAAGTTTGTGGGGATCAAGTGGATGCAGGTAGCACAGAACCGGGTTAAGTGGAGAAATATGGGAGAGGCCTTCGCCCTGCAGTGGATATAGTCAGGCTGATGATGATGATGATTTTAGAAGTGGCATTGTTATCAATTTTCTTCAATGCTTGACTGCGGTTGAGTTAGTTTTTGCAATGTGCCTGTAGGATGTTCAGCAGTTAATTAGTCTATCTAGGTCAAGTAATTGCAGCAGATCCAGACCACGGAGGAGGAATTTTAATAGGAACTGGTTGGAGTGCATATAGTTCTCACTGTCAAGAAAAGCAGCTTGCCCATATATTTGAAGAGGAGATTATATAGTTGATGTCGCTTGCCAGCAACCGCCTATGTTGACGAAAAAGCAAGGGATGAAAAGGGGAAAAATACTTGTGTGGCATTTTGAATCACTAAAGTGCGATAAGGCGAAAGCCTTTGTTTGAAACTTAGCTGATTCCTGGTTTTGCTGCATCTGCTTCTGTTGGCTGTGTGGTGCGGCGTTCGAGGAAGCGCCAAATTAAAGGTGCCGCACGGACGCCTGGATCTGTATGACGCGGTAGCATAAGCTACCAGCCAACATATAAAGCCCCATTTTAACCGAGCCGTATGAACATGCCTGTGTGGCTTAGGGATAACATGAATGCAAGGGTCTTGGTAGGCTGATTCTGATATCACTCTCCTATATGAAAGGAGAAGCCAGAGTTGGCAGTGCCTGCCATATACAATGTCATGAATCCCTAGGTCCATTTCGTGCTCGGCCATGTCAGCTGCCAGCTACCGCCTCCCATATAACGAAAGCGTATTATGTGGGACCAGGGTGGCCCATGTTGACCTATGGTGGCCATCATCTTGCGTGGCATCATGGGGCCTAGCGTGTCCGCAAAGTGTGACACCTTCTGCGAACGACAGTATGAGCCATTCCTTAATATTAGGTATAACATTAAGAGACAGAAAGGAAGTAGTTCAAGGTCCACAACACACATTGAAGGCGTTTCAGCTGAAGTAAGGGAAGAAATGGATGTGAGGCACAGAACTTGCAACTGTTGGTTTGTTTGAATCATCTTGTTCTAAGGGATGGAAGACATAGTTCAAGGCAGGTGAGAGTCAGGTGGAGTGTTGATCTTGTGACTTAGGCCACAGTTGGGGTATGACGAGAATGATCGGAAGTCATTTAAAGTGGCCTTCTTTCTTTAGTGGACTCTACTTGGATGACAGCAGTGATAATAAATTGTCATTGTGGAAGTAAATTATACTTTTTCTTGTGCAAAGTGACCGTCAACAATACTGCTGCAGCTTTGTTGCTGCAGTGTGCCCCAATTATTTTATTTGCCTCAATTATTTTGTTTGCTCCAATTTTGTGTCCCTGGCTTGTGCTGTGAGATGTCTCGAGCACAATCCCACTGTAGGCCTTGTATGTCCACTGCTGTTTCATGCAGAGGGGAATGCATGAAGGTATGTTTTAGTTGACTGTCAGCTTCTTGCATTAATATCTGGTACTTGTGCTTCACGGGCTCTTTTAGCTGGAATAGTTTATAGGTTTTAACCTTCTAACGGACTTGGGCAAGCCAGGTTCATCACAAGCTGGCTGTTATTTCTAGCTCCTGACTAGCCCACTCGTGTATTTCCAGTTCGCAATGGACAGGGTCTAACCAAATTAAATTTTAGCTGAGATAACAGATGCTGCCCTGGGCAGTAAAAGACCGTTTTGGTTGAAGTTTCTGTAAAAATGTTCGTTAGGGGTGTAAGCTAAAGTGAGTGTAGCAGAGGGCTCGTGCCAGATCTGTAAAAGGTACGCCCTTGGAGCACTTGGATATATACAGTGTGCTTGGGCTCCAGAACTACGTATTTTTGAAAGTTTGGGGTTAAGTAGAACCTAATTTTAAAGTTGTCTTGATAACAGAGTACTTAAATTTCTATTCATGCATGCAGCTGCTGTCCTTACTGTCTCAGTTAATAGTTCTCACTTCAGTTTGGCACATAATGTCATAATCCTTAAATGAATTTCCACTTTCGATTCTCAGGTTATATCAGCATGCACAGTGCCCGACTTGATGAAAGGGGACTTGTTCCCCGCTGATGTGAAGTCACGGGCTAAACAAATTCTAGATCACTGTGGAGGAAAAAGTGTGGGTAAGTGAGCTCTTGAGTTTTTTTTAGCGTACTATATTTGAAACATCATGAAGCATATAGCATGATTGGAGACACACATGAGATGGATGAGATAACCTTTATTCTTCTGTGTGTCTCTTAGTGTACTGTACTCTTCGTGACGCTTGCGAACAAACTAGCCCACTTGCCTAGTGCCACGGTTGAGTGCTGGCAGTCAAAACCATGCTTTTCACACAACGTGCAGTGGAAGCTTGAAGCTTGCATGCAATTGTTGTCTTGCTAGGACAGGCCATCCAGCCGTGCATGCTTACGAAGCCACCCCTCCGTGTACCTGTCGTACACAGGGCAAGGGTAACTCGACAGAGCAAGCTCCCTGATGTTCCTTTGTTGGAAGGCACACCAGTTCCCCCCAGCCTCATCTCCTGTACAGCTTCTTTCCTTTCCTGTCCTCTCCTTTCCCTTTCTTTCTTTCCTTTTTTTCTTTCTCTCTCTCTCTCTTTCTCTCTCGAGGTGTGTTCCTTCTCTGTGCAGTTTGAACAGCAGCGTTTTTCTCAAGATTTTGAAGCTAAATGTAAAGTGTTACCCCTAGTGTTTTTATTGTTAGTTTTTTGTTGCTTTCGTGGCATTGTTTCAATTTTTGTCCGTCTTGAAAAGCGCCGCGAGAAAGGAGCATTTCTCGAGAAGATTAAAATTTTAAATATTACGATTTTGGCTGTCCTTGGATGCTCAGGCATCAGTGTCTAATACTGTGCATATAAAGAACAAACACCACATGCTTGACTAACGACGCAGAGCCTTAAGTCAGAAAGTCCGAGATTGTAGGTTTGGTTGCTATATCAGTGGTGTTCTTTTGGGTCTTGATCCGTATATGTAACCCATATACGTAGCATTCATTGATTACGTAAAAGCATTTGACTCAGTTGAAACCTCAGCAGTCATACAGGCATTACGAAATCAGGGTGTAGATGAGCCGTATGTATAGTACTGGAAGATATCTATATTGGCTGCACTGCAACCATAGTTCTGCTTAAAGAAAGTAACAAAATTCCCATAAAGAAAGGTGTTTGGCAAGGAGACACAATCTCCCCAGTACTATTCACAGATTGCTTAGAGGAAGTATTCAGATATTTGTTAGGGTTGATGGAGAACACCTCAGTAATCTGAGATTCGCTGATGACATTTCCTTGCTAAGTAACTGGGGATGAACTGCAAAGAATGATTCATGACCTAGACAGGAATAGCAGAAAGATATGCTTGAAAATTAATATGCAGAAGACTAAGGTAATGTTCTATAGCCTCGATAAGGAACAGCAGTTCATAGTAGGTAGCGAAGCACTGGAAGTGGTAGGCGAATATGTCTACTTAAGACAGGTAGTAACCGCAGATCCGGACCGTGAAAGGGAAATAACTAGGAGAATAAGATTGGGATGCAGTAAATTTGGTAAGTATTCGCAGATTATGACTAGTAGCTTACCGGTATCGCTCAAGAGGAAGGCATACAACCGTTGCATCTTACCTGTACTCGCCTGTGGTGCTGAAACGTGGAGGCTAACGAAAAGGATTCTGATTAAGTTCAGGACAACGCAGAGGGCCATGGAATGGAAAACGGTAGGTGTAACATTAAGAGATAGGAAGCGTGCAGAGTGGGTCAATCAGAGAAATAACTCAAGTAATTTACATTTTAGTCAAAATTTAGAAGAATAAATGGACATGGGCAGGACATGTAGTACGAAGAGAGGATAACCGATGGTCGTTTAGGGTAACAAATTGGATTCCAAGGGAGGGAAACTGTAGCAGGGAGCGGCAGAAAGTTAGGTGGGCGGATGAGGTTAAGAAGTTCGCAGGGGTCAAGTGGATGTAGCTAGCACAGGACCGGGTTAAGGGGAGGAGTATGGGGGAGGCTTTCGCCCTCGAGTTGGTATAGTCCGGCTAATAATGAATGAAAATGATTCTGGCTGCATTTGCATGAGTGCATTAATGCAGCTTAAAAGTTGTGTGAACAAATTTGTAGTCTCTCAGTGTTAGGTTCTTTGTTACAAGCAGGTGCCTTGCGGTATGAAAATTATTTTAAGTGCTTGCTTTCTTTCTTTCATTTGCAATATTCAATGCAGGTGCTTACAGTGACAGTGCAGGTGTTGAAATTATAAGAAAACATGTTGCTGAGTACATAAGCCAACGTGATGGCGTGGACGCGAAATATGAAGATGTGCTTCTTTCAACCGGTGCCAGTGAATCTGTTCGGGTGTGTATCTTTCATTATTAATTGCTTTATTCCGGTTAGCCTGAAGCAAAATTAGCTTTATTTCCTCTGCTTTTTCTCTTTTTGTTTTCTGCTTTTATGGCAGGAGTCTAACTTGAAAGTTTTGTCTTTCTAGTCTGTGCTGAACTTGCTGAATGTGTCCAAAGATGGGAGGCCATCTGGAGTCATGATTCCAATCCCACAGTATCCTCTCTACTCCGCAACCCTTGCAGAATTCGGAATATATCAGGTATGGTGGTGGCGATTTGACATTTTGTCCTCCATATGCTTCTTATTTTATTTCTTGCTTAGAAATACTTGTTAGCATGTGCTAGAAAATAATTCAAACGGTAATAAACAAAAAATTTTGAATATTTAACATAACAAAAGACCTTGTTAAAACATTTGCATCACACAGCTCGTATAGGAACCATAGCTGCATTTATTAACACTGATACCCTGCAAGGGCCATCTGTTAAAGCAGATGCTTGTGTGTACTGTGCGACGCCACGGACCCCGAGTACCCACACTTAGCCGTGCGTGGCATCGCCGTGTCTGGGGAAATGGGGATCCTGGTGGTTGAGCCGATGCAGAGTGCTTGGACCTTTAAGGCCCCTCGGCGGAGGCAACACACCACTTTGGCCCACGCTTCCCATAGATGGCACCTCCGGGCTGATCCACTCGGGGGAAATCGGCAGTCGCCTTTTCCTGTCTTACCTACATCTTTCACTTTTCTATCTTCTTTCTTGCAACTGTTCTGTCTGCTCCTACCTTCTTCGCTTCTTCCTACTTCACTGAGGGTTAACCTTGTGTGGTTAACAACCCTGTGTTAGGCCATACAGTAAAAGCTCGGTAATTCAGACTTCTAGGGACCGTAAGATATCTCCGAATTAACCAAATGTCCGAATTATCGAGAGAACAAAAAAAAAAAAGGAAACATGCACGATTTTATCTCAACATACCTCTATTACTTAAAGTAATCACGGATGCTTGTCTGCTTTCCCGCAGAAACCCGCGCGGATACTATTTTCCTCAGTCCTTCCAGGTGCTCAGCAGCGCGCATGCCATCTGCAGTGCCCCAACAAAATTCCTCTAACACAACGAGGGCCTCTGCTGCTTCCTTCACAGTGCGAGGGGGCCGAGGCTGCTCCTCTCGTAGCCCCTCTTCCTCCTCCGAATCTTCGCCCTGCAGTACGTCCCGGACAATTTCTTCCTCAGTTAGAGGGCTGTAGCAACGCCGTCATCAATGCTGATGTAATCGGCGAGTGTCACCGCATCCGGCAGCACACCTCCGAAATCCGGGCAGTCATCTGCATTGTCGTCTGGCGACACTTCTGCCACTGTGTCATTGAAGGGCTTAGGCAAAACAAAGCCACTGTGTCGAAAACAGTTAGCGATGACGTGCACAGGCGTGTTCTTCCAAACGTAGGCAAGAATGTTGACCGCACTCAGAAGATCCATGTCGTACTGCTTGCCGACTTCATTGCACAGTAGCATGCGTTCCAGCACGCGCCTGCGGTATTTAGTCTTCACATACTGAATCATACCTTGGTCCATTGATTGGAGGGCTGATGTAGTGTTGGGCGGCAAAAAAACAACTTCAATGTTGTTCAGTCCGGTGGCGCTGATATGTGCACTACAGTTGTCAAGGACAACACCTTGCGGTTCTTCGCGGAAAACTGTCTGTCTAACTTTTGTATCCAGCCGCGAAAAATTTCCGATGTCATCCAGGCCTTTTTATTAGCCTGGTACTCCACCGGAATAGCAGGCATGTTCTTAAAGCACTGTGGCTTTTGTGCCTTTCCAATGACAAGCGGCAAGCGCTCTATCCCTGTCATGTTTGCGGCCAAAAGAACGGTGACTCGTTCTTTACTCCTTTTTCCTCCGATGCAGCGATCTCCTTTCATTGTCACAGTCCTGTCAGGCAATGCCTTAAAGAAAAGTGCTGTTTCATCAGCATTAAAAATGTCATTTGGATCATATGCTGCGATATGTTCCAACAGCTGAAGCGTTCTTCCAGTTGTTGGCAACATCTTCGTTGACGGCACCTCTTTCGCCGCACACAGTCTTGAAAACGAGACCATGCCTGTCTCTAAAGCGCGCACACCACCCTTCTGACGCTTTGAATCCATCGATATGCATCATCAGTGCAAACCTCTCGGCCTGCGCCACGATGAGGGGCCCACTCAATGGGAGGTTTGCATCACGCGAGTTGACCACCCACCGAAGCAAGGCTTCTTCCAACTCCAGATGAGCTGCTGTTCGCAGACGCTTTCTTGACGCTTGGAACTTCTAGCTTTCGAACGCCTGAAGATTCTGTTCTTCATTTTTTACATATGTGCTTAAAGTACTCCTTTTAACGTCATATTTTTTCATTGCTTCTTGTCGAGAGAGCCCGTTCTTAAGGGCCCGCAAAATTTCCACTT
Source organism: Amblyomma maculatum (assembly GCF_055883805.1). NCBI lineage: Eukaryota > Metazoa > Arthropoda > Arachnida > Ixodida > Ixodidae > Amblyomma > Amblyomma maculatum. The sequence goes on from NC_139344.1 coordinate 190,386,073, forward strand.
TGGTAGCCAAGTCCTTGGCCTCGTGGCTCTTCGGCCGTTTCGCCGCTGTTGCCATCGGGGGCGAGTGCGGTGATACCAGCGCACAACAGAGAAGCAGTGAGCCGCACTAAAGCGAGCTGTCTTCAATACAACAGCGTAGCGCACCGACAGCAGCAAAACGACAAAATGGCACCGCCAGTAACGTCGACTTGTGAAAAAACAAGAAAAAGCGCCCATCCAGCCACAAGTCGAGCCAAGTTGATTAATTGATGTCCATGGCGATGCTGCTTTTGGGTATCGCTATTGCGCCACGTTCGTCTTATTTTCGTTTTCGAGCCTCGGTAGCTGCCTGAAGTTGTCCGAATTATCCGTTGTGCGGTCAAATCCGTCTGAATTGACTAGAGTTTCGTCCCATAGACTCCTATACATAATTCTGGGGACAAGGCAGGCGCGAAGGTCAAATTATCCGATTTTCCAAATTAACGGGAGTCGAATTAACGAGCTTTTACTGTATTTGGTTATAGCCAGGGTGTACAGCTGGCGTTGACAGGGCCTTCAAGCTCTTGCCTCGTCCTCGTATTGGGCTTCGTGGTGGGTGGCTGCCACCCTGACCGAACAGCATGATTTTTTATGGCATCGCTTTAAAAAAAGGCGGACCGATGTAGCAGCTGAATTCTTTTCCCCGAAACAAGAAATTTCCCTAAAAAAGTGGACCGATGTAGCAGCTGAATTATTTTCCCCGAAACAAGAAATCTTCCCCAAAGTACCATGTCATCCACGGTGAAAACTGTGAAAGACACACCCAGATAATTTTGACTTTTGTAGTTTCAAAGTCCTTAACAAACGTCCTAGGCCCTGGATACAAAGTGAGCAAACTGGCCAGCGGGGATCTCCTTCTTGAACTCCAAAGCAGAGACCAGTACACAAATCTTCATAACCTTGTCACATTTGGGGAAATCCCACTAACAGTGACTGCCCACAGATCGCTGAACGCTGTTCAAGGTGTGATCTTAGAGAAGGATTTCCTGTCTCTCACTGAAGAACTACTAGAAGCCCTTTCTGAACAAAATATAATCGAGAGTGCACAGGATTAAAATCTGAAAAGATAAGCAAGATGTGCCGACAAAGCACATACTCCTACCTCAACTCTAGCAAACTCCCTGACTCCATAGAAGTAGGCTATATCAAAGTAGACATCCAACCCTACATCCCGAACCCTAGGCGTTGCTTCAACTGTCAAAAATTTGGTCATAGCTCCCAGAGCTGCCGTGGCCAACAAACATGTGCAAAATGTGCTTCAAATGATCACAAATCCAATGAATGTGAAACTGCACTACACTGCGCAAACTGTGCAAACTGGTCTAGTGGACACGCTGCATACTTGCAATCATGTCCTTCTTGGAAGAAGGAAAAGGGCATAAACACAATAAAAGTAACGGAAAATATAGCATTTAAAGAGGCACGTCAGCGTTATCTTGTTGCACAGGGCACTTTCGTGTTCACTGCTAAACCAAACTACTCCATTGTTGTGGAGGACCTGGCCTCTGCCCAGGCACAGCCTTGGACAGGACCATCCCCACTCAAGGCAGGAACAGCAAGAGCTGCCCTGCCATCGCAGAAACAGGGCCTGCCAGCCTCCTAGGTAGCAGCCCACACGGCTTCCCTCCAACAGGAGAAGCCGGAAACCCACCCATCTGCGTCTCATTTGCGGACCTCCATTGCCTCTGAGCAGGCAATGGATACAACCCCTCCTCCGCTGCTGCTGTAGAGGCAGAATAGCTCTTTCGAACGAAAAAAAGAGAAAAAAACGTAATAACTGGACTAGACACACCATGAACCTGAGTTTTTAATCAAATAGTCATACTTGTTAAACATGGTGTTCCTCATTCATTGAAACTGTCATGGATTTCTTAAAAACTACATGACATAAAAGACCTTTTATGCTCATTTTCCCGAGTAGCACTATGTAATTCAGGAGACAAACAGGATTCCAACAAAAAGATGTTATGAAAAAACTATAAAGTCTTCGAGGGCAGTCAGGTAGGCTGTCTGGAGGCATTGCTATTGTAGTCAAGAGTGGTGTTGCAACTAGCGAAATCAGCCTAAGAGCTAAATTCGAAGCAGTGGCCGTTACCGTTGTCCATTTTAAAACATTAACAATATGCTCTTTATATCTGCAGCCACATTTAACCGTAACCCTTGCTGACGTGGAATAACTTTTGCGACAGCTTCGAGAACCATATATCATAGTCGGTAATTTTAATGCCCACTCATTTTGGGGAAGTGAACTAACCGATACTAGATGTTGCATTTTAGATTTTATTTTATGTAACAGCATCTGCCTTCTAAACATTGGAAACAAAACATACTGCTCGCCAAGCTCCGGAAAAATGAACTGCTTAGATTTATTTTCTGTTCAGCCTCCATTTTTAGCGATTTTAAATGGGACGTTCTAGACAACCCTTATGGGAGTCTGCCTGTGGTTATTAGCCTTTTATCCTCCCCATCAATAATTTCTACCAAACCGCACCATTGGGAATTGCACGTGGCTGACTGGTCACTGTTTAAATCAGAATCTCGTTTAGAGGAAATATTATCAGATAGCCTCAGTGTGGATGAACTCAATGATATGTTTACATCTTGTATTCTCGCTGCAGCATATCTTGCCTGGTAAGAAAAGATAACAAATATTGGTACACACAAGAATGCAGGGCAGCAGAAGAAAGAACAAAATAAAGCATGGGGCGTCTTTCGTAGATACCCAGCATAGAGAACCTTATACTTGGCATAACCGTCGTAGCGCTGAAAAAACATCCTGGCAAAATTACATATCGATATATAGTTCAGTCAGATCCAAAAAAACGTGGGAGCAAGTACATAAGTTAAATGGCACCTACTCTCCCTTCACGCTTCCCCTTCTGACAGCCCCAGGTGTACTAACCAGTATAGAGGAGCAAGCTAATATACAGTCGATTCCGGATATATCGAATTATTGTCTATATCTGACAGTTGAAAAATCCTCTTGGGAATCATGCAAAAGTATAGCGCTATTGTTAGCGTATATAGACAACCCGTACACCTGCATATCGATATATCGAACTCCGTGCTGCGCCACGCCCCGTAAAGTGCGCTTCTCCTATCGTACCCCACTCCCGCAAGTGCGCTTCTCCTCACGCAGCTCTCGTGATGTTTGCGTGATCTCTTGCGCGCTGCCCCGCACTTGGAGAAAGGGGCGTGTAGGTAAAAGGCACGTGACGAGGAGCACTTGGAATGCGATTGAGTGTGAAAGGGAAATGAGAAGGGGAAAACCACTTTGACTGCAGGCGCCCGTTTCCTGTGTGTTGGTTAGCTGACACCGCTGGCATTGCCGCTGTGCAGTGAGATGAACGAGGTCAGTGCAGCTTGGGCGGCTTGGGCTTGTGGTAGTGCGGAGCCGCGGAGCGGTGCGCCTTTTGATTCGATTTGTTCCTTTTATTTTCGAGGCCAACTCGAAGGCTTGAGGCTCGTGTGGTGCAGTGTGTTTTTCGTTTTGCTTTTGGCACATGTTCCAGAGCCATGTCCGCAAAAAAATGCAAGAATTTGGATTTGTCAACAAAGGCAGACATCATTCGACAGGTGGAGGCTGGTGAGAAAAAGTCGTCGGTCGCCGCAGTGTTCATAATTCCTCGCAACACCTTGAGTACAGTCCTCAAGAACAAGGCCAATTTGAGCTGAAGGCAGTGCAGTCTAGTCGCCCTGGAGCGTGTCGTGTTGTGCACGTCCCAACCTTTGACGAGGTCGAGAAGGCATTGTACGCCTGGTTTTTGGAGACACGTGCCAAGAACATGCTTGTTGACCGCCCAATTCTCATGGAGAAGGCCAAATGGTTTGCTGTGGCTTTTTGAGAAGAAAACTTCACTGGTGGCACCAGGGGCGTAGCCAGGGGGAGGGGCCCCCCACAGATTTTTTTTGTACTGTCGTACACCGCAGACCAAAACAACCACCAGAGCCTGAAATCAATCTGGACTTTGTCTCCAGTATGTCTTTTTCACGAAAGATACATTTAGTTTTTTGAAATTGTTCATCTGACCATACAAAAGAGACAAGCCATACTATCAGATAAGCTGACAAAGCACGCAGAGATGGGATGCGTTGAGAAAAAAAAAATCTAGGAGGGAGCGTGACGCCAAATGCGCAGCCTCCGCATGCCAAACTCCATCTTCTGACGCCGCGCTGTCTTCTCTCTCTGTCGGGCTTCTTGTTTGCACTGAATCTTGGGTGTTTTTAGCTGCTACGTATGCTCCGGTGGAAAGTGTGTTGAAGTGGTCTGCTGAGAGTCCTCGTCTGTTCGTAACAATTCGGTTCGTTAGAGTGCAGACGCTGCATTATAATCAGTTATAAGCACACTGGAGAGAGTGCAAACAACCATTTCATCTGCGGGTTCGTCAGGAAGACTATGTATTTGAACTAATGTTAATTGTATGGCTGGAAAGGTAGCTATGGTGAATTTTCAGTTCTACATTTGCTAAATTAAACGATTTTCATCTAAAACAATACATGCGCAGGATACTCGCTGGAACGAAAGCCCCGGGCGGTACTATTTGTCTGCACAATCTTTGCATCTCGACATGCAGAATTTATGGCTCAGTTGAGAGGTGATAGATTAGTGATAGTACAGTCGAACCCGGTTATATCAAACCCGGATATATCGAATTTTGGTTATATCGAACTCACGGAATATCCCCTTGAAAGTCCCATGTAAAAGTATAGGAAAGCCGCGTCATATATCGAACTCAATTTCGCCGGTCGTTCGATATATCGAACTCCGCACCACGCACTGAAAGTGTGCCTTCCCCAAAGACGATCGCATCACCCTTGGCCGTTTGCCGCGTGACGTTTTCAAGCCACGCGCGGAAGGAATGAGAGGGGACACTTCTGGACAGCGCCACGCCCATTCCCCAAAGGCGCGCGCATCTGCAGTTATCGTTTCCCACGTGCCAACACATGACGTTTGCAAGCTATGTGCGTGGGTGTGCCCATTCTTTTGCCGAGCTCTCTCCTTCAGCACGCGCTACGCATGCGCCAAGCCAGCTCAGCCCATTTTCAGACAGACGTGGGACCCTTTCTCCAGCGTGTGTTGCGAACCCTCTGCGCACAGCGACTGATGTGGCTATGGCACCTGCGAACGTTAAGAAGCGGCAGCTCTCTGTTTTTTTTTTTTCTTTTGCGAGAGTCATTCTTTCTTATCGTTGTGCTGTACGCGTGACGTAGCGTAAGATATGGCGGCTGCGGACGTTAAGAAGCGGCAGGCTTTTTTTTTTTTTTTTGCGGGAGCCGTTTATCTTTGCATGTATGAATCAACGAAAGCACGCCGTCAGCTGCTGCGATCATGACGCCCGCCCCAAGCGCGGCCTGATAAATCGAACCAGGCTTGTGCAATCATGGCAGGGTGCGCACAGGTGCTTGAAAACCTTGAATACCATTGAATTACGGAAGTCTGTTTTCAAGGCCCTTAAAAACCTTGAATTTATGACTGGTCCTTGAAGATTCTTGAATTCCTTGAATACTAAATTTGAACTGGTGTTTTTCGTCATGAAAACGTTTTTGTTGCTAAACTTTTATTCTTGACTGAGTTCTGAATGAACTGCGGGGAAGGAAACGTATCGATTTTTAGCCTATTTAGCGCATTCTCGTTAGGCGGCTGGCAACACTGCAGTGGGCGCGCGGCTGCGTCGTCCCATCGCTATTGCATCGCCATCACTCACCGAGCCCAACGTTTTTAGATAGGTTTACCGAGCTGTGCGGCCGTGTCTACGCTGGCGTTGCCCTAGTGCTTGCATTTTTGGAATGAGCGTGGCTTCTGCCTGTCAGCGCACGTGATATTTTCATATGTGTCACAATGCCCGGAAAGAGCAAGTTTCAGGCTACGTGGCTCCACCATGACGAATACAAGCAGTGGATTGCGCCTGATACAACGAGTCCGCATCAGGCTAAGTGCAAGCTTTGCGGTAAAACTGTGGATGTGACTGCCATGGGTGAATCCGCTTTAAAAAGTCACATGAAAAGCGGCAAGCATATTGGCGCAATGAAGGTAGCGCAAGGGAGCGCGTTGAAAAGGTACCTGACGCCGGTCGCGGTAGAGCAGTTTACTAGCGCGTGTTCCTCGCAGTCGCCAAGCCTAAACGATGCTTGCAAAGCGCACGAGCTTGTCACTGACGCTGAAATTCTTTGGACTCTGAAAGTTGTGACATCCCACTTTTCGTACCGGTCGTCATCCCAAGCAGGGGAGCTATTTCAGCGCATGTTTCCGAACAGTGAAGTGGCAAAGGCGTTTTCTTGTGGTGAGAAGAAATGCGCCTATATGACGTGTCACGGTCTCAGGCCTTTCTTTCTTTCAGCATTGCAGCGAGAAATAGAACAGTGTGAATTCTATGTCGTACTGTTTGACGAGTCGGCAAATGACTTTCTGCAAAGTAAGCAAATGGATGTGCACGTGAGGTGTTGGGACTCTGCTCACCAAGTGACGACCAGGTATTACACCTCTGTTTTTATGGGGCATTCCACAGCCGATGACATTCAGGAAAAGTTGCTAAGCGCCCTCGAGCCTTTGCCTCTTGCCAAGATTCTTCAGATATCGATGGATGGGCCCAATGTCAATCTGAAGTTCTTCAAAGGTCTTCAAGAGCACTTGCAACAAAACCACCAAGTTCTGTGTGTGGACTTAGGCACTTGTGGGCTACACACAGTGCACAATGCTTATAGGGCTGGAGTTTCAGCGACTAAATGGGGACTTGACTGCTTGTTGTCTAGTCTGAGTGCAATTTTTGAAGGTGCTCCAGCACGGAGACAGGACTTTTCGGCAGTTACAGGCCAAGATACCTTTCCTCTTAAGTTTGTCGCCCACCGGTGGGTGGAGAATGTTCCTGTAATTGAGAGAGCGTTGCTGTTGTGGTGCGACATGAAAAAATACATTGAGGCTGCTAGAAAAAAAGAAGTCAACCTGCCAAAATGTGCATCGTTCAATAACATGTGGGAGTTCTGCTGTGATGCTTTGCTGCCAGCAAAGTTGAATTTTGCCTTACGTGTGGCGATGGCACTGAACCCTTTTCTGGTAGAGTACCAGACAGACAAACCAATGGTTTTTTTCCTTGCAAGGGATTTAGAAACTGTTCTCAGAAAGCTGCTGACGAAGTTTTTGAAATGTTCGATCCTGTCTGCCAAAGGGATAGTGGGTCTGCTGAAGATCGACATTGATAATGCCGAGAACCATGTTCCACTTGAAAAGGTGGATATAGGCTACAAAGCAGAGCAAGTTCTCAAGAATTCTAAAGTGAGCTCAAAGGACGTGTTTCAATTCCGGATGGAATGTAAACAGTTTTTGATCAGTGCCACAAAGAAAGTTCTAGACAGAAGCCCCTTGAAGTTTGCATTTGTTAGGGGCCTTTCTTCACTAGACCCACGACAGATGTGCTCGAAGCCAGAGGAATGCCTTGCAGGTTTCAGAAAAGTGTTGGACACCCTCATCACTGCAGGTAGAATGGCTGATCACCTTCGAGACACGGTGCTGGCCGAGTACACGGAGCTCCTGCACGAGCAGAAACATCAGCTTAGACAATTTGACAAGTGCGCTGACAGACTGGATGAATTTTACCCTGATCTCTTGAAGTTCAGTTCAACCTACTCGAAGTTGTGGAGCATTGTGAAACTTCTGCTTGTCCTCAGTCATGGCCAGGCAACTGTCGAGCGTGGATTCAGTGTAAACCGATAGGTGTGCGTTGAGAATCTGAAGGACCTTTCATATGTTTCACAACGGATCGTGTGCGATGCGGTTGAGAAAGCAGGTGGTGTTCTAAACATTCCAATCACCAAGGAACTGAGGATCGCTGTGTCAGCTGCAAGGCAAAAGTATGGAGCATACTTGGAAGCCCAGAAAAAGCAGGACCTTGAAGCTTCAAAGCAGAGAAAAAAGCACTGCATCGAGGAAGAGCTTGATGCAATGAAAAGAAAGAAAAAGGAGCTGGAATTGACAATTGATGATCTCATGGCATCTGCAAATGCCTATGCTGATAAAGCAGAGGCACAAAACAATGTGACACACATTGTAAAGTCCAATAGCCTCAGAAAGACTGCCAAAGACAAGAGTGAGGAGCTACACGCCATCAAGCTCCAAATTCAACAAAATCTGCTGGAGCTCCCCTGAAGTAGCCCTGAGGAGCTGCTTCCTAAGGATTTTTTTGTTTTGTGCAGTTGAAGCAGTGGACAATATTTTGTGAGGGTATAGGAAATAATCAACAATTTTATAAAACTAATTTTTTACTTTTCTGTGTGATATGACCAAACTTTCACTGTGATATTTTATGAAGCTATATTTAATTTTTTTCTGTGCAATAGAAGCAAATCTGCGTAGTGATGTTTTTTTTTCTTTGTGGAATAAATATTTCAGACGTTTTGAGAGCACTGTTTGAAGATCTTTGACATGGAAAAAAAAAATTAAGCCCTCGAAGAGGGCCTTGAAAATCCTCCTATGGGGGCTTGAAATTCCTTGAATATCCTTGAATTTTTTTCTTTGCCACCTGTACGAACCCTGCACTCTGCCAAGTTCGCTCCCCGCCACCGGAGGAGCTATAAAAAGATAAACGCGCCCTGACGTTATCGCTGCCCAACATCTTGGCACGCTGCCAAGAAATGAGCTGTGGATGCGACGACCCAGACAGAGTGATGCGCGCCATCGACATGCAAGCAAAAACGCTCGCGATTTTCTGCCGCAGGGACACAGAAACCTTGTATTGAACTGTCCCGGTGGCTTGAGCGGTGAGAGGGAGGCAGTTCCAACAAGTGAAATCTTTCGCTCTGTCGCTGCCGCTCCTTGCTGAGATCGCTCAATCGCTTGCATGTGAGCGAGCTGGTCTTAACGCATTTTTTTTTTTGAAATTCTCGGTTGCAAAAGTGGAGAGTGGGTTCATTATGCGAGTGGGTTGATTACGCGGCAAATACGGTATCGTTTTTTCGTATTGTAAGTGCCGTCACAAGCCAATTTCTGTATATCGAATTATCAATATATCGAACTTTTTCGCGATCCCCCTCGAGTTCGATATATCCAGGTTCGACTGTATCTCGATACGGAAGAGGCTGAGCAGCATTATCAGGCCCCCTCGAAAAAAAGTTCTAGCTACACCACTGGGTGGCACTGGTTGGCAGTAGCGATTTAAGAGTCGCTACAGCATCGTCGGAAAAACCCTTTCGGGCGAAAGCGAGGCGATTAGCACAAGTGACATGAAGTGGTTGTCCGAAGAGTGGCCACATATTTCGGACAGCTTTTCGCCATCGGAAATATTCAATGCTGATGAGACGGCACTGTTTTGGTAAATGCTGCCAAACAAGACTCTGCATCTGAAACGCACTTGCATGCCATGGTGGAAAGAACAGCAAAGTGCGCATATCAATTTTGCTTGCTGCAAATATGGATGGGTCATGTAAACTACAGCCTTTTGTTATCGGAAAGAACAGGTTGCCACACTGTTTTAAGAGCACGAAAGGCCTCCCGGTTCGATATGTGTCCAATAAGAAAGCTTGGATGACACTAGACTTTTTTCGTCGAGTGGCTCCAGGCGTAGGATGCTCGAGATTACAGTGGGGTACAGTTGACGAGTGGGTCACCCAAAAGGAGAAAATGGTCGTTCAAGCACAAGCTCAGTATAAGGCCACTTTTGGACGAGTGGTGCCATCTGGCACCATTATTGCAGTTCAGGTAAAAATACGACGCACAGTGCATGTGCCAGATGGTGCTACCTGTCCAACAAGTTGCCAACCATGGTGTCGGGGCATATGCGCCAGAAGCTGTCTCAGTCTGAAACTCCGGTCACATGGCACTTCTAAGTCTTTACTGCAATTTTGCTCTAAAGGAGCAGCAGCGCAGGTACACGGCAAGGACAAGGGAAATAGATGATGATTCAGGTAACCTCGGCGAGCACCTGTCGACCCGCAAAATCACGTTAAATATATAAAACAGCTCAGGTAATGGACTTCACAATTTCTTCCATCCATCCCAACACGGTTTCCGCAAGGGGTATTCATGCGAAACACAACTAGCCATGTTCCTCAACGACTTGCATGCTGACCTGGATGCTAACCTTCAAGTTGACGCCATCTTTCTGGATTACGCTAAAGCATTTGATAAAGTTCCACATCAGCGATTAATACAAAAACTTTCTATTCTAAACTTACATCCTAATGTGCTAAACTGGATCGAGGCCTTCCTAACAAATCGTTTTCAGTCAGTCATTGTGAACAACCACTCTTCCAACCCTCTCCCTGTAACATCCGGCGTCCCACAAGGCTCCGTTCTTGCGCCCCTACTGTTTTTAATTTATATTAACGATCTCCCACAGCATGTATCCTGCCAAATTCGAATGTTTGCTGACGACTGCGTAATTTACCGCCAAATAACAAACACAATTGATCAAGAAGCCCTCCAGCAGGACCTTAACCAAATTGAACAGTGGTGCAAAAATTGGCTTATGACCCTGAACCCTAGCAAATGCAAGCTTCTTTCCATTACCCGTCGCAAAACGAGTCATGCCTTCCATTACAAAATCGCTAACGAGTCCATAGAATCTGTATCATCTTTCAAGTACTTAGGCGTCACATTATCTAATGACCTAACATGGAATGCACATGTTGGTAACGTGATATCATCTGCCAACAAAACTCTGGGATTTCTTAAACGTCACCTTCGCCTCGCCTCGTATCACGTGAAATTGCTCGCCTACAAGTCACTCATTAGACCTAAACTTGAATATGCATCCGCCATATGGGACCCGCATCATATTAACCTCATAAACGATCTAGAAGCCGTTCAAAACCGCGCTACAAGGTTCATTCATTCTTCTTACTCGTACGACGTCAGTGTTTCAGCTCTAAAAGCTAAATCAGCACTGTCGCCTCTTTCCATTCGTCGTCGCATAGCCACGCTATCACTGTACCACAAATTCTTTCACTCATCACTTAACCGTGCCCCCACATCACGCCAGCATCTTGCATTTCCCACCGCACTAGCCACACGCTTCAAGTGTTTCGCCCACGTGCCCGAACTGTTACTTTTTCAGCCTCCTTCTTCCCACGTGCAGCTAAAGATTGGAACGGCCTTCCCCAGCATATCGTCGACATCACCTGCCCTTCATCGTTTGCTAGCAATCTAAACAACATTTTTTGTATATGATCGCATATATTGCATTGTCTTGTACCTTTTCTTCTCATCCCACCCCTTATGTAATACCCCACGAGGGGTCTTTAAGGTAATAAAATGAAAATGAAATGAAATGAAACTAAAGCATGGCAGTATGAAATAAATAGCACATTAGTGAGCAAACACTGCAAAGCGAAAAATGTGCGCACAAAAAAAAGGCAGTAAAGAAAGAACACTGCACAAAGACCATGTGCAACCTAACAGGGCTCATGTTAACTTTGCACTCAGTGTGCTGCTAATGTGCAGTGTTTGCAGCGCGCAATAAACACAACATAGAATTGAGTTTTGTGATGCCGTTTTAACACAAGTCATAACAAGAATATATATTGTTGCGCGATCATGGTCTGAACAACTTTGATGCAAATATATAAACTAATATTTACAAGCAGTTAATTTGAGATGTACAGTGAAAGCTCCTAAATTTGAACCTCGATAATTTGAATTTTTGCATAATTCGAACTACACTACTTGGTCCAGCCAAGCTCCATAGAGGTCTGTGTATACAAAAGCCGGGGTCTTTAAGGTAATAAAATGAAAATGAAATGAAATGAAACTAAAGCATGGCAGTATGAAATAAATAGCACATTAGTGAGCAAACACTGCAAAGCGAAAAATGTGCGCACAAAAAAAAGGCAGTAAAGAAAGAACACTGCACAAAGACCATGTGCAACCTAACAGGGCTCATGTTAACTTTGCACTCAGTGTGCTGCTAATGTGCAGTGTTTGCAGCGCGCAATAAACACAACATAGAATTGAGTTTTGTGATGCCGTTTTAACACAAGTCATAACAAGAATATATATTGTTGCGCGATCATGGTCTGAACAACTTTGATGCAAATATATAAACTAATATTTACAAGCAGTTAATTTGAGATGTACAGTGAAAGCTCCTAAATTTGAACCTCGATAATTTGAATTTTTGCATAATTCGAACTACACTACTTGGTCCAGCCAAGCTCCATAGAGGTCTGTGTATACAAAAGCCGGTTAATTAAAACACTAGTAGGTTCCACTATGGTTCGAACTACGCGCCGCTGCGTCTGTGTTGCCTGGTGCCCAGCATGGCCAAAAACTCTCCTCTGCAATAGCAGTGGACGGCGCCTGCCCCAAACGAGGTATGATAGAGCGAACATATTGAAAACAAGGCTTGCACAATCGGACGAGCACTGGCACTTTGCCAAATTGCCCCCCCTTCCCCCTCATCTTCTCTCACTAGAGCTAACGTCAAAAGTTACGGTGACTTCCAGTCGCAGAACCAGAGTGATCCACACGCTCTGCGACAGAGCGCCTGAATACGGCGGAGAGCATGTGTTCAGATTCTGCCTTTGGAATACTCGTGCTCCGGCCAGAGTAAGTATAGGTGGCGCTCACGAAAGGACGGAAGAAAAAAGAAAAACCCATTATTCCTTTTGCTTGCCTAGCTGCGCTACATGTACACAGGTCGTCTATTTTCAAACCTGTAACGGATCTATGTTGCTCCCGCTGCTTCTTGAGTTGTTGACGTCAACAGTCTACGCGATTCGTTCATATTCACACAGCCCAACGCTGGCACATACGGCAAGAGTTCTTAGGCACTTTTTTGAATAAAACCAATTCGTGGTTCACAGTTTCCGTCTACCAAAACAGAGCAGTAATTGAATGGGTTCGCTTTTAAAGCACACAAAGAATTTTTGCACATAGTTTTGCAGTCACCTTGGTAGTCTCAAAAAGGTTAGGAACCAATTTAAAATTTTGCAAGCAACCACTCTTAAGGCTGAGCTACATGCATGTACATGAAAACTCACACAAATGCGAGCACGGCGGCAGCACACGTCGCACGAATGCAAGTGCGAATAGGAATGCATGTGTCGTTTGGATCTGCCAAAATAGAAAATTTTGCTCGTTTGCTCGGAAAACCATGCGCAATCATGAAGTGATACGCGGCAGTGACGTACACTCAGCGTATGTCACTGCCGCTCATTTCGCTCGCTTTATTTTTTGCTGTGTTGCCTTACGATTGTGCTTCGCCGCATAAATTTCTAGCTGTGTACCAACAGTGGTGCAAGGATGCAATGAACGTCTAATATCAACAAAAAAAAAAAACATCAAGGTTACGAGACCATTTGTATAGAGCAAGTTAGCACATGTTAAGTGCCTCAAGCTCAATACGATGTGCTCTAAGTGCATTTTGTTTTGCATGTTGTCGCACGATAATTAAATTCTTGCAATTGTTATGGCTGTTGTTGCATTTGCAAATAGTTGTGCGGTGTACTACATCGTAGAAGGATACATACTATGCCAGCAACACAGAGCGTCTGCGCCATTTCGCGTTGCCATCGGTTTGCGCTGTCGCGTACATGCATAACTTTCCAAGTAGGTGACAGTGTGAACGATGATCGCTTTCGCTGCGCCGCCTTGTCGCGTCGCTCCCTTTTTCGCTCACAAGTAGCTCAAGTCTTTAAGGTGTAGCAGCAATGCGCGCGAGATGTCTGGCTTACTTTCGCCAACAGGGAAGGCGATACTTCTCTGGTAAATTTTGAACGATTTGTGGTAACAATCAATCTCCAGAAGGCCTGCTTTTGAGCAACTGGATGTTTCTGCACATTTTAGTCGACAAATTGTCTATATGTTCAAAAGCTTCTACAGCAGGCTTTACAATTCAACCGCATTTCCCCTGCCACAATTGGCCATTTAAATAGTGAAGTATGAAAATAGTGACATGAAAAACTACCGGTCGTGCAATTTGACAGAATCAATAAGGACTATTCCCATTTGTTTGTTAAGTACTGTGAAATAAAATGAGCGTGCAGGCATGTGATCAATAGGCAATATCAATAAGCAGCATTACTTGTTTCTTACCCGCCATGTACGGAATGTGTGTATGCAATTTGTTCGCAGTGGCTGTGTAGACCTTATGCCGATATGATTGCACTGGAATAATTGTAGTTCTCAGTTGTAACCTGTTAATTAGTAGTTATATTTTATGCTGATTATGTTCTAAATTTATAATATTTATTTTTTAATTGTGATTATACTTCATGCTACATCATTAAGTCATATATTGTTCAATTCCTTATGTAAAGTATACTTGCGCTGAACTAACTGCAAGACTTATTTAGTTGTCGTTAATTAGTTATCTGCAATTAAAAATTTCACTTCATGCTACAGCATGAAATCCTATGTCGTTGGATAGCTTATGAGGAATATAATTGCACCTCTCGTGCACACAACCACTCAAGTCTAGGTGCCATCGATGAAGGAAATCTATGAACTAGAATCTGTGTGTGGGGTGCAGTGCTACATGCAGGGATGTCATGGCCTGAGAAGAGAAATGGGATTGTATTAGATATTGTTTGTGTGCTTATACTGTGTAGAAATAAATGAATTGTCATGTAACAGCTGTGGTGCAATTTTCTCTTTCCAATTTTTAGAAGCTCCAGAAGTAATGATGCTTCTTACCAAAGTCTTATCAGGACAAACTTGAATGTGTAGAAGTGCAGGTTACATATATAATAAAAACCAGCTTATTTACATTTAGTTACATTTTATATGTTGTGTCAACAGAATGTGCTGTGACTCATTTGAAGCATTCTTGTGACTTAGGAGGGTGCAGGAGGGTGCTTCATCTTTCTTGTGAGCATTGCTGATGCCTGTGACTAGTTAAAGGTGCATATTGTATACTCAAGCCCAGTGTGGGAATTGCTGTTTGAGATAAACAGCATTTGCTTTTGTAATGTGCAGGCAAACTATTATTTGGATGAAGAGAATGACTGGGCTTTGAGCATAAAAGAGCTTGAAAGAGCTCTTGATGAAGCCAAGAAAGTTTGCAACCCTCGTGGTCTCGTTGTCATCAACCCAGGGAACCCTACTGGTGAGCTGTAGTGGAACTTTGCTAGACATCAGTCATGGTAAAGGGATATTGCATAGCTGCTTTTTTAAGTCTATTTAGCTGTTGCTGCTTTCTAAAAAAAAAAAAGGCTTTGTTAGTGCAGACTTATGTGTAAATATATGGATAATTGGGGCGAACTGCCTTGAATATAGGTGGTGCGGGGTTGGATTGGCAGTGCTACCAATGGATACCTACCGGTGATAGAACAGGCACAAGCTTTCCTCTGACCTGCTATAGTCAGCATATCTGGGGTGAAATGCTTAAAAGATGGGTAAAACAAAACAACTTTGTGCCGTAGCATTCTTTGGCCACGGCTGCTCTAGCAATTATAAAATTCAGCATCATTTTAATGCCATTATTTTGTGCCTTTGCTGGCTACACTCCTGTTGCTCTGCTAGCCCCCAAAAAGTGTGTTAATACTTCAGTGTGTGGTCTATAGAAGGCTTTAAATTATTGGTGCAGTTTTGGAAATACAGTTTAGCCCGGTTGTAACGAAGTTGGCAGGAATTGAAAATTGCTTCGCTATATCCGCTATTTCGTTGTATCTGGACCATGAAAAAACGACGAATTTGGGCACATTGTTTTGTCGTCGCTGGACGAAGTTGTCCAGCGTTTCCTGAACACATTTTGCAAGTGTGCTCTTCAGGATCACGGCCTCCATACCATCCAACTGCGAACCAAAGTGAACTCCTGAGAAACATCCATAGTGTATCAACAGCTGCGATGGCTGCTGTGGAGGTTACTGGCTTAGGGGCATGACCAGCGTCGTCGCAGTCACTTTTGGAGGCGCCATCTGTAATGGTCCCTTCATTGACACTCCCTTCAACTTAGTCGTGAAATCCTCCGTGGCAACAAGGTTATCGTCGGCGAAAATGAAGTACATGCGGGCCAGGCCTGTAGGCACAAGGTCCAACTCTTTAGCGGACTCCCATAGCTGCTCCAAGCAGGCTGTCGTGGTGGCACCATCAGCTGTTGCAGTGGTGTCAACCACGGTAGCTTTATCCTTGGCAGGTGCTGTGTTTGTTCTGCTGCTTGGGGAGAAGACAGTTTTCTCAAAATAGTGAGCGATAGTTAGGTGCTTCACGTGCCTCCAGGCTCCGCTTGCAAAATAGATGGCCTTCACCAAAGGGACCTTCATTTAGGCCACATTATCGGTAGAGAGAGCATTGATCAGAAGGTGCTCGATCACTTGACGCTGGTAGTGGACCTTGAAGTTAGCAAATGACCCTCTGGTCCATGGGTTGCAGTTTGGGAGTGGTTGTGGGCATGAACAAAATTTCGACTGTGTTGAAGTGTGCGTTGACATGATGCGGAGTGCAGTTGTCAAGCAACATCAGCACTTTGCGCTTCCTCCAGACCATCTTTTTATCGAAGTTGGCAAGCCGCTTGCCAAAAATGTCTCTCATCATCCATGCTTTTTTTGTTGCTTACGTAAGTCACTGGCATAGAGAGCACCTTGGCGAAGCCACACGGTTTCTTGGCATTGACAGTAACCAACAAGTCTTGCTTGTCCGAACCATTCATAGTGGAGCAGATCAGCACTGTAATCCGGTTTTTGCTGGCTTTTCCTCCCACGCTTTTGTCCATCTTGGCAGTTAGAGTCTTTGATGTTAGCAGTTGCAAGAGCAAACTCGTTTAGTCTGCGTTGTGGATGTCCTTGTCGGGATATGCAAGAATCCGATCGCAGTGCTTGGCCACCACTGCTGGAGTAATTCCTCGTCAACGGACATGGCCTCCTCGACGATGTTTTTACATGTACTGTTGTGACTCTCTTTGAATCTTTGAAGCCACCCATTTCCCGGCTAGAAGTAATTGGGACCAAGAGTAAAGTCTTAAGTCCTTGATCAGCATGATGAGTCCACTGAGCGGGATATTCTTTGATCGGGCATCCAAAAACCACCTGTAAAGTGCAGCTTCTATGTTTGTGTACGTGGTGCACCGGATCCTCTTTCAATCCCCGCTGCCAAGGTCATTGTTGATAACAGTGTCAATCTTGCTGCCGTTCTTGATTATCATTGAGAGTGTGGACTGTGTGATTTCATACTTCTGTGCTATATCACTCTTCACGTTTTGGCGCACTTTGTCCAGAATGGCATGCTTTGTCTTTAAGGACAACACCTTTCTCTTGCCCATTGAGGTGCTGGGGCTCGCGAGACTAGACATAGCCGAGAAATTGAAGATCTACAGGGAGCGATGAGGATTGAATCTGAGAATGGGAATAACTGATTCATCTTCAAAACTGCATGAATAAGACAGGACAGCAGACACACAAAGTGCAAAACTGTGCTTTGTGTGTGTGTGTGTCTACTGTCCTCTCTTATTCACGCAGTTTTGAAGACAAACGAATTTCACTAACTAGCTTGCCAGAAGACTCTGCTAAGAGATAACTGAGTAGGTCCATTGTCTAAGAATTGTCCATGCAAAGTCGGGGATCACGAGAAATCAAAGGTAAGAAGTGGAACAAGACATGAAAGCGTAATGCAGTCAGCGAGAGAAGTGCATACAGAGATCCACGAAAGTGGGAGATACACTCCCATGATGATTTCTCCTGGGCTCTCTCTCCGGAGTCCAGGACAGAGAGGAGAGAAATTTAAGAACCGCGATTTCCCAAGTTTACCGCTGCTCCGTGACGGCACCAAAAATTGCCTTTTATTTCCTTACTTTCCTTTTTACCTCTCGCGCAGCCAGCTCAAAGGCACGATGGGGTGCTGCATTATGAAGACTGCAAGCCAAGCGATGCAGTGAAGCAACTTTTCTCTTTGCGGGAATGCAGACGCCACGAATGCAGTCATCAGCCAAATTTTGTTCTTATTTTCACACAAAAATTTGCCTGAAGGCATAAAAATCTTCTCATTGATGAATTGTTTTTCATTTTGCACTAAAACACTTCGCTATATCCGCTGGTGTGCATTCATTTACGTCATTAAAACTGGGCCCAAAATGTATTGAAAATGCAAAAATGGGAACGGTAAATTGAGCTGCCTTCATTATAACCACTACTTCACTGTAAGTGGCTTCACTATAATCGGGCTACATTGTATTTCTGCCTTGGCTGGTTTTTGTGCTGTATGATGTCTTAATGCCTTGAATTAATAGACTTGCATTGATCGAGACAAATTATGGTCATTCATGATAGCTGTAAATGGTGTAAAGTGGCTTTCAACCAGACCTGTAAATGGGATGTGTTGCTGCTTCACAGTTTGAGTCTGGCAGTACTTAGGTTTACACTACCGTATAAACCTTTATAGATTGAATGGGAATATAGGTCGACCTCCTTACCTTGAAGTGAAAAATAAGAAAAATAAAACAAGAATGAAATAGCTGAAGTGCATATATTTGCAATATTTGCTGTGTCACCGCATCACCAGAAATTGATCTCACTCTGAACTTTCAGCAGTATCGCCGGAAGACAACTGTTGGTCACTAGGCACCTCCTACAGTGCGCCATCTAGTTCCATCAAGCTTGTTGCTTAGGCAGCATTTCTTGAAAGGTTGCATGCGAACAGCTGATCTTGTCCATACCGCTACTCGCTCTTTTCTGAAATGCCAAACTGTCAGCAACCATGTTGCCTTTGGCTTTGGCAAGTGCCATCTTTTTCTTGAAAGCCGCTGTAAACTGCCTCCACATGCCACTATACATTGGTAACGAGGATTTATTAACTAATATAGGTCGAAAGAAAGAGAGCACCCGTAGACCAATTTGCTAGGGACTAAAAAAATTGAAGCAACTCCAGGATTTTGATATGGCTTTGGCTCTCCGTTCACGAGCAAGCACACCACTTTGCCAGATTGTGCCTCACATTCAGCTAAGGGCCGCTATACAATACGAGCGGCAACTTTAGCTTGCTTTAAAAACAAAGAAAACTACTTATATATCGGTTTATACGGTACCTGCAGATGTTTCACTGTCTGCTACTTTGAGAATAGGCTTGTTTTTGACATGCTGTGTAACTGCTAAATAATATCTGTAGTAAGAAAAAAAAGTAAATCTAAAGCTTTTTCTTTTTGTTTTTCAGGGTCAGTCCTTACTGAGCAGAACATCAAACAAGTTGTAGAATTTGCATATAAGCACAAACTGTTCCTCATGGCTGATGAGGTAAGAACTAGTCCAGTTGCAATCACTAAATACTTGTGGCTCTCATGTTCTACTGTTCGTATTTGCAGGTGTATCAGCACAATATCTACGCGGAGGGTGCTGCATTCCACAGCTTCCGCAAAGTCATGCACAATATGGGCCCCCCGTACTCTGAAATGGAACTTGCTTCGTTTATGTCTGCCTCCAAAGGATACATGGGAGAGTGAGTATGCACTGTAAACTGTTGGATGAAAACAAGAATGGCAGTTCTCCTAAATTACTGCTACTTTTGATCCACTATTAAAAGGAATTCCTGTGCATCTTGAGCTGGCAGTGCAGACCTTTGCAAAGAGGGCTCTCCGGGCACTGCCATATTGTTCACTGGACTTTTGTGTATACCTCGCACTAACACAGTGGAAAGTGCTGCGGAACCGGTTTTCAACAGTCTAGAGAGGATTAATTTTGAAAACTCCCTCGTCTGATACAAAGGTCTTTATGTGGAAAAAAAGTTGCGCATGTGCAGTGTGTGGAGAAGCTATCATTAGAGTGTGTAATCTGTTACTGTACATGACCTCACATCTTGTAAGGAAGGAAAGAAAGCTGAAATGGGACTCTATGTATGCATTCACGTTCATTTTCGTAATTTCTAATGATAATTTGTTCTGCATTGCACCTAATCAACATAAGTACAAAAAAAAATGCACCTTTATTCCTTCAGTTATTTTTGCATGTCACTGCAAGTTCTTAAAAAAAAAGGGGGGGGGGGGGGGGGAGTAGTTTATCTCTGATCTAATACATCTGCACATTCCCGTGCTTGCAGGTGTGGATTGCGTGGTGGCTACGTAGAAATCATCAATCTAGACCCAGCTGTGAAGAGTGTCCTGTTGAAGTCAGTCTCTGCCAAACTTTGTTCATCTGTTTTGGGACAAGTGAGTTGAGTGCATAGAACTGCAGCTTGAATGGCAGCGCACTGCCTGTCGTTTCTGGCTACGATAGGATTGCTGTAGTGCAGCTCTTTTCAACTGGTCTTGTTACATGCCTCTTACTTACTGTAAAAATCCGCGTATAATATGGAGCCGCATATAATACAAGGTGTAATTTCGGGACAGCGAAAATGGGAAAAAAGTTTTTATTCGCGCATAATGCGAGCAAAGAAAGATCAAGAAAAGTATTTATCTGCATTATGCCTTGCAGTTGCTTCGCAAGGCTTATGCGCTTTCTCATCCAACACCATCCAGTGCCAGGCATCGCGAATAATGCCCATGCCTTCATATGCTGGTGCTTTCCTTCTGGCGCTGACACGTTTGACCGGGGGATTTCATGCATCGTGAGAAGAGCAGCTCACATTTAGTCCCGGCAATTATGGAAGCTACATGGTCCTCTGGTTGTTCTAAATCTAGTAGGCTGCTTCCAGCTCGGACACGGGACGGCAGCGCTGAAGCTGCTGGTTAGCATGCTCTGTGCTCGGGCGTTTTCGCATCTAGCGCCACATGCAGGTGCGCAGCCTGTGCGCACTATGTTTTCAGATTCAGTGTTTTCATGATAGTCGTCATCATGTGTGCCGAGAGTCGCTTGCTAGGGATATCTTTCCATAGAAACTCATCTTGGGTACCTCTAAAACGCATTTGTTATCGGTCATTTCTCGAAAACATGACCCTGGGAATGCTACTTAAGCGTCCTCGATTTGGTTGTAGAACGTGGCCAGCATAGCTGGAGAGGCCTGTGCAAGACTGCAAAATGCAGAGTACTACTTTGCAATTCCTACATTGTGTGACGTGCAGTCGACCTGCTTCTGGTCGCGAGCACCGTGGTCAGGCCGTAGTTGCGAGGTATGTGGCATCAGTTTGGGGAAACCGAAACTGTCGAAACAGTGAACCGACGCCACTGCTACATAGCACTTCCTCTTGCTGGAAGCCTGATCGCCTAATGCTGAGTACGCTTAATATTATGCAGAGTGGAACTGCGAATTTAGACTGAAATTTGTTCGGATCCGCAAATAATATGAAACGAAATCTGACGAGATAAAATCGAGAAGGAAACCTCATGTTTTATGCGTTATTACGGTACATATTTTAGTAAAGTAGAGGCTAGCGCAATGGCCGCAAGGAGAGTTCAGGTTCTTGAGCTAAGCGCTTGTGTTTAAACTGTACAAAGTCTGAAGACTCAATGTGTAGCAATGCTGTACAAATGAATACTTTAGGAAGTGTGGAAAATTAATCCAGAGTATTTCAATCTGCAAGCTTTTGGCTTCTTTTATTTAACCCTTTGAGTGTTTTCGCCGTATGGGCACTGTGGTCAAATTCTGTCCCGCGGGGTTTTTGCCATACGCGTACTGCTCTGAGCGTGCACTTGAAATTTCGTGCCTTTCTGAAGCGACATGCTAACTGGGATGTACTACCATCTTCTAGAACGTACAAGAAATATTAAAATGTCAATACTGACAGCTTGCAGAGGAAAAGAAAACTGACCGTGACTGTCGTGCTATGCGCTATTTGCAGTAGCGCATCCTCGTGGTTTCAGTTTCTCCGTGAAATTGCTACAGACATGCGAAATTTGATCTTGATCTTTGTTGTGACACCAGCGAAGGCCCGTGAAGACCTTCTCGGACTTTCAAGAAGTGTTGTAAAATTGTTTACGCTGCCATCTTGCAGTAAAAAAAGAAAAAGAACTGTGACTTGCAGTGCTATGCATGGTTTGCAGTGACTTGCCCTTTTGGTTTCATTTTCACCGTGCGATCGCAACGGAAACGCGAAAGTTGAACTCTATTTTTGATGGAACGCTAGCAGAGGCCCTTGAAGGCTGAATTTTATCTTTTTTTAGTGCTCTCTGGGCTTATCAAAACTCATGGGGTGCCATTGCTATGTTGTAATTATTCACAGTTCCAAGTAACTTCCTTATGGATAACATAATTGTGTTTGGAATGCAGCAGTCGCAGTGCTTGACTGTGCCATGTGTGCAAGAGTTTTAGCGCAAGACTTGTGCACCACAGTCCAGCGATGGCAATGAAATGCCTCGACGCCTTTCATCTTTTGCTGACATTTTACTCAGCAGTGTTGTAATTTTCAGAGCTGTTTCATTCCATTCTTGTCAATTGTATCCATCTCGTGTTGCATACAAGAGAGAGGGGTGCTGCGCTTCCTTCCCCTCCTACCAAAAAAATCAAGCTCAAACCCCTAGCATGCACCATCTGGCACTGCTCTCAGTACAAGGATTCACCTCTGGTGCCTGCCAGAAAAAGTCCTGGTTACATTCCTGTTGCATGTATGAGAGAAACATAAAGTTGACAAGAGCTAGTGTTAGTGCTTGTTAAGTCATAGTATTTGAATGTTCCCAGATGACTGGAGCATAATTAGGCCTCCCTTAAAATTTTTCCCACCTGCAATATAGTTACATAACCTTATACAACATAGGAATGCAATTCATGTATTACCAACCACTATTGCCACCCATGTATGAGAACTGTTTTTGCGGTAATTAATCACAGAAGCTGCTCAGTCGTATGTGCAGCTATAGCCTCCTATGTTTACCATGCCCGGTTACTCGCTCCGGAGCAGCCATTCAAGATTATTATCTAAAACTCTTAGTTGCTAGTGCCACTTCGTGAGGCGTGCTAAAAACTGAGCGTTTGCCGCAATGAAGCAATTTTTCGCAATGAGGCGCTCACATCGCAAGATTCCTGTTTCATGTGCTGTGCTCCTACCTATGTGGTGATCTGCGCCATTTTAGCCCCTGCCGGGGTGGCGCAGTGGTTACGGCGCTCGACTACTGTTCCCAAGGACGCGGGATCGAATCCCGGCTTCGGCCGCCAGTTTTTGATGGAGGCGAAAAGCAAGGCGTCCGTGTGCTGTGCGATGTCAGTGCACGTTAAAGAACCCCAGGTGGTCGAAATAGAACCCCAGATGGTCGTAATTTCCGGAGTCCTCCACTATGGCGTCTCTCATAGCCTGAGTCGCTTTGGGACGTTAACCCCACAAACCAACCAACCAACCAACCATTCTAGCCATGCGACGCGCATGTCTGATTGTGGAGAAGCGCCTCACTCACTCATTCAGAGCGGCGAGTACCTACTTTTGTTGCTCGACACGAAGTGGCGCTCGCGACCTGGTCGCCCACCTACTTGGGCTGCCTAATGCTCAGTGGAAGAGGCAGTCCGATAGCGGAGTGAAGCAAGTTCAGTTCGCCTTTTTTACTCACAGCGTGTTTGCTAAGAGCAGCACCAGCACTGGAGGTGCAGGAGAACGATGCCTTCTTGCCAGGCATGTAGCTGCAACTATATAGAGCACTTCTTCTCAATGAGCACATAATTATGCTAATCTTGTTGTAGGCAAATGCGCAAACTATTTAAGACTGCGCGGATCAAACATCTGCAGTTGCAGTTCAAGAGAATGTGTAGGTCGGTCCTGAACATTACTATACCCCTGTCAGCTGAGTTGCTGATTATGTTCTTTGTCAGGCGAGGCAAGCTGCCATTAGTCTCCTGCGGGGCTGTCTGCATCGCTGCTCACGCAGAAGACAAGTGTCTTTGTGTTAAAAAATTGAGGAGTTTCGGCTGTGAGAAGTGGCACGACACCTCCTACTTGCTTTGAATTAGGAACAATTTGCATCACAAAAAACGTGTAGACACACGCTTAAGAAACAAACAAGACAGGATCTGTCCTGTCTTTTGTGTTTAAGCGTGTGTCTACACCTCTTTTGTGCTGTGAATGTTTTCACCATGGATTGCAGCCAACTAGCTCAAAGCACCGTGCTTTTGAATGAGGAGTGTAAAAGAGGCACATTTAGATATTGCAGTGTTTTATTGCTGACACAGTTCAGTTCAGTCGTGTCCGACTCTTCGTGACCCTGTGGACCATGTTACGCCACACTTTCTGGTCTCTCACTACCTTCCTAACATCACAAAACTTCATCTGCAGTGCCTCGAGGATGCCATCTAACCATCGCGTTCGCTGCCTACTCCTTCTCCGGCGACCCTCAACCTTTCCCAACATCAAATCTTTCTCCAGCGACTCCTCTCTTCTCATCATATGACCAAAGTAGCTGAGCTTTAACTTAAGAATTTGACCCTCCAATGAGCAGTCAGGGTTTATGGTCGACAATATCGACTGATTTGATCTTCTGGCAGTCCAAGGAACTCTCAAGAGTCTACGCCAGCACCACAATTCAAACGCGTCAATTCTTCGGCGGTCAGCCTTTTTCACAGTCCAACTCTCGCATCCATACATCACAACTGGAAAGACCATAGCACGAGTTATACGGATCTTGGTTGGCAGACTAATGTCTCTGCTCTTTACTAGGCGGTCAAGGCTCTCTTTCCCAAAAGCAGGCGTCTAATTTCATGGCTGCAGTCTCCTTCCGAGGTAATCTTGGAGCCCAAGAACAGAAAATCTGTCGCAGCTTCCACTTCTTGTCCATTGATGCTCCAGGACTTGATAGGGCAAGACGCCATGATCTTTGTCTTTTTAATGTTCAGTTTATGCCCAAACTTCTCACTCTCTTCTTGTACGCGCATCAGAAGTCTCTTGAGTTCCACTTCACTTTCTGCCATTAAAGTGGTATCATCCGCATATCTAAGGTTGTTGATACGTTTTCCAGCAATCTTCACTCCAGCTGAAGACTCGTCCAGACCGGCCTTCCTGATGATGCACTCTGCATATAGGTTAAATAGGCAGGGCGACAGTATGCAGCCTTGCCTCACTCCTTTCTCAATCGGAAACCAATCAGTAAGACCATGCCTAGTTCTGACTGTGGCCTCTTGTCCTTCATACAGGTTCCTGAGGAGACAGATGAGGTGAATTGGAACTCCCATCTCTTGGAGAGCTTGCCACAATCTGCTGTGATCTACGCAGTCAAACGCTTTCGCATAATCAATAAAGCAGAAGTCGATGGGTTTCTGGAACTCTCTTGCTTTTTCCATGATCCAGCGAAGGTTGGCAATTTGGTCTCTAGTTCCTCTGCCCTTGCGAAACCCAGCTTGCACGTCCGGAAGCTCCCGATCCACATACTGCTGCAGCCTACCTTGGAGGATTTTCAACATCACCTTGCTAGCATGCGAAATAAGCACGATCGTGTGGTAGTTGGAACAATCTTTGGCACTGCCTTTCTTTGGAATGGGGATGTAAACTGACCTCCTCCAATCCTGTGGCCGCTGCAGGGTTGTCCAAATCTTCTGACATAATGTATGCAGAATGTTAACAGCGTCATGGTTGAGGTTTTGAAGCAACTCAGCTGGAATGCCATCAATTCCGCTAGCTTTGTTCTTAGCAAGGCTGGCTAAGGCCCATTCAACTTCACTCTTCAGGATGCCCGGCTCGAGATCGGTAATCACAACCGTCTCATGTTGGGTTTGCACATTCGGGTCCTTCTTGTACAGTTCTTCTGTGTATTCCTGCCACCTCTTCTTTATCTCTGAGGCTTCAGTGAGGTCCTTGCCTCGTTTGTCCTTTATCACGCCCAGCTTAGCACAGAAGCTTCCTTTGATATCTTTGTCTTATACAGAGCTCTTGTGTTCCTTAATTGGCTGTTGTCCTCAACTGCTTGGCACTGTATGTTCAGGAAGGCATTCTTATCTCTCCTTGCTTTTTTCTGAAAATCCGCATTGAGAACCTTGCATCTTTCTCTTTCCCCCATAACTTTTGCCATCCTCCTTTCCTCAACTTGCAAAGCCTCTTCAGATAACCAGCTTGCTTTCTTGAATTTCTTTTGCTTTGGAACTACCTTAGTAGCAACTTCTTGTATTATATCACGAACATCAGTCCACGTCTCTTCGGGCTCTCTGTCTTCTAGATCTAATTCTTGAAATCGATTCCTCACTTCCACAGCATATTCTAATGGAATTTGATCCAGATCATACCTGAAAGGCCTTCTAGTTTTCTGCGTTTTCCTCAATCGAAGCTTAATTTTGGCAACAAGAAGCTGATAATCGGTGCCACAATCGGCCCCAGGCCTTGTTTTTACTGCTTGTATAGCGCTTCTCCATCTCTGCCGGCAAAGAGTATAATCGATCTGATTCCTATACAGACCGTCCGGTGAAGTCCATGTGTACAGGCCCCTTTTGTGCTGTTGAAAATGAGTATTCGCTATGGTCAGGTTGTTTTCTTGACAAAACTCTACTAGCCTCTGCCCAGCTTCATTTGGCTCTCCAAGACCGAACTTGCCTATAACTCCGGATATTTCTTCACTCCCGACCTTAGCATTCCAGTCTCCTATGAAAAAAACGACGTCTGATGATGGGGCGCGGTCTAAAAGGCATTGTAGGCCCGCATAAAATCTCTCAATGTCAGCTTCTTAGCAGTAGTGGTCGGTGCATAGACTTGGATAACTGTTATGTTGAAAGGGTGACCTTGGATTCGAAGTGAAATCATTCGGTCGTTTTTGGGGTTGTACCCTAGCACTGCTTTGCCCATTCTCCTGTTTACTATGAGAGCGACCCCATTCCTTCTCTTGTATTCGTGCCCACAATAAAAGACATAATTGTCGCCGGAGTTAAATTCTCCCATTCCGGTCCACTTGAGCTCGCTGATACCCAAGATATCAATGTTCAATCTGTCCATTTCTCGCTTGACGACATTCAGTTTACCTTGCGTCATAGATCTTACATTCCATGTTGCTATGTGATATATCTCCTTGCAACATCGGACTTTCCGGTCGCTTCCAGACATATCCACAACTGAGCGTTCTTTTGGCTTTAGCCCAGCCGCTTCATTCGTCCTGGAGCTACTAGGAATCGCCCTTTGTTCATCCCCAGTAACATGTGGGACGCCTTCCAACCTGGGGGGCTGATCTTCCGGCGCCATATCATTAATGGTATTGTGACTGGCCATAGGGTTTTTTTGGCAGGAAATACTGGAGTGGGTTGCCATTACCTTCTATAGTGAACCACATTTTGTCAGAACTCTCTGCCGTCACCTGTCTATCTTGGGTGGCCCTTCACAGCAGAGCTCACGACTTCATCGAGTTTCGCAAGCCCCTCCCCCACGACAAGGCAGTGATCCATGAAGGGGATTGCTGACACAGGTCATAAAATTTCAGCGAACGTGCCGTTTCTTCGTAAGAATGCCAGCAGAATCAGCAGAAAATATACTTCCCTAGACAACTTGCTGCCACTAGCAGCATACATTAGCAGCGCACATTTTCTCGTCTCAGCCACTGGTTTGTTTATAGTAAAACTGTGCACAGGGCTTGCACATCGTGGTAACTATTCTCTGGTAGCAAGGTTGACTATGGTATTTACCTGTTGTGGCCACGAGTCATTTTAACGTATTGTCTGCACTGCGATTGAACAACTAAATGTCACCAACGCTGGACTGCCGCCAAAAAAGTGGCGGTGGGGCTACCTGTTGTTTGCAAAAAAAAGAAAAAAGAGAGAGAGAAGTACAAAGAGCAGATGACCCCCGCAGGTAACAGATTGCTGATCCACTTTTGTGGCAACCCGAAGTTTGCAGTTTTTGGTTCCTTGATCTTGGCACAGGCTATGATGTGTTTGTATGATCCGCTGCAAAACCAGCTAATTGCCATTGTTAAACTTGTAAGCTTACGCAGTGTGCAAACTCCATACGTAGCTTCATTGCAAAGGAACCAAAGGTTGAGATGGGGAAATTTTTTAAAGCCTTCACAATAAAAATGCACAGTACTGTACATCTGCCACCTGTCGAAATGTTTAGATAAAGGAGACTGGGATAAGGTGATCCACATCTTTCTGCTGCTCGAGTCATTTGTGGCTTCTCGGAGTCTCCTTTGATAGCCTGCTGATGGTTCCTCGCAAGCTTCTCATTAATGAAAGGAGGACAAGCGTGACAGCTCCACTGCATTCATGATAGCCTCGTGGGTTTCACTAATGATTGAAACGGAAGTGGTGGCAATGTGCTTGAATTGCTCGAGGCGCGTTATCCTCTCAATGGGAAAACAGACAGCAGCAGAAATATGATGGCTTAGGACGCCTGGAAACAGAATGAGGTTAAAAACTAGTGACAAAAACATGCTGTGCTAATGAAAGCAGTTTGCTAATGGTGGTGTCGTGGTATGTTAATTTGTTACTGCATGAAAAGTTTATGTATGCTGAATGGTGGATAAAATGGATGGGTTTTGCTTAAGGGGGGATGCTAGGCTAAAGGGTCAACTTTTGAACGGCTGTACCAATTTTCATAAAATTTTCTGGAGTGGCTTACCTTCCTCTTATTAGAATATGTTCTAAATTTCATTGCCCTAGCACAAATAGGTAATAACTTGTAGCTGCTATACTGAACAAAGAAGTGTGTCAGCTTAGGAAAACTATCATTTCAAAAACAATGAAGATATACTAATTTTTTGTGATTGAATACCTTCTAGATAGTTCATCGTGCAGGATAAGGAGAATTCCGGGCTTTTTACGGCATTTTTGTAAAAATTTCTGCGTTTGGAGAACAAACTTCATTTTTTTTTGCTGTCATTGTATGTCAGATATCTCAATTTTTTTTAACTTGGAGAGTAATTAGTGATCTAAAAAGTGCCTTATCTTGTTCCCGACAAAAATATAGTCCAGAAACCACCTTGAAAGCTGCTTATAGCGAAAGAGTTTGAAAATGATAGTTTTCCTAAGGTTGTGTTTTCGTAAAAAGTGCGAACTTAGAAAAATGAGTTCAAACATTTCGGAACATGCTGTTTAATTTTCGGACCAAAAATAATTAATCAAAGTGCCCTGCTGCATACATAGGGCCCTCCTCTTCAACTCGGCGCTGCTCTGTGGCGATTGCTTCGAGTCGCCTTCTCTTTTTTTCAGCTTTACAGCTGTCCAGCGCCCTTGTCTGCGCTCGTGAAATGCTCTCCATTGTTGCCTGCTGGGCGTACCTCTTTGTCTGGGTTCCATATTCTATTTCGAGCTTGTCGAGCACTCTCCTGATGCCGCGTGCACCTTCATTAAATTCCAACACAGCCAAGGCCGCTGCAGTTTCCACTGTCTTCAAAGAAGCAAATTCGGTCTTCGGGCACCTCTTCCATACTAGCGCATTGAATGACTCGTTTGCATTCTGCGTTTGCATTCTTGCACATCGTGCAAGAAGCTCCGGCTTACTAAGCCTGTTGTAGAGAGGCACAAGCTCTTTGGCGATGTCTCTGCTGAAAGCTGGACGGTGGGGTCTTGGCACTGATGGCTTCCCGGCTTCTACTAACGCTTTGTCACGATTGTAGTGACACCAGGAGTCCTCCCCATGAGGGCAAGCGTCATGTCGCGGGACTTCGTCAGTTGAGTAGGAGTGGAAGAGTGTCGCTAGTACTCCTCGCTGCATTTTTTTCACATCTGGAGCATTGTCTTTTAGGGCAGAGGCATAGTAAGCAGTTAGTTTTTTTTACAGTATTTTGCGTCAGCTTCCCCTTGCCTCCTAGACCTTTCTTCGTCTTTTTTATTTTTTCAATTCCAGCATAAACACGTTTAGCGACGTGGTTTATACAATCCTCTTTTACGATATCTTTGTCATACAGCTCTAGACTGGAGACATGCAGGAACGATTTGCTGTCCCCATCGCAGAGCACTGTTGTGTACTGCAAGTTGTGAATCTCCTTAGAGCGACTGAATATGATGCCTGCGGCTTGAACTTCCATCGCGTTAGACGATCCAGTGAAATTCTTCTGGCAGACCTCATTGTGTGCTTTTCTCCAATCGGAATGTTCATCCTCACCTGCACTGGGACCATAGTTGCAGCCATGGCAATAGTTGGACTGCACAGAAAAATCCAGCACCAACCCCGTTTCTAGCTCAATTACAACACCGAGCCCAAAATGCGAGGTGTGGCCGCGTTTGTGCCAAGTGCCGTCGTAACTCACGCACACATCCAGAAGTTCGTTGCTGCTAGCAACGGAGTTGTTCGCTCTCACAGCGATCCCGGCTTCACGCATCACATCACAGGCAGCTTTCATCGCAGCTCGGTGCACTTTATCCGCAACTGCCTGGTACGTCTTGTGGTGCATGGGCACAGGCGCATCCATGCCCGCAAAAAAGCTTGCCATAGATTTGTAGTTGATGCCGCAGTTACGGCTAGCAACTACAAGGCGAAGCGAGAGCTCAGGCTGCCGGCTAGAGTTCACAAGAGGGCTGTGTGCAGTTTTTTTCACATCACCACACCGACTACACATCACAACAAACTGTAGATTAGCACCCACACCGGTTTCTTCCAAGCCTATAGACTGTCCGTGACAATGCGGGCACAGAAGCGATGATACCAAAGCCTTGATGGCTGTAACTTTCACGAAACGATACCCGCTCAGCTCCAGAGTTTCCTCGATCGCGTTGTCGTAATCATGTCCCTGGCAAAGCAGCGCAATCTTCCGTTCAAAAGTTGTCAGTTGGCACTCAGTACCTTCAGCAGAACCAGTTGTCGTTTCCGCAGATGACGAACTATCATCGGAGATCAAAGTGCTCACATCGGGCGCCGGCAGCATGAATGGACCCGGCAAACACAAAGGGGGACACTCACTTGTCCGCGGTCGACCAGCGCTGCTTCGGCCTCTCACTGTTGTGGAGCGTTTTCGCTTCCCAAAGCTTCTCCGCGTCGAAGACTTTGTTGCAGGCATGTTCCTATTCCACCATCAACCACTCACTGATCGCAACAAACTTGCAGAAGCGCAAGAAAGATAACAAGCAGCATCGAACTTACTAAAGCAGTCTGGTTAGCCAGGCTACTTTTGGCGCAAAAACAGCGTTCGAAGGTCACTTGTCTTGTTTCGGCCAATCCAAACTTCAGTTTCGGTTTTCCAGCCAATCCGCATTTGCCCGGCCCAAAATAAGGCTTTCCATTTTTGTTTTTTTTTAATTGTGCGCTGTACTCTCGATAGCGGGTCATCTTTGGCTAGAAAGTGCGAAAAACAAACTTTCTAATGTGGCGTTCCACTCCGCGTTCAGTTTCTTGCCCGCTTTGCGGCCGCGCGTTGAAAGCAGCGTTCATAGGCGCTTTCGGCAGCGAACGCGCTCCACCACCTCACGAAAAAAATTCATTTTATTATTTTCTACGGCGCTGATGACTACCAAAATTGGTGAGAAGCTTCTTTGATAAATGCTGGATCCAAAATAGCAAAAAATAAAAAACAAGTTTTTTTCTTTTAAAATCGCGATTTTAGCCCTGCATCCCCCCTTAACCCTTTCGCTGTCGACTGTTTTTTACTTGACCGAGAATGTTGGGGAACGAAATTAGCGATTTGTTTTGGATTATGATCACGATACAATTAACAGCTGACAGAAAGGGCACATTTTAGAATCCTCAGAATCGGACAGTGGTGTAGCCATGGGGTGGGAGTTTGCTGTCAGAACCTCCTCCCCTCGAAATTTTCTTAACGCTGCACTTTCATGCTTTCCCCCATTTTTTTTTTTCAACCAGTTGCATGTAACGCCCCCTAAAGCATATTTCTGGCTATGCCACTGGAATCCGAGGTCTGCTTGTAATGGGAATCGGAAGAGCCACCGCTCCTGTACGTAGTCGAAAGTACTGCACAGTCAGTCAACCATCCTAAAGCATTTGCATGCACGGAGGGAGCACTTTAAGTGGTCCACAGAACACATAGAAATGTCAAGTTATGAAAAAGAAAATGCCAGAGAGATGGAGAGAGAATACAACCGCTTTGTTTGCTGCTGATAAGGGCGAATGAGCGAGGGCAGCAAACCAGGCATGTTTCTAGAGGCAACGGCGCACGCACCTGAACATGATGCGACGTAGCAGATACGGCAACAGAATTAAAGAACCTGCAAAGCTGTGGCAGATAGCAGCACAACCTTTGTACTCGAAATGTGCATGGCGTGACCCCGCCCCACTCCCCCCTGCAGAAAAGGGTGGGCTCAGTCACTCCACACTCAATATATACCCTATTTCACCACTTCCTTGCAGCACTGTGGAAGCTAGGAGCCGATCATGTGGGATCGTTAAGCGTGCTCCGTGTTGTGTCTGCTTTTGTGTCGTAAAAGAATGTAATGATCCTCTCTATGTAGAAAACCTTGAGGCAACAATCATGTTTTTGAATAGCCATTTGAGTATCGTTACGCTGTTCGTTACATCTCGATTTTTAGTTTATTGTACGCAAACAAAGCCGCGGTGGCAACTTCAGCCTATATAGTGCTGCCGTCTGGTTTTCTGAACTTTCATGACTGAACAGACTTTCTTCTTTAGGCCTGTAGGAATTTTGTATTCTGTAAGAATATAAAATAAAGCCAATTTAACGCTCACGAATGTTGATGAAGGTAAGACAAGGCCAAAAGAGCACTGGATGCGCATTTATGAGCAGCAAACAAATCAGAAAACCCAGTAACAACTGTGTGTTCACTACAAAGCGAGACGGCCGGCTGCCGTGTTAAAAATGTGATTTCAGTATATGCGAGAGTCGCGAACACCATACTTGGGAAATAGCATATGTAAATTGAGTTCATGTTGAAATCCAATTTGAAATAGCATTTTGCAAATGTGCGCTTTAAAGCGTGTCATCCCATATGCTTTGCGGCCAGTTTATGCTGGCACTACACTCCGCAGTGTCAGAACGCTGCCTCTGCACTCATCATAGCTTTGGTAGTGCTGCAAGGAACTACTACTGAGACAGAATATAGGTGCTCGAACAGCATGGAGGCGAAAATATGAGCTTCTAAATCGATTCTATAGATGGTGTGACAAGTCCAAGCATGCTAGCTTTGCACTCCGGAGAGAATTTTTGAACGCACAGCAGAGAATGTGCGGATACACCAGTGACATGAAGAGGGGGGCGAAACTTACCGGTACATAAGTGACAGCGAACGTTTGCTTGCTGATATTAAAAAAATAATTAATGTGAGCACATAAACTGACACAGTGGTTGTTTTTTGACTGATGTTTGGTTTCCTTTTCCATGTGTTGCTGTGCATAAATAATGTCAAGAATGTTAAAAGGAGCTTTGTCATTCTGTAATGAGTCAGTTTTAATTATCCTAAGGATAATCAATTATTATGACAAATAGAGTGAAGCTGTTTTTATGAATCTATAGTGCAGGAGGCCATGCAGTGTTTAAAAAAGTCTCTAGTAAGTGCAGACTTTGTGTTTGACATTTTATTTATTTGGGGCGGTGTTTTTTGGATTTAATGCGTGAAACATGCACTGCCTCTGCAAATAGGTCTTGTGTTTCCTTGCAGTGTGCCATGGACTGTGTCGTTAACTCTCCGAAGCCTGGTGAGCCTTCATATGAGTTGTTCATCAAGGTGAATACTTGCTTTCATGGCTGTCATTATCCTAAAGACATCCTAGACATTATTTCGTCTGCGTTGTGTGGTTTACATTAAACTTGTTCCTTCATCTTGTCATAGGAGAAGACAGCTGTCCTGGATTCCTTGAAGAAGCGGGCACAACTTGTTGCTGACACATTTAACTCATTTGAAGGATTTCGGTGCAACAAAGTGGCTGGAGCTATGTATGCATTCCCAAGGTTCACATTGCCACAAAAGGCCATTGAAGAAGCAAAGGTTATTATTCTTTTGCTGTGTATAGATTTGTCAATGCACGAAATGACTTGGCTGTTGTGTATCCGCTTTTGTTTTTTGGACAGGCTGCTGGCCAGGCACCGGACTTCTTCTATGTGATGCAGCTACTTGAAAACACTGGCGTATGTGTTGTTCCTGGCAGTGGTTTTGGACAGATGCCTGGAACCTACCATTTCAGGTGTGTGTCATCCCATCATTCTAGGTTCGCTGCTAATTGAGTGCAATGAGCTGTTAGCAGTTAATGCCTGCCACTTTTGGTATCCTTTTCAGGACCACAATTCTGCCACCGTTGGAGAAACTCCAGGTAATGCTTAAGCATTTCAAGGATTTTCATCAGAAGTTTATGAGCAAGTACAAGTGAGCACTACCAGCTCAAGCAGGTCTCGTCTCCTGTGAATCGGGACTGCCGAAAATGACCTATACCACGTGCTTTCGCTGTGACAGTGGAACTGTATCTAGATTGTCTCGTTTTGGTGTTTTGATGTTTGTTCATCAAAGGCCATCAGCAGCAGTTTCTCGTAATTTTCTTGTGCATGTGTCAAATGTGGGTATGTATTTTGCTTTATGGAGAGCTTTAAGGCTTACTGGCTATGGCTGGTTACACTGGGTATAAGGCTCTAAAGGTTGCTTGACACACTTTTGTCTTATTGTTTTTCAGTGGTCTTTTGTCCATGGACTGTTCATACATTGATTTTACTTTTGCAGCCACCATAACAGGTGTTTATAATTTGTCAACGTGCATAGGAAGCAGTTAGGTTTTGCTTGAACTTCTGCCCCTGGACCATTGCCAGCAAGTTTGTTTTGGAGGTGATGAAAGCATATAGCAGTAGTACTGCATGCTGATTATTGTGTTTTTTGATTTAGGCTATGTTATGAATTTTTGTGTTCTGGAGAAGCATTGTGCTAAATGTTGTCATGCTCTTAACCTTTTTACCAGACAGCCGGTATAATTTTAAAAGCAGTGTTATTTATAGAATTTCCCATTATTATAGCTAAGCTGGCAAGTGCTACAGAAATTGAGATAGTGATTATTGACCTAATCGCATTGGCAGTAAATATAAAAATGCTGGCTTGGGTATGTTTTTCATGCAAAGATTGGTTTCCGTACCTTGTGCCTTACTTGTATTGTCATTACTTGCAAAAGCTATTTTGTGCTAAACATGAGATCCGTGGCGTCATTTAGCTAGGCTGCTTCAAGTTATGGAAAGAAACCTTTTGAGCTTTACTGAAAGATATGTGAAACTTCATCACATTTCATGCTGTCAGTTTGTTGTCATATGGATGTGTGATGTATCATTCTGTATATGTAAAAAGAAACTACAAAGAGCAGTGTAGTGCGAGACCTGCTCATGTCAAACCTGAATACTTCAAATCAGTATTACTGTAATGGTACAAGCAGCCCTTCAAATATTGCATGCATTAGACAGATGTGTTACAGTGGCATATTTCTTTGTCAAGTAGTGCATTGCTCCATGGCTTTTTGTGAGAGGTTACTTTCTTGAGTGTTTATATTGTTACTTTCATGTTGAGTTGTTATATGCGAGGGCTAGATTAGAGGCTTTTAATGGCAATATAGAAATATGGTCATCACTTAGCTTCAGACAACTTTGTGCAGTTTTTGTGCAACCTGTGAAAAATGAAGAATCTCCAAGATGAACATGAAAATAGAAAAAAAAAGTGGGGGGGGGGACAGTGCAAGAAACGGCGCTGGTTAGATAATTGCTGCCTGCCAGTAGTAATTAATCCACAATCCGCACTATTGAGTGACTTTTGCTCAAGCAGCTGTCTGCCACAGATTGCAGGGAATACTGAAATACCAGTGCACACTCTGGACCGAGTGATAGGTGTGCACTGTGTTGTGTACTTTTGTTCATTTACACTTTACAGCGCAATGTTAAAACTAGCTTCAGCACCTTGTTATATTTTTCAAACTTATTGCAGATGTATGAAGTCTTGTATATTATTGAATTTGCTGTGAATTTGATGTATCCAGGTTTGATTGTGTTAAGCACTATTGTCATTGCCCCCGCCCCCCTTCCCCACACCTCAATATGTTTATTCTGGATGGCTCCATGCTTACTTGGACAAATACCTGGCAGGATTTTTGGTGGCATAATGTGCACTTATTCGCAATAATTACTTGAGGCCATTTGCACCAAGATGCACTTATTGTGCTGCTCAGCAAAGTTGGCTCTTGTAGCTCTGCCCATAGGTACTGCCTGATCTGGCAGACCAAAGTTTTCAAGTAGCAGCAGCTGTACCTGACTAGGTGAGTGATCTGCATCCAGATGCATCATTTTTTTCTGCCCGGTGACATACAGCCCTGGACACTTGCTTAGTAACAGGGCTGGGATGTGTGATTTTCAAGAATGATGAACACATGAAGTCATACATTCTCACTTTAAGACATTCATAATGTCCATGTATTGTTCCTGGCAGCTAAGCAAGCAATTGTGTTAATAGAGTTTTGCCTTTGCACTGTTAAGCTGCAGTGTTTCACTGCTACTGTGCATAGCACAGGGCAGGTGTTCCTTAGCGTTTTTTATAGTTCTAAAGTTTTCCTTTGCAATGCAATATTTTTGGTAACCAGCTTGTTCAGTAATATAGGCTAATTGCTGGTTCTAATTTGTTGCTGTGTATGTGCCTTTAGCTGTCAAAAAGTTGTCCTGAGGGGCTATATGTAGACAGTTCTTTGTACCATTGTAGCCTTGAGTTTAACATTTAGAAGCAATATGATCACCTCTTGTGCATGTCAGGATGGCCAAACTGGATTATTAGCCCTGCTTAGTACACAATAAAAATAAAAGGGAAACTTTGCTTCTGTTCTTTTCTGCAGCATGATGCATTGCTTACTCTTGAAAGTTTACAAAGTGCCCAAAGTTAACAAAGTGCCCCGCCGGGATGGTGCAGTGGTTATGAAGCTTGACTACTTTTCCTAAGGATGCAGGAACGAATCCCGGCCTCGGCGGCCGCTTTCGATGGAGGCGAAAAGCAAGGCGCTCGTGTGTTGTGCGATGCCGGTGCACGTTAAAGAACCCCAGGTGGTCGAAATTTCTGGAGTCCTCCACTACGGCGTCTCTCATAGCCTGTGTCGCTTTAGGACGTTAAACCCTACAAAACTAAACCAAAGTTTACCAAGTAGTAAGTTCTTCAGCCCTCTCCATACCTTACCTATTGAGCAAGTGTCATTGGTGACCTGGAGATATTGTGTGCTGTTGTAAAGGTATTGATGCATTTTCTGACTTGTCATGCAATCATTTGCATAGTTGAAGTGGCAATGGAACTGCTGCACCAATTCTGCCCAACTGTGCCAAATGTCCAATCCTGCTATGTGCTGCTACAAAATCAAGTTTACTCATTTTTGCGCCTCGCCAGCACCAAGAGGTCATTGAAAAGTCTCCGGGATATCGAAACTGAAGCCGATGCTTTTCAGTGTTGGCAGCACGCAACTTCAAAGCAGTGTAGTGAAAATGCTTTAAATTTCAATGCAGTGAACAGAATTAGCTTTTATTTCAATTGTACCATGTGTTTCCACCATAGCACTTCTAAACAGCACTCACTGGCTCGAGGTGTAAGAGCTTATGCTTCTAACATAAATTAAACCTGCATGAAGAGGTGGCAAAATCGGAAACTGTTCACCACAACACGGTTACATATATATTTTATCTGTGCCCATTGTATTATGTCTGCAAAGACAGGTAGGTATGGCACAACCTAAAAAAAGTCACAAGGTGCAGACCTTCCTTTCGAGCAACTGCCACATCGAAGAATGGAGCGATGTGCTGACAATTGAGAGTTACTGACCAAGGTGTTGAAACAGTACCGGTCAATCTACCTTCAGTGCCTGGCATTCACAAAATCATTAAAACAGTCGAGTTTCAAGGTCAGGTGTGCATGGTGGCATTCAGAACATAGGTAAGTGCTTTTGCCTTGAAACAGTTTTGTCATGACATCTGGTTGATGTGAAACGAAGTGAAGTTTATTTGGGGTTTCTTTATAGCACAGTAAACAAGGTAAGTGCTGTAGCTTCTGAAAAGAGCGCACTCAGACGGCATAAGGATGCACACGAGGTGGGACGATTGACACAGGCGATTGTGTGTTTCTTCTAGTACCACATCGCTCTTCCCAAACTCCACACAGTGCGCTTCACCGCAATGCTTCATCACGTTGACTGTGCAGTGAAGCATCCTGAAAACTCAGCAGGGCTTTTTGCAAACAGGGACCTTCAAGATAGTGTACACAGAGCGAAGTGCTTTACGAAACGAAGAAAAAACATGTTCTCCCTCCGATTTCATCCCGAACACAGACAAACAACGTGCAGGTGCTCACCAGATAAAAGTACTGCGAACGATTTTTGGCAGTTTTTTCAGTCCCATTTAATCATTCAAACTTTTGGTAAATTTGGACATTTTTTTTTTTTTCTGGTGTCTTGAAGGCTGGATTAACAAGGGTATGTACTGTATTCAGAAGCGATGTGACTGCTCCAATATTTACAAACCTCTAGTAGAAATATGACACTCTGAGAGCTTCAGAATGGGTTTAGAAGTTGTAAACGCTTTGATGAGGAGCCACACAATGTATAGAAATAGCTAGGATAGAAAGCAGACCTCTGTATTTAGCCTTCCTGGACATAAGCAATGCATACATAAACAAAGAACTCCTGTGGAACATATACAGGGGTGGACAGCTGCTCCAATTGCTCCAAACTGATTGCTGCAATTTTTTATTATCAAATTTAGGTAAAAAAGTACACAAGCTCTTCTAATGCTCTTGCTTTAAAAACAAGCACATACTTCATCATCGAGCGTCTTTGCCAGTGACAAGCGTGTCAGGCCTATATCAGACAAAAGCATACTCTAATCGTTGTAGGGTGCTAAAGGTGCTAATCACTAGAAAACTTCCCAAAGGTGTGGGAAGGCCATACAGATTGCCATCTAATAGAACTGGAACTCTAGCACTGCTTAAACAAACAAATGAGGAGCTACTGGCAGGAGGCAATTAAGTAAAAAAGGTGAAGGAGGAAAACGCTACCCTTTGGTACCACCTATCCTGCACTACTGTCCATTGCTTGGGATTTTATCAGCACAGGCGTAGGATCGAAGAACATGCACAAGACTGTGTAAATGTGTCCATCCAGCCTATCAAGTCAAAATAGACAAAAGCTTTAGATCAAACTTTGTGTTCGGTTATGAAGTACATTAGCAAGCATTCCGTTAGCTGCAAGTCTTCCGAAATGTTGCTTAGGTCAGCCTGTGTTTTAAACATCGTACATGTTTTGGCCTTTTGTTGTGTCAGAGGTGCGTGCATAGTCTGCAAAAGCACTCAACGTTGCATAAAGGGAATAAAAAGAGAAATTTTGTATGTCAGGAATAGAAAACTGAAATTATCAAAGGTGTTTCACTGTAGAAACATGCTCCAAAACTCTTGTTTGATTGCTCCAAAGCTGCTCTAAAATGCTCGAGCCTGCTTTCACCCCTGCATATATATTAAAAGATGAAGGCATCGGTAGGAAATATACAGAGGTAATGTAATTACATGGGAAGGGATAACAAGTATGACAACTTCATATGATGAATATTAAAGAAGGCTACAAGGAAGTAATCTAGGTATTAACATGTCTGATTAGCCAGAAAGGTCTTAGAGCAGTAGCTCCCGGTTTAATGTATGCAGACGATGTACTGTTAGCAGGTAGAGTCTGGCTAACTCTTGCAGAGATGAAGAGAGTAGGTTTCAGTTTTAGCGCAGTTAAGTCTGATCTGATGGTTTTCAACAATTCAACTGATCAGGCACTTAGAAGGCTATGAAATACTGAGAATGGCAGAATGCAAATATCACTGAGCATGAGTAAATGAAAGGCTGAATATGGAAAAGCAGTCTGTTAGGGCAAAAAGGCAAAGAGATGCGATAATGAAACATGGTGCATTGTAGCGATACAAGTACTGGTATGAGGTGTTGGGGGGGGTATGCAGAAACGAATAATAATGCCAGGGATTACTTTCAGGAATGCAGTTTTGTGTCTAAAGGCAGAGGTACAGTCAAGATTAGAAATAAATGAGCTGTTGGAAAGTTGGCACTAGGTGCCCACGGCAACCACAAACGAGGCAGTACAGTGGATATGGGCTGGGCATCTTTCAAAGCATAGCAACTTCAGAGTTGAGCATTATGTGAAGAATGTTTGAGAAATTTAAATTGGAAAATAACAGAGAAAGCATTGACTCACAACGGCAGAAAAGGACTAGGATGGTTGGTTTGGTTTGTGGGGTTAACGTCCTAAAGAGACTCTGGCTATGAGAGACGCCGTAGTAGTGGACTCCGGAAATTTCCACCACCTGGGGCTCTTTTAACGTGCACTGACATCGCGCAGCACACAGGCACCTTGCTTTTTGCCTCCATCGAAAAGCGGCTGCTGAGGCTGGGATTCGATCCTGCATCCTTGGGAACAGTAGTCTAGCGCCATAACCACTGCGCCACCCCGGCGGTGCTAAAGGACTAGGAAGCTAACCAGTATATATATATGTATATATATATATATATATATATATATATATATATATATATATATATATATATATATATATATATATATATTACAGGACAAAATAATACAAACTATATTGCAATTGGAAAAGACATATTAAAAAGGAATCTTCGCTAACTCTGGAGGCAGTAAGCCAGATCAGTGTGCCTTATTAATGCACAGTTACAAAAAGAAATTTAATCGAGAAGGTTACACATATGCAGTGTGTGGTAAACTTGTGGAAACAAATGAATATCTTGTACACGAATGTGACTGTATCCATCCGGATGTGGATGCAGGCATAGTCACCCTCCCAGAGGCCCTTGGAAACGTTTAGAGATTACAATGGTCAGATGAATATATTTGTGCTGGAGGTTAGCAATAAGAAATCGAAAGATTAGTGGCTCGAACACACACAGGTGGCATGAGGTTAGGAGGGCAGGATTAAAAATGTATATGAAGAAAATGGTGAATTTGTGGACCAATATGTAGCACTACTAAAGAAATATATAAAGAAATCCTAGCTTGATGGCAACTGCCACCTCTGTGTTTCAAGGGAGATGCTTTTACATTTCATCCGTCCATCCGTTAATCCCTTCCTGTTTTTAAGATATGTCTCCAGCTTTAAAAATGAACTCTATCATGTTATACTTGGGAGTTATAGCCTTTGTTCTACCGCCTTAACTGCAGCTCAACCGATGAAAGTCTAGATATCGCTGTAGCCACTTGGTTTTTTTAGCTAAATGTGTGTTCTGCCAAGTGGAAGCACTGGGTGCAAGATGCTTGTAAGAGGCATTTCAAATTGCATCCTTAACAAAGTAAAGCCAGTGTATAGTGACCTCTTTTGAGAAGCATTTAACCAAGTTCCGGCATCAAAAAACCCAGAATGCAAATGTTTTAATAGAATGATTTTGGAGCAAACTTATAGGTGTCCATAGCGCTTTCCTCATTTTTTTGTTCCAACTCTATATGGTGCTATATGCCACTTCAATTATAGAAACACAACCAAAATCCCAAGTAAGGCCGCAGTTGAACTTTGCTACCTTGCAAACTACATAAACAGGAATCGCTGGCATGTATAAAATGCAAGGCCATCAGTTTACTGGTAGTGACAAACGAATTTGAACAAAAAAAAAAGGGGGTGAGCTGCAACACAAGTGAAAGGCAAACTCGTGAAAGATATTGACCCAGCTACAAGGCTGGTGGGTTTCATCACTGTAAAACTTGCATACAGGCCAGTAAGATAATTGCAATTTTTTACTCAAACATTTTTTTTGCTTCTCGTTAAGCAAGCATTACTTTTTAAAATATGAGAATATTTAAATCGAACTTTATGCTCTTTCTTTACTCAAGGGATGCAGTGAACTTCAACATTTGAAAATTGTGGGTCAAACGATGATAGTTGACTGCACAGGTTGCTCATGCATCTGTAAATTATGCTGCAGGTAAGTGGTATGACAATTGATCTTATTTTCTGATCAAAT
The DNA here is from genome assembly GCF_055883805.1 of Amblyomma maculatum. Classification (NCBI taxonomy): domain Eukaryota; kingdom Metazoa; phylum Arthropoda; class Arachnida; order Ixodida; family Ixodidae; genus Amblyomma; species Amblyomma maculatum. The sequence goes on from NC_139344.1 coordinate 190,427,675, forward strand.
AACACAACTGAACAACCTTTGAAACTGCCCCTCGCACGACAAATTTAGAAAGAACAAATTTTAAGGTCAAAAGTTAAAAGAAAAGAAAGGTGGTGACATACTTTAAACATAAGCACTTGTTCAGAAAGTAAAACTGGGCAGTTAAGCATTCATTTCGTTTATTTATAAATGCTGCTGGTTTGTTTGTGGAGTTTACTGACCCAAAGCCACCCGGGCTATGACATACAGTAGTAGAAGGGGGTCCAAAAATTTCGACCACCTGGTGCACAGGTGCTTTGCTTTCTCCATCCATTGAAAAGCAGCTGCAGTGACCAGGATTGAGCCCATGTCCTTGGTATCAGCAGCTGAGTGTCCTAATCACTAATCTACTGCAGCAGGGCGCACACTCTGCTGTCTCTCATTAGAAACACCAGGCATAGATGGCACAGTATTTGAATACAGTTGGCCTACTTATAACAAATTGAATGGTCACACAGATTCTGTTTGTTGTATCTGAAGATCAAGGTAAGTGGATTTGTTCTATTTCAGTAAAAAAAAATGCCAAGTTTGACAACAGTGGTGCTTATGCTGCTAAACCGAATGTGGAGCGAAAGCTTTGGCTGCAGGCGACTGAGCGTTGCATCGAACACAACCAGCGTTCAATGAAACGCTGGTTGTGTTTGATCAAAGTTCACTGGTGTTCTATGCAGAACCTAATTTCCTGCTACACTCGGTCAGCTCTCTGCAACGGTGCGTGCATAGACAGTGCAGAAACTGCCCTTCTCCTCTCCGTTCCGGCGTGTCCTCTCTGTGCCAAGCACCACATACTCGAAGTCCCTGGGCAACCCAAGAACGGTTTGCACATGCGCAGTGAGTCTGCATAACGAGGCAGGTAACAAGTCGGCACGGTGTCGAACACGGCGCACCTGTGGCGAAAACCAGCCTTGGCGCATGCGCACTGCCGCTCTTTTTCAGGCATCGAAAAATGCGCGAAGGGTAGCATAGTGTAGCTTCTGCTACAAAAGCCGACTGTGGACATGTTTTTTCAAAGCAGCCGCTACTAAGCCCCTTTCTAAGCTCTCCATCTTGATCATATTATGCTCCTGTCAGAGACACTAAGGGGGCCAGCAGCATCTGGTGCTAGGTCACCATCCATCTTTTCAATTCTTGACAAGGAAGCAGCGGCAAAACTACTACAGCAAATGTGTGCACAGGATGTACTTGCATGTCTGCACTGCCTCCACATGGCAGCAAAGCTGAACGTGGAGATGCAACTCGTCTTGGCCAGGTGGTACCCGCATGGCATACCTTACTAGTATTGATAGATGAGAGTGGTTGATCACCGTCCGTGTGTAGCAGTTTTCACCGCTGCCCCCTTTCTCATGCTTACCGTTTTGCTTCCGCATTTAAAGCATTGCCTAACCGGGCTATATGCACACACCGATTGACCTTATAGTCAAGTTTTATGAGAGGGTCGACTCTTTTTCTTTAAGAAAGGGAGATATGCAGAACTCTCAATGCTGGAAGTGTGCGTATTTCAACTTTAGTGGCAAGCCTCTGGGTTTCCCCATCAGTTTTAATTTGTGTGGCCACTGTTGTTCATTTGATCTGAGACACAGTAACATAGCACTAATACATATTTTGACAGTAGCTCCACCCTCGTTCATAATAAGCGAGCATTCACTACAACTGCGGCCATTTTAAGCGGCCTTGACTGTACGACAGTGTCGGATAACATGGTTAGGCAGTTTTCTGAAAACTATTCAAGCAGTTCCATATTTCCAGTTTATTATACAGTACAATCTCATTACAAGAGACACTCTGTTATAAGAGAAATGAAAATAGTTTGGTTGGTTTTCCTGTTTGCCATGTTAACAACATTGAATAAAAGAGACACTCTGTTACTAAGGGCAACTTCTTCACTATTTAGAAGAGGCACAATTAACCCAGGTGCACTCATGCAATGCAGCTGACTCATACGAACTGGTATGTGTGGCAGTTTAGATTTACTTATCTAAATTCTGTTCCATATCAGTGTCCTGTTTTGACACAATATATCAGGAACCAAGAAGGAGTGCCTCCTCTTGACTAGGAAGTCAAAATGTCCCCATTGTTTCAGCCAGTGTCATCACATTCCTGTGCGATTGAAAGAAGGACATTTTGATTTCCCTGTCAAGAGGAGGCACTCCTTCTTGGTTCCTGACATAATGCAACAAAACACAACACTGATATGAAACAAAATTTAGATAAGGAAATCGAAACTGCCACACATACGAGTTGGTAAGAATTTTCGGGGCCCTTGAGTGTCTCTTGTAACGAGGTTTTACTGTATCAAATAAAAGTTAAGGCTAGCACAAAAGTAATTATATTCAGTGTCTAAGACTAAATCACTTGTGCTGTAGGAGTGCTCAGTGAGATATTAAGTAGTATAGTGGTTTATTTAAAAAAATGTGAAAGGAAAAGCAACATTTTGAGTACCTGAGCTGCAGCAGGTGAAAATAAAAACGAGAGAGAGGATAGCACAGTGATGTAGTACTGAAACATCCATTTCTGTCATGAGGCTTTCGTCTGTGTTTTTTTTTTTGTTTTTTTTTTTTCAAAAATACGCTAGCCATGGCTTCAGTCCCTGGAGCAGCTGCAGGGCCGAAAAGTGGTGCTGCTGTGTCGAGTGATCACTGCAAAAGAGCACTGTGAAACGACAGCCTTCGCCCTAACTCTCGCACTGTCGTGTAACACACCTCATGAACTCTGAGTGGTGTTCGTCTGTTTCGTTGTTGGCACTCGCTGGATGTAGATCAGCTTCTGTGCACACCGCGCGAGGCGCTTGCCATGTACCTAGAGTTTGCTTCATATGTATGTTGTGATGAAAGCTTGGATTAAAATTTTTGGAACGCTAGCTCTGCCCACTGCGAAAGTTGCTCACCATTCCACCCGTAACAGTCACCTTCAGCCTAGCCTTAATGTGAAACTTCTTTCAAGACATAGCAACACAAGTGTTATATTTGACAAAAGCTACACGATATAATACTACCACTGCCGCGCGAGTGTCAGTACTACATATGCACAGATCACCCTGATGACGACAAATGGCGCCACGTGCCAGTAAAATGGGAGTGAATTCGGCACGCAGGGGCCAGACTGTGAATACACGGCTGATGGCGCGCCGTAGCGGTGAGCGGTAGCGCTAAACTAAAATTCTCTAGCCACAAGTGTTATATCGATGGATACAGTCAAACCTCGATATTGTCACGACTGAAGTCACAGGGAGCCGTGAAGATACACGTAGCCGAGGACCAGAGAATGAGGTCGGCTTGTCGTTCCGATCACAGAGTCTAGCCCCAGCGCGCCGCTCGTGCCAACAACAACCGCTTCGTCGTCGTCGGCGCCAAACATGGCCGTCGCGCGGCGCTAGGCACGTGGCATTATTCTCCCCTGTGAAAGAAAACATCGTCCCGATGAAAAGGTGAGAGGAGAAAAAAAATTAGGCGTGAGGTGAACTGTACAATAACGCAAGGTTTCACTTGCAGGAAGCGCTCAGTCACGCGAAAAGTATGGCTTTAAGCGCACCACATGCACAATTTCAGGCCGCTGGTGTCGAACACTGACGGTCACAATTCCATCTGGAATGACTTCGTAATTAACGCTGTTTAAGCGGCCGAAATAGCGGTGGAGTAGTTTCTCGCTCAAGCCTTTGTGGCGCACGGGGTCCACACCCACACTTGGTCCCCTGGTTCGTAGTGGACTTCCCTGTGTCGGAGGTTATAGTGTCGAGCATCGGTGGCATGCTGCTCCTTGATGTGCAAGCGGGCCAGCTGACGGGCTTGCTCGGCCTGTTCTGTGCAATGGGCGGCATCGGGTTCGACCGCTTCTTCCCCGCACGGGAGCATCGCGTCCAACATCGTGCGGGCCTCTCTGCCATATACGAGACGGAACGGCGTAAACTTCGTGGTTTCCTGCGGCGCCGTATTGTAGGCGAAGGTGACATACGGCAGGATCTCGTCCCACATTTTATGTTCGACGTCGATGTACATTGAGATCATGTCTGCCAAAGTTTTGTTTAGTCGTTCCGTTAATCCATTTGTCTGAGGGTGATACGCTGTTGTTGTGCGATGCTCGGTATGGCTGAGAGTTAAGGTGTCCCGCAGTAGCCGAGCTGTAAACGCCTTTCCTCGGTCAGTAATGATGGTCGACGGTGCACCGTGTTTGAGCACAATGTCGTTCATAAAGAATCGAGCAACTTCGCCGGCAGTACCTCGGGCAAGGGCCTTCGTTTCAGCGTAGCGTGTTAAGTAGTCTGTGGCGACTACGATCTACTTGTGTCCGTTCGAGGATAAAGGAAATGGGCCTAAAAGGTCCATGCCCACTTGCTCGAAGGGTGTGAGGGGTGGTTCAATAGATTGTAACATACCGGATGGCTTGAGCGTGGGTTTTTTTCGCCGCTGGCATTGTCGACAAGTCTGTACGTAACATCTAATGCTTGGAGAAAGATGTGGCCAGTAATAGTTCTGCCGGACTCGGTTTAGGGTGCGTGTAAAGCCAAGATGTCCTGAAGTTGGTTCGTCGTGGCAGGCCAGGAGGATTTCGTGCCTTAGATCAGCCGGTATGACTAGCAGGTATGTTTTGCACTCGACGTAGAATTCTTCTTATAAAGCACCCCATTGCGGAGGCAATACGACGACGACCCCCGAGCAAGATACCGGGGTATTGTAGGATGCCCACCTTCAAGATGGTCAATAATCAGTCGCAGCTCGTCGTCGGCACGCTGTTTGGAGGCGAGATCGGACGTAGTGACTGCTCCGAGGAACCTATCGTCGTCGGTGGCATCTGACGGAGGGCCGACGGGCGCGCGGGACAGGCTATCAGCATCGGTGTGCTTCCAGCCAGACTTATAAATAACATCGAAATCGAACTCCTGCAGGCGCAATGCCCAACGTGCTAAGCGGCCACAAGGATCCTTTAAGTTTTTCAGCCAACACAACGAGTGATGGTCAGTGATGACACGAAACGGTCGGCCATAAAGGTACGGGCGGAACTTGGCAGCGGCCCATACTACCGCCAAACATTCTTTTTCAGTGGTGGAATAGTTACACTCAGCACGCGAAAGTACACGGCTGGCGTAGACAATTACTTTCTCGACCCCGTCTTGGTGCTGAACTAGAACGGCACCAAGGCCGACACTGCTCGCATCCATGTGTAACTCTGTGTCGGCATCATCGTCGAAATGTGCCAGGATCGGGGGTGACTGGAGCCGGCGTCGTAACTCGTCGAAAGCCATCTGCTGCTCGGCGCCCCAGGAAAATGATGCGTCATCTCGAGTCCGGAGAGTCAGAGGGCCAAAAAAAAAGGAGTCAAAAACCGTCTGACTGCTTTTTTGTGGGCGGGGACGGGAAAGGCAGCAAGTTTCTCAGGGTCAGCTCGGATGCCATCAGCACTCGCGATGTTCCCAAGAAACTTCAATTCGGTGAACCCGAAGTGGCACTTTTGAGGCTTGAGAGAAAGGTTGGCAGATCGGACGGCTTCGAGAACAGTTCAAAGGCGGCGCAGGTGTTCCGTGAACGTCGGTGAAAAAATTATCACGTCGTCGAGATAAACAAGGCATGTCTGCCACTTTAGATCTGTGAGCACAGTGTCCATCATCTGCTGGAAGGTGGCAGGAGCACAGCAGAGCCCGAATGGGAGGACGCGGAATTCATAGAGCCCATCTGGTGTTACGAAGGCAGTTTTTTCACGGTCCCTCTCATCAACTTCAATTTGTCGATAACCACTCCTGAGGTCAATGGAGGAGATGTACTTGGCTCGGTGAAGTCGGTCGAGAGAGTCGTCAATCCGTGGCAGCGGATAGACGTCCTTCTTTGTCATACTGTTAAGTTTCCGATAGTCAACGCAGAAATGAAGTGTTCCGTCTTTCTTTTTAATGAGGACTACAGGCGACGACCATGGGCTGCTTGAAGGTTGAATAACGCCATAGGCGAGCATCTCCTTGACTTGCTGTTGGATAGCGTCTCTCTCCCGAAGAGACACACGATAGGGCTGCTGATGGATGGGTCGAGTGCCTTCATGCGTGATAATCCGGTGTTTAATGACCGACGTTTGCTGCACTTTAGATGAAGACGTGAAGCACACACGAAACTCCAGCAATAAATCTTGGAGTTGCCTCTTTTCAACGGAGGAAAGGCTAGAATTGATGTCGACAGCGTGTACGGCATCATCCGGTTCAGTGCTAGGCGTAGCTTCCTCTGAAGCAAAACATTCGGAGACTTCGTGCAGATGGTCGACGTAAGCAATGACAGTGCCACGGAACAGATGTCGATGTTCATTGGAGAAATTGGTTACAAGCACCTCCGTCTCTCTTCCACGAAGGAAACAAAGACCTCTTGCCACAGAAACTCCCAAGGCGAGTGAGAGGGAGACATTAGGCTCAACAACCCGGAGGCCGTGATGTGGCTCGTCACAAGTAACTCTGGCGAGGATGCTGGCGCGTGGTGGCACTGTGAGGCTATCATCGGCGACTCGCAGCGTGGAGTGGGACCCGCGGTACTCATGCTTTTCAGTGGCCAGTTTGGCGGAAAACGTCACCAAGCAGTTCGGTAGATCTATAGTGGCACCGTGCTCATGAAGGAAGCCGATGCCAAGAATAACATCACGAGAGCATTCGCGTAGAACAAGAAAAGTCGCAACAAATGTGCAGCCTCGCACCGTAACCCGGGCTCTACACATACCCAGTGGTGCAACCGCATGTCCGCCTGCCGTCCGTATGTCTGGTCCGTTCCATGGCGTCATCACCTTTTTCAGTGTCCTTGTAAGCCGCCCACTAAGGATAGAATAATCGGCTCCCGTATCAACTAAAGCGCTGACCTCCTTCGTGTCGACGATAACAGGGATGTCCAGGGAGGCCCGGCCAAGACCAGGCAGGGCCTGTCGACGTCGGTTCGAAGTGAAGTGAGCGGTGTGGCGGCGGAAGCTGGGCGGCAGTTGGGTGGTCGGCGTCGGGGCAATTTAAGCGACACGGCGGTGATAACTGGTCGGCGATGCGGACGACGTCGGGGCGATTCGAGCGGTGCGGCGGTGGAAGCTTTACGGCGAATTGGTGTGCGGCGGCCTCGCCCCCAAAGGTCGCCGGAGCTAGTTTTCCCGATGAGGGCTTGAGGAACCATGGCGTCCAGCGGTATACCGTGGCCCAGAGGGCGAAAAGCGACGAGGCGAAGGCGAGCGCGATTCGCGACGAGGAGAATGTGGCAGACTACGCTGGCGGTTGACGTACTCGGCGATGTCCTGAGGCCGCTGACCAGGCCGTGGACGAGGGCTGTCGGGGGAAAATCCTCTAAAGGCCCATCTGACGATAAGGGCACTGCCAGTAGAGGTGACCTGCCTCGCCACAGTGGTAGCACAGAGGGCGGTTATCTGGAGCACGCCAGAGATCAGTCTTCCGGGGCACCTGGCGCCGATCTGCCCAAAGGGGCAGCGGTTCCGCAGCGTGTACAGCGACCTGTGGCGGCGTGTAAGGCGGAGGGGTAGGTAGCAGGGCTGGGCGGCGTGTGACATCAGCATAAGTCATCCACTGGGTGAGGCCCGGGGGTGGTGGTGGAACGACTGTACTTGTCGGTGGCGTGAGTGCATTCTGGACCTCCTCACGGATGATGCTGGCCAGGGAAGCCGCGCCAGGAGTAAATGATCCATGAAGTTGCTGGAGCTCCTCGCGAACCACGGTGCGAATGAGGTCGCGAAGGGAGCTCATATCTGCCCAGGGATTGTAGTCGATTCGGTCAGACTGCGGTAGTGTGGAGATGGAATTCAGCGGCCGAGCGTACTGGCTGCATTGCTGCTGTAGCAGTTTCTCCATGATCACAGCTTCAGCCAGAAACGCCGCGACGGTGGTCGGCGGGTTCCGCACGAGGCCGGAAAAAACCTGTTCTTTGATGCCGTGCATCAGGTGCCGCACCTTCTTCTCCTCACTCATGGACGGGTCGGCGCGATGGCAAAGGCGCATGACGCCTTCAACGTACATTGCAACCCCTTCGTTCTGACGCTGAACTCGAGAGGTCAGGGCACGCTCGGCATTCTCTCGGTGGTCACTGTTGGCGTACGTACCGAGGAGCTGGCTTCGGAAGGCCGGCCACGTAGAGAATGTGGCCTCGCAGTTCTCTAACCATGTCCGAGCAGCGTCTTCAAGGCTGAAGTAGACGTTCCGCATTTTTGCAGCGTCATCCCAGCCGTTAAATGTCGCGACCCTTTCGTAGTGAGCTAGCCAGTCCTCGGCGTCTTCAAACTGCTCACCGTGAAATGGTTTAGGGGTACAAGGGGTCTGAAGGATGAGACAGGACGAAGGGGTGGAAGGGACAGTCATGGTACGGGCAGGCGGTGTCGTTGCCACAGCTAGGGTCTCTTCGTCAAGAGCGAAGGCCTCGGGGGGCAAGCCTCGGAGCCGTCGGCTGGTACGATGAACAGGAGTGGTCACGAGAGGCGGCCGTGTAGGATCGTCCGCAGGAGAAGGGATCATCGATGGCACCTCCACCAGTGTCACGACTGAAGTCACAGGGAGCCGTGAAGATACACGTAGCCGAGGACCAGAGAATGAGGTCGGCTTCGTTCCGATCACAGAGTCCAGCCCCAGCGCGCCGCTCGTGCCAACAACAACCGCTTCGTCGTCGTCAGCGCCAAACACTGCTGTCGCGCGGCGCTAGGCACGTGGCAATATAACGAACACGCATATAACAAATTATTGAATATATCGAACTCTTCCTAAATATTTTTGTCAAACACACGTATTTTTAACTTCCCATAGCGAATGCGTTTTGGCATAAAACGGATATTACGAACTTCGCGACGCAGGAGGCAGGCTTCGTTGCACTACATGTGTGTTGTGCAGCGCAGCAAACATTCAGGACCCCCTCGCAGGCGTCGACAGCGCCACAGATGCCACGATGGCATTGAAAATTGACAATCAAAAAACTTTCTATGGCCTCCGAATTGGTTTTTGCGTCTTTCGCGTTTTTTGGTTTTAGTGTTAGCAGCGGCTTGGCCGTTGTAGCGTTCGGCAGAGGTTGCTTCGGTCATGTTGAGTGTGGTGCGCGGGTGACCGTAGTACTGTGATGGCGGTGAACGTGAAAAAAAGAGCAGCACTGACGTTTAAGACCAAGCTCAAGATAAAATCAGGGCCTTCAAGGCAGTTTACAAGAGGAGACTGATTGACACTTTTCTCGTGAAGCAGGACTTGATCGACTTGCTGGGAGCATTAAAACGGCATGGGACAGCTTGAAAGGCGAAACGATTGCCAACTGCTTTTGGCACGCAGGTTTTGTTCCAGCAGAGGCTCGTGCATCAAATGACGATGGGGACGATCCCGACGAAGCAGAAGCAGAGCTCCGCGAGCTCGATGAGCCTGGAACGATTTTTCGTGTTTTGTTGGTGACATGCCCACAACAATGACTGTAGTGGACTTTGTAGGCGGCGACATCTGTACTGACGAACGTCGAAATCGCTGTGAAAGTTTCTGAACATCCCGCAGACGATGAGAACAGTCCGACTTCACGAGAAGCGCTTGCTGCATTGGATTTGCAGCGCCGCCACTGCAGTGCTATTGAGAACAGTGGGTTTGCCCTTGTTGAGTGTTTGCAAACTATGGAACGGAGCGTGATACGGAACGCGATCAACACAAAAAAGCAGGCCGCGATAACGCAGTTCATATCGTTCACTTTTCATATCGTTCAAGCAAATTTATATTTTAATGAACCATGCATGAATGCTGCAAGAAGATGGCAAAGAAGTTTTGAATTGTGACATAAGCAATACAATGGTGCCAGTTCAGTTGTAAAATTGCCTTGTAAGAGAAGCCTGTACAATGAAGAATGCAAAACTAACTTTCACATCTGCATATCTAAATCCATAAGCCAAAGTCTGCAGTTCAAGAAAGTAGAAGCTTTTATTGCACAGCAAGCCATAAAAATGGTTTTGCTCTGGTATCTTCACACAATTACTACTAGCCAATGTCACCTCCACAGCTGTTCAAAGGTCTTTGTGCTTTGTACTCAATAAATCTGACCAGATTTGTTTTGATTGTGGCAATCACTGGGTAATGATGTACCAATGTCTTCTTTGCTTCATTCACCTAGAAAGCAAACCAGGGAGTCATTAGCTTTCATGCACAGTAAAAATATGAGTGCAAAATAACCAGCGTCACAAGACAAAAACTCATTGTTCACTGTTTTACCACTGTGCTGTGTGATCATTTCATATTGCTTTCACAAGCAAAGACATTAACTGGAACTTGTTCTTGAAGTAAAGTACATTCCCAACCTTCTTCCGACATTCCCCACAGAGAAAGTTGAATGTATACAAATGCCAAAAATATAATTTTTAAACCAGTTTTTTTTTTTTTTGCAATTTTTTTTTCGCATTTCATGTTATTGCAGTTCTGCACTTTTGTAAATAATACAAAAGTCTGTGATTCTGGCTCCCAGTTTCATAACCTGAGGTGCGGTGCGCTGCATATTTCAAACATAATAAAAAAAATTCTAGGAGGCAATCTGGATCACTAAACTGCGACGAGGCAAAACCCTCTATCGCGCATTGGTCTGAAGCCTTCCACTACGGCTCCTCTTTCTCTTTTCACTCCCACCTTCCTCCTTTTTCTTACGGCATGGTTAAGGTGTCCATAGAGAATTGTGACAGACACTGTACCTTTTCTTCTCTGTAAACCAATTTTAAACGCAGCTGATGCCTGCTGTACAGTGCCAGCTTCTGCATGCTGTGTGGTGCGGCGTTCAAGGAAGCGCCAAATGAAAGGTGCCACATGGACACTTGGATCGGTACGACGCGATAGCATAAGCTACAAGCCAACATATATAGCCCCGCTTTAACTGAGTTGCATGAACGTGCCTGCGTGACCTAGGGATAACATGAATGCAAGGGTCTTGGCAGGCTAATTCTGATATCATATTCCAATATGAAAGGAGAGACCCGAGTTGGCAGCTCCTGCCAAACCTAATGTCGGGAAGCCCTATGTCCAGTTAGTGCTCAGCCATGTCAGCTGCCAGCTACCACCTCCCATGCAACAAAAGTGTTACGGACGTACGGAGTTGGACATGAGTCATTAAAGGCTATCACCTTAAAATTGGCATCAGGAAACTTTCCTTCCGAGAATGATTGTCAAACAAATATTCGTGACATGAGCACAGACGGCAGAGCGTCGTCTGCAATGCAGGCTACAATGTCAAAGGACATATCTCCTTTTCTTCGTCAATGACTGAAGCAGGAGTACTCGAAGAGAATATGCTACACATGCAAAAACAATAGAAGTACAGTCGCCGACCGTATTTTTGGACTCTGCGGAACTCGGGACCCAGGAAATGATCCGAAAAATCCGTGAACTCTGGAGAAAAAAAGCCACTTTTCTGCGAAATATTAGCTTTACAAATCACGAACTTTGGCACTCCCCATGTTTCATTTATGTGTTGATGATAGGGAGTTATAGCATAGTGCGATTCGCTACATGATCAGGTTCCGTGCACCAGCGTGATCAGATGCGGTGGGCCTGGCTGCCAGAGCAAGCGCGCTGACTGGTGCCGACACGGTAGGCATACAACTCGCTCGACGTTGTCACCACATATGCAGTGGTGCTCCAGAGAAGTGGATCAAGCTAAGCTGTAACCAGTATAGCCCACTAGTTAGATATTTCGGCCAGTCATGCTCTGTCATGTCAATGCCACTGCACGACATACTCTAACGCGCAGGTCATGCTCATGCCGCAAACGAATACAGGCGTCGTGCGAGGCAACAACATTCAGTTTCCATTTCCATGGTTACCGACGGTAGCAAAGACCGCGGGTTGGAACTCACGGGAAAAAGTAAGCGGAACGAGTGCCTACGTGCTACTATGTTTTTTACGAAACACAACAGCGATCAAGCCATTGTGGCAGAAGACCATGATTTGTTTTCAGAGCAATATACGCGTCTGTGAAAAGCTGCAAAAAACTTGAGATCCACTGTAATGAGTGAAAAATAGATAAGCGCTGCATGCATGTGCTAAAAAATTTTAAAGACAGAGGATTCTCAGAGCAACTCACATATGAACAGAAAATTGTACCGTATTTACTCGAATCTAACGCACCCTCGATTGTAACGCGCACCCGTTTTTCGTGACCCCCACCCCCGAAAAAAAAAAAAAAGCTCCGATTGTAACGCGCACCCGTTCTCCGCGAAAAAGAGTACCGCGCACCTAACGCTTTCATACAGCAATACAACTTTGTCTCGTTTGGAAAAGCAAAGATTTAATCTCGGTGCACTAAAAAACACACACACAAAAGGAAACGGCTTATCTTGCCAAGATTGTCACTATGCCGGCACAAGGTTCACTCGTCGTCGCTGTCAGACAACTCCTTGTCACTGCTGATGGACCAAAGCATCTCATCCTCGGTGCCGTCCATGGCATTCGATATGCCACATTTTTTAAAGGCCTTGATGACCATGGCAGACGGTATCGTGCACCACGCATCTTTCGCCCATCCAGTGAACTCTTGCAGCGAGGCACGCTTCATTCTGTTGCTGGGAGTGAATTCATGGCAGCCACTCACAAGCCATTCGGTGTACAGCGCCCGAATCCTATCTTTCACTGGCTTGTTCAAGCAAACATCGAGCGGCTGGAGCTGCGATGTCATGCCACCTGGTATCACGACAAGGTCGGTGTTGCACGCAGCGAGCTTGTCCTTGATGCGTTGGTCGAGATGGCACTTGAAAGCGTCGAGCACAAGCATCGCACGCAGGCCCAAACTGCCGCCGGGTCTCTTGCGCCAGACGTTATCGATCCAGTCGGCGACCAAGTCCGTTGTCATCCAACCTTTTTCATTGGCGCGCACAATCACGCCACTCGGAAACACGATTCCTTTCGGGAGCGTCTTGCGCCTGAATATGAGATACGGGGGCAGCTTGTGTCCATCCGCGGTGCAACAAAGCATTGCGGTGACGCGTGTTTTTTCGTGGCCGGAAGACAACACGCGCACTTGCTTCGCCCCCTTCTTTTCAACGGTTGTGGTGGCAGGCATGTCAAAGTACAGCGGTGTCTGATCGGCATTTCCAATCTGGCCGAGGTGGTAGCCGTACTTGCGGCGCAAACTTAGAACGAACCGCTGAAAACTGTGCAGCTTTTCTTCGTACTCTTCAGGCAACTTCTGGCATATCCCTGTCCGCCTTCGAAGAGAAAAGCCTTTTCTCTTCATAAAATTAGACAGCCAGCACCTGCTCGCTTTAAAGTCGCTCCGCGTTAGCCCTGTTTGTAGGGCTAGCTGCATCGCCCGGACTTTGAGCAGGTCCGTCGTCACTGGCCGCTGCGCCGCTCGCTGCTCTAGAACATATTCTGCGAGCCGCTCTTCTATTTCGGTGAACCGACCCTGCTTCGGTCCACTGAAACCTTTTCGTGTAGCCTTGCTGCCGAAAATCTTTTCCTTCTGCTTGCGCCAGTCCCGCACGCATGTTTCCGGAACTCCGAATGCGCGTGATGCGGCCCGATTTCCGTCCGTCTCTGCATACACGATGACTTTCCGTTTAAATGCGGCATCATGATGAACTCGACGAATCTTCGGCACGTCCATACTGGTCGGTCAATCGCAGAAAACGGGTAGGCTAACCAAAGCACATGTACCAGAGCACACGAAGGACGCTACTGCAGCTAGGCATAGACAGCTAGACCAGCTAGTAGGCTCGAAGTGCATACCAGGCGGCCATTTTGAAATGCCGATGGCGATATGATATCGGAGATTTAGGGTCGTACTCGATTCTAGCGCGCACCCAATTTTTGGACACGATATATCGGAAAAAAGGTGCGCGTTAGATTCGAGTAAATACGGTATTTATGGGATCCCATCTTTTCACTTCCGACCCAGAGTTCAGCACACAGTAGCTATTTGCGTGCCATAAAACACAATACAGAACATCTTTCCACTAACCTTGCTTTTGAAGGCAGGCAACATTTGGCGCAATTTTGTTACCAATCCGATTTCTGCAGCCACTGCATCAGTTGTGTCTTCCGCAAAGACGTCAAACGTGGCATCCAATGCTTCTGTCACCACTCTAATGTCAGTGTCCTTGACACAGACCTCCAAAAGGTACTGGCCTACCCTCTGCATACAAGCACACACACCACATTAGTCATGCAATTAGGAGCGAATGATACCAATGAAAGTACTAAACAACATCATCCCAAACTATTTAGTTTAACTGTGTGGTAGAGGAGTAAAATGCACAAAAAATTATATAATAACTACAAGGACACTTAATTATCATTAAGGAATGACAATGCATTGGCATTAGGTATTCTCCTTGTCTTTATTTACTTTTTAAATTTTACCAAGTCATTCTTAAGTTTGCAGTCTTTTCTATGAAAGCCATGAAAGTAAAGAAGGGGATTTCGCTCTCCCCACCTTCCACAATGAGGAGGCAAAATTACATTATGCCACAGCACGGATTCCGATGATGCCGCATTAAAACTTCCATTTCTAAAAATTTTCAGCATGCAGTGCAGAGCCCAACAGCAGTGCTTAAACAAAGTGCATACCTTGAGCACATCTGTTCGTTGCGGACCCAACAGACAAGCCAGAGTAGCCATAATACGGGTCATAATGGTCCTCACATGCAACTCTGAACACTGCAACCCCACTTGTGCAAGGACCTCGAGTTCCTCATCGGTGACGTTGGGCAGGTATCTTGTATTACTGGCTTCACCACGGGTGGCGGCAGAGGCCAGAGCCTGTAGCACCGAACGACATGCGCTTGTGCTTGCCTCCAGTAGGTCAAGCTCTTTGGAATCTAGAACAAATATATTTCACCATCATTTTGATTGCGCTCTTTTTTATACGAGCAAAAAAAAATGGCGGTGCAGAAATCAGTCACATAATGTACAAAGTTCCTGATGATATCGTCTTTACAAAAAATACTGCATGACAAGGCTACCATGTACAACACATACATGTGGCTTTTCAATGTAGGCGAAACGCAACACACCAGTGTACTTACTGTGCAATGTTGGTGCACATTAAAAAAACTTCCTGTGGCCAAAATTATTCACGGCCCCACTTCAGTGTCCCTCATAGCCTGAGTGATCTTGGGATATTACAAGTCATAAACCAAACCGAACGTCTTTCTTAGATCAGCCTCATAATAAGCAAGGGATCTGCCAGACCCCAAATTTTGCCTGTGTTTTCTTGTTTGAAATGGCGTGCAAGCTATTAGTATACATGAATCACTAAGTGGGATTCAACTATGCCTGCTGAGTAATTTATAATATTGGCACTGTTTTTCTTTAAAACATCAGATGACCTAAGTGGAACTTTGATGTCACAGCTACCACTCAGCTATGTAAATCAAAACAAGTAGTATCCAACTATAATGTCCTGCGCATCACTACGAAGAACAATACGCAAAAATTTGGCATCTGTACCAGAAACGAAGAGTTTGTAGCGAAACCCTATTAAGTGCTTTGAACAGAAGGTATATTCAGTGACAACACACTGCGCCCACAGGCAACCACTGAACTGCAGTGCTTTCTTTTGTAAAGACCCTTTTGTGACATGAGGAAATTGACCTGGTGGCTCCTTGACTGCTCACAACATTGAAAGAACAAGCTCTGATTAAAGTACACAATAAGCCTAATTGTGTCACATAAATAGCTGCCTATAATTATATGTCGCTTCTGGTTAATGGTGAACTATGAGCCAAATAAGTTGCAGTTTGTGTTCTGCATAAACTGGAGTACCAAGTCGAGTGCCCTAACTACTGAGCCACCGCGGCGGGGCTCTGAAAAAGTGTCATTATTCCTCACCCTATAGATGGCTGCGCTCATGAAATATCACACGACTAATGCTGGTTTCCCAACACCTCCAATACCATTGTGGGAAGTGAACATTACACTTTTAGTGAATTGTGAGCTGGAAACCCACGAATGAAATATCAATGAGGACAGGTAATGTGTGCGAGAACCATTGCAAAAGCATTTCACAAAGACATCGGGAGCAGTGCAATGAGGTTTTGAGGTAGCACATTTCAATTCACATGTGTGTGTGTGTGCTATAATTATAATAAAGTCATAAATGGACAACTGCGTCTGCTAAACCTTTACCACATGGGGAAATTTGATGCCACTTTCAGTACAATAAGTAGCCTTTACGGTGGTTCGTGCAATTTAGTGACATTTACTGCTGATAGTACTCTCACCTAAGTGAGTTTGATTTCATAATGCTCACATGGACACATATTATAATTATCGTCCCCCTTTGGCTAAAACTTCTTGATAATGCTGGTGTGACTTGACACTGACACTGAAGGGATAGCTAGATCTGGCTTGCTCGAAAAAGTGCGTGCACTGTGGACACACCTACCGCACAGTGCACTTGAGAGTACTGCACTTAATATGCTTGATCCTCTACTCAAGGATGCTGGCAAACCAGACATCTCCTTTTTGAAGCAAACCAGGGTGGGAACCACATGCACTCGGAGAAGATGCTAGCACCACGCCTAATATATGGCCACAATTCGTCGTACTTGTCATGAGAAAGCGCCTGTCATTGTTTGTTTTACAGCAACTAATATAAAATGTATCGCTAAAACTAAGCGTTCACCTTCAATGAAACAACGCATTCAATTGTGTAATCAAGGAAACTTCTTACTGCACCCAGACTGATCACAGACCTTCTTACGGTCGCCATGCCGGTTCAACTGCGACACTGCCTATAGTGCATCAAAAACTGTAAATACATTAATCTCATCGGTATGCTTTGCACTGGTAACCACTTTTTAGAGTTTATAAAGAAAGCTAGGATCTTTAGACAGAGTGACTGAGACAGGCAGGCAGAAGAACAGCCATAAAACATTACTAAATAAGGTTCACAAAAGCAGAAAATGGGGGCTAGTTGGTAGGAATGCTTTGTTGCAAAGCAATTTATGCAATTCTACTATTCAGCCACATCCAAGCTAAGCTATAACTACATCTGGTATGGTGAGGCCACCCAATAATAATAAAAAATAATGTGCCTCTACATATAACGGGCCATAACTGCAGTAAACACCTGAACTGAATTTGTGTGCTGCAGGTCTTTAAAACCCCGCAGCTTGATAAAGTTGCCACACATATTTCTGATGTGTGCACCCTAATGAAAGCCAGAATTTACTGAAACAAAACTGTTTTATAGTTCCAATGGAGTATAATTTCCACAATACAGTGCAGTCCACTTATAACGATACCAGATATAACGATCAAATTCTTGAGATGTATCATTTCTGCCATTACCCCTATGCAAAAATAAACCAGATAACAATCGATTATCGGCAGTACATTGGATACGATAGCTTTATCGCCGCTCAGTAGATGTTTACCATGAAAATTTGACTAATTGTTTAATAATTAAGATAATATATTAAGAAGACAATGACGTGAAAACTCTATATATATGCGACGAAAATGGAATGCCGTGGAGAAACGGTTAGGAAATGAGCACTATCATCATCGCAATCGCAGCCTGTTTCCGCGCAAAGCGTGCGGCCACGGCCGTGTAGTCATCACCGATTCTGCATCTGTGGAAGATGGCTGTGACCACATTGACGGACGGCGCGATAGCTCTTGAGATGAGACGGCAGATCGGGATTTCTGGCAGGGTTTTAAGGTTGGAAGCCTCGTAAAAAAATACAGGCATTCACACTCTATGATTTCAATGATCAACAAGGCTGGGAATGTCCTTCAGTTCATCCAGTCGCTAATCAGTTTCGTGCACGCAATAAGGACTGCTACCAGCATACGTGCTACTGGAAGCGATGCTCACAGCGATTGTCAAGCTTCAGCTGCTGCTCAAGCGAGCGTGAATTTTCGACTTTTTAAAGCATGCTTAAGTTATTTTATGGTTATTGATGTTATACCATAATAAAGTGTTCAGTGCACACTACGATGATTAGCGTTGTTCGACCCGATTTACTCATCGCTAGTAAGTAGGCAAACCTACATGCATGAAAAAATATGTTGATGTGCTATTTTCTTTTTCGCCTATAACAATTGGATTTTACGGTTTTCTCAATATCGTTATAAGTAATTATAACAATTCTAGCACTGTAATTCTGACAATCAGGGATCAAATGATGTGCTTCCTTCACAATTTTAAAAGCTTATCTTTTACATATGTGGCTCCTAGCATACATGCTCGCACACTCAAAAGGACAGGCACTAAGTGATTTCTAGTTAGGCTACATGTTGTGAACACAAGATTATGAAGACCTTCTTGCTCTCCAAAGCTCCCATCAATTTACAAAATGAAGCAATCGTGAAAATGCCTGCCAACGTCATCAGTGATCACATAAAGTACTCACATGAGAATGAATTAGAATACATTTCTATCAAACTAAGTGAGCAGTAATCAGTTAAGCCAGCCAATCCTGCTAGGCTGAGCTGAAACAATGGCTTTTGTCAACATAAGAACCAATGAGCTTGCCAATAAAGGTTCAAATAAAGACGCAGATGATGTCACCAACATGTTGTGCACATTACAAAATACAAATCTCTGCTGAAGATATACTTCGCTCTAATGTGCATAACGTGCAGTGAACAAGGTCAAAAACTATAAATTTTAGTTTCTGGAAGCACCACTTGGAAGCAGACTTATCAGTTCACCTAAATTTGACTACTTTGGAAGGTGGGAACTTTCTTGTGCGGCGAAGGACAAATTTTGATGTTCCAAATGCCCGTTTCCTGACCACTTCGTCTACAAAGCACATTCAACGTGAGGCCACAGTTGCCATATAACGGACATTTTAGCAAACCAGTAATGCTTACCTATATTATGAAATAGAAGCGATGCCAAACAGGTCCACGTACTAGCTAACCCTGAGATGCCTCCAAAAGCAGCTGGATTCAGTGTGTCAGCCAGATTACCAAGGCAAAGCAGGGCCCGACACCTCACACTATGAACTCTGAAAAGACAACATTTAAATTGCTGCAGATACTTTTCTCATTAGGTAAGCTCAATTGTTCAGCACTATGTTGAATAGGAAACAATACGAAATTCTTCACAGGTATCTAAACACTGAAAAAATTAAAAAAGAAAAAGTCAAATACTAGAGTCAATGCCTCTCCAAGTATTAAGCCAACACTGAACCACCCACACTAAACCTCAGTGATGAGAAATACTGTACTTACCCGCGTAGTGAACCCCCTCCCCCCTCCCCATCTTTTGTCACTGAGAATATATATATATAGCATGTCCCTCAGTTTCGTGCCATCGGCATCACAGTCCACAGCGCATATAATTTGGCAACGTACCACGATTCTACACAGCGATAACATTATGGCGTGTTTATCTTTAAACATTAGTTCATACGATGAACAGGCGAGAGAGCTCAGGGGAGTGCAAAGACTATGCATGCTCTCACAGGAGTGCCGGTGACAGCTTGCTCGCCGAATCCAGATACGTAAGCATGGCGTTCAGCATGTTTGCTTCATCTAGCCACTGTTGCGGCAGGTACCGTCCACTGCCACAAAATCATTGGAATGCGTGATGGCAGCTAGCAAATACCTTTCGAAGCGAACTACGGCGAAAACCGGCATCATGATTGCCGCTAACTGCTTGCTTTTATTAACATCTGATGGATGTATGGACCAACAGAAGACGATGGACGTATCTGAAATTTTGAATGAACCCTCCACCAATCTGATATATAAAAAAAAAAAAAAAATAGTTGATTGCACAAGTATATGTGGTACCCAACACAACTTCAAAAATTAATCTGACCCTTTACTTCACAGAAAGTGAAATATTGTTATAATTTTCTCCTGTTCACACTCGTGGAGTGGTATTACTTTAACACAGTGCAGCATCATGACTCTGAATGACGGGCTCTTAATAAAAAATCATGTTAGCTCATTCAAGCTGTGTTCAGACTAAAAAAGATTTGTAAATTGAATTTTTTTACACAACATAATTTGCACATTTTATGCAAAAACATTCACTGTACAAGAAGGCATGACATCCCATTTTCTTTATATGCTATTTCTTTTCTTTCAAAGCTGTACATCAAAAATTAGGAGGATGCTTAAGCTCCACCTTAAGAGTAGAAGTGATGGTGTGTTCACACCGCCTTTTCATTTCGAGTCTATTTTTTTTTCTTTTTTTTTTTTTAAGCTTTTAAGTGTGGGGTGCTTTTGAAATTCCCGCACGAGATCATATGTTTGTGATGTCGTGACCCTGCTGACCAATCGGTTTTTTTTTCTGACACATTTGGAGACTGTTGGCGTGATGCCAAGCCATGGCAACAGCACCCTTTCGGCGGAATGAGCTGCATACGCTATTGCATACTAATGTACGCCATATATTATATGCGAAAGAATTTCAGAAACCCCCCGACGTTTATTTCTCGAAATCTGCATACTAATGTTGGCAGAGAAACTAGCTTCATTGTTATTCAGTTTTATGACCACAATTCTCATGTTTATTTGAATGCTCACAATATCTGAGGAAGTCATTTTCTTTCACATTTTTCAAAGTGTCCAACAGAATCCTTTTGATCACATTTAGTGCATCTTTTGTCTTGCAGCCTCACTCATGAGAACTGCACGGCACTAAGCCAGAAGGACAAAACAGCCAGAAACAAATCTTTCATGGGTACCAAAAATTGGTGCCTAAGAAGAGTGGAATTCGCCAAGGTGTCAAGAGAACGCAATACTCAATACAGTCGAACCCGGATATATCGAACTCGAAGGGGATCGCGAAATAGCTCGATATATCGATAATTCG
This sequence comes from Amblyomma maculatum, assembly GCF_055883805.1. NCBI lineage: Eukaryota > Metazoa > Arthropoda > Arachnida > Ixodida > Ixodidae > Amblyomma > Amblyomma maculatum. Next base: position 190,448,413 of record NC_139344.1, read on the forward strand.
ATATACAGAAATCGCCTTGGGACGGCACTTACGATGTGAAAAAACGATACTGTATTTGTCGCGTAATCAACTCACTCGCATAATGAACCCACCCGCCACTTTTGCACTCGAGAATTTGAAAAAAAAAAAAAAAAAAAAAAAAAAAAAAAGCGCTAGGGACAGCTCGCTCACATGCAAGCGTTAAGCGATCTCAGCGACGAGCGGCAGCCACAGAGCAAAAAATTTCCAACTTGTTGGAACTGCGCCGTACGAGCCGAGCCACCGCTCAAAACAAGGTTTCTGTGTCGCCGCGGCAAAAATCGCCAGCGTTATTGCTTGCATGTCGCACCCCGTTTCGGTCATCTCATCCACAGCTCATTTCTTGGCAGCGTGCCAAGATGCTGCGCAGCGATGAGCGATAATGTCCCGTCCCGGCGTGTTTACCTTTTGATAGCTCATGCTGCAGCGGGGAGCGAACTTGGCAGACTGCCCGTGATGGCTTGATAGCACAAGCCTGGTTAGATTTATCACGCCGCGCTTGGGGCGGGCGTAGTCTACTGCCACACAATCATTGGAGAGCGTGATAAAGTAGCTGCAAATGCTGTTTGAAGTGAAAAGTGCTAAAAGCCGGTGTCATGATCACAGCTGACCGCGTGCTTTCGTTGATTCATACATGCAAAAATAAACGACTTCCGCAAAAAAAAAAAAAAAAAAAAAAAAGGAAAAAAAAAGAAAGAAAGAAGAAGAAGAAAAAAAAAAGCCGCTTTGTAACGCCATATCTTACGCTACGCCTCGCGTACAGCACAACGATAAGAACAAACGACTCTCGCAGAAAAAAGAAAAAAGATCTGCCGCTTCTGAACTTCAGCAGGCGCCATAGCCACGTCAGCCGCCGCGCGCAGAGGGTTCGCAACACACGCTGGAGAAAGCGTCCGACATTCTGTCTGAAAACGGGCTGAGCTGGCTTGGCGCATGCGTAGCGCGTGCTACTGCGAACGAAGGCTGGGAAAGAGGAAGGAGAGGGATAGCTCGGCAAAAGAATGGGCACACCCTTATCTTCGCTCTATCGCGTTTTCCCCTCTCGTTCCCACCGGTTCTCTCTGGTTCATTCACGCACATGGCTTGCAAACATCACGTGCTGGCGCGCGGAAAATGATAACCGCAGATGCGCGCGCCATTGGGGATAGTGCGCGGCGCTGCCCTAGCCGAACTGTCCCCTCTCATTCCTTCCACGCGTGGCTTGAAAACGTCACGCGGCAAACGGCCGAGGGTGATGCGATCGTCTTTGGGGAAGGCGCTCTTTCCAGTGCGTGGTGCGGAGTTCGATATATCGAACGACCGGTGAAATTGAGTTCGATATGACGCGGCTTTCCTATACTTTTACATGGGATTTTCAAGGGGATATTCCGTGAGTTCGATATAACCAAAATTCGATATATCCGGGATCGACTATATTTTTTCATCTATGCCATGAGATATTCCTGCTAATATAGTGCTTAGGACACTCGTTTTTGTGACAACAGAATAACCTACCCACTGTTCTGGTTTCCTTCAACAATATCTGCCTGTGGGAGTGGCGTTCTGCCTACCAAGGTCTTATCAAATTGACATCAATAGCCACTTGGCTTTTTCCACTATCCTGACGAGGGCCACTGATGTTCCAACAGCATAAGTCAGATAGAAAAGCTGCTGTAAGACACACAAGGGACCTTACAGTTCAGCTGTGAGTGCTACAGCCCAAACAAGACTTGGCTGAAATATTCACCGCAACATTTTCGACACGCAAAATCTGCTAACCTGCCACACTTCAGAAATGGTTCATGGACACTTCAATGACACTTCAAAGACACTTCAAAAACAATGACAGATTTCAACACAATGTATGTACTATGTAAGGAACCTCACATAAACTGGCACAGAATAACCAGTTCTCATATACCTTTTAATGCACTAGTCTCTTCTAATGTCTTTACAAGATGCATTGGCGATAGCCTTACAACCACCGTAATATACTCAGTGATATTACTCTTTTCCTCAAATAGGCTGCGGTACCTTTTTAGCACTACTGATGAAGGCTTGTGTCTAAGAAGGACTTTGGAAATTGTCTTATCCAACTCGCTCACATGATCCAAGACTTCGGGGGCAATGTAGTTCTCCACAAGTGCTTTGTGAAGCTCACAGGATATATTTAAGGGATGCTGAAAAATAAACAAACAAAAGAATAAACAATTAAGTCTTCCCTCATGATCTTAATGTAAACATATGAGCAGGCTTAGGCTGGTACTTACTACATCAGAAGATTCCTCAGTCTCCATATCATCATCAAAAACTTCAGAGCTATCATCCGAAGCACATTCGCAATCCTCCTCTTCAGTGCCGCCATCTAAATGCAAATTGTATAAACAAATGTGGCCATTAAGTTTATAAACCATACACTTTCACATGTGCAGTGGGCATTAAAACATTGTTCCTGACCAATTAAAAAAAAAAAAACAGCAAAAGTGCTACAATGTACTGCAGCAGAAAATTTTTGTAGCCTCTGACAAGATCTCAAAACTTGGTCACGCTGTCCCACTGAGCTTAAGGGTATACCATGGCCGCTGAATGAAAATGCATTAGATGCAACCTGTCACATTGCACTCCAGTAGCTGGGCAAGGATGTGGTGTGAGCGTTTACAGTTTCCGCTGTCGATTCACATGGGGGCGCGGCTACTCCAGGTACAGAGTGCCGTCCACGCGGTTGTCCAGATGTCACAAAACAAGTGCACTGCACTTGTTGGTATGTGTTTTCACTGCGACTGCTGTTCCTGACTCAGCAAGTATTGCATACATGTGATTGGCTCAGGTGTCAACAGTGCTCTTAGCGCGAGCAGTACCATGCCACATAACTGCTGTGCACCGCTGTGCAGCACAAACGCAAGAAAAGGTCTGACGATCCGTTATCATGAATTCCTGTATGTGATGCACACCATCCAGTAGCGTGGTTGAGAAAATATGAATGTCACTTAAGCTCCGCCTTCAACAGCACGACGTGACAGCATTATATGGCCCCCACCTGCGTTTCCCCGTGCAGATGCTCGCTTGCTTACATGCATTTTGCTACTCACCTAAATACTGTAAATCCCTTAATTTGTGCCTCTATATCTCGCACACTCATTAGCACATGCTGTACTGTGTGAAAGACAAATCGATAGATATAAACCTCCCCCCATTAAACAACTCGTACAAACGTATGGCCTAGGAGAGAAGCGTATCCGACCCTCCCGTCTCAAAGGAATAGCCTTTGTTGGCAGCTCGTGCCAACTTGGCCATATCATGAGGTCTCATGACATCACATAACCCGATGATCAATCAGTGCCTGGCCATATCACCCGCCAAGTATCACATGCCAACCGCATGCCCGTAATTTTTCTCACAATGCCAATGACTTTCTGAAAAATGTGGCTTTTAACATTGTCACAGTAAAACATTTCCCAAGGGGGTCTGGGCAAGAGAGGAAGCAGGTGGGAGCTGAGTGATAAATGACTGCTCACTGCACATGCCAAGATGAGGACTACAGAAAACACAGAAAACTAAGGATTCTGTTTCCGTAAGTGCTACCCCCTTGTGCTTCTGAATTATCCACAGTACATACGACCAAAAAGAGCGAAAAAGGAGCAGAAGCCTCGAACTGACTGCTATGCTGATAGCACAGCTCAAAGAACTCCAGGTGAATGCGACGGCTCTAGAGAGAGCCCAAATGTCTGAAGGACACCTGTGATATCCAAAAATGGAAGTCCTATGCAAACTTATACACGTTTGCAAAGTAGCAAGATGTGCAGTATATTGATTTTAGCACTTCTTTCCCATTTGATACAATGTCTGCAGCTAGTTTGTGAAAGAGAAGACCGCAGCTTCATTAAGGACCTTTACAAAGTATTTCTGAGGAAGCTAATGTGACCACTGCTGACGAAATGAGCTAGAAACATCAACCTGACAGTGGAAAGAATTGAAGAGACATGAGCAGCTTGCCTAAATGCTCGAGCTATGGTCGACAGATCCCTTACATAACACACCATCAAGTGTCTTTAAGCAAAAAAAAAAAAATTGATGTGATGAATGATGGTATCGAAAATTTCAAACCAAAGAGTGCTATTTATAAGTAATCTTCGCACTCAAGCTGTGACGCATAACTATACATAAACACAATTGTAGCGTAATTACCAAAACAAAGCAGCTGCAAAAATATTGCAGACAGACAAGCCTGCCCACCTCTGTACTTGCACCTAAATCTCTCCTGAGGAAAGTTCTTCGTTAATTCCAACTTTTGTGTACCTCCCACACGAAAGAAAAGAAAAACTTGGCTGAGCCTGGCTTCTCGATAAACTGGCTGCTTCTGTCTTTCCTTTTTTTTTTAAACAGCTACTGTGGGCTAGTATGCAGCAAACTAGTATTTTTTATTGGTGCCAACTAGACGAATCTAGCAACTACATACGAACAGGTTGAATATGATGCGAAACAGTGGCACAATGCAAGTCCAGAAATGCAAGTGTGCAAAAATGTATACGGCGTTAATCATCAGCATCAGCCGGACTATACCCACTGTAGGGCGAAGGCCTCTCTCATTTTCCTCCAATTAACCCGGTCTTGTGCTTGCTGCATCCACTTGACCCCTGCAAATTTCTTAACCTCATCCATCCACCTAATTTTCTGACACCCCTGCCATGCTTACCTTCCCTTGGAATCCAATTGGTTACTCTTAAAGACCATCTGTTATTCTCTCTATAAACTACATGTCCTGCCTATGCCCATTTCTTCTTCTTGATTTCGACTAGAATGTCAGTAACTTGAGTAATTTCTCTGACTCACTCTGCAAGCTTCCTATTTCTTAACATTACCCCTACCATTTTCCGTTCCATGGCCCTCTGCATTGTCCTCAACTTAAGTAGAACCCTTTTCGTTAACCTCCATATTTCAGCCCCACAGGTTAGTATCAGTAAGATGCAATCGTTATGCACTTTTTTGGGTGATACTGGTAAGCTGCTAGTCATAATGTTTGAGTACCTTCCAAATGCGCTCCATCCCAATCTTATTCTCCTAGTTATTTCCCTTTTGTGGTCCGGATCTGCGGTCACTATCTGTCTTAAGCAGACATATTTGCCTATCACTTCCAACGCTTCGCTACTTATTTTAAACGCCTCCTCCTTTCCCAGGCTGTTCAGCATTACCTTAGTTTTCTGCATATTAATCTTCTGGCCTACCTTTCTGCTCCTGTCTAAATCATTTATCATTAGTTGCAGCTGGTCACCTGAATTACTAGGGCAATGAATGTCATCAGCAAATCGCAGATTAGTCAGGTATTCTCCCTCGACCCTGATGCCTAACTGCTCCCATTCTATGCATTTGAACAGACTCTCTAAGCAAGCTGTAAATAGCACTGGGGAGATCGTGTCTCCTTGCCTAACACCTTTCTTAATTGGAATTTTATCACTTTCATTATGCAGAACTGTGGTTGCTGTGCAGCCACTATAGATATCTTCCAGTACTTTTACATATGGCTCACCTGCACCCTGATCTCGCAATGCCTGCATGACCACTGAGGTTTCGACAGAGTCAAATGCTTTCTTGTAGGCAATGAATGATATGTTAATAATTGCATTAATAACTGGCCCCAAACCATGTCCCCAGTTCAGGTAATTCTACATAAAATGGCAACACAGTTGTTAGACTGTTATGCGTGTTTAAGAAGGCGGCAACAAATTGGCAACCCTTCAAAGAAGCATGCTTACAAGTGACGTGCACTGCAGCATGATCCCTTTCGGTATAAATGCAAGTGCGTATGTCGGTTGGAGAATTGCAGCGATGGTGACGTGTTGCACTGATCTCAAACTTGTACACAGCATCACCATTCGTATTTTAAGAAGCACAGGTCTTAAATCCTGAAATCATTTAGTGCTAAAGATGCTAGCGCTTCGAAGAAAGCATAGCTCTCCACCCGTCATTGTTCCGGAGCAGTCGCGCTGTGGCAGTGGCGATGAGAATAAACGCGTCATGCCTGCTTCAAGCAACACGATGGGCCACAGCTAGTGCTTCCATTGAGCAGCTGTGGGTGTATGCATGGCTCACAAAATGCACGAAACCAAAAGCAGCTTTGAAGGTCCTTTTTTACCTTTCAGCCTAGACTCAAAAATTAAATCTCTCTTCCTAATCATCCATTGCTCTATTGCAAAACAAATGCTTTTTGCAATTAACTCCAATTAACCCTACACTATGGCAGCTGTAGCCGCCCTCTCTCCACTAACACTCTAATGTAATCCACCCAATTAATTCTACCCCCCCCCCCCCCCTTACACACACACACACACACAGCTAAGTGACAGCAGTATAAAGGCTGCACTGGTTTTTAAGAAAAAAAAAATTTAAACAAAGCTCCTAATGATAGTCCACCAGTTAAGCTACTTACTATTTTGATTATTCATTAAGAGTTCAGAATAAAAAGCACTGAAAGTTTGCCAGTTTTCATTAGTAAAACAAGCTATAGGTTTTTCTAAAATACTGTATGTATTCCATTGTGAAGCACAGAAAGCAAAATCTGATAGCAGGTGAAGCTTAGGGCTATCAATAGTGCCGTATATTGCCCATTCGACTCGCAGATGACGTAGCTCAACGCAAATAAAAGAAACTATTCACAGCTCCCATTCTGATGCGTGGTTAATATCAACGAAGTCCTCTCCTCAACATAAAACAGTGCACAGCCATTGCACTTTCTAGCCCATAGCTAAAGGCACTTGCACATTGACTGGTGGGTCAGAAACTAGAACTATTTCTTCTGGAAGCATGTGTTGACTATCAGTATGTATGCAAGCAAAGACATGCTCTCAACTCATGTCCAAATACTACCTTCTTCACAGACGATATTGTAGAGAATCTCCAAGGCCGTCTGCTTGGCCATCAAGCCATCCAAGACTGAAGCAAGAATTTGCTCAATGTTCCTCTCCTGTTCAAAAGTAGACGCTATAAGAATATGCTCTTGATAGCATAAAGCCAGAACAAACAAAAGATAAAAAATTTACCTTTTCTTCAACTGTGAGCATGTCCACATTTTGCTCGAGAAGCTCCTGTGCATAAGACAATTTCATGTCAAGCATCCTTTACTCATTACATTAATCACTGTTGAGTTTTACACAAAATACTTCAACTTCATGGTTACAGACTGCACAAAGCAGGATATATTTGACAGGCTGACCTTACCAGATACTATGCAAATGGAACAAAGGAATGCATAGTAAGATGAACTGAGCATAGCTATAATGTTATTCATCTACAACAAAAATTTTATACACCAACCACACTTTCAACTTTTTCCATTGTTCAGTGTATAAGACATCATATTATAAATATAAAATCTCATTAAGTCAACCCCCATTCATTCATATAATTCGAACAATGCCAACATAAGTGAACGGTGTCTGACACTCCTTATTTGGACATGGGTGTGCTTGTAAGCGATCACCAAAATAGACCTCCCCCAATCTGAAATACACTGAACAGGTGTGCCCGGGAACTTCGTAAACATTACAGTAGGCACAACAATGATCAGAGGTCACTCAATTCCAAAAAATAGCTCAGTCGCACAGCTTCGGTTAATTTCCTAAACTTCACGCCTCCCCTGCAGCTGCGACTGGGCATGTGCACTGGTCAGTCGCACAATTTCAAATGCTGCTCAGTACGTCACTTGTCCTTTTCTTTATATTTTTGCATGATGTCACATTGTTCTAACACCTACACATAATTACCCCGCTTGCATGCTCGTGCTCTTTCCAGTCCACTGAAACTGCACGCTGGTTACGCACTGTTCAAAGTTCATGCAATGAAGCATCCTCAAAATGTGATGGGGCCGTCTGTAAGGAGACCCCACTAGAATTGCGTCAGGAAGAGTGCAATTTTCCAATATTCCGGACAGTCTGCATAAAACAAAGTGCTTGATAAAAATGGGACAACCTGTCATTCTTACTTGGATTTAATCTCAAATGCAGACATTTACCACTGAACAGGTGTCCATTAGACAAAATTACTGTGGCACAAGCTGTTTTCATGAGCTGTTTTAGGAGCACCAGATACAGTCGAACCCGGTTATATCGAACCCGGATATATTGAACTTTGGTTATATCGAACTCACGGAATATCCCTTTGAAAATCCCATGTAAAAGTATAGGAAAGTCGCGTCATATATCGAACTCAATTTCACCGGTCGTTCGATATATCGAACTTCGCACCACGCACTGGAAAGTGTGCCTTCCCCAAAGACGATCGCATCACCCTTGGCTGCTCTGGGCAGCACCGCACCCATTCCCCAAAGGCGCGCGCATCTGCAGTTATCGTTTCCCGTGCGCCAGCACATGGAGTTTGCAAGCCATGTGCATGGGTGTGCCCATTCTTTTGCCGAGCTATCTCTCTCTCCTTCGGCACGCGCTACGCATGCGCCAAGCCAGCTCAGCCCAGTTTCAGACAGACTTCGGACGCTTTCTCCAGCGTGTGTTGCGAACCCTCTGCGCGCAGCGGCTGACGTGGCTATGGCAAGGTCAATGTAAATGGTCGCGTTACTTGGAAAAAAACGCGTGCAGCTGCCTATTGCCAGCGGCATCAACTCGATGATGAGGGCCCCTGCTGTGAAGCCAATTACTAAAGCACAGAAATTAAGATCTGCCAGAACTCCAAAGAACTAGAAAGTAAACATAATATTCACGCTCAGGAATGAATGCACCTTTAGTTTCTTGCGTAAAAAAAAACGTGTCACATTTATAATAATATTTTAACTTGTTTCTAACGGCCTCTCTCAGCCATTTAGTATCCGCTGCATAGTTGCCCAAAGCTCAGATATGGCTCAGACCAAGGCTTTTTCATCCGCGGAATGGATGCGTCATCGGCCCTGGTTCAACGTTCATCGTTGCGTGCTGCGTACAGAGTGGGTTATCTGTACCAAACAGTCTGTATTTCATTCTGCTGGTTGTGGTAGAGCTTTACAGCAGGGCAAAGACTGTGTGCTCGATGAGAAACTGATTGCTGCTGCATGTGTGCATTTTTGGACAATGGGACAATGCTGCGTCACAGCTCGGCGGCTTGGCTCGGGCCAGCTCGGCCTCCCAAGCACGTCGCAAAAGTGGTGGCTTGTTTTACGGATACACGTCTGCATGAGCGGCGTATCGCTGCATCTGTTTTAATTGAACGGTGAAGGTGAGATTTTATTGCCCCCAAGACGCGTGTCGCATTGCGCAAATCCTTCCGTTCCACTCTCTTTGCGGCTTGTTTTGCTTACTGCATCGTATTACCGCACCAACGTTCGCTGAATGTGCTTTAGGTGTTATCACAGGGACGTTCCTATTGTCAATGGGATCTTTCTCATGAAAATGTTAAATGCTTAAGTTGTAAATCTGAAGCCTCACATTGACTCCTCTGAGTGGCAAATAAAGCGCGAATAAAATAATGGAATCATGAACAGGGTGAGATTTATTGAAGCGAAGCTATATCGCAGATGTCTTCACTTCTCAGACGCATTAACTTCTAAATACTAGCAATCCCAATTTGAATTGCTTACCTAAGCTCTTACAGGTTGGTGTTCTAGTGCTAGGGTTAGTTATTCCGTTCGTTTTTTTTTTTTGTTTGTTCTTTGACACTGATATGTACTTTGTTTGTTAGCAAAATCTTTTACCCTTTTTTAATCTCACCGCATCTCGTTTGGAGACCTACGCTCAGGTCATTTTGTTATCACAAGGATCTCATGAAGACCGTGATGAATGAGCGGTGGTCGCTTTCCTACCTACACTTCAAGATTTGCATTGTCGTGAAGCGTCTATGTAAGTAATCGTGAATTATTAAAGCCTGGCTTTCTATGCAGCACAGCTTCACTCATTTATGCCCTTAGTGAAATCCCTCAAGCCATGCGATTCTATCCATGTGCTTGCCAAATTCACTTGAAGGCCCTTGTTCACAAACGTGCCCGAAGAAATAAGCCCCAGAATGCGTTTACATGACTCGCGACGAAAGACGGCTAACGGCGACGAAGGCAGAACGATGCTATGATAAGGTGGTTAAAGATGCCGTAACATTTCAGTTAACGTCAAAACTTGACAGTAGAAATCCATGTCTAGTGAAGTTGGCTGAACAGTTACGGTGTCCATTTTTCTGCCTTATCCGAGCATCGTTCTGCCTCCGTCATTGTTGGCCTTGTTTTCCGTTCATAAGTAAAAAGACAATCAAATTCCCCGCCAAACGTACGTCACTGTGACAACACAAGCAACGTCACGTGTTTGTTTTGCCTCACAGTTCGCAGGGGGCACCGGGAAACTAAAGCCTCGTTCAGAGTCGACACGCAGGCTTCTATGGGAGTTACGCTACCATACTATTTCTACCATGGCTATGGCGCCTGCGGACGTTAAGCGGCAGATCTCTCTCTCCGTTTTTTTTTCTTGCGAGAGTCATCCATTCTTATTGTTGTGCCGTACGCGCGGCATAGCGTAAGATATGAAGGTTTTTTTTCATTTTGCCGGGAGTCATTCTTGCATGTATGAATCAACGAAAGCACGCGGTCAGCTGCTGCGATCATGACGTCCACCCCAAGCGCGGCTTCATAAATCGAACCAGGCTTGTGCAATTAAGCCATCACGGGCACTCTGCCAAGTTCGCTCCCCACCACCGCAAGAGCTATCAAAAGATAAAAGCTCCCTGACGTTATCGCTGCACAGCATTTGGCACGCTGCCAAGTAATGAGCTGTGGATGAGACGACCGAAACAGAGCGACGCACGCCATCGACATGCAAGCGAAAACGCTGGCGATTTCTGCCGCGACGACACAGAAACCTTGTTTTGAGCTGCCACGGCGGCTCGAGCGGCAAAAGGGACAGAGTTCCAACAAGTCTGAAAATTTTCACTCTGTCGCTGCTGCTCGTCACTGAGACTGCTCAATCGCTTGCATGTGAGCGAGCTGGCCTTAACGCTTTTTTTTTTTTCCTCATTCTCGGGCGCAAAAGTAAAGGGTGGGTTCATTATGCGAGTGGGTTGATTATGCGACAAATATGGTATCGTTATTTCGCATCGTAAGTGCCGTCACAAGCAGATTTCTATATACTGAATTATCGATATATCGAACTATTACGTGATCCCCTTCGCGTTCGATATATCCGGGTTCGACTGTAATTCAAACATCCTTCTTGTCCCTTGAAAGAACAATTAAGAAGATTTCACTGCACCAGTGAGCCCACTGTCTACCTAAGATAAGTTGCCAAGAAAGTTCTTGAATGATGAAAAAAAATTAACCAGCCAAAAAGGCGCACATAGGAAAACAGAGGATCCTTCTTGGGTGCGTCTTTTTGACTAGTTATTCTTTCTTCATGCAAATGCACAACCTGGCCTAGCAACATGTTCCACTGAAACCACTTGGAACAGAAAAATGCATGCTCTGGAGCAGTTATGGAGCCCAATTGTGATCATTCTGTAACTATAATGTCAGCATTTCAGAACCGAGGAGCACAAGCACAATCAATCCTTCTTAAAACAGACTCAGATGTCTTTAAATGCATGTTTTCCTGACATATCAAAACAGTTTTCTTATCAAACAAAAAACTAATAAGCCCTTTGCAATTGCTGATTAACTTGAAAGGTATTGTTTTTGGTAGAATTAAGATATACGGAAATGTGGTAAATAAAGATTTAAAATGCCCAACTGCCATCTGCCAACCACTGGCATAGTCTGCAAGTCATGCTGCCTACTACAGTCGAACCCGGTTATATCGAATTTTAGTTATATCGAACTCATATCCCCTTGAAAATCCCATGTAAAAGTAAAGGAAAGCCGCGTCATATATCGAACTCAATTTCACTGGCCGTTCGATATATCGAACTCCGCACCACGCACTGGAAAGTGTGCCTTCCCCAAAGACGATCGCATCACCCTTGGCCGTTTGCCGCGTGACGTTTTCAAGCCATGCGCCGAAGGAATGAGGGGACAGTTCGGCGACGGCTGGTCTGGGCAGCCCCGCGCCCATACCCCAAAGGCGCGCGCGCATCTGCAGTTATCCTTTCCCGCGCGCCAGTACATGACGTTTGTAAGACATGTGTGTGGGTGTGCCCATTCTTTTGCCGAGCTATCTCTTTCCTTCAGCACGCGCTTACGCATGCGTCAAGCCAGCTCAGCCCGTTTTCAGACAGAGGTCGGACGCTTTCTCCAGCGTGTGTTGCGAACACTCTGCACGCGGCGGCTGACGTGGCTATGGCGTCTGTGGACGTTAAGAAGCAGCAGATCTCTCCCTCTCTCTTTGCGTGTTTTTTTTTTTGCGAGAGTTATCCATTCTTATCGCTGTGCTGTATGCGGGGCGCAGCGTAAGATATGGCCGGCTGCGAACGTTAAAAAGCGTTCTTTTTTTTTTTGGGGGGGGGTTTGTTCTTGCACCTATGAATCAAAGAAAGCACGCGGTCAGATGCGATCACGATACCCGCCCCAAGCGCGGCGTGATAAATGGAACCAGGCTTGTGCAATCAAGCCATCACGGGTACTCTGCCAAGTTCGCTCCCCGCCACAGCAGGAGCTATCAGAAGATAAACGCCGCCGTGACGTTATCGCTGCGCAGCATCTTGGCACGCTGCCAAGAAATGAGCTGTGGATGAGACGACCGAAACAGCGTGCGCGCTCGCGATTTCTGCCGCGGCGATACAGATACCTTGTTCCGCTGCCGCGGTGGCTCGAGCGGCGAGAGGGACGCAGTTCCAACAAGTTGGAAATTTTTTGCTCTGTCGCTGCCGCTCGTGGCTAAGATCGCTCAATTGCTTGCATGTGAGCGTGCTGGCCTTATTGCTTTTTTTTTCTCGCTTTCCAAATTCTCGGGCGCAAAAGTGAAGGGTGGGTTCATTATGCGAGTGGGTTGATTACACGACAAATACGGTATCGTTTTTTCGCATCGTAAGAGCCATCACAAGCCGATTTTTGTATATCAAATTATCGATATATCGAACTATTTCGCAATCCCCTTCGAGTTCGATATATCCGGGTTCGACTGTATGCCACAAGCCAGCTATGCTCTGCACTCATGCACTCTAAAATATGCATCTCACTGTCCGTCTGCACTGCTCAGCACTTAAAGGGCCCTAACACTGACCAAACCGTATCCAGAGATTATAGCGGAAATGAAAAAATCTCGCGTCATACATTGTACGGGGTGAGCACTCCGAGAATTTATAATTTTAATTTGGCAACAAAAAGCACACTAAATAAAGTGCTGCCGTGGTGAAATCCTACCATTACTGGTGTAACCCATCACGGTATAGTACAATCTCGTTACATGAGACATGGTTACAAGAGACACTTGGTTATAAGAGACAAATAAAAATGGTTTGGTTAGTTTTCCTGTTTGCCATGTTAACAACATTGAATACAAGAGACACTCTGTTACTAAGGGCAACTTCATCACTATTTAGGAAATAACTACTTCTCTATTTAGAAGAGGCACAATTAATCCAGGTGCACTCATGAAATGCAGCTGACTCATACGAACTCGTATGTGTGGCAGTTTAGATTTCCTTATCTAAATTCTGTTCCATATCAGTGTCCTGTTTTGACACAATACGTCAGGAACCAAGAAGGAGTGCCTCCTCTTGACTAGGAAGTCAAAATTTCCCCATTGTTTCAGCCAGTGTCATCCCATTCCTGTGTGGCTGAAACAACAAGGACATTTTGATTTCTCTGTCAAGAGGAGGCACTCCTTCTTGGTACCTGACATATTACGTCAAAACAGGTCACTTATATGAAATAGAATTTATATAAGAAAATCTAAACTGCCACACATACGAGTTGGTAAGAATTTTTGGTTACAAGAGACATCTTTTTCGGGTCCCTAGAGTGTCTCTTGTAACAAGGTTTTACTTATATCTTTTTTTACAGTTTGCTCCCTCCAATGCACCCATCAATAAAAGGCGATGCTCCCTTCACACTGCCTATGTTAGCTTTTGTCACTAGATGGCGCCACAGTGTTTTGAATTTCCTGAATGAAGTGGTAACCACAGACAAATGCTTTCGTCGACGAGAGGACAACAACCTTGAGGGTAGAAACTAAAATAGATGCTACTCTATACTGAAATAAGTAATATTGCTATCTGGCTGGTCACTGCCATTTCGTAGCAGCTTTGGCACACTTGATGTAGCAAGAAATTAAAAGAGGCACAGTGTTGACTACACCACAAAATGGTTCACTCAGTTCTAGCCCAAGTACCCAGGACAGAATAAAAACAGCTGTTGTTTTTTCTTTGGCTTCTTTTTACACAGCGATTTTACCATGCCAGCACTACGAAGCTCAGCTGTCTAGTGAATAATATAACTGATGATAGCAAGTACTTCCAAGATTGCATCATCCTCTCTCTTTTTTTCTTCTGCCTGCCGAGTGCACAAGCTAAGTGTAACAAGAAAAATAGCAAATGCCGAAAGAAGTGCCTCACTATGCTAGTGCACACTCCACTAAGTAAAATACATAACACACTACAGTGGCTTTAATCAATGATCTTTGGTGCTGCTTGAGGGCCAAGCTAAGGGCTGCTGGCTACTGCTTTGAGTCCGTTCGCTTTAAGCCGCACGGCACTACTAAGACTCTCCCTCACAGCCGTAGAGCAGGAGTGTAGAATAGCCGGCGGGAGAGAGCAGTAAAGATAGGAGAGGACTTTGGTCAGCAGGATCAGCCTTACCTGTCAAGCATTGAAAAATACTCCTGAGGAGGATAGAGGAGATCTTTCATACACTTTGACTAAAGCAGGAAGTAGAATCAAGAAATAAAACTGGTTTTTGCAGAAGTATGAAGTCTACTAGAGTACAGTCATACTGTTGTGGCATCTAGCAATTATACAGAGCCAACAAGCGAGTTTGCAACATGATGTGTTTGATCAAACAATATGTTTGGAAAACAACTTACCACCTTTGCTGCCAATGTTTTGATGTTATCGAAAACAGGCAGAGAGAGTGCATTTGATAGAACAGGAATAATTGGCAGCAGAGCAGCTGCCAAGGGTTCCTTCTGAACTTCTGTGATATTTACCAGGATCCCTGCAATGCATAAAGCCAGGAAATGAAGGCCGTGTACAACAAAGACAACCTGAAGCTGTCATGACCGCAAACTTTCACCACATTTAAAGGGTTCATGAAATGGTTTTGAACAAGGCTATTAAATTATTAACAGGCTGTTCAGCATTCATACTGTATACAAGTTCCTGAAAGCTGCCAATAATATCAGTCTCGATTTCCCCATCCCTGGTGCAAAGTGTTTCTGGGGTACTTTCAACATTTCTTTCTCAAGTGGATGGTTTATTATAACATCTTCTCAGTCTCAGGAAAACATGTTTCAAGAACATTACCACAAATGCTTGGTGGCCTCCTTTTCTAAATAAAAGAGCACAGCCGTAACAGCCCACAAACCTCTTCAAGATTAGTACAAGTAGAAGCCCGGGCTTAACCTTTGCTTCTGATGGCAAGACTAGTGAATCTAGAGGCCTTCTAGTAGAGCGATCTTCTAAGGCATTGCCATAAGCTGTTATACTGTGTGTGCGCGCATGTGTGCGTGGGTGTGTATGGCGAAGGTTCGCGATCAACCGGAGCTCTTGCCTCACGTAAGCTGAACCAAATCAAAAACAACTGTTCAAAAAGGTGGGCTGTTCAACCAACTGCAAAAAACACACTGGGAACCCATTTAGACAAGCTGTCTGAATGCCCCTATAAGCAGAAGCAGTGAGGCAGCATGGTGTAACAAAACATAGCACCACTGCTTGCTGAAGAAAGCCATTCAGGCAGGCTCAATCCTTACAAACACCACGACTCTTCACAGAAACTATATCTCAGCTTCCTGGTTTACAAGGATCTTTTATAAAGGTGGTATGAGAAAACTATTTCTAACTCAAAAACATTAAAGCTATAATTTCACAATTTTTGTTGCAATTTTAAAGAAAATTTGAAACATATTGTATGCAGGGTGTCTAGCAAACCACTATTTTCAAAATCCCCAACTTTTCCAGGTTTTCCCTGATTATTTCAGGTCAAATTCCCTGATGAGTGAAGAGGCTCAAAAATGTAGCTGCTGATGATAATGACCATAAACAAATAATTCCCAACAAAAAAAAGCTATTTATTAATCATACTCTGCAGTTTACAATAGTGAAAGGCTGTTATCAGTGTTAATGGCGGGTAAAAACGTCGCAAGTTTACTGAAAATTAAAAACGCACCGATGCCAGCATCAGCAGAGCTCTTTAATGCTAACAGTTGCAAACTTTCCTATAGGCCCCATGTATAAAAAAATGGAGGTTTTGATTGGTCAAAATTCGGGTGTACCTCGATGCGAGGCACCCTAGCTCACGGCCGGTCTCTTCCTCGAGACCGGCCGTGCCTATGTGTGTAATAGTGGTGGTGCCTGCGGCCATTAAAAGAAACTGCATCTAAGCAAACTTTCTGATGCGCAATCAGCTGGAAAATAAAATTAGCTGAATACTTGTAGTAGCGAAAATTCTTAAGATAGCAGCCGTAAAGTTAATTATGGGGAGTTAGAACGGTCAAAAATGGTAAAAAATTGATTTCGTGAAAAACATTTCCGGAACGTTTATACTTTCGAGCCCCTGAACTCAAATTACTAACGCTGAATTCGGTCAGCAAATGCGATAAAATCGGCTTTCAAAACATCACAGCAGCCACGAAATGCCCCACGAAAGGAGGAATTTTGTTCGAAATTCCTCCGCGCGCCGCGGCCTTTGCAGCCAGCCGACGACCACCATCTTTGGCTTCGTTTAAAATTTTCTTTGTGCGCAATTTGCGCTCTCAAAATGGCTTCGCTCAAGCCACAGAGTGGCTGCGTGCGCTGGTTTTCCGAAGGCCGCTTATGGTCTCTGATTAGCTCTCACGCAGCGCGCTTTTCAAGAGCGCCGTTCCGCGTCTCCCATTGGCTGGCGTGATCGGCGTGTCATTTTTTTTTTCTTGCTGTTTTGCGTTCGCCGCCGTGACCGCCGCTTTATGCGCGTCTCCGTTTGCGCTCCTGTTTCTCAATGCACAGCTATGTGCAGAGTTTTTCCTTGCGATCGAGATGCCAAAACAGTATTTATTTATTTATTTTTGATACCCTCAAGCGCCAAGGCATTACAGAGGGGAGTGGGAAAGCAAACAACCCAAGGAAATGTTTATTTTTTTTGTTAAAGGCGGCACAACAACGCAGTTGAAATGTAGGAACATACAATATTCCAAGCAGTCAAGAAAATGCAGAAAAAAGTACAGAAACAACAACAGTAGCAAATGCAACGGAAGAAACTGAACAATCACAGCAGAAAAAAAAATAAAAAAAAAAAAACGAAGAAAAAACAAAGCACAAAGAACTAACTATTCGCATCAGATTTAAGCGTCCTCATCAGAGACTGACGATAGGCAGCATAACCCCGTATACAAGCCACGGCAGCGGGAAGGTGGTTCCACTCTTTCGATGTGCGAGGAATGAAAGAATGCATGCATGTGTCTGCCGTTCAAGCGTCCTGCCTCCCCTAGAGCTGTTTTGCTCGATTCTTACCGCCGTATTCACAAACACGCCTTCACTCGAACTTCTACTCCAAGCGGCCCTCGAGGCCTGTTTTTCGTTTCAGAAAGCAATCTCCACTCGAATCGCTCTTCCAGCGGCGGAGAAAACTCGAGTTTTCTCGAGAATCTCGAGTCTGCGACAACCCTACCTTGGCCGCTCCTCGACCGCCCCTCCGCTTGTAAACATGGCCGACATCACATCGCTCGCTCGCTGTGTGGAATTCGTTCTACCGGTATACCAAACGCTTCACGAAAGATACGACAAGGATGCACCGAACCTTTCTCTAAAGCATCAGCTGAGAGTGACAGTGACCCGGGACTTCTGGTACGCTATCGTTTTACGAATGTGGTCATGGCTAGCCTCCGGCCGTCCCTGCCGCTCACGCCGAACATGGATAACCGTGATCAGTCACCGACGTCTGTGTTGTTTGATTGTCGCATCATCGCATTGCGCGTGTGTGGCGCGGGCACATTTCAAGTCGTCAATGGATAAATGGATAACCTTTTCGGAGCCCACGGAGTGCAGAGTTGAGGCGCGATTTGGCCAAATGGTGAGCTCGCGCGCGGCCGGAGTCTAGCTGCGGCGGCGCACTCTCTGTGGCTCACCCCGCGCGCTTCCGCAGACGGCGCCGAACTTGTGGGGAAACAGCGTGTTGTATCCAGTAAGCTGGCGAGCACCGGAGGCACGGTAGGACTGAGCGGACATCAATGGCTTGCCCATCGCCCGAGGGTACGTAGTACGTCTTCAGACGCGCGGCCGGCGCGGCGCTGTCGAGGGAGCGCGTTGGTGTGCTCCTCCTACGGAGGGATATTCGCGGCCGACGAAGAGCATGGCTTTTCAAGCACGTTTTCAATTAGGGCTCCCTACATGTTTGGAAACCGCACGTGGCATTTTCTTCTGGAGAGCCGAATTCAGCGTGCATGAGCTGCAATGCGCTGCGAAGCAGCACGCATGTTTAGCTCGCATCCAAGCAGGCCAGAGCCATGCTCGTAGGAGTTCGCGGCTTGTACTTTTTTTTTCCTGCAATGTATTTTGACGTCTGGCAATAAAAAAAGTTTGTGAAAGCCTGGTAAAAAAAAAAGAAAAAGAAGTGTCACGCCTGTCAATAAAAAAAAAAAAAAAAAGGGTCTGTCAAAGCCTGGCAATAAAAAAAGGCAAAGCGGCAAAGGCCGAGCATAGATCTCACACCAAAAAATAAACCCAAGTATTCACACAATTTCTCGAAGCCTACGTCACCAGCACCGACTGTTGCCAGATGCAAAAACATTTTCAGCCATTTTTCACAACTGCCCTTTTCATCCAGCCCACAAAACAAATTACATTATGCTGTTAACGTCGAGGTCGTCTGCAAAAGTTGTTTAGAAGACTTGACATGAAAAACTGAGCATGTTACACAGTTCAGCACGCAGTTTTTGGGCCCAAAGTATGTCTTAATCTCAACCCCGTATGCCACTTGCGCTGCTCTGAGTGGAGGAAGTATTCTCGAGGAGAACTTGTCGGAGGAAACGCCGAGGGGCGTTCATGAATCCAAATCGGCCCTGGAGTGAAGTAGCGGCTCTGTTCTCCGCTCCATGGAGGAAGGAAGTTCTTTTCTTCCTCCATGCTCCGCTCCAAGGAGTGGAGGTGGAGCGTCGCGTCGAGGCGCGTTTGTGATTACGGGCGTTAATCATGTACCAACCAGCCCGTATTTGCCCTCTTCTGGATCCAGTCTAATGTTGATGGTCGACACGAGAAGAGCGATAGCGTAGATTGTAATCGTGTGCTCAACGAGTCTTTAGAAGCCGTAAAAAATGGGCGTGGAAAAAAAACCCCCTTGGCGTTGACGCGGAATGCGATGCCGGTACTGAGTTTGTGATTGTGGACATGAAAGTTTTAAGACATTTTATTGCGTACACGAACTGCGGAACTTGCGGCGAGACCACGAAGACACGAGGGCCTGCGCGATTATTCCTGCTTTTTGTCACGTACTACTCTCACGCAGCGCTTCCTTATATTTTATTGAGTACCAACTCACGTGCGTACTGGTTCTTCTATTGTGGCAGCTCAGCCATGTGCTGGAGCCTAAGTAATACATCGCGCCTCGCCTTGCGGTGCGGCCGTGATGGGGGCAGAGCACTCAGAAGAAAAAAAAAAGCATGAATAACATACTTGCTGTGCGCCAGCTTGAAATGCAAATGCATTGCAGAATATATCGAGCCATTTTCCCTGACTTGGCGAAATTTTTGGTTTCCCTGACATTTCCCTGATTTTTCCCGGTTGCTAGACACCCTGGTATGTCTCTGAATATAAAAATAAATTTCTCTTCAATAGTTGTTATTTTGTAAAGTAAACTTTTTTTTCACTCCAGTCAAACTATTTTTGTTTCCACTTGCCGACATTTTTCCTCGGTATTCCCACTGAGTATTTGTAATGAAATGAATGTCATTAGAAAGTACATTTCATTTTTATCATTTCTATGCATTTTATGCTTTTTACTTGTCATACACATCTTGCAGCAAAAAACTTTGTGACCTATTAAAAATTTGTGCGTTGTGTTGGGTTTCGTGACACATAAGCAACTAAGGTTTGGTTTGGTTTGTGAGGTTTAACGTCCCGAAGCGACTCATGCTATGAGAGACGCCGTAGTGGAGGACTCCGAAAATTTCGACCACTTGGGTGTTTCGCCATGGTCGCGAAAGCATGCATAGTGCAGTCCCGTTTCCCTAACCTAGGTAAATTGAGATGTCTTATACACCAGAACACCTCTTGCACAACACTGCTCGGTATGCACCGATTGCAAACCACATTTCTGTCATGTGAGAATCTTGGGAAGAAGCAAAAAGCAGCTAGTGAAACTTTGAAAGCATTTCTTATAACGAAAGTGGGGCGAAACTGCTTCATTGAAATGTATTTCAATAGTACTTTATGACGCCGAGATAAGATTTCTTTCTTTTTCGGATAAACCTGCCGACATCTTTGATTGCCTCGCATGGTTGCACCTGGCAAGGCCAGTGAGTGTGTTTCTGCTTTCAATAAATAGTTGCATGTAGTGTCTGTCTTTGTCATCTTCTCTTTCCTGTATTTCACGCTTTATGAAATTGCAATAATGACACACAATTAACTAGCCCAACAATTAACTCACTTGAAATGTAGTGACTTCAGTCTTGGGATACAGCACGCTTCAGCAAGTAAAAAGTGTTATTTACATCTTTTCTCCCAGTGGGCATTCAGCTGCTGTTCAATTTTTGTAGTAAGTTGCCCTTTCTTTGCAACTAGAAAACATATATCAACTGTGACCTAAAAGCATGTATTTTGCATTGAATAAACATTCTTGCTGTACCAAGAAGTAGTTGCATGTAAGGGAAAGAAACGGTACCTAAGGAAATGGTTAGTTGAATGCTCCCTGCTATGCATGTGCTTGTTTTCCCGTCATCCTTGACGCACTGCTTTTTGCTTTACCGTAAAGTTGCCCTAAATGATTATACACCACGAGTGTTTAAAGGGACAGAACACTGGCCAAAATAGTCATGAGATTATGGTGGAGATGAAAAGACCTTGTTTCATATAGTACAGATCGAGCACTACAATATCAAAGGAAAGAGGCTTTACAATTTTAATTTGCCATTGAAAATCACATAAAAACTTCTGAGGCGCTATCTAGTTGAGAAACCCTATTACTTTCGGTGTACAGTTGAATCCCGCCACAACGAATACCGCCACAACGAAATTTCCGCGACAACGAATAATTTTTTATTCCCCGCAAGTATCCTATAAGAATTAATGGCCTAAATTTCTCTGCACAACGAACCATTTTTGCAGAGCGTTTCCACTTCAACGAAATTTTCGCGTTCAAAATCGAAACCGAAACTAGTTTTATTGGCGAGAAGTCCAAGTCAAATCCAAAGCCACATTAAGCATGAAATCACGTGATTGCAGTTCCGCCATTTTGGCTTTGTGTCGTGGTCGCGTTGTTCACTCGCTGCCTTTCTCTTCGACAACGACGAGTTTTCATCCGCAGGACACGATGGCAACGCAAGTGAAAAAACGCAAAGCTCTTTCCCTTGAGCAAAAAGCTCAAATAATCGCCCAAGCAGAAAGCGGAAGGAAGAAAGCGGCAATTGCTGAAGACTTCGGAATTCCTGCAAGTTCGCTGTCAACGATTCTAGGCAATAAGGACAGCGTGAGAATGGCACTTGCTTCAGGCACATCCTCGAAGCACAAAAAGGTGACGCGGCCCCTCCATGAAGAGTTGGACAAAGCAGTGCATGCGTGGTTTGTGGAAGCACGAGCCAGCAACGTCCCCCTGTCCGGAAGCATCGTCCAGCAGAAAGCCTTGAACTATGCATGCCTACTTGGCATTGATGATTTTAAAGCCAGCATTGGCTGGCTAAACCGTTTCAAGGCCCGCCATAACATCGTTGGAAAAGTGTTGTGCGGCGAGTCAATGTCAGCAGACGTGGACGGAGCAGCTGCTTGGAAGGCGAGTAACATGGCCGGAATTTTAAGCAACTTCGCGCCTGCAGACATTTACAACGCCGACGAGACCGGGCTATTCTACGAGATGTTGCCGGCTAGGACGCTCGACTTCAAGGGGCAGCGCTGTCACGGCGGCAAACACAGCAAAAAACGCATCATAGTGCTGCTTTGCACAAACATGGATGGCTCGGACAAGCGTCCGCCGTTAGTCATAGGCAAAAGTGCCAAGCCGCGCTTTTTAAGGGAACTCGTATCCTACCTGTGCAGTACAAGGCGAACAACAAGTCATGGATGACCCGCGCTATTTTCACCGAGTGGATGATGGCATTCGACCGCGACATGAAGCGGCAGGGCCGTAAAGTTTGCTTGCTTTTGGACAATTGTTCAGCGCATCACTCCGACGAAGTCAAGCTCACTAACACGGAGCTGAGGTTTTTCCCTCCCAATTGCACGTCTGTCTTACAGCCTCTCGATCAGGGCGTGATTCTTAGCCTGAAGCGCGCTTACCGCGGGAGGTTAATTCAGCGGCTGCTTTTTAACACTGAAACCGGCCGAGACACGAAGGTGGACTTGTACGTGGCACTGCAGATTATGTCTGCTGCCTGGAGCACACTGGGGCGCTCAGTAATTGTGAACTGTTTCAGGCACGCCGGATTTGCCGAAGGTCGACCCGTACACTCTGCTGGCCTAACACCAGGCGTTACAGACGACGACGAAGAGGCGTCACCGGCTCCGGGGATCGCGGCCGCCTGGAAAACGCTGGGAGAAATAGGAACCGTGCCGCCTAATCTCGAGCTCGACGAATACATCGGCGCTGACGCTTGTGTTGTTGTTCACGAAGATGTGAGTGATGAGCAGATCATAAAAGCTGCCCGGAATGATAAGGACTCTTCCGATGAAGAAGACGACGACGTACAGGAAGCGCCGGCTGCGGCAACCGCCGTACAGGTGATGGACGCTTTTGATGTCATCAGGAATTTCGTTGCTGTCCGAGACGACGATGTTGCAATGGGTTTGCTGACCGAGTGCGAAAATCGCGTGACGGCGTTGCTCGCCGTGAAGCGTAAGCAAACCAAGCTTAGATTTTTGGCATTAAACGCCTTTGCTGCTGCTTGGGCAATTCTTTCTGCGTTTCACGTCAAATTTTTGCGATAACGAAGTTCCGCGAGAACGAATTTTTTTTCGTGCACCGTGAATTTCGTTATAGCGGGATTCAACTGTAGTACCCCACGTGACTACATGTCAGCCAAATACATCTGATTTTCGTAAGTGCACATGTTCTTTTTTCTTCTAGGAGTGCTTGTCATAATTTATTATATTTTGCACTCTCTACACTGCGTCCTTAAATAAAAACCATACCACCCATCCTTTCGCACCGCAAGAGGCATGCTTTCAGGTTTTGCCACTAGATGGCACCACAGTGTTTTCTTTTTTCTTATTACGCAAGCTTGCCATAAGGCATATTATAAAAACTCAGTAAATTATTTTCCATAAGGAACTGGAGAAGGCTCCTGCTCCTATTGTTGTCGGTGAGCCATTTGGAGAAGTCCTCATCCCTTGTTGCGGTGGAATTCTGTGAATGAAGCGATGACAGTGCCCACAAAAACTTTCGTCGACAAGGCATGCATTATTGTGCCATAACAGCCTTGACTGTGAAACTGAAAAGGATGTTAATCTAAGCAAAAAATGTCTAATTACTGTCTGGCGAGTGAAATTTATATTTCTTTTTTGTACGTTTTTTTTTGTGGACCACCAGTCGTCACCGCGATCGCTGCTCATGGTTTTCAGCATCGGACTACACAAAAACAGGCGCTTGCAGATCTAAAAATTCTCAATAAAAATTTTTTAGTGTTCCTACCAAAACCGCTACGGAATCGAAAATTTTAGACATCAATCTTTCCATTGGGCAAAAAAATAATTTGAGATCTAAATTCCAGTGTTCTGTCCGTTAAAGCGCGAGGCGAAAGCAGCGCCATGCCAGTGCACCTTTAACAGGAATTCCAGCTGCACACAACTGACCACGATGGCGAGCGTACGAAGCGGATGTAATAAAATGGCGACACTGCTTGGCGTACAACTACGCTGACCAGAGAAACACAGTATTGTCGAGGCACCACAGACCTTATGTAGAAGTGCTGCCATCTACCAGAGAAAAATTGAAACAAGCAAGCAACGCCATGTTTGAGAATGTGAAATGTGAAAACGTTTCTTGGTTCGGAGATCCTTAAAATAATGAGCACTGAGTGATCCATGGACTTTTCTATGTTGCCCACATTTCCGAGCAACTTTGCAGGTGCCTATTATGCACCAAAAGCGTAATCGAAGAGTGAAGAAATTCACAATGATGTCGTATGTCAGGAAGTGCATTGGGCAAGAAAACCTTTTTTTTTTTTTTTTTTTTTTTTTTTTTTTTTTTTTTCACTTTGAGATGTCAGACTGACTGTTCTTCAGATGTCGGGCTCTATTCATTTGGTTTCCTTCTGCGTCGACGATCACATCGTTGATACTAAGGCAAGGTGTTAACGTCTGCATTGTATGAACATACACTCGATTACGGGCACCAGCGCAATGAAACTCGCCGACTGCTAAAGTGCTTAAGGCTGTCCAAAAGCATCGTGCTCAGTGCTACACCTTGATCCTGGCAGTGGCTGCCGTCTTTCTGATGGAAGTGAAAAATGAAAACAAAATTTTGACACACCTTAAAGATCTCCAGGAAGCCAAAATTAATCCGCGGCCCTCCACTGCTGCACGCTTCATAGCCCCGGAGTACCTTCAGTGCGTAAAATAAAATTACCCTATAATTTGCACTGCCGCTCATATTTCTATGCCGCATGACAGCAGGTGTTCAGCCGAGCGATGGCCCAACCATGACTGCCAATGCAGTCTTGTTCTTTGCAATACAGTTGAACCCGGATATATCGAACTCGAAGGGGATCGCGAAATAGTTCGATATACCGATAATTCGATATACAGAAATCTGCTTGTGAGGGCACTTACAATGCGAAAAAAACGATACCGTATTTGTCGCATAATCAACCCACTCGCATAATGAACCCAATCTCCACTTTTGCACCCGAGAATTTAAAACGCGCCGCGCGCGCAGAGGGTTCGGGTTCGCAACACACGCTGGAGAAAGCGTCCAACCTCTGTCTGAAAACAGGCTGAGCTGGCTTGGCGCATGCGTTGGGCATGCTGAAGGAGAGAGATAGCTCGGCAAAAGAATGGGCACACCCACACACATGGCTTGCAAACGTCATATGATGGCGCGCGGGAAACGACAACTGCAGATGCGCGCGCCTTTGGGGAATGGGCGCGGCGCTGCCCAGACCAGCCTTCGCCGAACTGTCCCCTCTCATTCCTTCCATGCGTGGCTTAAAAACGTCACGCGGCAAACGGCCAAGGGTGATGCGATCGTCTTTGGGGAAGGCACACTTTCCAGTGCGTGGTGCGGAGTTCGATATATCGAACGACCGGTGAAATTGAGTTCGATATATGACGTGGCTTTCCTATACTTTTACATGGGATTTTCAAGGGGATATTCTGTGAGTTCGATATAACCAAAATTCGATATATCCGGGTTAGATATAACCGGGTTCGACTAAATGCAAAGACAAAACAGCCAACCACGAATGGCAATTACCGATTTATGTGGCCTCCTGCATATGCTACTTACTGACACTGGGCCTGCGTGATGATCTGTTGCAGATTTGTTTGCATGCGACACTTCACAGATGAAAGAATGCATAATAAGACTTGCATCAATTGCAAGGGGGCACCTGTTTTTGCATAAAGTGTACAATCTTTTTTTTTTCTTTTTTTTTCAACATTGGCGAGTTTGTGGCTGCTCTCAATACCTCTTGAGATTCTAATGGCCATTCACATGCCTCTATAAAGTCAGTGCCTATATCCCCCCCCCCCTTGAGTTCTAAGCAAGAAAAATGAGCACAGGCCAATCCCAACAGAAAAGACACTACTGTTACCTGCTGAAAGCACCTGAAGTAGTATGATGCCTGGATCCTCAGACAGAGTTTGGAAAATGTCAAGTGATGCCTTGAAGTCAATCATGCATTGTGCCAGCTCTGCATTATCTTCAGATGCTGTGTACAAGCAGCAACCTGTAGAAGACCACAGAAATGTTACCTTTCATATGACTGGATAAAAAAAGAGGCTTCAAAGTACAATCAAGCTCAAGATTAGCATTATTCAGCTGTGCACACTTCAGTTTTGTGACTACTGCATTCAGTGCAAAGAAATTTACAACCAAAGTTGAAAGTTTTTTTTTTTGCTGTTGTTGTTAAGTCGCAAACATTTCTCATGGTTCAGATCTAATGTTAGGCACACAATGTTCAGCAAATCTGGAGAAACAATAAGCATGTCCATGTTTAGGTGGTCATGTAAGCCTATTGAACATCTTACTGGATTGGATTGTAAAACTATTTGTTTAACATATGTAGGGAAGGTTTTAGCCTTCCCACCTAGACGACAGCCAGGAATCACTGGACCTTAGCAGTGGCTTCGGTCAATGCCGAGTAGTAAGGTCTCCTACTGGTCTAAAGGCTTTTTTATGCTTCTTTCCTCAGAGGGAGCCTGACTACATTCTAGAGGATGCAACTCAAATCAGCTCTGGCTTTACATAGCTTTAGGTTTAATGGCTGACCCATGTAGAAAAGGCTGCACAACACCAGGTCTGGAAATGAGTTTGTTTGCAGGCAATGCCAAGTGGTGGCTTGGCTCTTGTTTGAAGATTTATCAGCTGGAGGATATTCAACCCACCCCAGTCTATAGTGTTGTGTGAACTGTATATTACACTACGTGGTCCTGCCCTCTGAAGCCCTTGGCGAGCCTACCAGCTCGGAAAGCAAGACCTTGAGCTGATTTGTGGGCTGCCTTGTTTCCAGTGAGGAAGGCGTGCGCAGTTGCCCAGATCATCTGAATATGTCGGCTATCCCTGCTAATCTGCAGAATTCTGCTTGACTCGGAGGAACATTCTCCCTATGGCAAAGTTCACCACTGAAACCTTAAAGTCACTGACTATAATTTTGGCCAATGTACTAGTAATTGCAAGTGCTAGAGAGGTTCTCCAATATCATTCTCAGAGCAATCCACTAGAATGTTGCCACTGGCACTACTCCGAAAAATTTACTATGCTCTTTTTGCACTGCCAAGCAGTGTATGATGTTGAGTGCCCGCAGTCTGCCAAATGAAGTCCAACTCTTTCGGACCAATCGATAGGTCATCAATCACATGTGCACACACACATACGCAATCGCACACATTGCCGAACTCAAATTTCTGAATATATACATAATGGAATACAATGAAATACATAACCCCTTTTAAGAAATAGTTTGACAAAAGCAGTTTCATTTGACAGGACGTTCTTTCTTTTTGGCAAGCGAAGACATAGCTGGCAGCAGTAGCGATAAGTCTGAAGATGACTTCACTAGCTACAATGATGATTCAGGTGACAATCAGAATGAAACTTCAGCCAAGGGTTCAAGGTAAACATACTTCTAGTTTTAGTTCCCTCTTCACCAGTTATATAAGATCACTGTCTGTTCCCATTGTTTTACCTCTATTCCAGTGGTTCTCAACTATGGATGAGCCAGGGACCTCTTGTGGACCAGTGGAAGTGGTGGGGGACCCCTTAAAACTGAGGAGAGAGGCGATCTTGTGCAGACTGCTGTCACAGTTCCGGGAGCAGGTTGTGGAATTGGGATTGAGTCAAGGCTAAAGGCTTCTAAAATGTGCACTTGAGGAGTCAGCGTGCCATGGCGTGTAGAGGACGTGGCGAAGAGCCTAAACATCGGTACCGGTATGCACATACCCGAGATGCTTTGCATTGTAGCCCCATTCAGAAGTGCAGCCAGAGCTGGAGTTTCACTGATGCTGGCATCAACAAATGCTGTAGACGATCTCTCTCCCTTTTTCTCTCTCACTCTCAATTTCCGCACTCTCGCGTTCCTTTCACTTTTAGAATCTAAAGTTGGCTTTGAATCTGCGTGCTTTTAACCCTGCAAAACTGTCTAGCCAGGCCAGGGCTATCGCACAATCTTTCTTTTTTGTGTGAGTGGGCGTGGGTTTTGCGGACTCCCGAAAATTGCTACGTGGATCCCATTTGAGAAACACTGCTCCATTCAATAGGCTTTCGTGTTCACATTTCACCCATGGCAGTGATAGACTGCTGCTGATGCAGAAACAGACTGAACTTAACTTTCACCTCGAGAAGAAACTAGTGTGTATATGGGCTATAATATGGGTACGGCACCATGAAGAGCATAAAAAACATTTGTCAGTCCTTGACTCCTTCTGTTTTCTTCAACTCTGATCGTTTAAGCCATTTGCAGAAAAATGAATAAATACACATAGACTTGCATTCTGAAAAAACCAACTCATGCTTGTTCTGAAAAATCTTGGGAGGATGCACGGTGTAAGAATGCATTTCTGTGCTGACACTGACTGCCCTACATGGTGGAGAGCATGTTTGCACTCTAATACAGTCCTAGTAGAAAAACTTCAGGCCACTGTAAAGGAGGCGGGAGAGGCAGTGCTCAGCAATCACAGTGCTGCCAACATTGGCGTGCATTGCCACTTGCTTCAACAAGGATAAGAGGGAAGCATGTCCCTTAAACAGAGCTTACGAAAACCCAGTACAGAGTTCATTTTGCCTGCTATACACACGTCTTACAGCCCTATCTGACAGGGTGCGAGTAAATGTGGTGGGCAGTGTGAAGCTGCCCGGTGTCAATGCAACAGGCCGTAGCAGAGTGAATGGACTAATCACTGCAACTTTTCATGACACTTTTAAATGACATATTCAGATGCCAGAGCATTCGCAATATACTCAATGACGTTTTGCATACGGTATAGGATCAACTGACAAGGATTTATACTTTCAATGTATTGCTGTGTGTACTGAAAGCACAAGATTAAAATATAGCCTTGACTCATCTCAGTGCAGCCTTGTGGAGAACCAAGTTGCAAAGTTAATGTGGGCTAATTATTCTTTTAAAAAATAGCCAGAAGCCACAGTCAAACACGAAGGTCACCTTCAGAAAGGGACCATAACCAACATTTTTATAGAGAATCCTTCAAAAATCCATACATCAGATTCCCTATTAAAAGAGGACTGTATATTTCGAGCTCGAGTCATGCTTCTTTAGGTATGTTTATCATGTTTTGTGCTGCCAGAGTGACAGTTGGGTTCTCTGCTTCTAGCTTGTGGTGGGCATTGTGGATGAACACGTTTTGCTAGAACTAAGCCTTTGTTCCGCGGTTTGACACCAGCACCCATTGTGCAAGCTTCTGTGTTGGCATGCGATGTGCCTGTGGATGGTCATCGAGGCCCATGTACCTAGTGGCTGTGGATGTAGTCACTGCTGTTGTGGCATACTTGAAGTTCAGCCAAGTCCAGAAGCCGGCTCAACGCAATTGTGGATGAGAAGCACTTTGTATCCAACTGCAGTTTGCAGTGCTGGACAAGTGCAATTCCAGTGATGCTTTTTAAAGCTCCAATGGTACATGCTCTGGAACTGCGGTGCTTGGCAATCCCTAGATCAGACAGGATATTGCAACCCAGCAACCATGCCATTACGTAGGAGTTCAGCCTTTACTATATGCGTATTCCAGAAAGATCTCTGGATTCTCAGCGAAGCAGTCTGATGCAATGATCACCAGAACAGGGCTATAAGCTATAATGACAGTACAACAAGTAAACCCCCCCCCCCTTCTCGCACTTGTTCCAAATTGTATGATTAAATGTGTTTTGTGCTATCTTGAAAATATACCAAATCACATCTTTTCACAAGGTCAGTTCTAATACTAAATTTGTTTGTCACACAGAGTGCCTAATCAGGCCACAATGCAATAATAAATATAAGTGTGAAGTTTGATATCCTAAAGTGACACAGGTGCTACGTGGGATGCCACAGTGAAGTGCTCTAGATCACCCGGGTTTTTTAGTTACACATTAACACTGCAAAACACACGTGTGCCTTTTGCGTTTCTCCTCCATAGAAATGCTGCTGTCCTCTGGCTCAGTCCTCTGGCTCAGTAGCCCTAAAGCCACTGAGGAATTTCTGGAATATTAGTCTTAAGGTCACATGGTCCACAAACAAAATAATTCCACAAACAAATAATTCCACTCCTCGTAAGAGTGAGGAGTGGATGACTCCTCACTCTTACGAGAACCATAGTAGGCACACTAGATGTGAGACGGCACCATAGCACAGTGATTAATTTTAGCTGACAATCTAATGGCCTTTTGCACCTGCTGTATGCTTTAGCGGCACAAACGACTGTGGTATGAAAAGGTAGAATTATATGACAACAATGTCTATACACCTATGTAGTTTGCATGACTTTGGACTGCTCAGTAGGAAATTTATGGCAGAACATTTGTCCAGTGAGGACAGAATACTGCCGGTCACTTTAGCAAGGTGAATGCAGGTATTATCAAACGACGCCCACCAAGCCCAGTTTACATTTATTTTATCTCTAAGTGCACTCTGGCTTTTCCTCTGTACTGCTCAGAACTGATGTCAGCATGATGGACGTGCTTGCCATGAGGGCTGGAGGAATGCCGGGAGCATTTCCACAAACCACATTAGCGTCACATAGTGAAAAGTGCACTACAATAGACAGTACATGTAAAAATTCACTCTTGAGTTCCTTAGTCTCGAGCACTCATATGCATGGTGGCACACATCATGAGAGAAATGGTTTGATTCCCAGCTACAGAAGCAGTATTTCTGACGCAGGCAAGAAGTGAAAACACCCTCGAGATTTTTGTGCACATTCAATCATCATTCAAGTCAATCATCTTGTCCACATCATGAGCCTCATCTTCTCACAGCATGAGCACATTACATTGTGCTCAAGCAATGTCTGAATGTGCGTGCAGACTCTCTGGCCCAAATGTGGAAGTGTGTGCAATGAAGCCAACCGTTTATCTTCAAGAGGTGTCATGGTTAACCACACTCTCAGCAGTCGTGCGGATTATCGGAAAAATAAAGCTCCAAAGGACCACAGGAGTGCATTTTCGCTGCTATTCTGCCCATTCATGGAGCCCCAGCAAGTAGAAAACGAAGCACAAAAGTAGCGTAAAACAGCTCTGTATTGACAGCAGTTTCAATCCTTTCGTGCTTTGCCGCACTTAAACAAGCACACATACATGACACAGCCCTAAACGATCCCACAACGCCTGTAGTACGGCCACCACAGCTCGGCGACTTGACCAGAACCACACTGTGTAAAGCTCCTTCATAGCTTTACAAGTTGCAGATTTGTATGATACCGGACACCAAAGAAACCTACTGACAAGCATCCCAAATTTCCGTGACAAGAAAAAAGGCAATGTAGCACATTTTTAATTATTTTTATTCCACTTTTTATTCTTACATCCTTGCCTTTTAAAACTTTTTTTTTTTAAGCTCTCACTGAGATTGCTTCTTTCATGCTATATGTAATGTATAAGTGAAATATTATCTATGCATGCGAAAAATCATCTAAACGGCTACATTTTGGTATATGTTATAACAAGATGGTCTCAATACTTATAACAAATTTTTTCTAAGACCTCTCAGAATCATTTGTTTTTCCTCTGGTCCCGAAAAGGTTAACTATGTATGCTCTCGGATATGAGACACCTCGGGAATAAGTGTTGGCACTCACCCACAGCAGTTGCTATCTTTGTTCCAAATTTGTCCGCATTCAAACACGGAAGCAACACCATCCATAGCCTCTCTCGATTGAACACAGATACACAGGTTGCACTGTTTTCACTGGAAGATTAAAGTCAAGATAAAATGAACAATTCAATATTTACACTACTCACAATAAAATTTATGAATAGATACCAGAGCACTCAACTCACCATAGGTTCCATAACAAATTAACAGCCTCGTAAAAAATTTCAGTCTTTGAGTCAATCTTCCCTTGTGACTCAACAGGCTCCCAAGGAGACTTGTACTGAAATGCAAGATCAAAAGATAAGTGCCTCCTTGATATAAGTGCTTTCATAATACTGCAAATAAAAACCATGAAGTAGTATACAAATGTTACAGGCAGAAAACAAATTAAGCATGTAGTGTTGAAAACCGTGATTGTTAGCTTCTTTCACAGTCTTTGTACTATTCTTTCTACATTACTTTCTTTCTTTGTACATACTTTGTACTTTCAAAAACTTTGTACTATTCGAAAACTGCAAGAGGTGCATCATCAGTGCCCAAAGTTGACTTTCCAAAAGCCCTACCAATGTCTCTTGAGTAGTGCTAACATGGAAGACAATATAATATACACAAGGTGGCGGCTGCTACACACGACGACAAAAGGCCCCGGAGCAACACACCAGATGGAACCGAAAAAGTAAGGTCGACGCAGCATGGCTGCTGAGAATGTACCGCAAAAACACATCAGCTGGGGTGGTGGCAAAAGCTGGTTACGATGCGCATGTCACCCAAGGGTACGATAGCAAACTGCAGAAAAGTTTTTTTTTTTTCGCTTTCGCATATGCGGCGACTAAATGAACATTGCCGAATCACATCTCGAGATGGTCCACTAATTCCACATCCAGAAATACACGCAGAAAAATCAACAATAGAACGCTCAATATGCATTCGGGGGTCAACGGTTGCGACATCCATACACGCCACATAAAGCCGTCGCACTGCTGTCACCTGCTATCATCTTAGGTGCATCCATACGAACATCGATTGCGCATATTATTTGACCTCTTGTTGTTTATCGAGTGCGAGAAGCAGTAAGGAATCATAGATAAAATTTCATGTCGTGAACTACACTCACACGCTGCAACTAGAATCTGTTCACGTCGTAAACATGTGGGCAAGGTTTCTTTTCTTTTCTTTTTTAACCCGATTGGAAGCGCTGAAAAAAAAACACACGAAAAAAGCAATGTGCTCCTTCACAAACGGACAAGGCTGTCGAAAGCTTCGAGACACGAATGACTCCATGAGATATGCGTCGTTCTGTATGCACGCGGCGAAGACTGAAGAAATGCCAAGCCAGGAGACAGCGCCACAGCGTTAATCCCGGGCAGCAGAAAGAGACAGCGGGCCCACGGGACAGCCGGCACCGCTCAAGCAGCGCACCGTCCCCGGGGGCCAGGCGCGCCTCCAGGAAATGCTTCATATTTCACGTCATTGTGGCGCGCGCGTGGATCCATCCATACTTAACAAGTCCCTCGCGGTAGTCAACATGCCCTTTGTGCCAGAGGGGCATTTCAAAATGGCAAATAGGCATTGGAGAGCCGCTGCATATTTCAGGCAGGAGCCCCAGTTTAGTAATGGACGGCGGCCATTCTGCATACGCCCAGCAACCCAGGCATGAGTAGGCGGATACCCAGGGCGTTGCTTCTCAAGCCACTCGAGCTGTCTTGGCCGTGGAGCGATCGCAACTAAGTGCAGACATGGCAGACCCAAGACCGCGAGGACAGATCTTCCTCTAACCTTCGACACAAGTCTTACAACATCGCAAGATGAGCAAACAAATGAACAGAAATGGCCTATGTGGTGCCACCTCATTTAAGTTCGAAAATCACAAATAATTTCTACCAAAGGAAAACAAAAAAGAACACCTTACACCAATTAATGACTGAATCGACGGGGCACACAGCCACCACTGGAGTCCAACAACTGTAAATTGGTTTAGAGGAAATGAAAAGTGCAGTATTTGTCACACTTTCCTGTGAACACCTGAACCAAGCCGTAAGGGAAGGAGGAAGGTGGGAGGGAAAGAAGAAAGAGGTGTCTAGTGGAGAGCTGCGCAATAATTTCGAACAACTGGGAATCTTAAATGTGCACTGACATCGCACAGTACACAGTCGCCTTTTTATTAATTTCGTCTCTAGCGAAGTGCGGCTGCAGCGGTCGAATTCGAACCCGGGTTTTGCACTGCCAGTGCACGTCGAAGATGCCCAGGAGGTCAAAATTGTTGTGTAGCCCTCCACTACGCCACCTTCCTCTCTCTTCTTTCAATCCCACCATCCACCCTTCTCTTTCTTCAGTTCAAGTGTCCACCGAGGAAGAGAGACAGATACTGCGCCTTTATTTCCAGGAAACCAATTTACAACAGATGGATTCCAATGACTCTGTGCCCCATCAATTCAGTCTGTAATTGGCATATGGAATTCTTTTTTTACTTGAGAAATTATTTGAGAGCTTTGAACTTGGAGGAAGCAGCCCCCAAAGAGGCTATTTCTGTTCTTCTGTTTGTGTATCTGCGATGCAAGACTTGTGCAGAACAATTAACATGCAAGATGCACAAACGAATGGAAATAGGCTCTGCCTCTATATAGGCACCGCTTCCTTCATTTTCAACACTGGAAAAAAGTTACGCACCTGGCAACGCTAAACAATATAATCTAAGGTGGCCATACGATACAGGTTAGCGAAGGCATTTTGGTGCTGCGCTTTGATTTACAAGTTTTGATATCAAATTTCGGTGCTTTGTCCAAGGCAAGAGGATTATAGCGGCCAGCCACTTACTGCCTGATCTGACCGGGTAACCACAATTGTCGCCCTGTGCAGCTCTGCCCGTAGAAATGTGCAGACTGCAGTGTGAGCTCCGCAAGATCTCTCTTAATACAAAATGCCTCTTCGGTCACGCCAACGTGTTAGGAGGCCAGTGCATATGCATTACCAGCTTTACTAAAAGGTACGAAGCCTTTTGCGCAGCATTTATTCAGCGCTACAGGAAAGTCGCTTCGAATTTTGGGGCAAACTGACTCTTCGGATTCAATTTCACTGTTTCTCAACTGCTTGGGTAGTGAAATGCTGAGTTTCCTACAGCTGACTGTAGATGCCTCATTTGAACAGCATGAAACAATGGCATGAGATAGGATGAACTCGCTGCACTGGATGTAAGTCTGTATTTCTGAAAACAAACTAAGATTCCTAAGATTCTGAAATCACATTTTCACATGTTCTGTGGGGGGTCAAACTGAACTTTCATTGAATCACAAGGTATTCTGCCCAGCAAGCAGCCTTCATAAAGTTCTCTCTCTCTCTCTCTTTTTTTTTTTAGAATAGCCAATACATGCTATATCAAAATATGGTAAAAAACTGTTTTTATGAAGGAAACTTGCACAAATGGGAATTTGCGCTCATACTAATATACACGGACCAATCTCAGTTGCAGATGGATTCATAGTCCGTGTGCAATGACCAACAGTTACATATTGTGTGATGTAGTGAGCTTGAAGAACCGCACGCTACATAGGAGTGGGTAGTTTTACAACTTCCTTTCCCAGGTTCCAAACAAGCAAAAATTTAAAGGGGTGTAAGTAGAGAAATGAAGAAACACGGTCAGGAAGTCAACACGTTAAATCCTAGAAATATGACTTAGTAATGCGCAATCACCTCGGCTTCCCTCTAACCAAGCTTATACTATACTTTTACAGCCCAGTGCTGCGTGCACCGTCGATTGTCAGTTGCTCGAGCACAATGAAATGTTAGCCGCATGACTTAGCTGTTGAGGACAACCATCAACTACAACAACGTAAAACTAGCTAAAGATGTAAGCTCTAAGGCACATTCAGTTGCTAATAGCTGCATGCCTACAAAACAAAACTGCATGATCAAAATACAATGAAGCGACATTAAATTAGTAACTACAAGGTAAGTTGATTTCCAAGAAGGGAGAAATTGTCTTGGTGAAATGGTTCAAACAAATGACCATGGTCATAGTCACATTTTTCTGAGCGCTGTTCATATGTAATGTACTTCAGGGCACGTCGTCCACTTACTTATGAAAACAGCAAATGCACTATGCGGACTTTAAAGCGAAAAGGCCAATAACAAAGAATGCAGCAGAACTTTTTGGCTTTGTTTTTCATTTTCTTACTTTCATGAGGTAGAATCAGGAGTCAAAATCGGTGATTAAGATTCACAAAGCACGAGTAACAGATATCTAAGGCACATGACTGCACTGACCCAGGTTTGGAGGGTTACCGCAGAGGCTGCTAGGTGGCGACGAATGATTTGTAGGAGTGAATACCTGATGGTGATAGCTGAACTACAGTGAACTAGAACAGAGAGTGCAGCGGACGGTGCTGCTAAGGTATTTCTGAGTTGATCTGCAAACAAACTAGTAACTTGCATTCTGCGACATTCCTGGTGCATAAAATTAAAATATCAATTTCTGGTTGTGCAACTAGTACTCCAACAGTATTCAGAGCTCAAAAATGCAACCACTCCAACACCACTGTACTCCACAGTGGCGTTGGAGTGGCGGCGCTGCGACTACTCTCTTTTGAAATCTGGCCAAAACAGGCAACGTTTTTCGGAACATACGGAGGCCTCTATTCGCTACACTGCCTATTCTAGCTAACTATAGCTGATTTGGTGAACACTAGTAGCGAAATCAACGTCAATAAGTGAACTGAATTATTAACACAAGTTTCAGGAATAAGTTCGCATTTAACATGTTGAGCACATCTGCCACCAACACGGGCCTTACCCATTCACTGAGAAAGCTGGCTAATCACCAGAGGCGCACGTGATGGCCAAATTGCTGAAGCCGGTGAATCACGAGGTACCCGTCAACTGCGACATATAAAGTTGTGCTTATGTACTTACTATATTGTGCTCCATGCAAATTTTTTGAACATTACTTGTACGCACTGTCAACATGCAGTGGTACTTCGCAGTACTTCTTAGTCTTTATTTTCTTCTCTTTGTGTGTATGTGTGCGTGCGTGTGTTTTTCACTGTTGCTGAAAAGGGTTGTTAGGAAGTGCCTATAATGTATGCCACTGAGTGTGCAGCAATTAAGTAGGGTAACTAGGATTGTTGAACATTTAGAGTTAATATTTAAGTCACTTAAATCCTATTCCTCTCTGGCACTAAAAAACCTATTTAAAATAGCGAGCTGAAGTCTTTTAAAACAGTGAAAACCACAAAGCAGAAACCATAACCGACCTTCAACCAAACTATGACATCCCAACACATCAAGCTATCAGGCTATGACAGCACAGATACTGCGACAAAACCACATCACGTGCATGTTGATGGCTGAAGTGGCAGCTGTGAGTGACAGCTGAGATTATTATTGGTCTGAAATAACTGAAAGCAAGCTATAAACTTTATCCTTCACTAAACACACAGTGAATATCAGTTTGATTTGGTTTATAGTTTAACGTCTCAAAACGACTTGAGCTATGAGGGATGCCGTAATGGAGGTCTCTGGAAATTTACTACCCCTTAAGGTTCTTTAATGGGCACAAGCATTGCATAGTACATAGGCACCATACTTTTTGCCTTATCAAAAAGTGGCTAGATGCTTTCTGACTTGTGTGCAGTGTCTGACGTCAAGCACGCAAGGCTGCACATAAAAATCATCCACAATGAGACCACAAAATGCAAAATTATTAATTTAATCTGTGATGCAAAAGTGTGTTGGCCAGATGCAAAATTTGACATAAATGCCAAATTTAGCATCGGCATTTTAGCACCAGCTCATTTTAGTAGCGGCAGTAGCCATGGGAATGAGAGAACGATCATGACTTTTTCTGAGGAATTGTATATTGCGTGTTTGCACAGCTGCCATGTTATTTTCGCAGGGCGTTAAGAAGTACCTTAACGCGGCTATTAATGTCTATGCATTTACTACGCATTTATAAGAATTGATTGTGCACAGAGGGAAAGTCAGTGTGGGCATGTCCGTGAATCTGCTTACTTTAATTACAGTACTGTTCCCAAGAATGCGGAATCGAATCCCGGTTTCGGCGGCTGCTTTTCGATGGAGACGAAAAGCCAGGCACCCGTGTGCTGCGCGATGTCCGTGCATGATAAAGAACCCTACGGGGTGAGAAAACTGTCAGTAAACCTGTTTACTTTAATTAGGTACTATTCCCAAGGATGCGGGATCGAATTCCGGCCTCGGCGGCTGCTTTTCGATGGAGGCGAAAAGCCAGGCGCCCGTTTGCTGTGCGATGTCGGCGCACGTTAAAGAACCCTATGAGGTGGGAATTTCCGGAATCCTCGACTCATAGCCTGAGTCGCTTTCAAACGTTAAACCCTAAAAACCAAACCAAACTTTAATTAGACAAGCACTGCTGCAATATATGTATTAACTGCTGATTTTATTAAGATAATTAACAGGTCAATGATGAAATTTACCATGATAAGAATTTTTATATCCCCGCTTGCTTGGGCTGCCTACTGCGAGTTCTGAATTCTGGTGCAGTTTCCAGTCACTTTCACCCGAGCGCAGGTGAACGCCGCTGAGCGCCTGATGCGGCCTTCGAGCTGCATAATAGTCTTTTGAGGCCAGGACGTTTACAGGAGGCAAAAATTATATCCTATAAATTGTCGGGGAT
This sequence comes from Amblyomma maculatum, assembly GCF_055883805.1. Lineage (NCBI taxonomy): Eukaryota > Metazoa > Arthropoda > Arachnida > Ixodida > Ixodidae > Amblyomma > Amblyomma maculatum. The sequence continues at coordinate 190,486,741 of NC_139344.1, forward strand.
TACACAAGCATCCATATTTAGCAGTAAATATTGTGCACAATGCTAAATGGTTAACATTCATAATGCGTCTCAGCCAGCACGGTCTGAACTTGCGTTCACCCTTGGCGCAAGAAAATTTAAAAAATACGTTTGAGGGGATAATCAGTTTGTAACCTATTCAGTTTTACAGAAATCCATGTTTTCCACAAAGAGCGCTAGGGAGGGAATTGAAAAAAAAAAAATAAACCGCCTACGGCTGACGGGTTTGGCGTCACGTGCTCGCCAATACCGATATTTGGAGGACGCAATAAATGAACTATGTGGTTAAATTAAACATTTTTTAGCACCTACACACACTATGAGTATTCACATGAAGTTTTCTGGCTGTCTACAAGCTCGTTGTCTCCAGCTAGAGTGGGTACGCCGAGACTTGCAGCCGGGTGCCAGCTCGCCGGAAGCCGTCAAACCAGAAGGCCCGAAGGCCAGCGATGGCGGAAGGGTCACATGATCAAATATGGCAGCGCCCATGCACTCGCTCTGTAAAGGTCTATAATTACTGCCAGCCTCTTAGTTTCACTCGACTTATGAAAGCAGTATTGCTTTCCCATTAAGAAAAAAAAAAAACACTCAAAACAATTTTCACAGTATGAAATGATCTTTCGAGAGGAGGAGGAGGAAACAACTTTATTTAACGCATTGCATTAAGCGTTAAGATAAATAGACCTGCCATGTGGTACTTTTTGTATGAATCAACTGAACATCATATAATAAGACCTTTAAATATAAAAGTGCACTTATTCACATCATGGCTGAAAGTTCCCTTCTACTTCACCCTTTCACCATGGTGGCACACGCCTCCCAACTCTACAACCATTTAGATAAAATTAGATTTCACGAGCTGCAATTTATTTTTGCAACTGTCACCACTGTCTCATGACGTTATGACCATTGCAGGTTTTTGTATGTGTGAACAGTGGTAAAAACGGACAAATTGCAAATTTGGCATGGCACCGCAAAGCCATCATAATTGTGACAATAGTTGCATTAACAATTTGCTAATAATGTTTATAAAGCAGTTCAGTGCACCAACTAATCCATGGTAAGACACACACACATATTGTGAGTACTCATCATGAACTTCATCCACATCTGTGATTACTCATCATAACCCTTCGTTTGATGAAACTTCCTCCTCATTTGGGCATATCATCTTTTGCGTCGATTACCGTGCCCTGACCATAACTCGAAAGGATGTATATCCCTTGCTATGCATTCAAGACGCTTTTGACTCTCTCCAAGGTGCCGAATTTTTCTACAGTTTGGACCTCAGATTGGGTTACTGGCAAATAGCCGTGCATGAGGAAAATAAAGAAAAGACCGCTTTTGCCCCTCCTGATGGGCTCTACGAGTTTAATGTGATGCCCTTTGGCCTATCCAATGCTCCGGCAACATTTGAGTGAATGATCGACACTGTTTTGCGAGGCCTTAAATGGAAGATATGTCTATGCAACCTGGACAACATAGTGATATTTTTTTGAACGTTTTCAGAGCACCATCTCACCCGATCATCCATACTCTCTGACGGGTACAAATAAAGTGCTTTCTCTCTCTCTCTCTCTCAGAACACCTTAAGCGTCATGAAGTTTTAACTGCGATCTCCGGCAGCGGCCTTCAGCTCAATGCCAAGAAATGTCGGTTTGCCTCAAAATCTATCAACGTCCTTGGGCAATATGCCCAAGGATGGCATTAGGCCCGATCTAGACTAAATTAATGCTGTTGCTCATTTTCCATGACCCTCCTGCATCAAAGATCTGCGTAGTTTTCTCGGACCAGTATCTTATTTTCACCGCTCCATCCATAATTTCGCTTCAATTGCGTCCCCTCTACATTGGCTGCTTCAAACCGGCGTACCCTTCAATTGGACACCAGCCTGCGAGACCGCCTTTGAGAAGCTGAAGCAACTTCTGACATCAGATCCAGTTCTATGCCATTTTGATGAGCCTTCTCCAACTATATTGCACACTGATGCTAGTAGCCGCAGCATTGGTACCGTGTTGCTACAACAAGATTCATCCATTGAAAAGGTTGTCGCCTACGCCAGCCGCTCCCTAACTTCGGTTGAGCAGAGCTACCCTATCACCAAAAGTGTCTTGCAGTTGTATGGGCTGTTCAAAAATTTCGCCCTTACCTTTACGGTCGATATTTCATGGTAGTCACTGACCACCACACTTTGTGCTGGCTCTCATCCCCGAAAAATTTAAATGGGCGGCTCGGGCACTGGATTCTTCGACTTCAAGATTTTCAGTTCACAATAACTTACAAATCTGGCAAAAAGCACCTTGATGCCAATGCCCTCTCGACCACCTGGCACTTCTCAGGCTAATTCCTTCCCCGCACGTGCAAATTATTTGTCCGACCAGGCTGTGCATACCGCGTCGATTGCCGCCTTGTCTGACATCCAGCATGATCTGGTTTCCGCTCAGCAAGCAAACGCGTACTGCCGCACGCTAATCGATTGGCTCAACAGTACTTCCCTACCCCTGAATTCTTGACTGCACCGTCAACTTGTCAACTTCAAAATGCAAGGTGGAGTGCTTTAATGGCATTATCACAAACCCTTCGGTAAACCGTGGGTGCCCGTTGTTACTGGTTCTCTTCACTGTCAGACCTTGCACGCCTTCCATGACAATCCCACTGCTGGCCACCTTGGCTACTATAAGACCTGCGACGGAATCAAGAGCCGCTTTTTCTGGCCCGGTCTCACAACGAGTGTAAACAGCTGACGTCACCACCAGCGGGCCTACTTCAACCCCTTCTCTGATCTATCACACCTTTCGAAGTTGTAGGCATCGACCTATACGACCTTCTACTATCGACCGCGACAGGTAATCGTTGGATCATAACAGCTGTGAGTCACCTAACTGGTATGCCGAGACCGCAGCTATACCGTCTTGTTCCTCTGTGGAGATAGCAAGCTTTTTCCTGCTAAACATTATTCTGGGACACGGAGCCCCTCCTGCTTTCCTGTCCAGCCGCGGCAAGTCTTTCCTCAGTGCAATCATGGCCGAAGTTCTTCATGCCGCAAACATTGTTCACAAAACGACATCCTCCTACCACCCGCAAACGAACGGTCTCACTGAACGCTTCCATCGCACTCTGTCCGATAAGCTATCCACATACACCGACCCTCATTACAGTAACTGGGATTCCTTGCTTCCTTTTTTCACCTTCGCATTCAACATTGCCATTCAACGTATGACCAGCTACTCCCTCTTTTTCCTGGTCAATGGTCAGTCCCCTATATTCTGCCTGGAAGCATCCTTCTCTGCACCTGTTCTCTCTGACACACCCTCGTATGAACAGTGGTTCACTTCACGCATTGCCCACTGTCGTGAACTTGCCAGACTCAACACAGAAACCGCCCAGACTGCGCGGAAAAGCAGCTACGACTGTTCTCACCGTGAGGTGTCATTCAATCCCAGTGACGAAGTCTTGCTCTGGACGCCTAAACGCACATCAGGCTTGTCTGACAAACTTCTAAGCTGCTTTACCGGCCCATACATGGTGCTCGAAAAAAACTTCACCAGTGAACTATCGCATAGCCCTCGCGTCTCCTGTCAACGACCGTTGCTGTCGTGGAACTGAGATTGTGCATGTCTCTCACCTGAAGCCCACCGCCCTTCTTCCCTTTAATTCCTGCAACCAGGATGGCCGCTTTTGTCAGGAGGGAAAAGTGTAAGCACTTATCGTGAACTTCATCCACATCTGTGATTACTCATCATTATCCTTCGTTTCATGGAACTTCATCCTCCTTTGTGAATGATGGTCATCAATGGGCTTTGTGTTCGTTCCTCGACGCCATTGTTGGCTGTGCCATTAAAGCTTGGTCTCCAAGCTCGCAATAAATATATATATATATATATATATTGAAGAGGGGTTTATTGGGGGTTATTCGGAGGACTGGTCCCAAACAGCAAGCTGGGCCATGTGGCCTAAGTGGACTCCGTGGCGCCCGGACATTGAAACCTCACCTTGTTACCAGTTAGGACTGCATTTACGGGGCTCCAAAGAAAGGTGATAGAGTGGTTTGGACGGTGTTTTAAGGAGGAGGGCCAGGGCAGGACGGGATATCAAAACCGTGGCCAAATTATGGATGGCCAATTCAGAATCACTAAAAATGGTGTTAATATTGGGAGTGGCCAAAGAAAGGGCGATGGCAGCCTCTTCCAGCTCCTTTAAAAAGGGAGCGCAAATTGTGGCAGCCATTTTAAGATGGCCACTGGAGTCAACGGCTGAAAGGGCCAAAATAATTTTCCACAGCAGTGACACAGAGCACATCTGAGGCATCGGAAAGCCGCTTTTGAAGGGCTTCCACCGGATGGATGGAAGCCCAGGGTGCTTCCTGTGGATGATGAACAGGGTGCATATTCTTGGCAGAAAGCTAAAGTATTAAAGAAAACATGGTTTCTAAAACCAAAGAGATGCAATTTTAGGTTGCGCAATGAAATAGTATTGCAGTAGGTTTTTTCCCTCCTTTTTCATGATCCTTGCCCTGCAGCCATCCTTTCTTTCGAGTTTGAGTAAATACTGCTTGGCTAAAATTGATCTCAACATCCTTGGACAGCAGAATCCCCTTGATAGTACACTCGCCCAGACCAGCAAACATCTATAAACGCGATACTATATCAGTGTTTCTCAGTCACTGGTGGTAGCATGTGGCTCTGAGGATGCTATCTAGTAGTTTGGCTATTATTAAACACAAGGCATTCGTTGATAAAAAAAATCATACTTAGAAATATGCCTTCCACACTGCACTAACCACCCTCTAAAATACCAATGATTTCTTTTCAGTTTTCATATTCTAAGATATCACATTGGCTTCACACCGTACTTGCACAAACATAATGCAGTTCTAACATGACATAAGGTGGAAGCTTGAGTCAAAATGGAAACGAAAGCTTTATATGAACAACGCAGTATCTTTCACAGCCCTGGTGCCATTTAAAAAGCAATATTTAAAAAAAATGGTGCAACACAATTGAGCAAGGCAATACTTCAAGCTATGCCGTCAAGCCTCCACTTTTTGCTGCCGCTTCTTCGTGCTACCCAGTGCCGCGACTATTCACCCACCTTTCCGCTTCCCCACTGCTCACTGCTCTTTTATTTCCCTCTTCTTTCTTTATGGCCTGCCACATCTTATTTCATAGTTACCTTTCCTTTTTTTTTTTCACAAGATTCTCTTCAGTATAACCATATGGTTTATTATGAATGCCTTCCCTATAAACAAAGAAAATTAGTCACCTTCGGAAGGCACAATGGGACCACAGTTTCACTTTACTCACATTTATAATATACACGAGATTACTATAATGCGGTTCTACTAAAATAATTAATAAGCTATTTAAAGGCATGCATTTTGCCTCAACTACTACTGTCCATTGTGCAATGCCTCTGTGGTTACAGAATGCAGCTATTGAGCCCGAATTTGCAATTCTGATAATAGCTACATTTCAATGCAGGCAAAATGCAAAAAATTTCAGTTTAAAAACCACAGGCGGTTCAAATTAATCGGAAGTCTGCTACAACGAAATGCCTCATAGCATGTAAAATTCATTATCAAGTACTGCCGTTGACTTGGCAGAGGATGACTTTTCAATTCATGCATATTTACAAGTATGGTCACAAATTATGACAAAAGGGAAAGCAGCAAGGCAGAAAATTTGTGTGTGTGGTTATGAGGAAAGGAAAGGTGCTGCATCTGTCTCTTTCATTTAACCACACCATGCGGGAAGGCATGAATGAGGGTGGCATGCTGTAAAACTCCAGATTAACTTTGCCTACCTTGGGAACTTTAATTTGAACTAGTACAACTCATTCAAGACAAACACCGCAGCAGAACTAACAGATACATATAAGCACTGCTCACACACTTCTTCATTCAGCACACTGACCCATGTGATACGGTAAGTATTTCTACAATTCTATCACAAAAGCCAAGCTGATTGTCCCCCACTTCATTAAAGACCTGCATCCTGTCAATTCCATGATATAAGTAATTCCTACCATTCTACCAGAAAAGCTAATCATGCAGAACTTGCATACTGTGATAAAAATAGCTTGTGCATTATAAGTATGAGGCCTTAGCTTCAAAAACGGTGTTTTAAGTTCCTCTTCGTAACTAACCATAGAAAATGTTAGGCCACAATAATGCCTTTGTCTCTCTAAGCAAAGTCGAGTGATATTCTACTAACACAGCAAGCTAAGCACCTCAGGGTAAAACTTGCATAAATGAGAGTGAAACAACTAACCATAGAAAATGTTAGGCCACAATAATGCCTTTGTCTCTCTAAGCAAAGTCGAGTGATATTCTACTAACACAGCAAGCTAAGCACCTCAGGGTAAAACTTGCATAAATGAGAGTGAAACAACATCTCGATCTTCATCTTCTTTCAGATCTAACATGGAACCACCATATTAACCTTATTCTTGCATCCGCTAATCGGTCTTTAGGTCTCTTAAAACGTAATTTAGAGCATGCTCCCTACCACCTCTGATTACGTGCTTACACCACTCTTATTCGACCTAAAATTGAATATGCTTTGGCTATTTGGGAGCCTCACCAAGCATACTTAATAAGTAACATCGAATTATTGCAGAATTGCGCAGTTCATTTTATCTTCTCTGATTATTTGCATCATGCCAGTATCACAACCTTGAAGAAACTCGAAATCTTCAGGATCTATGTCCCCGCCGTAAGCTTGCAAATTTATCACTTTTTCATGAACAGTATCATCACCCAACGCTTCATAATGACTTTTTTCTTTGCCTTCTTCCATTTCTGACCGCCGCGACCATTCATTTAAAGTTAAGCGCTCATCATGTCGTACATATAACTACGCACATTCATTCATACCATGTACGACAACTGTCTAGAACGCTCTGCCTTCACATGTTGCTACCGTCACTGATGTGGATAAATTTTGTAACCTACTGGCTGCCACTACCTCCACCTAAATTTTTTGTGTTCATTGTTAACATACCAGTGCATTAGGTTTCTGTCTTGTATTTCTGTTAATGATAATTCTCGTTTTATTTTCATGCCCCTATTTGTGAGACATTGTATAACTTATATCAACGTTACTGTCTACTGCTCTGTTCATGTTTTTTCTTTTTTTTTTTCCCCCTTTTAAGCTTTTCAATGCTTAATATTGTATTTTTGAAAATATTCATATGCTTTTATCTGTTTTGTTGTAGTTTCTTGTAATTGTGGTTGATTTGTTTACTTTTGATTACATGCCTGTATCCCCCCCCCCCCTTCCTTTATGTAATACCCTCGAACTGAGGGCCCTTAGGGGTATGTTGTATAAATAAATAAATAAAAAAGAACTGAGGCAATGTTCAATGCAGTTGAACACAAACTTACCTCTTCCAACAGGCATACCAATGGTGTCATGATGTCGAACTTGACAAGTTCCTCGCATGCTTTATAATTTATGGCACTGATATTCCTACGTGTAGAAAAACAGCCATTCATAAAGCAAGCATAATTTGAAAGCAGGCATGAAAGATTTGTTCAATATTGATTCATAATTCCTTTTGTAACATCCATCGAATATATATATATATATATATATATATATATTGTCACATCTCGGTAGAACACCAAGGAGGGCCTAACGATAGATGGTTTGAATGGTCGACCAGAACGAGTCTTGCGTTCAAGCTTCTTTCTCTTCCAGGCTCGTGCTTGTCATCTCAGATGTCATCTTTTTCGTCATCTTCTATGCGTCATTTGCCACCCTCCTAAGGAAGCATAGTCTCGATGAGGTCAGTCAGAGTTGTACGGCTTCATATGCACAATGTGGACGACGTCTGCTTGTTGCTGGCGTCGCTTTGATGTCGACACCTCGTCTGGCACCACCTCATAAGTGACGTCGGTTAAACGTCGCTGAACATCATAGGGCCCGAAGTATCGCCGCAATAGTTATTCGGAGAGTCCACAGCAGCGAATAGGCGTCCAGACCCACACTTAGTCGCCAGGTTCGTACATGACATGTCGGTGTCTATGATTGTAGCGTCATGCATCATGCTCTTGCCGATTTTTGATCCGCACACGCGCTAGTTGTCGAGCTTCCTCTGCACGCTGAGCGAATTCCTCGGCGTCCTGATCAAGATCATCGGCGTCGGCATTCGGGAGCGACATTGCATCCAGCATAGTTGTTACTGGTCGCCCGTGAAGGAGGCTGAATGGTGTCATACCAGTGGTGTCTTGGAGTGCCGTATTGTAGACGAACGTGAAATAGGGAAGAATTTCATCCCAATTCTTGTGGTTCACGTCGACGTACATGCAAAGCATGTCTGCGATGGTCTTATTAAGGCGTTTCGTCAACCCATTGGTTTGGGGATGACAGGCTGTAGTTTTACGATGACTGGTACCACTGAGGCAGAGAACGGTCTCCAAAAGTTCAGCCGTAAACGTAGTTCCTCGGTCAGTTATAATGAGTGCCGGAGCGCCATGCCTCAGGACAATGTTCTCAACGAAGAACCGAGCTGCTTCGGCGGCGGTACCCCTTGGTAGAGTTTTGGTCTCCGCGTAGCGGGTTAGATAATTGGTGGCGACAATTATCCATTTATTCCCGGCTGTGGACGTCGGAAATGGTCCCAGGAGGTCCATACCGATTTATTTAAAAGGTGTCGTTGGCACTTGAAGAGGATGGAGTAGGCCAGCTGGTTTTACAGGGGGTGATTTACGGCGCTGGCAGTCTATGCACGTACGTACATAGTGGTTCACTGTCGCCAGCAGTTTTGGCCAGTAGTATCCATGCTGTACTCTAGCCAAAGTGCGGGTGTAGCCTAGGTGACCGGCGGTTGGCTCGTCGTGACACACTTGCAAAACTTCACTGCGGAGAGCTGATGGGACGACGAGTAAATGACTGTTTTCCCCAGGGCGGAAGTTTTTCTTGTAAAGTATGTTGTTGCGAATAAAGAACGAAGACATTACTCAGGCGAAAAGCTTAGGCACAACCGTAGTTCGCTTTTCCAAGAAATCAATAAGAGGGAGCAATTGCTGGTCCTCTCGCTGCTGTTGGGAAAGTGTTGTGTCATTTATGACACCTAAAAGCACAGTGCCTTCATCGGTCATAGTGGAAGGTTCGACCGGAGCTCTGGAAAGGCAATCAGCATCCGTGTGCTTCCTATCAAATTTGTAAATAACGGCCATGTCAAATTCTTGTAATCGAAGGCTCCAACGCTCGAGTCTCCCTGAAGGGTCCTTTAGGTTCGTCAGCCAAGAGAGTGATGGTCACTAACGACTTCAAAGGGGCGAGCGTACAAATAAGGACGGAACTTCATAACCGCCCATACCACTGCAAGGAATTCTTTTTCGGTTGCCGAGTAGTTCGCTTCTGCTTTAGATAGGGTCCTGCTGGCGTAAGCAATTACTTTTTCCACATCAAACTGGCGCTGCACCAGCACAGCACCTAAGCCCACATTGCTGGCATCCGTATGAAGCAGTGTAGGGGCGTCGTCATCAAAGTGCGCCAGGACAGGTGGTGTCAGTAAATGCCTCCGCAGCTCATTAAAAGCTTGTTGCTGTTCTTCACCCCAGCTAAAGACAGCGTTGTCACGCGTCAATGAAGTTAATGGCCAGGCAATTAGTGAAAAGCCAGCAATAAACCGACGGTAATAGGCGCAAAGACCCAGGAAGCGCCGCAATGTCTTTTTGTCCGTAGGTGTTGGGAACTTGGCGACTGCAGAGAGCTTTTCAGGATCAGGCCGGACACCTTCTTGGCTAACGACGTGGCCTAAGAACTGCAGCTCCTCGTAACCGAAGTGGCACTTCTCAAGTTTTAGGTTGAGGCTCGCAGATCGTATGGCCTGAAACAGCTAGCAAACGGCGTAGATGCTCTTCAAATGTGGCCGAAAACACAATCACGTCGTCAAGATACACCAGGCATGTTTGCCACTTAAGTCCCGAGAGCACAGTGTTCATCAGCCTCTGAAATGTTGCTGGTGCCAAGCATAAACCGAACGGAAGCACCTTAAACTCATACAGTCCGTCGGGAGTGATGAATGCTGTCGTCTCCCGATCCCTCTCATCTACTTCTACCTGCCAATATCCGCTTTTCAAGTCCATTGATGAGAAGTAACGTGCATTTCGTAGGCGATCAAGGGAATCGTCGATGCGAGGAAGAGGGTACACGTCTTTTTTAGTCACTTGGTTGAGCTTGCGGTAGTCTATGCAAAATCGTAAGCTGCCGTCCTTCTTTTTAACAAGCACCACGGGGGAAGCCCAGGGGCTCTGTGACGGCTGGATAATGTCGTCTCTAAGCATTTCAGCCACCTAGCGCTGAATGGCTTCACGTTATTTCGGAGCCACACGGTAAGGATTTTGTCAAATTGGGCGAATCGAGTCATCCGTAATGATTCAATGTTTTGTCAAGGGCGTTTGGCCGACCCGCAGTTCGGAAGCAAAACAGTCTCGAAATTGATCTATGAGATCCAAAAGGCGGTCCCATTCTGAAGAAGACAAATTTGGACTCACATCGACAACTGTTACGGGCATCTTGCACATTGGCCCTTCCTGTTGCAGTGAGAAGCAGTGCTGCGCATTTGGGAGGCTGTCGAAAAAGGCCACAGTTGTACCTTTTGGAATTTGCTGACGCTCGTCACTGAAGTTTGTCAGCAGCACTTCAGTCTGCCCATCAGTCGAGTTGACTAGCCCCCGAGCTATAGAAACATCTAGGCTGAGTACCAGGGTGACTGCTCTTTCGGCGATTCCATCGCTGGCATGCGCCACGTCGCACTCCACTTGAACAAGAGAGCATGATCGCGGAGGTAATGTCACCGTTTTCTTGGCGACGCATAAGGGCATCAGTGGTACTTCCGTATAACCAAGACCTCCATGATTCTTGGTGAAGGCAACGACACTGTCCCGAATGCTGATTACAGCCCCATGAAGACGCAGAAAGTCCATGCCCAAGATGAGGTCTTTGCAACAGTCAGGGAGAATAATGAAATTGCCAACAAACACCATGTTTCCTATTCCTATCCGGGCAGTGCACTTCCCTGTCGGTGCCAGTAGCTGACCCCCAGCACTTCTAATTACACAGACCATTCGGTTCTTACTTTACGCAGCGTATCAGCCAGTTTCTGGCTAATTGAAAAATCCGCTCCGGTATCCACTAGAACATGTACCTCCAGCCCGCCAATAGAAACGGCGAGGTCAGCACTAACAACTTCATCTGGGTTGCTCGTCTCTTTCGGCATTTTCGACGGTAATGCGGCAATGTCAATGTTAACAGTGGCGTCAGAAGCACAGGTTGTCAGCAGTTGCGGCGGTGGTGAGGGGTTTGACACTTTTCGACTGGTTGCAACCTCCCCTCGCGAGGTTGCGGCTGTTAGTTTCCCCGGTGAGGGCTCAGGGACCGCTGTCCGCTAACGTCGGCAATGCTACGACGCATCGGCGAAGGATAACGCTGTGGTGATGGGGAGGGGCGGCGGCGGAAGCCCGGGGATTTGGTTTCCCTGCTGACCGGAGGATCGTCCTCGATTTGGGCAGAGTCAGCATTGAAGTGTTGGCGAGCAGAAGCAGGCGGAAAGGCTTGCCCCTCTTTGCTGTAGCGGCAGAACCGATACACGTGGCCAGGTTGTCCGCAGTAAAAACAGGGTGGTCGGCTATCATAACTGCGCCACCTGTCAGTTCGGCGTGGTTGAAAGCGCCTGGAAAGCGCCCACTCAGGTCCATGGAAGAATCGAGTCTCCTGACAGCTCGATGAGCTCGGTGGGGCATGGCCTGGAGGCGGGCGACGAAAGACTGCGGCATAGCTCTCGTGTTGCGGCTCGTGGTAAGGTGCAGGAACGTTGGCCGTGAAGCTGACCGGTTGTGGAGCGTGGTATGGCTCCGAAATAGCTGCGGTGTTGTCGACGGGGTGAGGCTGGTCGCATAGTGCATACGGTGATAAGGCATACCGAATTTCATTCCTGACGGCTTCCACGAGGGCCGTGATGACTGAGCCTTCGTAGCTGTATTTCGCTGGAGCTCCTCACGGACAATTTCTCTAATGAGGTCTCGAAGAGTGGTCCTATCGGTTGCATTCAGCGCCGCCGCAGTCGTCGAAGCACAGTTAACGGGTCGGTTGTACTGGCAGCACCGGTCTTGTAGGACTCGCTCTATAGCCGTAGCGTCCTTAACGAACTCTCTCACAGTTTTAGGTGGGTTGCGTACCAAGCCGGCAAACACCTGTTCTTTGACACCATGCATGATATGCCGTAGCTTCCTTGGCTCACTCATATCAGGGTCGGCACGGCAAAAAAGGCGAGTCATGTCTTCCACAAACATAGCCACGCTCTCATTTGGCTTCTGGATGCGCACTTCAAGCAGGCGCAGCGCATTGTCTCGTCGGTCAGTTCTCGCAAAAGTGTCGACCAGCTGGCAGCGGAAGTCATTCCATGTGGTTAAGCTGGCCTCGTGGTTTTCAAACCACGTGCTAGCATTATCCTGAAGGGCACAATAAATGTTACAAAGCTTCTGGAGTGCGCTCCACTGGTTGATCTTGGCCACTCGCTCAAACTGGTCGAGCCAGTCCTCCACATCTTCAAACGCTTCCCCGCGAAAGCACTCTGGCACCTTGGTGTTCTGTGGAGTCACCGGCGTAGGGTTGGGATGTGCCACGGCTTGGGAGGTCTGAGGAACTTGGGTGTTTGAGGAATCGTTCGGCAGATGGCTGTACTGCGGCGCTAGGCCTAGAAGGCGGCGGCTAGCACGATGGACAGGCATGTCGATGTTTGGGATCCGCTGTGGACTGCCGGAAGGAGTCATGCATACCCAGCGCCGACACCAGTGATATATTTCGGTAGAATGCCAAGGAGGGCCTAGCGATAAATGGTTTGAATGGTCGACCAGAACGAGTCATGCGTTCAAGCTTCTTTCTCTTCCAGGCTCGCGCTTATCGTCTCAGATGTCATCTTTTTCGTCGTCTTCTATGCGTCAATATATATATATATATATCTGTTGGCGCCAAGACAAGTTAAAACACTGTTGATAGAGAACCCCTTAGGAAGTGTAAATAAGCAAGAGCTAACGCCGAATAAACCTGCTACAAGCTTACACTGTGCGATGCACAACTTGTACTTAATGTCAATGAAGAAAGAAAAGCTAGCAAGAGCATTAAAATTAAATGCAGGAAAAAGTAAGGAACATGCACAAAAGACAAATGCTATTTGCATTTGTATGACATGTGTTCTTTAAGTGTGTTCCTTACTCTGCCCAGCAAACAATGTTTAACATGCTGACATTATGTAAACAAGCATTAGGTACAAAATACAACTTCAATTACAATAACCAGGAATTAAACAATGTGATTCTATGCCACATGGCAAGTCTTCGAATAAAAGAAAGATGAACACACGCAGAATGGCCACATAATCACAACAGCCAATAAGCGTTACAAAGACATGTAGAAGCTCGCGTGTCTCAAAGAATAGGTAGCACCACAAGGCATAAAAATTCAGCACTTACTGTGCTGTTAGTATGTAATTCACAAGCATGTAATTCACTTCAAAGCCCATGCACTGCCACTGCACAAGCAGTGTGACACTAAGTGTCAGCAGTGCTGTCATATGCGACTGCAACAAGGCAGACAAGGCAAACGTTTGCACCCCATTTGAATCATGGTTTCATAACACTGCAGATTTAAACAACACCGGGGACAAATAGAAGTATGGCCTCTTGGGAGAAGGTGCTATATGTCACGCGTGCAGAGAATAGTCTTGCAATTAATTTCCTCCAACCGCATGTGGCTCATTCTAAATTTACGTATGAACAAATAATTATGCTCTACGCTCCTCTAGTTTATAACTTTTTTTTTTCTTTTCATTAGGTCGAGCGCTGTGGCAGCCATCATAGTGTGGATATGCAACTCATAACAAGCCATTGATTTGCTGCACTTCTCATGGTAACTTACTCAAATTGCACTGGATCGCAATTTTCGTACAAAATACCATTAATGGCTCAATGTGCGGCAAAACCTCTGTGTTGCTAAATTTGATAGCAGAACAGAGAGGCACCTGGTTTGGAGGAGCTTTGATGCAACATTGCATTTTGGAGCAGGATGAAGCAGGGAAAGCAGTTTGGAGCAGAATGTAATTGGTGTGATGTACTTAGCCGACGACGAAGTGCAGAGCGCAGGAGGGAAGCAGGAGAAGACGAGAAAGATAGAATAAAGCTGGGCGTTCGAAAGAACGGCCGTGTCTCTGCTTGTTCTCCATCACATTGGGAACTTTAGACAATAAAAGTCATGTCACTATTTGCCACAGAAACTTCTTAGAAGCAACTTCTTTGGCTATGGAGTACCTGAAAAACATTAACGAAAGTCTGAGCCCACTAAAAGCTCCAAACTCTATTTAGAAATGTTATCCATGTTGACACAAAGCATTTTCTATACATTAAACTAAATAAAAGGCCCTAAAGATGCAATCAATATGACATACAGTTGTGCACACATCAATGAAGATGGTACCCAGAAACACAATCCACCATGTTAAAAGTAAAGGCTGCAGGTTGCTTACCGAAGGGATCCTACAATGGAGTGTCGTACAGCACAATTCTTGTCCAGAAGAAGGGGTGCTGCCGTTCGGATAATGGATGCCTTCAGGAGTGACCGACAGGTGGCTGAATCTTTTGAAATATTGGCCATAACGCAGGCTGCGTTATGACGCTCCTCTGCAGTACCACTTTGCAGCTGCAAACAAAGAGTGACAGTCATCGGCACGCATTTCTAATGTGCTCAGACACACACCAAAAAGCTAGTTTTAAGTAGCTACTGGGCTATAGAGATGATATCGCTAGACCGAAGGTGTAAAGACCTACTATTTTCCCTGATGACTACGCTGTACCAGTTAATGAGCAGATTAGTAAAGGCCTCACTTTCTTCCACAGCACAATGTTCGAGCACTGACAGCGTGTGCGAACTTTGAGCCAGAAATTAGCCGTAGTGCCAAAGAGTGGAGCCCTTATGATTCACGCACGTAGTAGCCATGCTCCTGTGATCGCGCAATGACTCGCCTGCAATTGAGTTAAGATCTTCGCAGTGCTGGCAGGCTACAAGGAAGGCGCGTTCGATAGTTCGCGCCTGCCTAGCACTAGAAATGAGCGCTGCCTTAATATGGATGATATTGCGTGCAAAGACGACGATCTCATACTTTCTTTTTTTTTGCAATGCATGCGCTAACAATGCGCGCTAAATTGGCCAAGATATAAGCATAAAAAATCCTCCGATTCCACTGCAGCGCATGTGTGGCCTGCGATGCCAATCATACGAAGCTTGAACATGTGGTTCACAATGCGGACGACACAAAAATGAGAAGGGAAAGGTTACAACGCGCTTGTCCCAGCAAGGGTGCTGTGCATCACGCCACGTGCGAGCATGAAAAAGACGCTACCCGTGCGTGATTGCGAGGTGTGATTGGAGAAGGGTTAATATTCAACGAGCGCCAGTTGGATATTTACCCTTCCTAACAATTATAACACTTGACAATTCAAAACAATTAAAAATGACATTAACTTATCGGTCGCTTTCTTTCGACGCTCAGTGATGATCAGAACGTTGCGGAAAGACATCGGCGGCCATAGGCGCAAAGGTTAGCAAAATGCACGCAAATTTTTAGTATCCATTATGACTTGACGATTTTCGCTGTGCGTGTTTTGCTGCGGAAGGAGGAAGTATGTGGCCTCAATACACTTACTGAAACAGTACACGAATTCAGCGCGCCTCTTACCAAGTACGGAAGGTTGTCTACCACGCTGCAGGTCACATTTCCATCTTGAAGCTCGCTGCCTTCTATGTCACGAGTAGACGGCATCCCAGTAGGATTGTTTCTTCTCGATGCGCGCTTTTTAGTTTTAGCTTTTCCCATTGTGAAAACAGAATTTTGAGTAACTTAGATTTTAAAAATTCGCAAGATCAGTCACGCCGGTGTGAGACTGCGGCCATTCTTAACAACAAAAAGAAATCGCCTGTGGTTGCCAACGTAAGAACAGTAGAAGGCGCTTATGCTAAACCGCTAAATCTTAAAGGAGTACAGACACGTACATTTTCTGTTCCAATATTTTTGCTTTAATCGATCCACAGTGGTCCAAAACTGAGGAACTGCAACCCAAAAAGCCCCAGCATAGATCAATTAATTTATTATTAGTGCAATTATCAGGGCCAGTTTCGGTTTCGATCTCTCCGGACACGAGCGCGCGATGGCGTCAAAGATACGATGGAATGGATGGATGGAATATAGGAGCGTCCCCTTTGAAACGGGTGGTAGCAGTAGCTATCATGCTCATTTTTCTCCATATATCTTAATTATTGATTTAGAATGGTTAACTAAACCATCATTCTATTTATTAAATTTTGCTCCTACATTACTAACATTATGTCACTTCTCTGTTTTTAAGCCTCCAATCTTAAAGCCGTTTTTTGCTGGTTTCCACCGCCGGTTTATTCACCCGCCCACTGTTATCTCTAAACCCCAGAGCTTCAGGAACAGTGATTGCGCCTGCATCAACGAGAACGCCACACGAGCGCCGCCTACTGGCAAGGTTGGTGATCGCGTAAACACAAAATCTGATGACGCATTCGGGTCGCGTTTTTCGTCTGCTTGCTGTCGCACGTGCAAGAAAATATCGTCGTTGAGCAGCGCTTCAGCGTACCATAATTAGTACTGCGACGTTGTTTCGCCCAATAGCGTGGATGTTACTAAGATTGCCGGGCAATTTAATCCCGACCCGCTCGCCTGCGACTCAAGCGATGAAGCAGGAATTCCAGCAGCAGCCACGAAAGCTTGGTGCGTTGACGCGCAGGAAATGTCAACTGGTAGGAATGTTGAACAAAGGAACCGTGAAGATGTTGCTTTATCAGTCCGGTTGACCAACGCTGTGAGCCAAGCTGTTCTAAAAAAAAGGTTTTAGTAATGACGCGATCAGCCACCATAACCCATAAGCTCTCCCGATGGCTTCCGTACTCACGCCTGTTCACGCGATTGGTCCCGACGCGGCAGGCCTGCGTGCCGCCGTCCTAAGGCTGTATACGATGTTGTCTGTATATACGAACCTTGAGAGTGTTCACCAGCGCCACCCTCAACCATGGTGAACACTCTCAAGGTTCGTATACAGACAACATTAATACCCGAGAAAGTAGCAGGGGGGACAGCGGCCGATGTAGCTCAGTCGGTAGAGCACCGGACGCGATATTCGGAGGTCGTGGGTTCGGTCCCCACCATCGGCACGTTGTTTTTTCTTCTACTTTGGGTTTAATTATCTTTCCCCTAAGCAGATTACATTACTCATTTCTGTGATTATCCAAGTAAAAATAAAAAAAGACAGAAAACATAATCCCCAATGCTTTCCTTGGCCTTGCCGACTGTTGGCTTTCTTTCCTTCATGTATTATAACGAGCACCCTCATTTCCCCTTCATTTATATATATATATATATATATATATATATATATATATATATATATATATATATATATATATATATATATATATATATATATATATATTGTAAAGAACAAGTTTCGTTTAAGCGGACAGATAGCCGAGAAAGAGGAAGATTAAGTGCTTTTGCGGACCAACTGACTCAAAGTTAAGCCACCACCCCTCCGGTTCTTCTCGCTACCAGTGCCTGGATCCCCGCTTATTAACACTTGGTGGAGGTCGCGGGATTTATCTTCCATTTCCTCGCCCTGGAGCTCCGCAGCCGCCGAATTCCGACCTCAATGACTGACGCCCGTATTCACAAACCGGCCTCGACTCGACGCTCCATCTCCACTCCTTGGAGCGGAGAATATAGCCGCTCCAGGCCAGATTCACGGCCGTATTCACAAACACGCCTTCACTCGAACTTCTACTCCAAGCGGCCCTGGAGGCCTGTTTTTCGTTTCAGAAAGCAATCTCCACTCGAATTGCTCTCCAACGGTGGAGAAAACTTAAGTTTTCTCGAGAATCTCGAGTCTGCGACGACGCTACCTTGGCCGCTCCTCGACCGCCACACCGCTTGTAAACATGGCCGACATCGCATCGCTCGCCCGCAGTGTGGAATTCGTTCTACCAGTATACCAAACTTTTCACGAAAGAAGATACGACGAGGATGCACCGAACCTTTCTCGAAAGCATCAGCTGACAGTGACAGTGACCCGGGACTTCTGGCACGCTATCGTTTTACGAATGCGGCCATGGCTATAGCCTCCGTCCGTCCCTGCCACTCACGCCTAACATGGAAAACCGTGATCAGCCACCAACGTCTGTGCTGTACCCAGAAACACATTGATGATTCGCGCACGTAGTAGCCATGCTCCTGTGATCGCGCAATGACTCGCCTGCAATTGAGTTAAGATCTTCGCAGTGCTGGCAGGCTACAAGGAAGGCGCGTTCGATAGTTCGCGCCTGCCTAGCACTAGGAATGAGCGCTGCCTTAATATGGATGATGTTGCGTCCAAAGAAGGCGATCAGATACTTTCTTTTTTTGCAATGTATGCGCTAACAATGCGCGCTAAATTGGCCAAGATATAAGCATAAAAAATCCTCCGATTCCACTGCAGCGCATGTGTGACCTGCGATGCCAATCATACGAAGCTTGAACATGTGGTTCACAATGCGGACGACACAAAAATGAGAAGGGAAAGGTTACACCGCACTTGTCCCAGCAAGGGTGCTGTGCATCAAGCCACGTGCGAGCATGAAAAAGACGCTACCCGTGCGTGATTGCGAGGTGTGATTGGAGAAGGGTTAATATTCAACGAGCGCCAGTTGGGTATTTACCCTTCCTAACAATTATAACACTTGACAATTCAAAACAATTAAAAATGACATTAACTTATCGGTCGCTTTCTTTCGACGCTCAGTGATGATCAGAACGTTGCGGAAAGACATCGGCTGCCATAGGCGCAAAGGTTAGCAAAGTGCACGCAAATTTTTAGTATCCATTATGACTTGACGATTTTCGCTGTGCGTGTTTTGCTGCGGAAGGAGGAAGTATGTGGCCTCAATACACTTACTGAAACAGTACACGAATTCAGCGCGCCTCTTACCAAGTACGGAAGGTTGTCTACCACGCTGCAGGTCACATTTCCATCTTGAAGCTCGCTGCCTTCTATGTCACGAGTAGACGGCATCCCAGTAGGATTGTT
The DNA here is from genome assembly GCF_055883805.1 of Amblyomma maculatum. Lineage (NCBI taxonomy): Eukaryota > Metazoa > Arthropoda > Arachnida > Ixodida > Ixodidae > Amblyomma > Amblyomma maculatum. The sequence goes on from NC_139344.1 coordinate 190,505,897, forward strand.
TCTTCTCGATGCGCGCTTTTTAGTTTTAGCTTTTCCCATTGTGAAAACAGAATTTTGAGTAACTTAGATTTTAAAAATTCGCAAGATCAGTCACGCCGGTGTGAGACTGCGGCCATTCTTAACAACAAAAAGAAATCGCCTGTGGTTGCCAACGTAAGAACAGTAGAAGGCGCTTATGCTAAACCGCTAAATCTTAAAGGAGTACAGACACGTACATTTTTTGTTCCGGTATTTTTGCTTTAATCGATCCACAGTGGTCCAAAACAGAGGGACTGCGACCCAAAAAGCCCCAGCAAAGATCAATTAATTTATTATTAGTGCATTTATCAGGGCCAGTTTCGGTTTCGATCTCTCCGGACACGAGCGCGCGATGACGTCTAAGAGATGGATGGATGGATGGATGGATGGATGGATGGATGGATGGATGGATGGATGGATGGATGGATGGATGGATGGATGGATGGATGGATGGATGGATGGATGGATGGATGGATGGATGGATGGGTGGGTGGGTGGATGGATGGATGGATGGGTGGGTGGGTGGGTGGGTGGGTGGGTGGGTGGATGGATGGATGGATGGATGGATGGATGGATGGATGGAATATAGGAGCGTCCCCTTTGAAACGGGTGGTAGCAGTAGCTATCATGCTCATTTTTCTCCCTATATCTTAATTATTGATTTAGAATGGTTAACTAAATCATCATTCTATTTATTAAATTTTCCTACGTTACTAACAATATGTCACTGCTCTGCTTTTAAGCCACCAATCTTCCAGTCGTTTTTTGCTAGTTTCCACCGCCGGTTTATTCACCCGGCCACTGTTATCTCTAAACCCCAGACAGGAACAGTGATTGCGCCTTCACCAACTTCCGGATGGATACCATTACGTTCGAGTATAATATGGGCAATTGTTTCACTGGAGTTTCCACATACAGCACATGCGTCATCTCCATTGTTAAATTTCTTTTTGTACCTGCGTGTTCTAAGGCACCCTGATCTAGCTTCAAAAAGTAGGGCCCTGCCTCTTGAGGTATCAAAGAACGCTTCCTTCCTGATCTGCATTTTCCACTTTCGGTATAATTCCACACTCTGTTTCTTTTCCATCGAATTTATCCAATTTTTACCTTCTGTGTTTTTCACCTGTTGCTTAATGCTCTTTATTTCTCCGTCCTTGTTACTAGCATACTTACTAGTTAGTTTCCTAGTTCTTTTCCTCCATTGTGAGGCAACGCTTTTTAGGTACAGGCATTTAAATACTTTAGCTGCCCATCTGTTACTGTCCAATTTCCTCAGGCATTCCTCATATAATATTTTACTCTGAGCTTCCCGCACTTCGAAAGATGCCCAACCCATATCTCCCTGTACCGCCTCATTTGTAGTTTTGCCGTGGGCACCGAGTGCTAATCGTCCAACGGATCTCTGATTTGTTTCTAATGTCGACTGTACCTCTGATTTTAGGCACAAAACCGCATTTCCGAACGTAAGTCCGGGCACCATAATTCCTTTCCAAATACCCCTCAAAACCTCATACCTATTGTATCCCCACAATGCCTCATGCTTCATTATCTCGGCATTCCTTCGCCATTTGGCCTTAAGTGATTGCTCATGCTTTCCAATGTATGCCAATCCTTCGTTTACCCATACCCCCAGATATTTATATTCTGCTACTCTAGGTATTTCAAGGGCTTGTATTTTAAGACCCTGATCAGTTGAGCCGTTGAAAATCATCAGACCCGACTTAACTGCGCTGAAACTGAAGCCTAGAGCGTCCCCTTCGTCTCCGCAATACTTAACTAGAGTTTGCAATTCTTCCAGACTCTCAGCTAGCAGCACAATATCGTCTGCATACATCAAACCGGGGAGGCGCTGCTCTACCGCCTTTCCACCTAGTCTATATGACAGGTTAAAACCTAGGTTACTGTCTTGTATCCTCCGTTCCAGGTTTATCATATAAAGCATGAACAGCACCGGTGATAGAGAACAGCCTTGTCTTAATCCTTTGCATACTTTAACATCCTCCGTACTTCTTATCCCTTCCCACGTAATTTCTACTTTGTTATCTCGGTATATTTACTGTAGGAACTCTTATCTCACAACCCTTCTTTTAATATGTTCCACAGGAGTTCCCTGCTTACGTTGTCGTAAGCCCCGTTTATGTCCAGGAAGGCTAAATACAAAGGTCTATTTTCCACTCTAGATATTTCGATGCATTGGGTAAGCACGAATTCAGGCTATCATCTAAGCGCCTACCATTTCTAAAGCCGTTCTGAAGTTCTCCGAGTATCTTGTTACTTTCAACCCATGCTTGCTACCTTTAATTTCACCGCCAGCATGGCCAACCTGTACATAACAGATGTTATGGTAATCGGCCTGTAGGATTTCGTGTGCATCCTGTCTCCTTTCCCTTTATAAATCAAATTCATTTTGCTCTGCCGCCAGCTGTCCGGAATTTGCTTATTCGTTATGACTGTTTCCAGAGCTTTTAACAACGTTTCCTTAATTTTTGGACCGAGTTCATTAATCAGCTTGATCGGAATTCCATCTATTCCTGTAAATGTGTTTTTAGGAATATTTTTTTCTGCCTTTTTCCAGTTTAGATTGGTCAGTTCTAAGTAGCTTTGTATTCTGCTACCTTGTGTTGCTTCCTGATTTGCGGAGATTACCCTATCGTCGCTCTTAAATGACTCGGCTATAACTGATGTAATGTAGTTCACTGCGTGATCTCCCTTTAAACAATTTCCCTCGTTATCTTGAATCCGATCCTGCTTTCTTTGATTCTTCTTCCCTAGCCAGCTTATATGGTTCCATAATTTTCTTGCTCCGCCTCTAGAGGCATCGTGTATATCAGCCATCCAGCGATCGGTGGACTGTCTTATTTTACTTTGGACGAGGGCCTGCACCTGAAGTTTCTTTTGTCGATATGATTCCCATTTTCGGTCGATTTCCTCCTGAGATACCTGTGCTTTCTTTGCCATTCGGTGTTCCCTTGAAGCAGCCCGTCGTTGTTCAATAGCTTCCCTGATTTCGTTATTCCACCAGCTCCGTGCCTTCCTCTTTCCATTCCAGCGGTTTGCTACTTTAACCTCGTGAATTTTCCTCCTTATGAGTAGTTCTACCTGTTCATAATCCCAGTCTTCCATGGGGCTTTTCTCAATTGCTTCCTCTATGTCTGCTACTATCTGCGCTATTTGATCGTCGTTTAATTTTGCGTTTATGTTTTGTCTAAGTTCCATTTCTCTTTTCATCAAGGGCCCCATCTGCAGACTAATACGTTTATGATCACTTCCCAGACTACACTCCCCTTCTTCGTCTATTTCCATACGAGAACGCCACACGAGCGCCCCCCACTGCCAAGGCTGGTGATCGCGTAAACACAAAATGGGATGACGCCTTCGGGTCGCGTTTTTCATCTGCTTGCTGTCGCACGTGCAAGAAAATATCGTCGTTGAGCAGCGCTTCAGCGTAGCATAATTAGTACTGCGACGTTGTTTCGCCCAATAGCGTGGATGTTACTAACATTGCCGGGCACTTTAATCCCGACCCGCTCGCCTGCGACTCAAGCGATGAAGCAGGAATTCCAGCAGCAGCCACGAAAGCTTGGTGCGTTGACGCGCAGGAAATGTCAACTGGTAGGAATGTTGAACAAAGGAACCGTGAAGATGCTGCTTTATATGTCCGGTTGGCCAACGCAGTGAGCCAAGCTGTTCTAAAAAAAGGTTTTAGTAATGATGCGATCAGCAACCGTAACCCGTAAACTCTCCCGATGGCTCCCGTACTCACGCCTGTTCACGCGATTGGTCCCGACGCGGCAGGCCTGCGTACCGCCGTCCTAAAGGCCCGTTCACACTTGCGACTAGCAGCGGTCGCGCGACCGTTTTGGTCGAAAAGCGACAGTCGCAAATGGTCGCATCGGTCGAAAAGGGACTGCCGCTGGCCGATCGGACACTGCTCGAATTTCCAGTCGCGCGACTACTATTCGCAAACCATTTCACCAATCAGCGAGGTCCCGGAGTACTCGATCGAGCACCTTCTCAATGCAATTAAAGAATACCCCTACCTTTTCAACAAACGGCACCCGGAATTCAAAGGCAGGGAGAAGAATATGGCCTGGGAGGAGATTGGAAATATATTCGAAGTATCCGGTAAGCACCACAAACTTTTGAGAAATGGGTTTTTCACGCAGGCGCAACATTTTATGACACCACGGTGATTGACACCGTCTATTCGTCGTCGGCGTTCACGCCTGAAAAAGCTGAAGTGTCTGGCAAGCGGCTGTTACCGACGTTCGCTGTCATCGCCCAGCATGCTCTCCTACTCCCAACTCGTTCGGAACGAGAACAGAACGAGAAGGCGACTGTCGCAAGTGTGAACATCGGTAGTGGCGAGCTCCTCTCCTCTGGTCGCGCGACTGGTAGTCGCGCGTCCTCATCTAGTCGCAAGTGTGAATAGACCTTAAGGCTGTATACGATGTTGTCTGTATACGAACCTTGAGAGTGTTCACCAGCGCCACCCTCAACCATGGTGAACACTCTCAAGGTTCGTATACAGACAACATTAATACCCGAGAAAGTAGCAGGGGGGACAGCGGCCGATGTAGCTCAGTTGGAATTAAGAGCACCGGACGCGATGTTCGGAGGTCGTGGGTTCGGTCCCCACCATCGGCACGTTGTTTTTTCTTCTACTTTGGGTTTAATTATCTTTCCCCTAAGCAGATTACATTACTCATTTCTGTGATTATCCAAGTAAAAATAAAAAAAGACAGAAAACATAATCCCCAATGCTTTCCTTGGCCTCGCCGACTGTTGGCTTCTTTCCTTCATGTATTATAACGAGCACCCTCATTTCCCCTTCATTTATATATATATATATATATATATATATATATATATATATATATATATATATATATATATATAAGAAGTTTCGATTAAGCGGACAGATAGCCGAGAAAGAGGAAGATTAACGCCCGTATTCCCAAACGGGCCTCGACTCGACGCTCCACCTCCACTCCTTGGAGCGGAGAATATAGCCGCTCCAGGCCAGTGCTTTTGCGGACCAGCTGACTCAAAGTTAAGCCACCACCGCTCCGGTTCTTCTCGCTACCAGTGCCTGGATCCCCGCTTATTAACTCTTGGTGGAGGTCGCGGGATTTATCTTCCATTTCCTCGCCCTGGAGCTCCGCAGCCACCGAATTCCGACCTCAATGACTTCATGAACGCCCCTCGGCGTTTCCTCCGACAAGTTCTCCTCGAGAATACCTCCTAGCTCCACTTGAAGCCACGCAAGTGGCGTATGGGAACGAGATTAAAGTGAACTGTTGGCCCGAAAACGTCGTGCTGAAGTGTGTAACATGCACAACTTTTCATGCCAAGTCTTCTAAACAACTTTCGCAAGCGACCTTGACGTTAACAGCGCAGTGGAGTTGTTTTAAGAGGTGGATGAAATTGGCGGTTGTGAAAATTGGCCGAAAATGCTTTTGCATCTGGCAACAGTCGCTGTTGGTGACGTGGAGGTTACGCAGAACATGACGTAGGCTTCGAGAAATGGTGTGAATACTGTGAATACTTCGGTTTCTTTTTTTTGTGTGAGATCCACTCTCGGCCTTTGCCGCTTTGCCTTTTCTGTTATTGCCAGGCTTTCACAGACTTTCGCCCGTATTCACAAACGGGCCTCGGCTCGACGCTCCACCTCCACTCCTTGAAGCGGAGAATATAGCCGCTCCTCCACTCGAAGCCACGCAAGTGTCGTATGGGAACGAGATTAAGGTGAACTGTTGGCCCGAAAACTGCGTGCTGATGTGTGTAACATGCACAGCTTTTCATGCCAAGTCTTCTAAACAACTTTCGCAAGTGACCTCGACGTTAACAGCGCAGTGGAGTTGTTTTATGAGCTGGATGAAAATGGCGGTTGTGAAAATTGGCCGAAAATGCTTTTGCATCTGGCAACAGTCGCTGTTGGTGACGTAGAGGTTACGTAGAACATGACGTAGGCTTCGAGAAATGGTGTGAATACTTCGGTTTATTTTTTTGTATGAGATCTACTCTCGGCCTTTGCTGCTTTGCCTTTTTTGTTATTGCCAGGCTTTGAAAGACTTTTTTTATTGCCGAAAAAAAAAAGTAAAAGCCGCCAACTCGTACGACTACGACCATGGCTCCTTCATAGGGCTCAGACCATAGAGTTAATACAAAGACTCTAGAGGGAAAGCTGGGCAGGGAAACGAGCTTCTCACTGATTCGCCGCCATCATCAAATTTATCATTGTGGCCAGCACAGTTTCTGCTCACTGCGTCAAAAATGAACAAAGGTTTGAACAAAAGTTTTAAAAACCGCTGCCGATAACACAACTTTAGGAAATTTCTATACATTGTTTTCAAGTTTCAAGCATATTATATAATCTTTCAGGCACCTTCTTGGCCATAAAGGAATGATGTAAACAATTGGAAACCATGTTTTCGAGCAGACGTAGCAGATCAACAGTAAACACACACGAGCACCCTTTGCAGCACCTTGCAGCACTAGCCATCCCGGATAGACCAAGGGCCGTTGCTGTGGAATTCGTCACTGTTTTTTTTTTAATATACTGTGGTCGTCGTCTTGCGCCAAAGCAAATTTCTGACATATTTTCAGGTGATCGGGCACAGAGGAGATGCATGTGCGCTCGACGGACGAAATGCATGCGAAGCGCGGAACAATCGCAGGGATAGCCGGCCTTGCGATAACAACTCAGAAGAATCAGGACACCTATGTGATGTTACAGTAGGTACGCGACGCAACATATCACAAGAAATGCTCCACACGCGACGATTCTGCCGTTGTTTACAGCACCTACTGAACAGTAGCCGCCCGTTGCCGGTTAACTGCACGCCGCCATCTTCCCACGATCTAATTTGCCAGCTTCAAACCATCTTCATGTGCCAGATTTAGCAAGTAAAATTCATCTGGCAACCAATGAACAGTGGGATAATGGCGGCAATCACGCGGTCACCCCTGGAATGCATTGGGTGAACGGGCAGCTTTCCCTCTAGAGTCTTTGTATTAACTCTATGGCTCAGACGGCTCAATGGCGAGCGGTGAAAACACGCGTACTGCTTCGCAGCGCGTTGCAGCTCATGTACACTGAATTCGACTCGCCCGAAGCAAATGCCGCGTTCGGTTTCCAAACAAGTTGTGAGCCCTAATTGAAAACATTCTTGAAAAGCCATGCCCTTCGTCGGTCGCGATTCGCGAATAAGGACGGGCACACCAACGCGCTCCCTCGACAGCGCCGCGCGTCCGAAGACGCACTACGTACCCTCGGGCGACGGGCAAGCCATGGATGCGCGGAGTACAGCACGATGTTCGCACAGTCCCACCACGCCTACGATGCCCCCGCCCCCCCCCCCCCCCCCTTCAGCTTACTGCATGCAACACGCTTTTCCCCTCACACATTCGCCGCCGTCTGTGGAAGCGCGCAGGGCGAACAGTTGCGCCGCCGCTGCTCGACTCTCGAGACCAGCCGCGGGCAAGCTCACCATTTACGGCCAAATCGCGCCTCAACTCTGCACTCGGTGGGCTCCGAAAAGTTGTCCATTTATCCGGTGACGACTTGAAATGTGCCCGCGCCACACAAGCGCAATGCGATGATGCGATGATCAACACAGCACAGACGTTGGTGGCTGATCACGGTTATCCATGTTAGGCGTGAGCGGCAGGGACGGACGGAGGCTAGCCATGGCCGCATTCGTAAAACGATAGCGTGCCAGAAGTCCCGGGTTACTGTCACTCTCAGCTGATGCTTTCGAGAAAGGTTCGGTGCATCCTCGTCGTATCTTCTTTCGCGAAAAGTTTGGTATACTGGTAGAACGAATTTCACACTGCGGGCGAGCGATGCGATGTCGGCCATGTTTACAAGCGGAGTGGCGGAATGGCGGTCGAGGAGCGGCCAAGGTAGCGTCGTCGCAGACTCGAGATTCTCGAGAAAACTCAAGTTTTCTCCACCGCTGGAAGAGCGATTCGAGTGGAGATTGCTTTCTAAAACGAAAAACAGGCCTCGAGGGCCGCTTGGAGCAGAAGTTCGAGTGAAGGCGTGTTTGTGAATACGGCCGTGAGTCCAGCACAAACACCACCGGCCCCGCTCCCTCGGCCCCTTCTATTCCATGCACCGGGGTGCTTCGACAGCGGGACCCGCCGATCTTCAGCGGTACCGACGACCAGGACGTCGAGGACTGGCTTTCTTCGTATGAACACGTAAGCACCCACAATAAGTGGGATGACATCCTGAAACTTAACCAAGTAGCAAAGTTGTGGTTCACAAATCACGAGGCTGACGTTCCAAGTTGGGCCTCGTTCAAATCCCGATTTGTGGATGTCTTCGGTCGACCTGCGGTCCGAAAGCTTCGCGCCGAACACCGTTTGCGCGAGCGGGTGCAGCAGATAGGCGAAACCTTCACTAGCTACATCGAAGACGGTTTAGATTTGTGCCACAGTGTAAATGCATCGATGAGTGAAGAAGATTCGCCACGTCATGATGGGAATCAATGAAGGTGTATTCAACATCCTCATGGCAAAAGAGCCCCGCACTGTAAGTGATGTCACGATGTGTCAAAGTTACGACGACCTTCGTTGCCAACGCATCGTCCCTCGACAACCTTAACCTACGATCTCGGCTATGTCAGGTGCCATAAGCACCACACTTATTCAAAAAAATCGAAGACTTCGTACGGGAAGAAGTTGCACAGCAATTATCGCTAATTCCACACGTTCCGCATTCCAGCTCACACCTGGCTCCGACCATACGCCAGGTTATTCAGGAACAAGTTGCTGACGCACTTCCGCCCCCTCGACAACCTACTCTTCATGCCGGACCAAGCTCCGCTCATTCATGCCGACGCTGTTCCGACGTCCGGACCCACTCCACTGTCATATGCTGAGGTTGCCGCAAGACCACCCCCTCCTACGCCTTTGCCATCGTATGGTCCGCCTCAGCGCGCATTTTTCACTCAGCGCCGTGCGCCATCTATCCTACGCCCTTGGCGCACATCTGACGACCGGCCTATTTGCTTTGCATGTGGTCTCCCTGGCCATGTTGCACGCCTGTGCCGCCGTCGCCCGACCCCGTACGCTTTCAATCAGAGTCCGGTTACCTACGCACAGCCGCCGTCCCCACCCCGTGCACCACCTCAGCCCTCGTCTCACTTCGACCACTTCTCGCACGACCACCGCTCAACCTCTCCGCGTCGTCGCTTGCCGTCACCGATGCGTCGTCGCTCTACCTCGCCAATGCCGGAAAACCACTAGACGCAGTTCCGCAGGCAAGAACTGCGCTTTCGTCGACAAGTGAAAGTCCTGCTTCGCCACCGAACAATTTAATCGAACTTACCATTGAAAATGTTTGTACTCTTGCGCTTGTAGATACTGGTGCTGCTGTGTCGGTTATTAACGTTAGACTGTACCGCTTGTTACGAAAAGTTGTTCTGCAGTATTCTGGGATTTCTTTGCGCACCGCCACTGCTGAGCACATCGAACCGCTCGGTACCTGCACGGCTCGAGTCACCATTCAGGACGTTCTCTATGTCATCAGTTTTATCGTTCTCCGTGACTGCTCTCATGACATTATTTTATGATGAGACTTCATGTGTCGCAATCGCGCCGTAATTCATCGCGCTCGTGCCGAAGTAGAGCTTTCACCGCTGTGCACCGCACCGACCGCCGCTAACGTTCTTGGGGAAGCCAAATGCCATGTTGCGGATGCTACTGATATCACCCCTTCATCTGCTGTGATTATGCCTATAAACTGTGCCTCTCTACAAGACTGTACAGTGCTCTTCACCCCATTTTCCCTTTTCGTCTCGCGACGCTGTCTTCCCCTCCCCTGCGCCGTCCTTAGCGTACGAAGTGGCCGCACCGAACCCGCCATTAGTAATGATTCGTTTTATCGACTCACGTTGCAACGTGGCGAGTGTGTTGGGTATGCCGGGCCTGTTCGATCAGAAAATTTTGTGACCGTCCCGCTGCTTCTCTCCACCTGCGCCTACACAATCTCCGACAGCGTCAGTGCCCTTAGCCCTCCTCGTTCCTCGTCTCCTTCGTCGCCCCTGGCTGCCTTCGACAAAGCCATCGTCAGTGCTCTCGCTCCAGATCAACGCGCCAAGCTCTTCGACTTGCTGAACCGATTCCGAGCTTCCTTTGACATCCAGCAGCTATCCTTGGGTCGTACATCAACTGTGGCCCACCACATCTATACCGGTACGCACGCCCCATTACGCCAACTTCCTTATCGTGTATCAGCCTCAGAGCGGCGCGCACACACACACACACACACACACACACACACACACACACACACACACACACACACACACACACACACACACACACACACACACACACACACACACACACACGCACACACACACGCACACACACACGCACACACACACGCACACACACACACGCACACACACGCACGCACACACACGCACGCACACACACGCACGCACGCACGCACGCACGCGCACACGCACACGCACACGCACACGCACACGCACACGCACACGCACACACACACACACACACAAGCACGCACACCCACACGCGCCCACACGCACGCACCCACACGCACGCACCCACACGCACGCACCCACACGCACGCACCCACACGCACGCACCCACACGCACCCACACGCACGCACACACCCACACACCCGCACGCACGCACCCACCCACACACCCCCCCACACACCCCCCCACACACCCACCCCCACACACACACACACCCACCCCCACACACACACACACCCACCCCCACACACACACACACCCACACCCACACCCCCACCCCCCCCCCCCCCCCCCCCCCCCCACACACACACAGATATAATTTTACTGCTTGTGGGGGAAATCAATGTAATTTCAAACTAGCACTGCACTACAATTTTGAAACACGATATTCAAGGTATCTACAGCGCCGGAAAGGGTGTTAGAAGTTAATAGCATGAACATAGGTATAACAAAGACAGATAACCAAAAATTCAATATTGTCCACAATACTAATGTCGAATGCAAATGAAATGCAACAACCAGAACTCGATTTCATAAACACAGACAAACATTGCAAGATTGCAACCAATGCAGAGGATAACATTACACTTCTTTTGAGGAATATTTGAGTGGGATGCTTTACTGTAGCGGAAAATCGGTGTTAGCCATCCTAACTTCCCCTGACCATTTTTGTTGCATGCGATTTTGTATTGCTTAACAGCACAAACCATATTTACAGCGAATGCGCTTCAATGCGTGAATTAGGAATTCATATGTTTGGTTGGAAGCAAATCTTGAGCTCATTCAGAAGCTTATACGCTTTTTTCTTTCCCGCTTCACAAACATCCAGTTAAGAAGTCATTCGGCATGATATATCTCAGTCCAGGCAAGCGCTTGACGTGCCAGCCGTTGCAAGTCTGGAAACATTATAGACATAATTCAAAACAGGCCACCGTAACTGACTGGGACAAATTCAGGGATATCAGATCAACAGCAGACTTAGGCGAAATCGGAAACACAATAGAATGGACGTCAACCGTTGTCTCACACGTAAAACAGGCCACCGAAACAATAGAGGGAGATGACCTCCCATTCCGATTAGACAACAAACTTAGAAATATGTGGAACCGGAAAACAATTCTCGAGAATAAGCTAAAGCGCCAGAAATGGAACAGGAAGCTCAGGAAGAAAATAGCCGAGCACAATAGAGAAATAGAGAGCTACGCATTCAAACTAGAAGAAAAAAGGTGGGATCAAAAATGCGACGAGCTAGAGAAGAATATGAGCCATCCCAACACGTGGCGGATGCTGCGTCACCTCATGGACCCCACCAACACCAAAACCCACGCCAACATTGAGCAAATCAAGGCCAGATACAAATTTGACGGAACCGATGAACAGCTCATCGACCGACTTAAAGACATATATATATAGGCCCCGCATTCCCGGCAGTGGATAAAGAATATCAGGGGGCGGAGAATCCGCTACTGGACGAACCCATTCTAGTAGCAGAGGTCAGAGCCGCGCTCTTTGACCTCAAAAGAAACACAGCACCTGGGCCAGACAAGATAACCTACGGCATGCTTAGGAACTTAGATGACAACTCTATAGTTCACCTTACAGCATATTTTAACAAAGTTTGGGGATCCGGGGACGTCCCTAAACACTGGAAACATGCCAACATAATTTTAATCCATAAGAAGGGCAAAATCCCGGGTATAAAAAATCTCAGGCCAATTTCACTGACCTCGTGTCTAGGCAAATTAATGGAGAAGGTAATTCAGACGCGACTAACTCGATTCGCGGTAGAAAACAGCATCTGGCCCCACGAGATGGTAGGTTTCAGACCACACCTTAGCGCTCAAGATACCATGCTAAGGCTCAAACACGATATAATAGACAAACAAAAGACCAAAGATACAAGAGCAATATTGGGCATAGACTTAACCAAAGCGTTTGGTAATGTCAGCCACTCGGCAACTCTGCATATGCAGAGCATCAGCTCGGAAGAGATTAAATTAGGAAACAGGGGCACCCCACAAGGGGCCATCTTATCCCCCTTCCTATTTAATCTAGTTATGAAAGACCTCCCGCGCAAATTAGGAAGCATCGAAGGGCTAAAAACGAGCGTCTACGCAGACGACGTCAATGTTTGGCTCAATGAGGGCAGCGATGCGTCTATCGAGGAAAGGCTCCAGCGGGCAGCCGACATCATAGACCTCCATGTCAAAAATAAGGGGCTGAGCTGCTCCCCGACGAAGTCGGAACTACTAATCATCAGGCCTCGGACGAGGACAGGCAACGCATCTCCTCCCAGAATCTCGATAGAATTGAACGGGAAAGAAATTGTGCAAGTAGATGAGATCCGAATTCTGGGCATGCTCATAAGCAAAACAGGAAACAATCCCACGACTATAGCTAAGCTAGACGCGCATGCAAACCAAGTGGTAGGCATCATTAGAAGAATCTCGGCCAGAGGTAGAGGGCTAAAGGAGAAGAACAAGTTGAGGCTGGTCCAGGCCTTTATCTTGAGTCGGATCTGCTACTCAACCCCATTCCTTAACATAAAAAAAGCAGACAAAAACAAATTAGACGCCATAATAAGGAAATGCACGAAACGAGCACTGGGACTCCCAATCTCGACCTCAACCCTGGCACTAGAGGGAATGGGGGTGCATAACACATGGGAAGAGTTAGCGGAAGCAACGAGAACGGCGCAACTCGAACGCCTAAGTCTAACTGAGACAGGGCAACAAATTCTAAGCTGGGTAGGACTACAAGGGAACAGAGGCACTAAACACCAGACGTTCCACATTGAGTCCAAAATTAGGAAAGCCCTCACGATCTCACCGATACCCAAGAACATGCACCCACAACACGATCAGGAAAGACGCCAGCACAGAGCCAAACACTTGGTAACAAAACTAAGCAGAATGCCACCCGAGACGGTTGCCTACACAGACGCCGCTTTTGACGATGACGGGAACTCTGTCTCGGTGGTAGTCGACGGGTCCGGAATAGAGCAAGGCAAGATATACACAAGCGGAGTAGACGCCACGGCAGCGGAGGAAGCGGCGATCGCCATAGCGTGCGTTAGTATACGAACGCGAAGGTGATCATCAGTGACAGCAAATCAGCAATAAGGAATTTCTGCAAAGGCAAAATATCACACTACGCGTTGAACATATTATCGAAAAACAACATAGACAGAGGGATCACCCTAACCTGGGCCCCCGCTCACACCAACATACCAGGAAACAAAGCGGCCAACGCCCTTGCCCGAGCGCTCATTATCCGGGGGGGGACGCCGGCCTCAACCTAACTTTAAAGTCGAGACGCTCGCGACCTACAACGAAGTCATTGAGCACTACAAGTTAGGACGGCGGAAATATCCACCCCCAGATAGGTCCCTCACATCCACAGAGGCAGTCACCTGGCGCCGCCTGCAAGCCAAGAACCACATGTCTCCCAGGTGGAGATACCTCACGCAAACTGGAAATCCGGAGGACCAATTCTGCAGATTCTGTAGTGATATAGGAACGTTAAAACATATCCTCTGGGAGTGCAGCCACTCCCCGGGCTACAATTTATTCAAGGACGCAGAAGCATGGGAGACCGCGCTTCATAGCGAAGACCCGGCGACACAGGCCAACATTGTCCGACTGGCAACCGAAGCGGCGAACCGCTTTGTCTACTAGCCCCTGCCTCTTGGGGTGACATCGGACTCCCTGGACGCCTGCGAGCGGTGCCGTAGCTCCGGTGTCGCCTCTTCCGGACAATAAAAGTTTTCACCACCACCACCACCACCACCACTATAGACGCCGATATAAATCATCTCCTGAGCTTTTTAAGTGCCTATATTTTAACTGCTATCTCTCTTTTTTCTTTTTCTTGCCAGCTGCCGCGGCTCGCAGCGTGCGTTTTTTTGCGCCGAATGCTCAGTTATTTTGAAGGTGTTTTAATTTTTGTGATCATCTTTATTGTCGAATTTCTCTGCAGTTTTTATGATGTCGCCTCTCTTCGCATCACCTCTGAGTTGCAAGTCCCGTGCATAATTTCCTTTCAGTCTCCTGCTTCAGAAGAGCTTATACATAAATAACGATCAATTCACAAATGAGAATTTTATGCGTAACTTATAATCATTGCTGTGACAACCGCTCATAAAAGACAAAAGTCTTCTCAATAAGCAAAGTGCCTCGCCCTCATTGCTCCTCTGTTTTCTCATCGCGAAAAAACTCAAATTTCCTTCGAACTGCTGGTATTGCGACTAACTAAATATGATACAGATCAAAATCCGTTTGTGCAGCTGAGCTGTCGATTTGTACTACGTACAGATATGCTCTTGGAATCTTGAAAGTCCTCTTCTGGAATTGCTGTCGAAACGCACGGGGCAGTGCGATTATTTGAGGGCTTTCTCTTCGGTCTAATGCTTTTGCGTTTGAAATGTGTGCCAGCAAGAAAATAAAGAGCTAAAATGTTGTGTGCAGTAAAGCAGCCACAATGGTCCAGGGGCTGTAAACGTGCGTGTGAAAATTAAATGAATGTATACATCTGTGTAGGTTACTTGTGATACAGTGAAAGGTTGCATATTGGTATAGTGCATTGAATGTTTTTAAAGTGCTGCGTACGTGAATTTTATATGTCACACATTTCATTCAGGAAGTCGCCTGTGTGGCCTTCAAAAGGAAAAGAAGGCGCTGGTGGCCATTGGTTATCTCAAGAAGTACAAAATTCTGCCATGCAGATGCTGGCCTAGCTATCAGCTTTTACGTAAAGGTCAGAAGCATGAAGTTGCAGTAAATCCTGAAGTCAACTTTAATCAAGCTTCTGTGCGTGATGAAAAAGCAGAAGCATGATTTCTGTGCTCTGTACTGTGCATTTTCTTATATCTTGCTACATTACTTGCCCACAGGACTATTGAAGCTCATTTCTGTAAACTGTACTAGGCATTTTATCACAATTTACTATTCCTCACTCGCAGCCCTGCTTTTAGGTCATTAATCACAGAGTATAAAAACTTTACAGCAAAAGCTTTGCCAGAGAAAGGTAATATCAGATGTTATTACTCACAAAGGTTTCCCATTTACATCCAAGAAACTTTTTTCTTTCATGGCTGTGTAATAGACTACTTACTTTCACTTCTGGCTGTTTTCTTTTCTGCCTTTGTCCATGAGTGTTTCTCTTGGTGCCCGTAGCAAAGCTCTGCTCCAAACGTTGAGACCTAGCTTTCACTTGATGTTTTCATTATGAAGAACCACAAGAGAAGCTTACTTCAAGGTAAAGGAGTCAAGTATGAAAAGCTGGGCATGAACACACTGCATATAGTGCAGAAGTTACACATTCCCAAATTTCAGTATGTATACATTAGCAGCCTATGTGCTTACTGGAAACATCTGAATGTACACAATCTATTTTTTCTGTTCAGCCAGACCCCAAGCATAAAGTACACAGCGGCAAAATAGTAACAGGCTCTTCCCAGCTTCGATGGGAATAACAGTGGTTTCAAGAGATGTCATTAAAACAAAGCTTTTGTTTAGTACTCCCTTTTTGACCGACATACTGCAGCAATCCGTATTGGAGATTTAAGCATGGGACTTTCAAACATAGAGAGCTTCTGAAGTTGTATGTAAATATCCCACACACTATGTTTGGTTAATTTTTCTTATGAGGGGGGTTTTCTGACATGCACTGCAGCCTCAGCAAGTGGATATGTTTCTATCACTGCTGGAATAGAAACGTCACTAGCCCATCCAGGACCTCGAAACTCATTAGTAGAGGCTTTTGGTTGTATAGTCTTGACTGCACCCATATTGGGGATTTGCTGCGAACCATTGAAATCTGGTATTTGTTCTTTTTCGACAGCCGCCAGCATGCGGCCTTAGCATTGTGATTAAACGCGAGGATAGTTCATGTATTACTTGCCTGCTCACGCTCGTTGTTGCGAGACGCCGCTTTATCAGTTTCTTGTCGCGCAATATATGCGTCGAGATGTGTCTCGAAGATCCCGACATCTAGCGTGTGTTTCTGCAATGTTCGAGGTTGTGCAGTCACCATTTGCGGCTTTATCTAGATGTTTCCTCACCGCCTTTAAATTTTTTATGCAAGGGGGCGAGTTGCTTTTCGCAGGACTTGTGAGAAATCCGCCAAAGACTGACGGCATTTCAAAGGGAAGCGTACACCGTGGAGACGACGATGGACACTCGAAGGCATCACTACGATCGACCACTCAAACCGGCCTGCAAGGGCCACTACAGCAGCGCATCCGCGACCGTAGACAGCCTTCGAGACCTCATCCGAGAGATCGTGCGAGATGATTTTTGCCGGTTGCTGCCATCATCCCGACAACCCCAGGTGGCGACGCTCGCGGACGTCATCCGTGAAGAAGTCCAGCAGGCACTGGGCGTCCCTCAAGCGACGGCTACAATGGCTCCGACGGCTCTGACGCAAGAGCTAGCCCACTGCGAGGAACTACGCTGCCGCATTAAGCTATCCTGCGCCACGACGAGACCCTCCAAGCCACCGTCGACGCGAACAAGCTGCTTTTGAATGCTGCTTGGCCCCCACCCGCCAAGCCTACTAACGACCTCCAAGCCCCAGGAAATGCGAGGCCTGGAGGACGTCTAACAACCGACCACTCGGTTTCGCCTGCGGTGAGGCCGGCCACATCCTACACCCCTGCCCATACAGAGGCACCGGCCTGCGCGGCTTCGCCGTCGACGCCCCACGACCCCGCCTTGGCGCACGACCAGAAGAAATCGAACATTAATTCCGCAGGGCAGAGTCACCAAGCCGTCGGTACCGCTCTCCATCGCCGTGCAGCGCCCGATGTGTGTCGTCGGGCCGCAGTTGCGTCCAAGGAAGGTCTCCTAGCCCCCGTAGGGGACACTAAAGGCAGCAACCATTGGAGATGAGGTTGCTACAGGGCGCACTAACGAAGATCCTCTGCCGCCGACGACGACTAACGACGACGGCGCTACTACGCCGAAGCTCCTTACTAAGACCCGCTCGACAATCAGGCGCCCAGGCTCTAAAGTGACACCGCCGCTACGTACGACGACAACATCGACGACAACATCGACGACAACACGACCAGAGTGCAAGCCGACACCGCCACTCAGCGAAGTTACAACGGCGTACCCCGGCCGTGACCCCAATAAACGACGGAGCCGAGATCGGACACAAAGGCCCATGCACGTACAGTGCGAGGACACGAACAAGCGACCTTAAAGTTGCTGTCGATGGTCGCACAGTCACTGCCCTAATAGACACTAGAGCTGACTATTCATTCATCATAATGGACCGTTTGCCTCCCAGCTCAGGAAAGTAACGACCGCTTGGGATGGCCCGCTTATTCGCACCGCTGGTGGTAACCTCATTACTCCGTCGGGGCGATGCACTGCAAGAGTAACCGTAAATGGGCGTATTTACTCCACGAGCTTCATGATTCTACAGCAGTGTTCGCGCGATGTGATTTTGCGCATGGACTTCCTAAATGAACATAAGGCAATCATCGACCTCTGATCCAAGCTCATCAAGCTCTCGGCGGGCAAAGTAATACCTGCTACGACGACTTCGACGCAACACGTCGCTCTAAATATCCTCGACGGAAACTTGACCGTTCCGCCCCGATCAAGTGTCGTCGCTTGCATGGGCAACGCAGACATAGATACTGCCGTAGACATCGTCAAAGGAAGCACGGCTCTTGGAGCGAGGACTGGGAATCGCAAGAAGCGTCGCACATTTCCGCCATGGACAAGCTCAAGTGCTGGTCACGAACTTCACCGAAGAATATAGACACCTGAACAAGGCCACGACGATAGCTTTCCTCGACAAGCTAGCGGACACCCGAGATGTCTCTGCCTTCCCCAGTCAACCTGAAGACGATGCACCTAACCGAGCAAAGCAGCCCACGTTCGACATCAATGCAGCACTACCCCATGACAGACACGATCGGATTTGCACATTTCTCGAAAACTACAGCGAGTGCTTTTCTTCGGCGTCGAAGGTGCGGCAAACTCCGCTAGCAAAGCACCGCATCATCACGGATGAACACGCTCGACCGCTTCGTCAAAGTCCCTGCCGTGTATCGCTGCGAAAACGTCAGGGCATACGCGATCAAGATGAGGAAATGCTTCGAGATGACGTGATCCAGCCATCGAAGAGCCCTTGGGCGGCACCAGTCGTTTTGGTGAAGAAGACGGGACACTTCGTTTCTGAATCGATTACCGCCGCCTAAACAGCATAACGAAGAAGGATGTGTAACTTCTTCCTCGCATCGATGATACACTGGACCGGCTCTGCAATGCAAGGTACTTCTCATCTATGGACCTGAAGAGCGGCTATTGACAAATTAAGGTCGACGAGAGAGATCGCGAGAAGACCGCATTCATCCCGGACGGCCTATTCGAGTTCAAGGTGATGCCATTTGGCCTCTACTCCGCACCAGCCATGTTTCAACGAGTAATGGACACAGTCCTGGCTAGCTTGAAGCGGCAAATTTGCTTTGTATACTTGGACGACGTCGTTGTCTTCTCGCCAAACTTTGAAGACCATCTGAAATGGCTGCAGATAGTGCTGGATGCCATCAAGTTATCGAGACTAATGTTAAAACCAGAGAAATGCCGCTTCGCCTACGAGGAACTGCGGTTCCTAGATCACATCGTTAGCAAGGATGGTGTTCGTCCAGACCCGAAAAACGGCCTGCCGACAAGAAAGCTGTTCGCAGATTCCTTAGGCTGTGCGCTTACTATCGACGATTTGTCGCATCGCCGAACCGTTGACGCTGGCGTACCTTTTAAATGGGAAGCGCCGCAAGGAGAAGCCTTCGGCGAACTTAAGAGCCGTCTACTGTCCCCTCCTGTCATTGGCCACTTTGATGAAAACGCCGAGACCGAAATTTATACCGACGCGAGCAGTGTGGGCCTAGGCGCCGTCCTCGTTCAGAAGGGTAATCGCCTACGCTAGTAGGTCCCTCTCAAAAGGCGAAGTCAATTACTCGACGTCCGAGAAGGAATGCCCCGAGATCATCTGGGCCACTAGAAAGTTCCGTCTATACCTATAGACCTTTGCATCGGGCGAGGAGTTTGCCGAAACGCCTCCTCTCTGGACTGTTGAAAACCGGTTCTGCTGCCGCCTCCACCGTGTTGACGTCAGGCGCACACAACAGCCCAGCGAGCAATATGTTGGCGCCTATACTTGGGGACAACTTTCTGTGGCAATGGAGCCAAAGCTACGAGGGCGGGGCTTTTCTAACTGTATTACTACGCCATGTAGTTCCAAGTACCTGGCTTCGGCTGCGGTTTCGGCTACGCGCACGACGTACGCTGTCAAAAGCAGACGAGCGATACGAACGCGCGCAGAAATGGGCAGAGAAAAGCAGCTGACGCATCCCACCCGGCCCCGCCTACTCTCTTGCGCTTTACGAGATTGTTGACAGGCCGCGCAGCAATCGACATGAACACTGTCTATTAAACTCTCACTGTACTGGCTAGTCCTGTAGTTTAAGCCTGATACAATAATAATCTTAATAGTTCCGTAATGGTTTAACATTCCAGAGCATCCACTGCGAAATTTCTGTAGGCACTATATGCTTGTGCAGAGTGAGCTGGTGCGTTTCGGCTCCGTAGCTTCCACCACCTTTTCAAAATTGGCCAAAGGGCGCTGCCATATTGGAGACTGGGCTGGGCTCATAACACAGGAAAAAGCTGCGGATTCTCCCCCCACACCTGTTCTCAGCCCAGTCAAGCCGGTTTCTCCAAGGGTCGTGAAAAGGTCTTCCCTCGTTGCAAAGGTGACAACGCCGCCTGTCGCCAAAGCCGCAAAGCGTAAGCGGGCTCAGTCGAGCGCTGTTCATGTCCGCCTCTATGCGCGCGCTTCGTGTTTTGGTCTTTGGTTGTGGTTTAACAGATATAACGCCGCTGTCAATCTTTAGCAATGTCCGGGAAGAATTTCTGCGTAGTTGGCTTTTCGAACAGACATAAAACCTTGCCAGGAACACGTTTGTATAAGCTTCAGTGATGCTTCGCGAGAACGACGGCGGCCGTGAATCGCGGTTTTTCGACGCAGAAAGCAAGCAATCCCACCGAATGACAATTGTTCAGATTAATGTCATTGTTTCAACGCGCTGCTACACGACCAAAGTTAATGCCATTTCTAAAGTATGGTAACGGCGATGACATGCAAATGTTGGTGTGCCTTCAATATGTTGCGAAGATGACTGCGCTGTAAAAGAAAGCAGTCTTTAAATTGACATTCATATCTTGCATGCCTTGTAACCAACCTGTTGATTAGGACTATCAATTACTAAGTTAGCGGCAGTGTCGGCAGCGTTTGTTTACGAAAGGGCACGGAAGGTGCGCACGTCGGCGCTCGACTGCGAAACGCGTA
Organism: Amblyomma maculatum; assembly: GCF_055883805.1. NCBI lineage: Eukaryota > Metazoa > Arthropoda > Arachnida > Ixodida > Ixodidae > Amblyomma > Amblyomma maculatum. Next base: position 190,526,801 of record NC_139344.1, read on the forward strand.
CGAGTTTCAACGTTTTCGCCAGATCGCTCGCTCGGCGTATTAAGGCCCATCGAAAAATGCCCGAGCTTGGCCTCATCAAGAAAGGATATGGCAAATTCATAACGCTTGCCACATCGGATACCGTGAGCATACCGCAACGACGCTGCCCGCGAAAGCGGCCGACGACGGCTCTCTGGCCGTGTGCTAGGCCCTAGTCGTTGCTATGCCTAAACGCCTAGGTTTCGCATCAAGGCTATAGCTAGAAGCGCTTTGGAGATGGTAAATTTTTTTAATCCTTCATAAAATTAAGCGCTTATTATACAAGATCAACAGAGCATGCTTTTCTGAAGGTGGCGAAAGAAATTCGCCGTATCGGCGACTCGCCGCCGACGGACCGCGGCAGCAGGAGCGACCTGTTCCGCCCGCGCTGGGTGCAGTGGCTACGGGTTGGCTGGCAGCAATGGGTGCCAGTTTTTTTTCTTTCTTTTTTTTTTCTTTTTTTTACGATGGTATTTGGCATAGTTCACAAACATGACTAGCTGTACAATTATAGGAGCACAGTAGTACTTAATGCAGGTGGCACGTTTGTAGCTTATTTTGGGTGTATCTTCTCACCGAGTCTCTGGTGTCGAGATAACAGATTTGCTCGTTGATCGCATTCAGATGAGTACCTCAAACTCATTCGATACCCAATGTCGTTTTCATCGAATGCCATTTTTTTTCGTGTAGCAGTAAACAAATATCATTTTGAACGAAAGTCATTCGATGGAAAAGGTATTAAATTTGCCGTGTGGCAGGGCTGAGCGATAATCATGTTTTCAGTGTTTTCTGCTTGTCAATGCACCTTCCGTGAACACTTCTTGTTTAAAATTCGTTGCCTCCGCTGCTGGGAATATACTGTAGCAATCCCGAAGACGAGGAAAACACGTAGATGAAGAAAGGAAAAAGGAATAGTTGAGAAAGACGAGGAGACTCTCGGGGCGACTCGCAGCCGTTCACCAGCTGAGTTCTCTGCCTCATATACCTGTGCAGCGCTCCGACGTCAAACCCCCATCGTAACAATACAATCCACTCTAGATTTATGAAATGCTTGCACTGACATCGCACAGCTCACGGTTGCATTTTGCGTTTCGCCTCCACTTAAACGCGGGCGGCCCGGTCGACTTCGGTCCCGATAACTCGATCTTCCTCAGTAGCCTGAGCCGCTGCGGCAGGTTATTGAACAGACATTTTCCAATATGCGTTTTGAAACTTGCCATGCAATTACTTTGAAGACCAGAGCAAGTGTTCCTGTTGGCTGGCAAGATTACGAAAACATAACATGTCGCTGCACTTGATATTGGTTCTAGAGCTTGTTATAAACGCGCTGTAATTCTGCAGTTGGGCGCGAGGGTGATACAAATGAAATGAAATGAAAATTATACTACAATAATAAAATAGGATATAAAATTTAAATCTAATATGCTCTTGGCTAACCTGTGATGCAGCTTTTCAGATATTGCCTTTGCTGATATCTTACTTCCCATGAAATTATCTACCCGATCTGCCTTTTTGACGACGGAATAGGTGAAATCCATCCTGTACAGGCAGTGGTAAAGCGCAGGCATGAAAAATCTGAACGCTTGCTACAGAAGCCCAATATGCACTATTTTCTGATGCTCAGAATGCTGGTTTGCAAGCTCGCTGGCTTTTCCTGCGGTCGCACAGGTACGAAACCGCTCGCAGTTTCGACGACGCTGCCTAGTTTGCTGTAGAAATTTATTGCATGTAAACGAAGTAAGCGTGTACCATTAAGCAAAGAAAGAAAATTGGTTCATAGGTCAAGGAATGAACGAATTAGCATGGCGTTGTAATGAAAGCGGGGCACTCAAAATGAGCTCCACTTCGTACGCAACCTTGTTGATGCCAGCTGCAGGAGACACTTGATGCATATGGAGGCGATGTTGTTTCAAACGGCTATGATATCGAACACATGTCCATTGTTATTAAAGGCGATCCCCTTGCTCACACTGTCACTGCGGAAGTGCCTGCGAGACGCGCACAAACGGTAGACCGCACGCGCGCACCACGGCCACGCTTGCCGCGGGAGGCCCGTCTCGGGTTCCGACGGCCGCCGCTACGCGGCTTTCAGTGGCGCCCCTATAGGCGCTGCGCATGGCGTATACGGCGACCATTCAAGGTGGTAAGCGATCACCACGGGTTCTGCTGGCTGGGTAATTTGTAAGACCTCACCGGCCGCTTTGCCCGATGGAGTTTACGACTTTGATGTGACTGTAAAGTCGGGTCGCAAGCCTTCCGATGCAGACTGCTTATCCCGCGCTTCCGTCGATGCTGCCCCAAAAGACAATGATGACGACGCCTTTCTAGGAACGGTAAGCGCCAGCCGTTTTGCACAACAGCAGCGATCAGATCCTGAGCTGGAAGGCCTAGCTGATTACTTGGAAGGCAAGATCGCTTCCCCTCCTGCTGTGTTTAGGCGTCAGTTATCGTCGTTAGCCTTAAGCAATCACGTCCTCGTAAAGAACTTCGCTCCCAACAAGACCGCGCAGCTTCTTGTGGTGCCTAAAAGCCCCAGGCAGGAAACTCTTCATTCGTTACACGACGAGCCACCAGCAGGGCATCTAGGGTTTACGCGTACGTTGCATCGAGTCCAGGAGAAGTGCTACTGGCCGCGACTGCCTGCCGATGTTCTCCACTACGTGAAAATGTGCATGAGTGCCATGCTAGCCAGGCAAGACGTCGCCAATCAGAACAGCCTTACATTGGTACTGCGTAGGAGGGGTTTTGCTGCCTAGTAACCAGATCCACATCTTTGGAAAAAGGTCCAGAGTCCTGTTGATGTCTTTTGGGATATCAATGTCGCCAAACTTCGTTGTCCAGGCAAGAAAAAATACATTGAAACTTCTTCCTGTTTCCTGCCTGTTTCCTTGAAGTAGCGAGGCGTACGCCGGCGGGTGAAAGCGATTCCTGCGTGTTCCAGTGACCCAAACGAAAAATCGACTATGGCCCCACATTGGCCTAATGTCGACATAAAACATAGCCAAACTTGGCCCTAGCTCGATCAACAACGTTGGGCCGATCTCGTTTCGACCAGCCGACCTAGTAGGCCCCATGCTGGCTCTATGTACTCCCGACGTCTAGTAGCCTGGTCGACCTAGGCCCAAGTGTGATACCAAAATAGAGCCGGGATTGATCCAAGGTCGGAGGCCGATCTTGCAGACAATGTTCATTCTACCAAGGCAACACGTTGCTTGAATAGTTTTAAATGTCAGTCCGTAACGTTGCCAACAAAACACTTCGCGAAAAAAATTTGTGCTCTTCCAAAATTCTGCAAAGCTGAAACAAATAGTGACTTTTAAGACAGCAGGCTGCAAGATGTCTGACGGTGAACAGAATTAGCACAAAAAATTTCCATGCCGACTATGTCTATCATGCCAGTCATATAAGAAATGATGCACCAAGAAACACTACTAAACAAGACGCCATCGCGCTACACGCGATGGCGGGACTCTGTGACGGTTGGATAACGTCGTCTCTAAGCATTTCGGCCACCTGGCGCTGAATGGCTTCACGTTCTTTCGGAGCCACACGGTAAGCATTTTATCGAATCGGGTGAATCGAGTCATCCGTGATAATCCGATTTTTTGTCAAAGGCGTTTGGCCGATCTGCGATTCTGAAGCAAAACAGTCTCGAAATTGATCGATGAGAACCGAAAGGCGGTCCCGTTCTGAAGACAAATTTGGGCTCACATCAACGATGGTTACGGGTGTCTTGCACACTGATCCTTTCTGTTCTTTCTGTTGCGGTAAGCAGTAGTGCTGCTCATTTGAGAGGCTGTCGAAAAAGGCCACAGTTGTGTCTTTCGGAATTTGCTGACGCTCGTCGCTGAAGTTTGTCAGCAGCACTTCGGTATGTCCATTGGTCAAGTTGACCAGCCCTTGAGCTATAGAAACACCTCGGCTGAGTACCAGGGAAACTGGCCGTTCGGCGACGCCATCGCCTGTATGCGCCTCGTCGCATTTCACTTCAACAAGAGAGCATGATCGCGGAGGTAATGCTACCGTCTCATTGGCGATGTGTAAGGGCAATAGTGGTACTTGCGCATAACCAAGGTCTTCGTGGTTTTTGGTGAAGGCAACGATGCTGTCACGAATGCTGATTACAGCCCCATGAAGACGCAGAAAGTCCATGCCCAAGATGAGGTCTTTGCAGCAGTCAGGGAGAATAACGAAGCTGCCAGCAAACACCGCTTTTCTTATTCCTATCCAGGCAGTGCATTTCCCTGTCGGTGCCAGTAGCTGACCCCCAGCACTTTCTATTACTGGTCCAGTCCATTCAGTTTTTACTTTGCGCAGCATGTTGGCCAGTTTCTGGCTAATCATTGAAAAATCCGCCCCGGTATCCACCAGAGCATGTACCTCCAGCCCATCAATGGAAACTGCGAGGTCAGCGCTAACGACGTTATCTGGGTTGCTCGTCACTTTCGGCATTTACGGCGGAAGCGCGGCAAGGTCGGCGCTGTCAGCTTCATCGTCATGGCTGATCATCTGGTGTGGCATTTTCGGCGGTAGTGCGGCAATGTCAATGTTAACGGCGGCGTCAGAAGCACGGGTAGTTGGCAATCGCAACGGTGGTGAGGGTTTTCACACTTTTCGACTGGTTGCAACCTCCCTTCGCGAGGTTGCGGCTGTTAGTTTACCCGGCGAGGGATAGAGGACCACCGTCCGCTAACGTCAGCAGTGCTGCGACGCATCGGCGAATTATAACGCTGTGGCGATGGGGAGGAGCGGCGGCGGAAGCCCGGGAATTCGGTTTCGGGATTCGGAGTCAGCGTCGAAGCGGCGGCGAGCAGAAGCAGGCGGAAAGGCCTACCTCTCTTCGCGGTAGCGGCAGTACCGATATACATGGCCAGGTTGTCCGCAGTAGAAACAGAGTGGTTGGCTGTCATAAGTGGGCCACCAGCGCCTGGAAGGTGCCCACTGAGGCCCCATGGAAGAACCGCGTCTCCTGACGGCTCGGTGGGGCGTGGTCCGGAGGCGGGCGACGAAGGACCGCGAATAGCTCTCGGGTTGCGGCCCGTGGTAAAGTGCAGGAATGTCGGTCGTGTAGCCGACCGGTTGGGGAGCGTGGTATGGTTCGGAGAGGGCTGCCGTGTTGTCGACTGAACGAGACTCGTTGCATGGTGCAGACGGTGATAAGGCGTACCGAATTTCATTCCTCTCAGCTTCCATGAGGACCTCTGATGACTGAGCCTTTGCAGCCGTAATTCGTTGCAACTCCTCAAGGACAATTTCTCTAATGTCGTCTAGAAGACTGGTGTCTTATCTGTTGCAGTCAGCACCGCCGTAGTCGTCGCGGCACAGTTGACAGGTCGGTTGTACTGGCGGCACCGGTCTTGGAGGGCTCGCTCTCCAAGACCGGTTAATGAACTCACTCACGGTTTTGGGTGGGTTGCGTACCAAGCCGGAAAACACCTGTTTTTTGACACCGTGCATGAGATGCCGTAGCTTTCTTGGCTCACTCATATCAGGGTCGGCACGGCGAAAAAGGCGAGCCATGTCTTCCGCAAACATAGCCACGCTCTCATTCGGCTTCTGGACGCGCACTTCAAGCAGGCGTAGCGCATTGTCTCGTCTATCACTTCTCGCAAAAGTGTCTACCAGCTGGCGGCGGAAGTCATTCCATGTGGATAAGCTGGCCTCGTGGTTTTCAAACCACGTTCTCGCATTATCCTGAAGGGCGAAATAAACATCGGAAAGCTTTTGGTGTGCGCTCCATTGATTGATCTTGGCCTCTCGCTCAAAGTGGTCAAGCCAGTCCTACTCCTCCACATCTTCAAATGCTTCCCCGCGAAAGCAGTCTGGCACCTTGGTGTTCTGAAGAGTCACCGGCGTAGGGTTGGGATGTGCCATGGCTTGAGAGACCTGATGAACTTGGGCGTTTGAAGAGTTGTTCGGCATATGGCTGAACTCCAAGGCTAGGCCTAAAAGGCGGTGGCTAGCGCGATGCACAGGCGTGTCGATGTCTGGGATCCGCTGTGAACTGCCGGAAGGAGTCTTATGCATCCCAGCACCTCCACCAGTCTCCCGTCTCGATAGAACGCCAAGGAGAGCCGAAAGATAAGATGGTTTTAATAGCTGACTGGAACGAGTCTTGCGCTCAAGCTTCCTCTGCTTCCAGGCTCGCGCTTTTGTTCCCAGTAGTCATCTTTTGCGTCGTCTTCTATGCGGCAATATACATATATAACATAAAAATTATGAAGTAGAAAAAGAACACAAATATATAAATGAAACAGCAAATTAAAAAACGAGGACAGTAAATTAACGGCCAACAATCGTCTAACAGTATATGCACTCAACATGGCAAAAAGTAGTGAAAACGAAGTGACTATTCTCATGATAATGTTCACCAAGGCAAGGAACGGAAAGTACAGAAAGACCCCAGTGCGGAATTAATAAAATATAGCTTAAAGTCCTTAATTGAGGTGGTAAAGATGTTTGGGTTGTGTATGTTATGATTTAATATTGTTACTGTGTAATAAGAAGGGGTGTTTATTTACAGTGCTGATGTAGCGGAACAAGATGAAACCTACTAGCGCCCAGAAAACCGACGCTTCTTCTTCCTCTTCTACCACACCATCACCATCCTTCATCGTCGTCATTAGCGTGACATTTCCCCCTTACTCAGACGAAGCCCTCTGGGCGTGTTCGTGAGTCGTTCGAGGCTGACACGGCTTCAATCGGGCAACATGACATAGTTCGGTTTTGGCAGGCCGACGACCCGATGCTGTCAGGCGGGCTATTGCATACGTTAAATCACTGATGCGTTTGACAACCACATATGGGCCGTCATAGTGGGCCAAGAGTTTTTTTATGTAGGCCGCGGCGCCGAATTGGACGCCACAGCCAGACTAAATCACCTATGGAGTACGTTACACGCCGGTGACTGGCATCGTACCGTGCTTTGGAACGTTTTTGTGAAGCACCAGACCCTAAGCGGGCGATTCTCCGAGCTTCTTCGGCAAGACAGAAGGCCTCAGCCAGGCAGGGATCTTCACGGCTTGAGAAGGGCAGGATAGTATCCAGGGAGTAGCGTGGCGGTCTGACATACAGCAGGAAGAATGTACTGTACCCAGTCGTCTCATGCGTGGCGGCATTAAACGCATACGTGATGAAGGGTAGTATAGTGTCCCAGCTCTTATGTCCTGCATCCACATACATAGCTAGCATGTTGATAAGCGTTCTGTTTACGCGCTCAGTCAAGCCATTTGTCTGGGGATGGTATGGCGTCAAGTGTCAGGAAGTTACGGCGGATAAACGCATGAACTCTTCAGAAACATCAGCGGTGAATTGTCGGCCCCAATCAGTGATGACAATTCGTGGCGGCGCGTGTTGTAAGATGACTGAGTGCAGCAAGAAAAGAGACACCTCATGCGCCGTAGCAGACGGAATAGCGACGGTTTTACAGCAACATGCGAGGTAGTCCACGCAGATTACAATCCAGCGATTTCTATCCAAGGACTTCGGAAACGGACCTACGAGGTCAATGCCTGCTTGATCAAACGGAGCTGTCGGGGTCTTCACAGGACGCAGTAAGCCAGATGGAGTTGCAGTGGGACGTTTGTGGCGTTGACATCGCTCGACACTTGCAACGTATTGTTCAATAGTGGCGCACTTTCTGGGCCAATAAAATATTCGAACTGATCCCAATATATCCGAATATTCGAAATATTCCGAACTGATCCGAATATTCGAAATATTCGAAATTCGAACTGATCCCAAATGCCCAGAAAGTGGATCATCATGCATGACACGCAATACGTCCGTGCAAAGAGTCTTGGGAACTACGAGTATGTATCGCTGGCCGACAGACAAATAACTCTTTTTCCTGAGGAGGCCATCACGCACACAAAAACGGCTTGTAGCTGCGCTGGCTTGGGAGGCGGCAAAAAGAGGCTGCAGACTGCTATCCCATTGCTGTCTTTCTCTATGGTTCTATCTTGAAAACATTCGCGTCAGGAAACACTGCCTCGAGAATCGATATGTAATTGTCGAAATCGTCCTGTCAGATCCGGTCGTGGCCATTGTCATCCTAGAAAGACAATCTGCGTCTGCATGACGCCTCCCGCTTTTGTACACTACGGCAAAGTCATATTCCTGTAACCGGAGGGCCCAGCGTGCGAGGCGACGCTGGACTAGGCGACAAATATGAACGGAAACGCTGCACAGCGAAAACGACAGCCAGGCATTCCTGTTCGGTGACTGTGTAGTTTCGCTCCGGCTTGCTCAGGGTACGACTTGCGTACGCGATAACATTATCTCGTCCATCGTGCCGTTGGACAAGGACTGCACAGAGACCGATTCCATTAGCGTCCGTGTGTACTTCTGTCATTGCAGTAGGATTGAAGTGACGTAGGATGGGTTTCGATATTAAAAGAAACTTCAGTTGACGGAATGACGCGTCGCAGTCTGGTGTCCAGTCAAAAGCAGAGTTTTTGTGCAGAAGGCACGTCAATGGGCAAGCAACGTCAGCAAAGCGATGTATAAAGCGTCTAAAATACGAACACAACCATAGAAAACTGCGCAACTCCTTCACTGTCTGCGGGGGTTTAAAAGACTCAACAGCGGCAGTTTTCTGGGGATCCGGCATTGCACATCACCATTGACAAGGTGTCCTAGCACCAGCGCTTGGCACTCTCCAAAGCGGCACTTTTTCGAGTTTAGGATTAGGGCGGCGTTGTGCAGACAATTCAAGACGCGTACTAGACGGTCATTGTATTCTTGGAAGGATTTCCCAAATATGACGACATCGTCTAGATAGCAAAGACATACGTCCCATTTTAAGCCGCGCAAAACTGTCTCCATAAATTGTTCAAATGTGGCAGACGCCTTGCACAGCCCGAATGGCATAACATTAAACTCATAAAGGCCATCGGGCGTTACGAAGGCTGTTTTTTTATTATCCGCAGGGTCCATTGGAATTCGCCAGTAGCCAGATCTGAGATCAAGGCAAGAAAAATAAGACGCACCAGAGAGGCAGTCGAGGGCGTCGTCTATGCGAGGAAGAGGATAGACATCCTTTTTCGTAACAGAATTCAGAAGCAGGTAATCGACGCAGAATCGCCACAAACCATCTTTCTTGCGTACCAGAATAACAGGGGCTGCCCATTGGCTAGATGACTCCTGTATCACCTTCTTCCGTAGCATGTCCTCCACTTGCTCCTGAATGACTGTGCTCAGATGAGGACACGCGATATGGCTTTTGACGGATGGGACGAGCCGAACCAGTGTCGATGGTATGATGTGTCCGAGGTGCAGGGCAAAATGTTGGTCCATCTGTTTGCGAAAAGTCAAATATAGGCGAAAAGGGTAGAAGGATATCCACAAGAGTACAGCGTTAAGGTGAGCTGAGATCGGCGCTGATCATGTGGCAGATAGAAGTTTCATCAGCAGCCGAAGGTACAGTGGTACTCGTAGCATCTGTAACCAAAGCAACAACGTGGAGCGCATCGGATCCACAGGAGGTAAGCTTCAATCCGGTGGGTAAAACTGCGGGCTCGGACGATGGATTGATTGTCCATAACGAGGCATTACCGTGATGCACGGAGGTCATACAGTGAGGGATAATTACATTTTTCTTCAGGCATGCTGAGTGAACTGGGTGCACCACGGCCTGAAATGAAACCTGCTCAAGGCGTGGAACGGACACGGGGACGAACATGGCAGACAAGGGTGGAACTACTGTGTCTTCGGTAATACTAAAAACTGTTTCTTCATTACGGCCGCTTTCAAAAAGAGTCGGCAGATGCGAGCCGTCAAAATGAACCTCTTGACTTCGGCAGTCCACGGTAGCGCCACAAGACTTGAAAAAGTCCATTCCTAAAATGATGTCATGCGTAGAGTGGGGTAAGACGACGAATTCGGCTTGAAAAATTGCACCACCCACAGACACTTGCGCACTACACACACCCAGAGGCCGCAACGCCTCTCCACTGAGAATACAAAATGTTGAAACACAGTCGTATTCAAACATCACTTCGCGTCCCAACAAGCGCCTAAACTGATTACTCATCAGACACAGTCGCAACCGTATCCATCAAAGCTAATGTACACACACCATCAATGAATACACGAATTTTGTTTTTTAGCATTGTAGTGGGAGGGATGTTGGCACACAACACATTTCCAGCGGCCTCACCCCCATTGGTCGCGCTGGTTAGTTTTCCTGATGGGGCGACATGGAGCGCCGCCGCGGTGATGGAGAACGACGCTTACGGAAGGCGGGTGGAGGAGTAACACTTCGATCAGATGCAGGGGAATGGTCGCGGAGATTCTCGTTCTGCATGTTGCGGTAATACCCACGGGGAATATTATATTGCTGAAAAACAGGGCTGTATTGTCGATTGTTGGGTACTGTTGGAGGCGCCGGGCGGTTATAGCGTGGCGGAAACCTACTGCGGCAGTACCTGGCGATGTGACCTTCGACGCCGCAGCGGTAGCATATCGGCGGGGAAGGTAGAAAATGCTGTTGTGGGTAAGAGCCAGGAACAGCAGGGCGCGTCGTAGGTCTGGCTAATGCTCATACTGCACAGGAATCCCGGTAGATCGAATTGAAGATCTAGGTGCACTTGAGGTGACGTTATACCTTGGGGCTTTAAGCATCGACGCAGTCGGGTTGGCAAAATGCATTGGCGGGTAGTCAATAGGAGCTGCAATTTCAGGACCTTGGGAGAAAGGCTGCACTTTAATCGCTTGTGGTGGTAAAGCCGACCATCTAGAGATCCCCAGGACAGAGACCTCAGCAGATTCATGCAGAGGAAGCGGGTTGATCCGTAGAAGTTCTTCGCGCACAGTTTGCCGGATAGTTGACGGAAGATCTAATTGGGCATGGTCATCAAGGCTGGCCACGGTAGGCACGTTGGCCAGCCGCCCAAATTTCGGCGCAATACGACGTGTTTTAAAAGCTTGAAACGAGCGGATATATCTCATGACATCGGAGACAGTGTCAAGGTTGTATTTGGCGATTAAGAAGTTTTACACGTCCGCCGCGATACCCTTCAAAATGTGACAGACTCTGTCTTCCTCGGGCATGTTGGAATTGAACCATTTCCATAATCTGAGGATCTCTTCTGTATACGTTGTACAAGTTTCATCGGGCAATTGAGCTCTTTGAGCAAGGGTCTGCTCAGCTCGCCTCTTGCTGGGAACAGAGTCGCCAAAACGCTGTTTTAACTCGGTGGCGAACCGTTCCCAAGTCGTCAAGTTGTCCTCGTTATTTTCAAACCAGGTCATAGCCGTGTAAGTGAGAAAGAAAACGACGTTTGTTAACATGGTAACAGGGTCCCACCGGTTGTACCGACTAACTCGTTGATAATCAAGTAGCCACTTCTCAACGTCCTCACCTTCTCTGGCAAACTCGTGGTTCCCGGTAAGGCTGGGGCGGAATAGGGCTGGAGTGGGCAGGTATGCCGCCAGCCTGGCTTGCAGCATTGCGGCTTGCACGGTTTGAGTCTGTGTTGTCTATGATGGTCGGGAGCGGTGGCAGTCCAGCGATGCGGCGACTACGTCGAAGCTCCAGTTGGTCTTGCAGCGCTGTAGGTAGGGATCGAACGGAGCACCTCCCACCAAGTTATTACGGTGTAATAAGAAAGGGGTGTTTATTTACAGTGCTGAGGTAGCGGGAAAAGATGAAGCCTACTAGCCCCCAGAAACCAATGCTTCTTCCTCCTCTTCTTCCATACCATCACAATCCTTCATCATCGTCAGTAGCGTGACAATATGCATGGTAAAGTAAAACGAAGGCTCTGGTTACCGTATAACGTCCTCGTTCGAGGAACGTCTCATATTTGTTTACTTCTAGTGTGAAAGGGTTTTTCGTAAGGCTTAAGTCCAGATATATTCTTCAAGAAGTCAGTTAAGTATTGCGGTAACAATTTAAGGCAGTAAAGTAGACGATACTCAAACATGGTATGCACACGATGAATCCTATATTGCGGAATAATGCTTTTGTGTGGGCAGTGTAGCATGCACCAGCGATTAGTCTAATTGCCTTCTTTTGGAGACCGAGTGTGATGTTTAGATTTGTTTTGGATGTTGTACCCCAAACGAGGTGATAGTAGTTTATGTGTGATTTAATAATAGCCTGGTAAATAAGAAGCTTGTGCTTTTGGGAAAATTCGTTCCGAAGTCTTGAGAAGAAGCCAACAGATCTAGCAAGCTTGCTTTCTATATACATTATATGGTCAGACCACCTCATGCGAGAGTCCAATACAACACTAGGCGATTTGAACTTGTCAATAATGTTATTTTCTAGATGCAGAGTATTGTTTACAGTAATATCCTGTCTAAGGGGCCGAAAAAAGACTGCTTTGGTCTTGTTAGAGCTAACTGCCAGCCGTTAGCTGTGGACCATTTGTCGAGAGCACAAAGAACCAGACGTGCACTATTGATTAGTTCGTCGGCAGGACAACCCCCAAGAAAAAATTTGTGTCGTCAGCGCACTGAGTACAAGTTGCTCGCAAGGTCGTTAGAATAGACATTAAAGAGGAACGGGCCGAGAAGGCTACCTTGCGGGACACCACATTCAATAAAAAAGGAGCCAGACTTGTGATTATTGACCGAAACGACCTGCTGGCGCATGTTCAAGTAAGCACGAAAGAGTTGAGGAGAAAAACCACGGACACCATAGCTTTCAAGTTTACACAGATATTTCATGATTAAGAAGGTAGAAAGCTTTTGTAAAGTCGATGTAAGTACCAAGAGTAAGCTTTTAAGCGATGTAAGCTTTTAGCTTCGATATTATTTAAAATAATTTCCTTTTGCAACAGTAAAGCAGATTCAGTGGACTTGCCCTTACGAAATACAAATGACTGGCATTTATTAAGGCATGTTTATAAAAGAACCCATTGATTCTCTTGAGCATTACTTTTTCCAGAGCCGTTGAAAACACGTGATTAGAAATGGGTCTAAGTTTGTAATCTTGTTTCTATCGCCTCCTTTGAGAAAACAATTACGTTTGCATATTTAATTCGTGACGGAAGTATTCCTGATGTGAGCCCCGCCAAGGTGGCGCTGTGATTACGGCGCTCGACAACTGTTCCCAAGGATTCGGGATCAAATCCCGGCCTCTGCGGTCGCTTTTCGATGGAGGCGAAAAGCAAGGCACCCGTGTGCAGTGCGATGTGAGTGTACGTTAAAGAACCCAGGTGGTCAATATATCCGGAGTCCTCCACTACGGCGTCTCTCATAACCTGAGTCGGTTTGAGACGCTAAACCCCACAAACCAAATCAATCCATTCCCGATATGAGCACCATGCTTAAGCTACATCTTTAACTTGTCACTAAGAGATCCGCAACAAATTTAACTGGTTTTACTTGGAAGCCATCAAAATCGGCGCAACTTGTCGATTTTAGGTTCATTATAACGGAAAAAACTCCCTCACTGGTCGTTAAATGAAAAGCAAAAGTTTTTAAACCTATATTTGGGAAAAATCGAAGAGCTTCGACTGCGGAACCACTCGGTCTAATGCTTGTAAAGAAGTAATTGAATTTTTCTGCCAGGAAAGAACGGGAATATGGCAAGCCATCGATCACAAGCTGACCTAATGCGTATTTTTATTTTTGTTTAGAAATGATTCATTTAAAGGTTTCCAAAATTCTTTCGCACCTTTCCTGCTGGTGAGGATACGCGATTGATAGGCAGATTTAGATCTTCGCAGATCGCTAGTTAGCTTGTTGCGGTATATTTTAAAAGCTGTTAGGTGCTCAGGGTTACGAGTGGACATAAAACGTTTGAACAGCCTAGACATGATTCATCATTTCGACATGTATCGGAGTCACCCAAGGCTTAAGGAGTTTCGTGTTCGATTTCTTTGTTTTGCAGAGAATCCACTTATTGTAAATGTATTTCAAAGTACTTAAAAAGAGCGCATAAGAACAGGCAAGAACACAGTTCCAATCTGCAACGCGTACAAACTCGCGAAATCGGGCAAGTTTCACATCAGTTATACATTGATAAGCAAAAGTATTCGGTTGTGCGTAACTTGGTGGGCAGCCGTGTGGCACGGACAGGCAAATGGCACTGTGGTTGCTAAGAACACAAGCAATAGTACCAGAAGAAATAACGGGGGAGACAATATCTACTATAAAAAGGTCGATTGTACTGAATGAAGTTGGTGTTATCCTTGTGGGCGTAGTGATAACGTTTGTAAAACCATTGGAAGCAATTGTACAGTTCAACTGGCGATTTGTTCTAGAAGGTTCAAGTATATAGTAGAGTAGTATTAGAGTAGAGTATTAAAATCAAGAAATTTGTCGAGATGTGTTAAGAACTTATCTGGGTCACCTTACGGTGGCCTGTAAACAACAGAAACCATTTTGTCTGCAATCTTCAGCGCGAGCAATTCACAATCAGGGGTCATTATAGAGAACTAAGGTATTACTTCGCTATTAAGGCTACTGTTCTTTACATAAACGGCAACACCCCCTCCACGAGAAGGGCGATTGAAGAAACAAGGATCATATGCGGGCAGTTTCACAAAGTCAGCATTGCATATGACCCACGTTTAAGTTAACAGAATTGCATCAAAATTGACCTCATATTTTGTCGACAGTTTGCAGTACAATTTTGTATCAATTTTGTAAGTTTGTATCACTGCCCCCCTCCTCTGTAGCATCGACTCGATGCGACGCGGTGCTACTAGGAAGAAGTCAGCGAAAGGGTGCACTAAAGTGTCACAAGGACCCAGCGGCGTTGACGAAAAGTTCGGTCATGTACGATCATGATAGGGCTTCAGCCGAACCACGTGCACGACTTCAGGACGCTGTGGCCTTCGGGATGGAGCTGAATCTACGGGAACAACGGCGTAGGTGACTTCACTGATACGGCGAACAATCTCGCAAGGGCCGAAGTATCGGCGCAGTAATTTTTCAGATAGGCCGCGATGACGAACAGGTGTCCAAACCCAGACGAGGTCGCCCGGCTCGTAAGTGACGATTCTTCGGTTGAGGTTATACCGAGCAGCGCCATTTGCCTGTTGTCGGTGGATTTTGAGGCGTGCTAGTTGCCTCGCTTCCTCAGCACGCTGAACAAAGATGTCGGCGTCAAGTTCGGCGTCAGAGCCGCAAGAAGGACTAACTGGCATCATGGCATCCAACGGCGTGCTCACTTGGCGACCGAAGACAAGTTGGAACGGGGTCAGTCGCGTCGTCTCTTGAGTGGCGGTATTGTACGCGAAAGTTATATAGGGCAAAATCGCATCCCAGGTGCGATGTTCTGCGTCCACATACATAGAAATCATGTCGGTGAGGGTGCGATTGAGGCGCTCCACCAGCCCGTTGGTCTGAGGGTGATACGCCGTCGCACGTCGATGGCTAGTGTGAGTCAGAGTCATGACCAACCGGATTAGGCGAGCCGTAAAAGCTGTTCCACGGTCAGTGATTACCACGGCGGGGGCGCCATGACGTAGGACTATGTTATGAACGAAAAATTGAGCAACTTCGGCTGCAGTACCTTTAACAAGGGACGCGGTCTCTGCGTACCGTGTTAGGTAGTCTGTCGCGACGACTACCCAACGGTTGCCAGACGAGGACTTCGGAAAAAGACCGAGAAGATCCATGCTCACTTGATGGAAAGGGCTCTTCGACGGAGCAATAGGCTGAAGAAATCCAGCGGGTTTCAATGGCGGAGACTTGCGACGTTGGTAGTCATGACATGAGCGTACATAAGCCCGCACCGATGGGAGTAACCTGGGCCAATAATACTTTTGACGAATTCGTGCAAGTGTACGGCTCACCCCCAGGTGGCCGGCGGTGGGTTCATCATGACAGGCACTCAATATATCTCGGCGCAACTCGGAGGGCACAACAAGGAGAAACGTCTCTTCACTGTTAGCGAAATTTCGCTTGTAGAGCACGTTACCACGCAGAGTGAACGTTTGAAGCCCACGATGAAAAACACGGGGAATACGGGCGCCGACGCCCTGCAGATAGTCGACGAGTGACGCTAACTCTGGGTCCATTCTCTGCAGCTGCGCCATTTGGGTTGTACTAATAGCCCCCAGAAAGGGAAAATCATCGGCCGTTTCTTCTGGACATATGGCGATGGGCGAGCGAGACAGACAGTCAGCATCCTGATGCTTCCGTCCTGATTTGTATACGACTGTTACGTCATACTCTTGTAATCTAAGGCTCCATCTAGCCAATCGTCCTGAGGAGTCCCTGAGGCTCGCGAGCCAGCATAATGAATGGTGGTCGCTTATAACGCGGAAAGGTCGGCCGTAGAGGTATGGTCCGAACTGGGTGAGGGCCCATATTACCGCCAGACATTGTTTCTCAGTTGTTGAATAGTTGGTTTCGGAGCGAGTAAGTGTTCGGCTCGCGTAAGCGATGACCTGTTCTGCACCGTCTTGCCACTGAATTAGTACTGCACCAACCCCAACGTTGCTGGTATCAGTGTGAACGTCAGTTGCGGCGTTTTCGTCAAAATGGCCTAGTATCGGAGGATTCTGTAGGCGGCTGCGAAGCTCAAGGAAAGCGGCCTCTTGTTCACTTCCCCACAGGAACAGCGTGTCATATCGAGTCAGTGTGGTTAGCGGTTCTGCGATGTGCGAAAAGTCTCGTACAAAGCGTCTGTAATAGGAGCACAAACCTAAGAACCGTCGAACCGCTTTCTTGTCAGTAGGGTGCGGAAAACCAGAAACGGTAGCTGTCTTCTCAGGGTCCGGGCGAACACCTTTTGCGCTGACCACGTGACCAAGGAAGCGAAGTTCCTCAAAGCTGAAGTGACATTTCTCCGGTTTGATTGTCAGATTGGCGTCTCGGAGAGCTTTTAACACAAGGCGTAACCTTTCTAGGTGTTGGTCGAAGGTGGTCGAAAATATGACGCCATCGTCCAGGTAAACCGAACACGACTGCCACTTCAAACCGGACAGAACGGTGTCCATCATACGTTGGAACGTGGCCGGTGCCGAACATAGGCCGAACGGTAGCACCTTAAACTCATACAAGCCATCGGGTGTCACGAAAGCAGTCTTCTCCCGGTCTCTCTCATCCACTTCTATTTGCCAGTACCCACTTTTTAGGTCTAGCGACGAGAAGTATCGTGCATCTCGCAGTCGATCGAGTGCGTCGTCTATGCGGGGAAGTGGGTAAACGTCCTTTTTAGTGACTAGATTAAGTTTTCTGTAATCGACACAGAACCGCAGAGTATTGTCCTTCTTTCTGACGACACTTCTGGTGACACTTGACGGAACTAACACAATCGCGTTACTTGACACCGGTGCAGACTATTCAGTGATGAGCCACGCCCTCGCCCAGGAATTGAGCCAAACGTCCAGGCAACGCCCTGAGCCTAAAAGACTGCCGAAGTCCGAGAGCGGTCCGAGCAGCGGTCTGAGCGCGGTTCCAGGCAACCAACTTCGTCGTCTACGCCAACTAGCAACCACTTCATCGTCTACGTCAACTAGCCACTGATTGTCTCCGCTTCGTCGTCGACTATAGTTTGCATCAATATGAAAAGGGGGAAATCAGCTGGAGAGGATCAGATAACTACAGATTTGCTGAAGGACGGGGGGATATCGTGCTAGAAAACCTGGCCACCCTGTATACGCAGTGACTTGTCATCGACGGTACCGGAACCATGGAAGAATGCAAACATTATCCTCATTCGTAAGAAAGGGGACTCTAAGGACCTTAAAAATTACAGACCAATCAGCTTACTGTCTTTTACGTATAAGATATTTACTAAGGTAATCGCTAATAGAATCAGGACAACCTTAGACTGCAGTCAAGCAAAGGATCAAGCAGGGTTTCGGAAACGGTACTCTACTATCGATCATATCCATACCATGAATCAGGTGATAGAAAAATGCTCGGAATATAACCAGCCCTTATACATAGCATTCATTGATTACGAAAAAGCATTTGACTCAGTTGAAACCTCAGCGGTAATGCAGGCATTGCGAAATCAGGCAGTATATATATATATATATATATATATATATATATATATATATATATATATATATATATATATATATATATAGGCTAGGTCGAGACGGCGAGGTCGTGACGGCAAGGACAGCGAAGCCTAGTCTAGCGTTTTAATCCGATCACGAACCCAAGCGCGCGCCGGGGGCCGGCGCCGCGGGACGATGATGATGGTATGTACAAATTAAAAAAGAAGATCATGGCATGTACAAATGAAAGAAGGTCTCCAGAAGGCTCACACAATCTGCCCGGGGGGTCGGAAGCAGCCTGCCTGGCCGCTCCTAATTAACCGATGTACCGCGGCGCACAAACGGTTTCAAACGAGAAACATGAACAATTTCAGTTCCACTGTGGCGTCGATCGGCTGGGGGATCAACAGGCGTGACTTTGTAGTTAACTGGAGAAGTTTGGCTGATGATCTCGTAGGGACCAAGGTAGCGGTGGTGGAATTTGTCACTAAGGCCAGGGGTGCGCAGTCGTATATAAAGCAGTACTTCGTCACCGGGACGATAAGAGACCACGTGATGCGTAGAATCGTAGCGACACTTGCGGTCTTCCTGGCACGCTGCTGTGTTTAGGCGGAGTAGTCGGGCGTACTGATGTGGAGTAGTCGGGCGTAGAGAAGAAAGAAGCGTCGAGAATTATAGTGGGAGGACGGCCATAAACGAGGAAAAATGGAGAATAACCGGTAGTCCGCTGTACTGCTGTGTTATAGGCGAAAGTGACGAATGGTAGAATAGTGTCCCAATTTCGATGGTCCGGTGTGATGTACATGGAGATCATATCCGATAAGGTGCGGTGAAATCGCTCAGTCAGGCCGTTAGTCTGGGGATGGTAGCTTGAGGTTGTCTTATGAAGGGTGGATGACGCGTGAAGAACTTCGGCAACGACTGCCGATAAGAAGGCCGTCCCGCGGTCACTTAGGAGCACCCGAGGAGCGCCATGACACAATACAATTGATCGCAAAAAGAAATTTGCTACTTCTTGAGCGGAACCGGTCGGTACAGGTGCTGTCTCAACGTAGCGTGTAAGGTGGTCGACAGCTGTTATGATCCAATGGTTACCCCCATCGGAGAGAGGTAGGGGACCATATAAGTCGATGCCGACTACGTCGAATGGCGTGGCGGGACAGGGAACAGGTTGTAGAAGGCCGACGGGCGAAGACGTCGGCCGTTTGCGACGTTGGCACAGAGGGCAGGATGCGACGTATTTGGCAACGCAGGAAGATAGGCCAGGCCAAAAGAATCGTTTTTTCACGCGGTCGTAGGTTTTGTCAACACCAAGGTGACCTGCAGTAGCGTCATCGTGGAGAGCCGCCAGTATACGTGGGCGAAGCACACGCGGCACGACTGGGATCCAGCGAGTTCCATCAGGGAACTACGAAGCGGAGTAGGATGCCATCTTCGAGCTTAAAACTGCGAAGTTGTCGGCGAAGCCGAGCATTGGGTGGGTCCGAAGCGCCAATAAGGCGGTCGATGATGGGTCGGCAGTAGGCATCGGCTAATTGCTGTGAGCGGAGAGCGTGCTTGTTCTCAGAGTCGTCAAATGAAACTGTTGTGATATACGTCGGGGAAAGAGATGGTCGGCTGTGGTCATAGGTGGAAATGCATTGGGAAGAAAAACAGCAAGCCGATTCCGAAAGTGGACAGCGAGAAAGAGCGTCGGCGTCTTGGTGCTGGCGACCCGATTTATAAGTGACGTCGAAATTGTATTCTTGCAGGCGTAGAATCCAACGGCCAAGTCGGCCTGTCAAATTTTTGAGCGAAGACAACCAGCAAAGAGCATGGTGATTGGTCACAACTGTGAAATGCCGACCATATAGGTAAGGGCGAAATTTTTGGACAGCCCAGACGACGGCAAGGCACTCCTGCTCGGTAATGGTGTAGTTTTTCTCAGCTGGAGTCATAGTCCGACTGGCGAAGGCAATCACTTTCTCACGCGAAGTTGCATCGCGCTGCAGAAGTACAGCTCGAAGACCTAGACCACTGGCATCAGTGTGCAGGATGGTTGGAGCGCTATCACTGAAGTGGCCAAGAACAGGGTCTGATGTGAGGGCGTGCTTCAGATTATTAAAAGCGGCTTCGCACTGTTCAGTCCACACGAAAGGGCTGCGTGTTTTAAGTAGTTAATGAAGTGGAGCAGCAATACTTGCAAAATGCCTTATAAAACGCCGGAAATAAGACGCCAGGCCGAGAAAACTGCGCAATTCTGTAGTCCGTTGTGGACGAGCAAATTTCAAGACCGCGATGATTTTTTCAGGGTCTGGACGAATGCCGTCATGGCTGACTAGATGTCCCAATATTTTAATTTCCTTCTGTGCAAAGTGGCACTTCTTGGTGTTGAGCTGAAGGCCCGCTGAAGCGAGACACGTGAGGACCTCATTCAGGCGCGTAAGATGGTCGTTAAAAGTTGACGAAAAGATGGCAATGTCATCCAAGTAACATAAACAGGTTCTCCATTTTAGGCCACGAAGCACAGTATCTATCATTCTTTCAAATGTCGCTGGTGCGTTACAAAGTCCGAAAGGCATAACATTCAATTCGTAAAGGCCATCGGGAGTTGAGAAAGCGGTTTTTTCTTTATCGTCCTCGTGTATAGGTATCTGCCAATAACCTGAGCGGAGGTCCAAAGTCGAGAAATATTCGGCGCCTTGGAGAGAGTCAAGGGCGTCATCAATTCTTGGCATTGGGTATACATCTTTGCGGGTAATTTTGTTGAGTGCCCGGTAATCAACACAAAAGCGTACCGAGCCGTCCTTTTTAACTAACACTACTGGGGAGGACCATGGGCTTGTCGAGGGACGAATAATATTGCGATGGAGCATGTCATTTACAGTTTCTTTAATTACTTTTCGTTCAGAGAGGGAAACCCGATAAGGCCGTCGGCGAACGATAGAGTTACCTTCAGTAATGATGCGATGGTGCACAACACTAGTCCGTCCCAGTGGTGGGGAAGTGGCATCAAAAATGGCTTGGTGGTGTCGAAGCAATGTCAGCAGTTCTTGGCGTTGGTTCGGCGTGAGGTTAGGATTAATAGTCTTTGTGAGAACAGAAAGAGAGACGTCTGGCGGAACGCGGCGCTGAGGCATAGGGGCGGTGAGCACCATCAAGGACAAAGGTTGAACATCCACCATGCAGGGGAGAGAAGTTCCTTTTGGGAGCACGAGGGATTCACGTGAAGTGTTAGTGGCCGCTACTGTCGCTGAGCCGTTGCAGAACCTCACAAGACTAGACGGGAAGGCGATACCGCGTGCAAGATTACGATGAGATGGTGCGATGAGTACGTCCCCGTCAGTGATGTGGTCAGAAACAATGGTAAGCAGTTTTTCGCACTGAGGAGGCAAAACAGTATCAGCGGCTGCAACGAGGGGATGATGTCGTTCAGAAACTTCAGATGAAAAATCGCTGTCTGTCATATGGATAACACGGTCGCCACAAGAAATTAACGCCGAAGCGGTTGACAAAAAATCCCATCCTAAAATCATCAGATGCGCACATGGCGAGAGCACAGCAAACTGCACATGATGGCGAACGCCGTCAATAACAATTCGTACGGTGCACTTTGCTAAAGGGCGCAAAGGGACGTCATTGGCTCCACGGAGTTCAGGCCCATCATATGGTGTCGTCACTTTTCGCAAACGGTAGCACAAATCAGCGTGAATGACAGAAATTGCAGCTCCTGCATCAATCAATGCTTCGACCGGTAATCCTTCAGCGAAAACAGAAATCACATTATACGGGCGATCTGGAGGACTTTTGGTAAGTTCGCAGAGTGCAGTTTGACCTCCGGAAACTGCAACGCTTAGTTTTCCGGATGGTGGACAGGGATAGTTGTTGCGGGTCGGAGAGGGGAAACTGAGCGGCGGTATGGGGATAGGGACCGACGTCGGGATGAAGGGGTTCCACGAGGCTCAGACGAGGATTCTGGAGGTGGGGATGATCTTCGAGGTGGGCTTGGAGTAAACCGGCGTTGATAATATGACGTTGGAGGGATGTCACTTTCAAAGGTATCGTAACTACGGCGCTCATTCTGGAGGCGGCGACGACAGACGCGGGATATATGTCCTCTAATGCCACAGTAATAGCAAATTGGTCGGGAGGGGCGCCAAGGTGCGTAATAGGGTGGCGCAGGTTGAGCCGTCGCTATTGCATTGACGTGATTGTAGGTTGGTGCCGGTCGAGGCGGGGGAACTAAAGGAGGGGGGGGGGGTGCTGCGACGTGCGCGTAAGTCGGTACTGAGCGGGGTGCCGGAGGGCCAGATGTCATAGGTTCGGTGATTGTTGCCAGCTCTTCTTTGATGATGCTGCGGAGACCTGCGTCATTAGATGTTGCGGAAGAGTGATCGCACCCGTGTCGACAGACAGGCTTGAGGGCCTGGAGCTCCTCGCTGATGATGGCTCGAATAAGTGCCCGCAGGTCGAGATCAGCATAGGTCGGGCCAGTAGCGTTGGCGGGCTGCAATCGGGAGGACTGCAGCTGCTCGATGCGTTGGCAGGTCGTAATAATGGAGTCAATAGTTGAAGGATTCTGAGCAACTAGGATGTTATACGCCGTAGAATTGATTCCTTTCAAGACGTGGTGTACTCGTTCATGTGCCACCATGGTGGGACTAATACGCCGGCAGAGTGCAAGTATGGCCTCTATGTAAGACGCATATGACTCATCAGGACCTTGACGGCGTGAAGCGAGCTTGGTCTTCGCGATCTCAGTCCGAACTGTCGGGTCGGCGAAGTACTGTCGGAACTGCTGTTTGAAGGTGGTCCAGTTAGTTGTGTGGGGCTCGCGGTTGATGAACCAAGTCCTGGCGACCTCAATAAGGTAGAAAGAGATGTTGAGAAATTTCAGAGCATCGTCCCACCGGTTGTAGGCACTGCAGCGTTCGTAGGTGTCAAGCCAGTCATCGACGTCTTCATCGCGACGACCAGCGAACAACGGCGGGTCGCGCTGTCGTGTGGGCACAGTCGGGGGGGGGGGGGGGGTGCAGCCGAGGTAGAGGGTCCGGCTTGTTCGTGGGTACTGTCGGTAGACATAGCGATGGTGGCAGTTGCCAAACGGCGACCGGAACGTAGCTCCAGCAAGGGGATCAAATTTCGCCTCCACCACTTGTAAAAGAAGGCTAGGTCGAGACGGCGAGGTCGTGACGGCCTTGTATACCGTTTTAATCCGATCACGAACCCAAGGGCGCGCCGGGGGCCGGCGCCGCGGGACGATGATGATGGTATGTACAAATGAAAGAAGAAGATCATGGCATGTACAAATGAAAGAAGGTCCACAGAAGGCTCACAATATATATATATCTATATCTATATATCTATATATCTATATATCTATATATCTATATATATATATATATATATATATCTATATATATATATATATATATATATATATATATATATATATATATATGTATAGTGGCTGCACAGCAACCATAGTTCTGCATAAAGAAAGTAACAAAATTCCCATAAAGAAAGGTGTTAGGCCAGGAGACAATCTCCCCAGTACTATTCACAGCTCGCTTAGGGGAAGTATTCAGAGACTTAGAATGGGAGCAGTTAGGGATAAGGGTAGATGGAGAATACCTCAGATGGAGAATCAGCAAATAATGATTGATGACCTAGACAGGAAAAGTAGAAAGGTAGGCTTGAAAATCAATATGCAGAAGACTAAGATAACGTTCAACAGCCTCGGGCAGGAACAGCAATTTACATTAGGTAGCGAAGTACTGGAAGTAGTAGGCGAATATGTCTACTTAGGACAGGTAGTAACCGCAGATCCGGACCATGAAAAGGAAATAACAAGAAGAATAAGATTGGGATGGAGCGCATTTGGCAAGCACTCGCAGATTATGTCTAGCAGCTTACCGGTATCGCTAAAGAGGAAGGTATACAACAGTTGCATCTTACCTGTACTCACCTATGGGGCTGGAACGTGGAGGCTAATCAAGAGGGTTCTACTTAAGTTGAGGACAACTCAGAGGGCTATGGAACGAAAAATGGTAGGGGTAACATTAAGAGATAGGAGGAGTGCAGAGTGGGTCAGAAATAACTCAAGTTACCGACATTCTAGTAGAAATTAAGAAGAAGAAATGGACATGGGCGGGACATGTAGTGCGAAGAGAGGATAACCGATGGTCGCTTAGGGTAACAACATGGATTCCAAGGGAAGGAAAGCGTAGCAGGGGGCGGCAGAAAGTTAGGTGGGCGGATGAGGTTAAGAAGTTCGCAGGGGTCAAGTGGATGCAGCTAGCACAGAACCGGGTTACGTGGAGAAATATGGGAGAGGCCTTTGCCCTGCAGTGGGTATAGTCAGGCTGATGATGATGTTGATGATGAAGCTCGCTTCGATTAACGGCATTTTGTACAGACAGATTTCCTCCACAAAAATATTTTGTTACTTTTATATAATTATTTTTCTCTCATTTACAATATTGTAGTCTGGTCTGGGGTACTACTACCCTAACATCAACAAGTTGAGCATATTACGGCGAAGGGTGATTAGAATTATTATACGCTCTCAATAAGACTGTGATACATACTCTATAATGCAAAACCTTGGCACAATACGTTTTGAAAACGTACAGTTATCATCAATGCCTTGGGCTTATCAGAAAAAAGAAAGCTAAATGCAATAGTTTAACAAGGTTCACCTAATTAGCTATGAAGGATCCATCACGCTACCCCACACGCAATCTCCAGTTTTGGAAAGTGCATTCCTTCCGGACTAATTATAGAATTCCTAATATACTCAACACATACCTAAAGGGTAACATTGATATTCTTTATTTTAACCCAAATGAACTGAAATTTGTATTCCTGTAATGTATCGTTTTTCTCATTTTTGCTACCTTTGTATGTTCTGAATATTCTTTACTCATACGTAAGCTGTGCTTAATTCACTTTACATGAATGCATACATTTGTGAATGCCTTCTTAAATACGAACTATCAACAAAAGTCACATTTACGTCGCTGTATTACATTTCTTTGCTCCTTTTTACCATTAAATTGTTCATTGCAGTGCTTTCGCAGTGTTCAATGATTCCTTATTGTCTGATATTAGTACCTAATCTTCCTCCGACTTCGACATTTGTGTTCGCCTTTTATTTTGCATGGAAAGAATCAGTTGTTTGTTAATAAGTGCATAATTTTGTTGTGTACAAATAGTAGACTGTTGTTTTTTTCTTTTTGTACGATTCATCATCATCATCAGCCTGACTATACCCACTGCAGGGCGAAGGCCTCTCCCATATTTCTCCACTTAACCCGGTTCTGTGCTAGCTGCATCCACTTGACCCCTGCAAACTCATCCGCCCACCTAACTTTCTGCCGCCCCCTGTTACTCTTTCCTTCCCTTGGAATCCAGTTTTTTACCCTAAGCGACCATCGGTTATCCTCTCTTCGCACTACATGTCCTGCCCATGCCCATTTCTCGATTGGTTCGTTGTATACTGATTGTGTATATATATATATATATATATATATATATATATATATATATATATATATATATATATATATATATATATATATATATATATATAGCATATAAATTTTTTTTTTTCTGTGGCGGGATGTCTGCGTGTACTGCTGCTGCTTTGGGGACGAGGACCTGTCAAGCTGTTATTGCAGCTTTTTCCTCGCCTCCCCCATCTTTGATGGAAATAAATGGTATCTTGGGATGCATGATGTTGGGTTGTCTGACATAATTCTGTACCTTACAAACGTTTCCTAGTAATTGGAATGTAATACAAGCCGAAATTAAGAGATTAACGAATAAGCGAGGGCATGTACGCGAATGAGGAACTGCCAGGGACGCTGTCAGTCGGGAGCCATTAACGCTGCGGCGGAGCTTTATATCGTTCAGTTTTCCGCATGCTGTATTTGAGTACGACTGCATGCAAATGAGCATGTGCGACACGTAATAGAAGTAAAAACACGATTTCTACTTCACCATAATTCACACTTAGCTAAATCGGCCGCCATTTTGTCTACCGGTCAGTGTCAGATAGTGGCCGGTATGCTAACTGCAGCAGGAGTGAACAATAGCCGTCATTCCGGCCTCTACTTCAGATCGATACATGCAGCTTAAGGAAGAAAACGGTTATTCGGTTCATCTCTTCGCTCTGAAATGCGTATATGTGTGGCGTAGCGGAAATGAGCGTGCCGGTTGGTCGCCATCAATGGGCCTACGTATATATTAACCGCATGGGCACTCAGTCGGCAAAGGCGTTTGTTGTGTGCAGTGCACGAGAGCTTTTTTGCGATTTTTTTTAACCAGGCAAGGCATCTCGGTTCTGGAGAGACGCAGCGCCACACAGCGCGGCCTTTGCCGATGACTGCTCGATCGCACCGTACTCCTTGTGGAGACTTGCACTTAGGGCGCGTACTCAGCCAGCAGGTCAGCTCATTGAGGAAGAAGAAAGGGGAGCTCGGAGAAGGATATTAACGTCACCAGGACCGTCCATGCGCGCAATTAAATGCGCATCGAGTTGACGCCTTTGTGGCGTTCGCTGGGCGCTCGCGCACGGCCGTCCAGCGTAGGAGCCCCTCGTAATCTTTAAGGCCCATTAAAGGCACTTGGGCCCGCATCGGCGGCGAAAGGTGGCCTTTTTCCGGCGGAGGGGGCAAGGCAGGTGCTAAGGAGACCGGCGCGTGAGTGATTAGGCCGTCGGCCGCCGGCGACACGCGCGCGTAAAAAGTGGAGCTATAAAAAGTGTGTAAAGGGCGACTGGGATGGGCTTCCGGAAACTAAGATAAATTCCTCTTAATCCGGCACTTTTAAGTGAAAAAAGGAGAGAGGCAGGATCCTCGCTCCCTGGTGTCGAGGGTGTGATTTCGCGGCACCCCGGACGAGCAGCTCGTAGGAGAGGCGCTCTTCCCATTTACAGACCAAGAAGCTCGTTTCGCGAGAGCCCGTCACTGTTTTTGCAGGGGTCTCGTTGGCAGGGGAAGGAGAGGGGAGCGATTTACGTCGCGCCCTGAGCTTCGAAGAGAGAACGATCCATACATCTTTGTTTCTGATTAAGGCAGCAAAAGTTACAAAACAGCCGGCGCTCGCCTAAAAGCGGCCGACCGTGTGAGGTGTATAAATGCGTAGTGGCGCATGTACTTGGCGCTGGGTGTACCTCTGCGTCGCTGATTATGGCTCTTGCTTCGTCCTCTTCTTTTTGACTGGCGCTGCTTTTAGGTGCGACTGCCCTCGAGACATTTGTTTACTGCAGCGAGGAACGGAGGCGAAGTTGGGGCAGGTGGACAAGGGTAATAAAAGCGGGGGGGGGGGGGGGGGGGGGGGGGGGGGGGGGGGGGAGCGGCTTCGTGATGCTCGCATCTTTCGGCTGTGTTCACAGCGAAGGATTTCGATAAATTTGAATTAACGCCAAACGAAAATGAGCGGCGATGCGTGAGCGAGCTTGGAGAGAGAGACGTAAGCAAGCTGACGGGGAATGCACGCTTAGAACCGGCATTTAACAAGAAAATAAAGGCCGTTTACGAATAGGTACGCGCAGAGAAAGTTGATAATGTGCATTGGGTAACGGGCCTGTAAGCTTGTTCACTTGCTCATAGAAACTTGTTTTCGATAATGTGCATTGGGTAACGGGCCTGTAAGCTTGTTCACTTGCTCATAGAAACTTGTTTTCCTTGGCGCCATGTATGGCAGAACTGCTTTAAAAAAAAATGTTGTAAAAAAATTTTTTATTTATTTTACACTCAAGGCCAGAGGCATTACAGAGGAGGGTGGAGGGTACAAAACGTAACCAAAAAAAAAAATAGAAAACAACCCAGACAAGTTAGTCGACTACATATACAATGTTTGCTACGGCAGTACGAAAATCATCAATGTCTTCAATGCTGGCGGTCGGAGCGGGAAGGTGGTTATAGTCCTTGGAGGTACGAGGGATGAAAGATTCGCAGCATGTTTGTGTCCTGAATCAAGAAATCCCAATCTTGTGTGCATGATCCAGTCGAGAAAAGATGTACGAAGGCGGGGGAATGAGTACGGCACGAATTTGGGGGCAAGTGTGAAATATTTTATGAAAGAAACAAATGCGCGAAAGTTTACGACGAGACGCCAAAGAAGGAGGTTCAAAATGCGCTTCATTGCTGAAATACTAGCGGTACGATGATAGTTGTGCAGGATGAAACGAGCGGATTTATTCTGTAGTTAAAAGTCACTCAAGTGTAATTACAGTACATTATCAATTACTTCTACACAAACTTAATTATATTGCATTACAACTACTTCAAAAAGTGATGCAATTACTTGAAATTAGTTTTACATTGTTTGTTTTTGAATTCCACACAAAAGAGCAAAGTAAACAGTAAAACGAAACAGCAGCCTCTCTAGAAGAGACATGTGCACATTCGTCATGCCAAATTTCATCTCACACAATCATTTATTGCCTCTTCCTTCCACGCGCTATTACGAAGATAGGGCAACCGCTGCAAAACAACGAAAACAGAAGCAGGGTGCAACCCTCGTCCCTTTCATTGCGCTAAACTTCGCAAACTAGCGGCGAAGCCAGCCAATGCCTTGCTGCACAGAGCTTTCTACAACGTTTGAAGCCCTCGAGACAGGCTTTTTATTTTTACATTGGTCCCAGAAATTCACCTTGGGTGCTTCAACTCTAATTTCGACCCCATGGCCCCCATGGGCACTATAGCGGGCGTAACTGCATTTTGTAAAGTTAATTTCGATTGAAATTACTCTTGTCGCTGAACAACTTCCCTGGAAATTTTAATTACATTACTAAGTCACTACACCACCAGAAAAATAAGTACGTTACAAATTACCGAAAAGTAATTATATTAGGATAATTCAGATACTGCCATGTCTGCTTGGCCCGCTGCAGCGCTTGAGTGCTCTAGTGGTTCCACCTCCTCTCATCCAGCGCACGATGCTGCTCATCATCACAGGCATCGTCATCATCAGCTGCAATACACCCACTGCAGGGCGAAGGCCTCTCCCATATTCCTCCAATTAACCCGGTCTTGTGCTAGCTGCATCCACTTTACCTCTGCGAACTTCTTAACCTCATCCGCCCACCTACATTTCTCCTGCCCCCTGCTACACAGGCATATGAGCATATGAGAATATGAGCATATTATGGGCATATGAGCCCCTCAGGCATACGAGCATTAAAACATGGAAGTTGAAAGCCTAACGATCGCAATGGCAGAAAATGATTGCGACAAGCAGCTTGTGGACATTGCTACCACGGCTGGTATGCTGCATCCCTGGCAGTAGGACATACTTTATTACAAAGATATACTCCGTCAGGTACCAACCTAAATAGAATGGAGAGGCAAATGCTTCACAAAAGATAATGCCCCGCAACCAATGGTGTCGACCTGCTGTCAGGACGTTGCCCTCAACCGCTCACTGCAAGTGGCTCGCAGATTAAAGGCAATAAACCGCGACGTATTTAGAACTGGTTGGTTTGAGGGCTGCGTCAGAGAGGTGGGCAACCTCATGAGGTTTCAAACTCATGAGGTCAACCTCAAACTCAAAACGACCTCAACCTCACGGAGTGAGGTGAAGTTGAGATGAGGTTGGCCACAGCTGAAATAGTTTTGAGTGAGGTCCGCAAACGAGACCTCAACCTCATGCGTGAGTTTGAGGTTGAGTGAGGTCTTAACTTAGTAAGGTCGCCTTATGTGGTCGAAACTATTATTGTTTCCCACAGCGATGAAACAGCCGGCAAACACCTTTCGTAATGCCTGTCGTGTACACTGTTTTGGTTACCAACGCGCATGTAACGAACGGCTTGTGAGTGTGCGTGTTGTGTTCGAAATAAAAAAAAAAGGGGGGGAGGGGGGGGGGGGGCAGAAAGTGCAGAGCGACAAACGAATGGGGCCGGACGACGGCTGCAAGAGCCTTCGAAAGAAGTTGAAACAGGATCCCGCCTCCATTCCGAGCTGGTTTGGGAAGTAAAGAAAGTCTACGCAAACTCTAAAGGTTTCGAGACCTAAGTTGGTGAGTCGACTTCTCGAAAAAAAAAAAAACTCGAGTAGCAGAAAAGAGGAAAGCGCAAGACCCAGCAACTAAGGTATTGCTCGCGGAGGATGGCAAAAGAGAGGAGGCTTCAGAGGGGCATATGGAAAGAACAAGTTAGGAAGCAGAAGAGACGAGCGATGAATGCCTTGATGAGAAGTCACCCCACGAAGACCCTGTATTTTAGAAAATAAAATCTGCTTTTGCTATTAGTATATGGTACGAGTTAATCCGATGGAAAGCAATAAGACGGTAGATCGTAGTTGTATCAGTGAAATGCACTGTTTATCATTATTTTTACCATTATTAGTTTGTTCTCTGTCGCTAGACATTAAACTAACCCTCACATAAAAAGATGAATTTAATGTGCACTTCTCGAAGAATCATTGACGGACAGACACGTGACTGACAAGTGCCTATGGAAAGACAGCATCTATCCACACAAAAAGGTGGGAACAATCTGAGACGAGTGCTGAAACCCTGCTGCGCACCCCTTTCTCATACCCTATGTGAGTGAGCGCCTTTATCATTTACACGTTTGTTTCTCTCAGGGCCTCCCCTCCGTTTTACAGCTTGCAGCCAAAGTGGCGGGTGCGCCTTTTGTTCGTAAGCTGGTGGTGGTGGTGGCTTGTGCTCTTTCGGCTCCACAACCGGTGTCCGATCTCAACTAGCGGACGAAGCGCGGAACCGGGAACCCCTCGGCATTTCTTGGAAAGTAAGCCACTGCACATACGCGCGCCTCAGTTTCTGTTTTGGGGTTCCCTCTGTGAGTTTGTGAGCTTAAGGTAGTTTTAAGTGCGTTTCTGTCAACGGTGCTGAGAGGGAGAGAAATAGTAGCATAGAAAAGCAGGGTGGTTAACTAGGCGATGCACAGTGGGCTACCGTAGAAACGGGGCTGAGAGTTACAAGGACAGTGGCAGTGTGGGCGAGAGAGTGAGATGCGTGCGCGGTGCTCGAGCGTGTGAATGCGTGAGTGATGGTCTGCGTCTCCTCTTCTCTTTATTCTTTCCTTATTTTCGTTTTATATCGTCAGTGCCCCCTCTGATGCTCGTACACCCGTTTACTCGCAACCACTGTGATGTGGCCACTTTTCAGTGATACGGACAATCGTCACTCCCCCCCCCCCCCCTTTCCCCCTAGGAAAAATAAAAGCAGAAGCAACTTTCAGATTCTTCCTCTCGCGACCTTTTTTTTTTTTTTTACTTATCTGGCTTTTAGTTGTGCGTTCCCCTCTGACTGGCGTATTCCTGTTCGTCTAAAGAAATAAAAAAGACAAGCCCTTTTCGCTTCTCGGAACGCCTCGTCGGCTGCGCGGACTACTGTCGCTTGTACATCGTTTCGCAGGGGGTATACGCCAGTCAGTGTTCGAACTCTGCTCTCCTCCGTTTAAACGACGCCACCCTACTTACCGCCCGCTGGCCTTCATCTCTTAAAGAAAGAGTTATGCAGTCAAAAAAAAAAAAAAAACGCAACAGGCTTCCGTAACATAGTAAAACTGCTCGCGCTCTATTCTTCCAGCGGCTGTGCTTGTCTCATCGTGACTAGAAGCTGGTGCCTCAGCCTCGCGTTCTCATTGACACCACACGTCCCTGGAACGTCCGCTTGTAAGTTGTCCTCAAACGGCATCGGTGAGCCGCCCGAAATCGAAAAAAAAAAAAAAGCAGTATGTAAATGTTCGCCATTTGCCGAAGCCGTCATTTCCTCCTGTGTTCGGACTCAGAGGAAAAGGGGGTGCATCTTTTTGAAGTGAAGACACACAGCCGTGGCCGCGGTTGATGACTTGCTGTAATTTATGACAGCAGTTTCTGCCCTTCCCAGCTGAGTTCCGCCCTTCCTCGAGGTCTGTCGTATTGTTAACAATGTTAGACATCAAGAAAATTGTAAAGCATTGCTACCTTACAAAAACAAAAACAAAAAAAGAAAGTATAAAGCAAATAAACTCTTCCGCTGTGCCCGCTCCCAGGGTTCTGGTTTCGCCGATGGTAGATCACCTTCCTTTTTTTTTATCCCTTCCTTTTAGTTTTTATTTGGTTTTCACAGCATTTTTTTTTTTTAATTCTTTCGCCTGCTATAGATATGTGGTGCGGGCAGAGGCTCTTTCCTTTTTGGTATAAAGCCTCGACATAAAGCATGTTGCTTTCGGCGTCCAGGGTGCATGACAAGCATGGTTGCATACAGTACGCTGTTAGGTGTGGTTTTGGCAGATATAGCGAAAAATTCTAAATATGCCGATGATGTCTGCGCGCGCAGTTATTGAATTGCCAAAGGAATCTAGGATCATTTCTGTAACATTAACTACGCAAAAGAAACGAAAAAAACTAAACTTGGAATGCATTCACTGCGACAAAAGGTTGTATGGACAAGGAAACCAGCAGTTGAGCTTCTTTCAGGGTACCAAGGTAATGCGCGAATTATCTCTACTCCAACGTATTATTTCTTTAATTTACATGAATGATAAAAGGTCTGTTTTCAGGCTAAAAATTAATCATTATTTATTATAGGTAGAAGAGAGGGTAATCCTTCCAATAATCTTTCACTGCGTTTGCTCCATGCAGCACAACCCTCTCGTCAGAATTATGGAAAGTAGCGTTAAGACAACAGTGCAAGCACGCTTTACCTTTCGTAACGAAGCGTATCTGCGTATGACAATTATTGTGTTCCGTCCGCGTCTTGTGATAAGTCACACGTGAGATGTTAATTTAATAAAAAAAAATATTCTATTGCAGCTTCCCTCTATTCCTATACGTAAGGGGTAGATCTGTTTTGTTTTATAACAGAGATGTAACAATGAAGAAAGAATGCTTGGGATTTTGCCATCCGATTCGATTTCAAATCGTTGGAAAAGGTTTCCACCAAGAAACGGTTACTTGCTTGTGAAGAAAACACCGTGGCACGGTCACAAATATGTGCGGAGCTTCACTGCAGACTAAAGTACCTTCAGGGGTTCGCATCCAGCAGCTCCAAGGACACACAAGCATTACAGCGGGAATTAGGTCGTACGAAAGGTCACCCTAATAAAATATAAATTATAAAAACAAAATGTGAAGAGTTGAAACTGACCATTATACTGCCGTTATAAAGTCAGCCTGCTATAAATCAGTAGCCCCATCGGCAAAGGTTCATTTTCTTTCTTTTTTACTTTACCAGTAAACCTCGATCAACGTATTCAACGTTATTTAAAATTTATGTCATCCTTCTGGCGTGTGACCGCACAGAATTTGCGCCATGAGGCTTTATAAGAGCAACCGACCTCAAACTCACGCTTTGAGTTTGAGGTGAGGCTGAGTGAGGTCGGTGGTGGCCTGAGAAAAATGTGGTGGAGTCATATGGGCGAAACTCAATCTCAGTGCATGAGGTTTAGGTTGAGGGAGGTCAGAAAGTTTTTATTGAGGTTGAGGAGGTGAGGTTGGACTTTCTGAGGTCAAATGCCCACCTCTTTCGACCACATCTAGACGTTTTTAGTGTTCATTCGATCTCCTAACTTCATTAGAACTCAGTGGAAGCTGAGATCAAATTCATATCAATGAATGAAACAACCACTAAAATGAACGTTCTTTGCCACACATGCGCTCGATTTATTGCTACGAAATACTCAGAAGACGATACGACACAGCAGCAGTATCATAGAGGAAAATAGAATCTATATAAAAGCGCAGGTTCGTTTTGCTTTCGACCGACGCAAAATAAATACCATTAGCAAGGTACCTGATAACTCGCGGCGAATGTGACAGAAGGCGGACACAAGGTTCGGTATTGTGCGACCGCAGTCGAGAAGATCCGGGGACATGAAAGTACAGTCTTTGTCAAAAGTTTGGCTGGCTTGTGAGCGGGCCACATCGTTTGGCTAGTAATACATTCACAGCATTCCAAATCTTTTGCAGGCAAGAAGATTTTTGACAAAACGTTTTTACAGACTGTGCCTTAGCACAGCCGGCGGCGCCCTGCTCCCAGGGCCACCGCCCACTTTTCAAAAATTTCTAACGCATTTATAAAAGGGCGCGTAGTGTTGTGCTATGCGGATCTCCTTTGGCGAAGTTGGCTCCGACTGTCGCGAAGGCGAGAATTGCGAGAAGGGATCTCAGGAGTTGCGTATTGTCAAAATGTATGGCTGACTGTTAAGCGCTAAGCTCAGCTAGCTTTGGTGGCTGAAAGTTTGAGCTGTTAGTTAAAGTAACAAACAGCTCAAGCGACACGTATCACTAAAAACACTGGCGCTCAAAAGTGGGCAAGTGTTTTCAGTGCTACATGTCGCCTGCGTTTATTATTAAGTTCAGTTTCTCCGTTTCTTGTGTATGGTATATCCATCTTCTGGCTGTCTGCTTATTCCCTCTGCCAGGTCACGAGCACCTCGAAGGAGCAAGGTAAAGTCAGTGGGTCGGGTGGTAACATGACAGGGAACTTGCAACTTCCACAAACGGTGTCGCCGCCACGCGGCCGCCTCCGGCACCAGACCAGAGGTTATACGGGCGAACGGCCGGCGGCGTAGCTCGGCCTTTCCCTACCAACACCTGTTCTGTACGCGTTCGATCGCACAGTACGGTCAGATTACTATTGCGAAATCAGGGTGT
Source organism: Amblyomma maculatum (assembly GCF_055883805.1). Classification (NCBI taxonomy): domain Eukaryota; kingdom Metazoa; phylum Arthropoda; class Arachnida; order Ixodida; family Ixodidae; genus Amblyomma; species Amblyomma maculatum. Next base: position 190,561,329 of record NC_139344.1, read on the forward strand.
AGACGAGCCGTACGTGCAAGTGTTGGAAGATTATATATATATATATATATATATATATATATATATATATATATATATATATATATATATATAGTGGCTGCACAGCAACCATAGTTCTGCATAATGAAAACAACAAAATTCCTACAAAGAAAGGTGTTAGGCAAGGAGACACCATCTCCCCAGCACTACTCACAGCTTGCTTAGAAGAAGTACTCAGAGACTTGGAATTGGAGCAGTTAGGGATAAGGGTAGATGGAGAATACCTCAGTAATCTGCGATTTGCTGATGACATTACCTTGCTAAGTAACCCAGGGGATGAACTGCAAATAATGATTGATGACAGACAGAAAAAGTAGAAAGGTAGGCTTGAAAATCAATATGCAGAAGACTAAGGTAATTTTCAACAGTCTAGGGAAGGAACAGCAAATCACGTTAGGTAGAGAAGCACTGGAAGTAGTAGGCAAATATATCTATTTAGTACAGGTAGTAACCGCAGATCCGGACCATGAAAAGGAAATAACAAGAAGAATAAGATTGGGATGGAGCGCATTTGGCAAGCACTCGCAGATTATGACTAGCAGCTTACCGGCATCGCTCAAGAGGAATGTAAACAATAGTTGCATTTTACCTGCACTTACCTATGGGGCTGAAACGTGGAAGCTAACGAGGGTTCTACTTAAGTTGAGGACAACGCAGAGGGCTATGGGAAGAAAAATTGTAGAGATAACGTTAAGAGATAGGAAGCGTGCAGAGTGGGTCAGAGAAATAACTCAAGTCACTGACATTTTGATGGAAATCAAGAATAAGAAATGGACATGGGCAGGACATGTAGTGCGAAGAGAGGACGACCGATGGTCGCTGAGGGTAACAAACTGGATTCCAAGGGAAGGAAGGCGTAGCAGGGGGCGGCAGAAAGTTAGGTGGGCGGATGAGGTTAAGACGTTTGCAGGGGTCAAGTGGATGCAGCTAGCACAGAACCGGGTTAAGTGGAGAAATATGGGAGAGGCCTTCGCCCTGCAGTGGCTATAGTCAGGCTGAGGATGATGATATCCTATTAATATATGGGAGAAAAAAAAAATCTTGCTATCCTAGTGCACGAATAGTGCGATCAAAGGCTAGATAAACTTGCATACGTCCACTCTAAAGTCTAAGCTTGAAATGGAATTGATAATATGTAAATCGTAATATTGAGTTGTAGCAGCCCGGTAAAACGAAAAAGACGAAGTGGAACAAAAAAGGCCTAAACTATGGCGCGTTAGCTGTTTTATCATCTCAGTATATTTCTTTTTTTTTTTTAATTTGGTTTGGTTTGATTTGGTTCGATCTATGGAATTTACGTTTAAAAGCGACTCAAGCTGAGAGATAGTGCTGGGCTTCAAAAATTTCGACCACCCAGGGGTCCTTTGACGTGCACTGACATCGCACAACAGAAGGGCGCCTTGCTTTTCTCCTCCATCGGCTGCGTATTCGATCCCGCATCATTGGGCACGGCGGGGCATGTCTTTCGTGTTTCCCAATGCTTAAAATTTTCAAGATAATTAATGTCCGCAATGAAAAGGGTGTGAAGGTTTGCCGCATTTAGACGCAGATTATTTCTTTTTCTGGAGCGTCTATTTGACACTACAGCACATAAGAAATTAAAAGAACTACATAACTTTACTGCGAAATATAGTATGCAATCGCTTGCAGCCAGTAGGTTGTGGATCCACGAAAAATCGGGGTATATCCTGAAAATCTGACCGTGTTTGCTTTCGGGCTAGTTGACTCATGGTCAAAGGTAATTACTTCGTAGTACTCGTGACACCGACCTGCTTTCCTTATGTTACGCTCTATATAGAAATTCGCTGAGACGGAGCTACCTAACCAGCCGGTAGGTAACTCTGAGGCGTTGAAAAAGTAGTAGTTACGAATTCTTTTCAAGCCACAGCTTATTTATTCGTCAACATAGCACTGGTGACGAACAAATAAAAGCCTTCAGTAAATGTTCCATTTCTGATTGGACTTTTTTTTTTTTTTTTAACAAAGGGTTTAAAGAAATCAGAATCACAATTTACTGATGGTTTTGCAGAAGAATTCAGAGGGGTTGAATACTGGCCTGTAGCTAATCATTGGCTGCTTTTTATCTGCACGTGACTGTTATGGCCAAACCAGGATAAGTTGTGTCGAGCGCTTGTCCAGGTAAAACACAGGCCGAAAACGAGATCATTGGCTTCCAGCTCGAGTTATCTACATATACTGCGTGCAGGTGCTGCCAGAAGATTAGGGAGCATGCTCCTGGTGTTGAAAATTTTCACAAGCGTTCCGTAGGGAAGACATGACGGTTACTTTAGGCCATACACGAGCGCAACAGCAGCACGCCATTTTGACGTTTTTCGTCAGTCACTATCTGCATTTTGTTTTGTGATTTGATTTAGTTCCTTTCACACGCATCCCGTTTTCCTTTTTTTTTTTTTCATAAGTTTTTCTCATGTTTGTATGGCGTCCTAAATAATTATTGGAAATGTTTAGGTTTGGTTTGGTCTAATTTAGAAGATTTAACATCCCAAAGCGACTCAGGCTATGAGAAACGCCATACTGGGAGGCTCCGGAAATTTCGACCACGGGTTTTTAACGTGCATTGACTTCGCACAGCACACGAGCGCCTTGCTTTTCGCCTCCAAAAAGCGGCCGCCGCGGCCAAGATTTTATCCCGCATATTCGGACACAGCAGTCGAGCTCCCTAAACATTGCACCACCACGGTGGGCTCGAAATGTTGTACATTCCCGTTACAATCCCTCTCCGGATTGACAGTATCTCGAAATAAATAAATAAAATGAATGTCATGAACACTTTTGCTAATATTTGTATGTGTTCTAGTTTACTGCTCAAAAATTTTGTATTCCATTGCGTTTGCTAAAATTGCCGCTTTCTGTTTGTTATCATTTATGTAACACCACTCCCCTCTATAATGCTTAGACGAATGAGGGTATGGAAGATAAATAAATAATGCGTTAACATATGTATTCAGTAACTTCTAATACTGATTAGGCTATGCGGGAGAACAGTTTGTATTGCCAAGGTGTACTCCGTATTATTGTGGACGGAACTGTACGTGAAGTTTCATTTCTGATGTTTCGAAATCCTATAGTCTAAGAGTATCGGAAAGTCAGAGAACAGCAGAAAACGTTTCTCGGAATATCTATTATTTATTATTAGAGAGGTTTAGCAGAGCGGCGGCATACTACCGTAAACGTATGCTAGTTTACCGGACCCTTCTAACGCACGCGCAGTGCCCGCGATTGCCCCCACCCGGAGGCATCCGGTAATCCGGCATACGTCTGCGCTAATATACCTCCTTCTGCTAAAAAATCTCTATTTATGCACACTATAGAGCTAATACAATGGTCCAAGCAGGATGAGCTCTGAACAAAATTAGAAGGGAGTAAAAAACAACAACATATAAATCAAAAACAACAATTCCAAACAACAAAACATCAAAAACAACAAATATTAACGAAATTTGATAATCAGATAATCAGATAATTTGATAACCTTAAGCTTACCCGAAACATAATCGGACCCGACACTGCGCTGTCCGAAAGGGCATTTGTTCTATTGTTCTTGGGAAAAAACTATTTGTACGTCTAGTCCGGACAAATGTTGGAGTTAACGAATGTTGCTTTATATGTTTCGTTACCTGCTGGGGCTACTCCGCTTGAGACAAACTGGAATAGCTACGTTGAGATCACTGGAAGTGAATTTATGAAGTAGTGTGGAGCGGCTAATCTTTTTGAGCGTTTCAAGTGATGAATATCGTTTTCTAACATTAAAGTAGTCAGCGAATCGTCCATTTTTATGCTACCCGTAAATAAACTGCAGATGTTTCTCTGAAAGCGCTCTGATATAGTTTGATAACATAATGTGGGTCTCATCCCAGTGAGGCATACTCAAACCAAGTTATTATACAGGCGTTAAACGCTGTGATCTTATTGAAAGATGCATCTTTCAGTTTTATTTTAATTGCCCATAGATTGTTTAATGCCAACGCTGTTCTGTCAAAATTATGCGTGGACCAGGCAAGTTTATTAGTTAGTGTAACGCCTAGATACTTATACTTCTCTTCTGTAATGCGAGTGTTCGTTTAAGTGAAAGTAAATGCATTGGGTATTTTTTTACGCGTTATGCGCATGAGTGCCACCTTTTTTCTTCCTTATTAGGCTTTGTCACCAAATGTACACCCCAGATGGAAATCGCTACAAAAAATTTCTGCACAGTAATATCCCCACTTTTACTTGACATTTCTTCTTGACATTCATCTGCCAACAATCTTAAAGATAACACTTGATCAAGTACATAAACCAAATCATTTACATATATTAAAAACAGCAGAGGACCCAACACACTGCCCTGGAGAACGTCTGAGCTGACAGGAAGTATAGATCTGAAGAATTGTTATTTTGTAATATTGGCGTCTGTTATTTAAGGTACGTACTGATCTACTGAGTAACAACACTAGACGGACGGCGCATGTGTTCCAACTTATGCAACAGCTTGCCATAGGGTACATTATCAAACGCCTTACGAAAGCCCAAGAACACATCCATCTGACCTGCGGCATCAATCACTAGCTAAAATTTATGCACTGTTGACAAAAACTGTGTGACAGTGGAAACGCCCTTTCTAGAGCCATTCTGGAAGCCAAAAGCTTTTCAAAATCTCGTATATAACACGTAACGACATGTTGCCAAAGTTTACAACATGTGCTCGCAATAACAATTGGTCGATAATTAAAAACGAATAAACAGTCACCCTGCGCCTGAACTGGAATTACCCGAGCTGAGCGCAAGTCGTTCGTTATCTTACCCATTTTTAAGCGCAAATTGAAAATGTCTGTTAGAAACCCAGAGAGATGCTCGGCATACCACTTCGTAAAAACATTAGGAATACCATCATGCCTCATGTAGACCTTCTGGTATCAAGGCTAAGTACCGGTGCCACAAATCCCTCTCGAGTTATCACTAGAGATCGCTTACAGGAACAGAAGCAAAATTTTGTCAATGATATTCCTCATATTTCGTAAATATATTTTGAAAATTATTGAGCTGGTTGCAATTGAGCTTTCGTTAGTTATAACGAAACCGTTGACCTGTGTTCTTGTTATCTCCTGTTTGGTTTCCTTTAGGTGACGCCAGACACTTTTGCGACTGTTTTTTTACGAACGCTTCAAGCTTGCGACGAAAAATTGTGTTTCTAGCCTCTTTGACTTTGTTTTGTAATAGCTGTTTTAGTACAGACTGCAGTGTTAATGCCTTGCGCTGCTTCCGAAGTCGCTTAATTTTGCGTCTTTCATGAATTATGTCAAGAGTTAATGCAAAACCTAATGACACCCCAGAAATGTTGCCATGAACTTTCAGTATCATTGGTGCTGGTGTCAAAGTGGGTGTAAATCTAAGTAGTCAATTTCTGGAACGTCATCTACCTTGTAATCATGAACCTCGATCCGTTTCGAAATTCGTAATGTTTTCTCCCACCTTGCGTGCAGAAAAAGGATGTTTATTTATTTATTTCTTACTATTTTATTATTTATTTATTACAAATACCTACAGCGCCCATTGGGCATTGTCGTAAGGGGGTTAGTAGCAAACATAAAGCAAACAGAAAAGCTGAAGCGAAAGCATACAATCAGTTCTAAAAAAAAAATGTTTTAACAAAAAAAAATGGACGCACATCCAATGCCAAGTGTAAAAGACACACCGAACAAAAATGTGTGACTCAGTTTCACAATAAAGTACACTGCCTGTGAAGTAACACAGATTCATATAATGTTCTCGATGGCTAGTGAAAAATTGGGCGCAGATACGACCTCATCCGGGAGTAAATTCCAATCTTAAATTGAGCGTGGAAAGAATGAAAACGTAAACGCATTTATGCGACCTTGATAAGGCCTGATTTTTTCGGAACTGTCTCGTCTCTTAGACTAATAATGAGGTTGTTTTAAATATGTGTTCCTATCAATTCGTGCGTTACTATTGTTAATGTTGTTCAAAAGCTTTAACCGGAAGATTTTCCTGCGGAGAGCAGTTTCCAACCTACACTTTCCCTGCTTTGAGAACCTCTAATTCCGTAGTCGTAGATAGCCGGTGACGAATCTTGCAGCCCTTTTTCGAACACGCTCTAACTTATCAAGGGTTTTTGTGAAGGGGTCCCAAGCCACACACGCGTATTCTAACACCGGCCTGATATTAGAGGTACAATGTTTCCTTCAGGGCTTTTGGTGCACACTTGAAATTTCTTTGAAAAAGATTTAAAAGGCGACATGCTTTAGCACATGTAGTTTGAATGTGATTTGTCCAGTCCAATGTCGCCGTTAATGTGACGCCCAGATATTTGAATTCGTAGAGACATTGTACTAAAGCATTATTTATGAAGTATGAGCTAGACAACTTGTTCTTTTTGTTCGTGAACTGCGCATGATAGCATTTTGCTACATTCAGGTCCATTTTCCATTTGACACACCAGGAACAGATTTTTTCAAGATCAGACTGCAACACTCTCATATCTTCTGCACATGACACAGTGTTATACACAACACAGTCATCAGCGTATAATCTTACATTCGAAGCAAGGCCTTCAGCTAAATCATCGATATACACGAGGAACAGGAGCGGCCCCAGGACGGATCCTTGTGGCACGCACCTGACAAAACTTCAACCATTTGCGACGTCACATCATTTAGAGCCACTTTTTGCTGCCTTTCGTACATGTAATCTTTCACCCAGCCGTAAAGTTAATCGGGAAGGCAAATATATGAAAGTTTGTGTAGAAGTAAGTTATGCGAGACTACGTCAAACGCCTTTCTGAAATAAAAAGAATATAGCATCTATCTGTGTACAATTGTTAAAACCATATGCAACGTCATGGTTGAATTGTACAAGTTGTGTGCTACAGGATAATCCCGAGCGAAATCCATGCTGGGTCGGGATGAAATAACCATGGTCATCAAGGTGCTTAATAAGTCCCGAATACACAACATGCTCCAACGTTTTACAACAAACAGATGTCAAAGATACCTGTCTAATATTGGTTACCAAATCACGAGAGCCACCCTTGAAAATAGGAGTTACATTTGCCATTTTCCATTCACTAGGTAGTTGTTGAGAATTTAATGACTTCCTAAATAAATCAACCAAATAAGGTGCAATACTTCGGGCGCAGCGCTTCAATACGTGATTTGACACGCCATCTGGACCGTGAGCAGAATGCGAGTTTAGATTGTTCAAGAGCGCCTTAACTCCAGCTTCGTTCACAACAATGGCCTACATTTGAGGTAATTGCTCATGTATTTCAGATAACGGCGTATGACGGTATGCTGTGAAAACAGAATGAAAATATTCATTGAAGTAATCAGCCTTTTCAGTATCATCTGTTAATAATTTCCCTTCGTGCCTGAGAGCAGGAACACCAACATTGTTTTTTTTTTGTTACTTTTGACGTACCGCCATAATTCCTTTGGATTAGATTTTATTTTATCCGCTAGAGACGATAAGTATGTTCTTTTTGCAGTTCTTAATTCCTGCTTAGAGTTTTTAGTTACAGTTCTAAGCCTATCATACAAGTTCTGGTTTGGAGTTTTTTTTTGAAAGCCTTGTATACCCCTGCTTTTTTTTCTAATTGATAGACGCAGCTCCTTATTAATCCACGGATTGTCTATTCTAAGCCTAGATGATACGACCCTAGAAGGAATATATTTAGCGACCAAAGAGAGAAGTTTGTCTCTGAACATATCCCATAATGTTTTTACATTGCACTGACTGCCACGTTCCAGAAATACAGGCAGGAATAATTTCAACTCCTCATTTATGGCCTCATAATTACCCTGTTCATATATAAAAATCTGTCTAGGGCAATTCTTGATGATTTCTAACTGTTTGCGTAATATTGTTGCAGATACGACCTCATGATCACTCATTCCTGGCGCTGCCATAACTGATTCCACCAAACCTTCACTGTTACTAAACAACAAGTCTAATATACTCCCTCCAGCTGAGCCATAACGTGTTGGGAAATAAACAAACTGAACAAGTTCATTCCGTACCAGCTCACAGAAGGCAGACTGGAGGCCAGAGCCGCTTGTTGCCACAGGACAGCGGTCATGCCATACAATTTCAGGCATGTTAAAGTCACCTCCCAGTAGAATGGTTTCCGATGACAATGCTGACAGTGATTGTGAAAGGCTACGAAATGGCTCTATGCTTGTTGACGACGGTGGCTTGTAAAACGATCCCACCACAAGGCTCCTACGGCTAGAAAGCAATATTCTACACCAAACATATTCTGAAGACACGTCATCGTAGTGTAACGGCGCACATCGTATTCTCTTATGCACAAGGATGAACACTCCTCCGCCCTGCCGATTACGGTCTTTCCGATAAGCTAAATATTGCGATGGAAACATTCCACAATCCGATATACCAGGCTCTAACCAGGATTCAGTCCCGGTCACAATATCAGGTTGTGAAATGCGCAAAAGGCTCGCAAATTCATCTGCCTTATTCTTCAGGCTCCTACAGTTGATAACGATGAATGGGCATTCTGATAAGTGTTGTCTAAGCCACGGCGGCCCACGTTTTGTTTGCTATTGCGTATGCTCCCTTACGGGATCGGTTGCACCATCGTAAATATACGTCTTGCTGTACTTCAATTTAGCTTCGAAGTTTTGTTCTCGCGCATAAACGATAAGGTTACTTCTACAACGACGAACCTGCTGAGAGTAGTCTTCACTTATCGACATACCAGTGCCATTTAGTTTTAAAGCAGCAGGAAAAAAAAAGGCTGTCCTTGAAAAGCGCAAACTTCCTTATCCTTTCCTTATCACTGTCATCTTTTATTTCAAAGAACAAGAAATTGTTTCTACGGGAACGATCTTCTAATTCGTCCTGATTGATTAGTACATTCCGCATAGCTTTTGAAAGCTGGTTATTTTGAGCCTGCACTTCTACTCTATCCTCAAGCGCAGATACAGCGGACATATCCTCTGCTAATCTGTCTGTCTTTAATATTAAATTCTCGATTTTTTTATCTATTTGTTTCCGTTGAGCCCCTAACTGTTTTACTATTTCCTCTTGTCCTGCCAAAAAACTTTGGCAAAGAACGTATTGCTTCCATGAATTCACGTTCCTGTACATCCGACAGAGGACCAGTTTTCTCTTCTACGTCCCCGGCTAGCAATAATCTTATTCTGAACCAAAAATACATTGCACCAGCCCATAGACAGACACCGGCACAGACAAGCATACACTGCCGCAAAGATCAGGTGGGATCCGGTGCAGAGTTTTCACGCAAACGAGTTGGCTTATAATGGTAAAATAAACCAACCTGAAGAAAGAGCAGATGTGAGCCTTTCGTCCGCATCTCGGCACCGGAACCCAAAGGCCTTGTCTGTAGCAGGCGTTTAAGTAGTCCTTCATCCCACCGCGAGCGCCCTCTATGACCGACAGCGGCAGGCACTGAAGATGCATTAAGATATGCACATAACCACCGATCACTGATTACAGCCGGGCACTGTCCTTCGAGGGAGTCGGCGTCTTCGAAAGTTGTGCACGTGCGTGTCACGGCACGTTGCTGCTTCTGATGCTCCATGAATTCATGCAGATGAGGCCCCGCAGTCGCTTCGATGTTTCCATCTGGGCATGCGCTGTAGACCTCCCCGCATACTCCAAGTTGACTTGAAACAAAGCCAGTGCCGAACGATCCTAAGACAATCTGAAACAACTGAAGAAAGAGCAGATGTGAGCCTTTCGTCCGCATCTATAGCAGGCGTTTAAGTAGTCCATCTCATAGCGAGTGCCCTCGATGACCGACAGCGGCAACTGCTATCACGCCGGGCACTGAAGATGCGTTAAGATATGCACATAACCACCGGTCACTGATTATAGCCGGACACTATCCTTCGAGGCAGTCGGCGTCTTCGAAAGTTGTGCACGTGCGTGTCACGGCACGTTGCTGCTTCTGATGCTCCATGAATTCATGCAGATGAGGCCCCGCCGTCGCTTCGATGTTTCCATCTGGGCATGCGTTGTAGACCTCCCCGCATACTTCAAGCTGACTCTTGAAATAAAGCCAGTGCCGAACGATCCTAAGGCAATCTGAAACCACTGAAGAAAAAGCAGATGTGAGCCTTTCGTCCGCATCTCGGCACCGGAACCCCACGGAATGTTAATTTATGGTCGGAGATATCCGCCTCAACATTAACAGTTCCCCTGCTAAACATTTCGCTCACAAACAAAAGGTCTATGATAGAATCTCCACGGGTAAGCTCTTTCACAACCTGCCCAAGGTTAAGGAAAAACATCACGTTGATTCCTGTGTCACTGGATGTTGAGTAACCATAGCTTAAGCCATTGTAGTGCAGGCAAGTTGAAGTCATCTGTCACAATTATATTTTTCCCGCGTAATCTCAAAAGATGGTCTGAAAAGCATAAACAGGAACATATATAATCGTAATTAGGATGCCGGTAAACTGCACATACAAAAAAGACGCGTTCCAAATCACGACTTTAAAAACGGAACTTTCATGATCGGCGGATAGCAGCGTCTACAACAGCACTTGTATCTATAGCGACTTCATTGCCGTCCGCGATATCGCCTATTTATTTATTTATTTATTTATTTATTTATTTATTTATTTATTTATTTATTTATTTATTTATTTATTTATTTATTTATTTATTTATTTATTTATTTATTTATTTATTTATTTATTTATTTATTTATTTATTTATTTATTTATTTATTTATTTATTTATTTATTTATTTATTTATTTATTTATTTATCTATTCTAAAGGCCGGAGAATTACAGAGAGGAGTGGAAGTAATAATAACAAAATGCAAGCACAATATTGGTACCGCAGAATTAGATTATATAGTCACTAATAGCATTCTTGAAAAGCTCGGAGTCTGTAATGGATGCGATGGAGGCGGGAAGGTGGTTCCATTCCTTAGCTGTCTTGTGGATGAATGCAGCGAAGTGAAAGTTGGTGCGACTGTTTGGCACTTCAACTTTGAACTGGTGGTCGCTGCGGGAAGAAATATATGAAGGCGGAAGAAGTAGCGAGTCTCTGAGATGACGATTATAATGGTAGATTTTGGGAAACAGACATAAACGCGCAATTCTTCGACGAATGGAAAGATCAGGAAGGCTTAGATTTGAATTCATTGCAATTACACTTGCAGTACGATTATAGTTTGAAAAAATTAACGGGCAACCCGGTTTTGGACGGATTCGGTCTTCAGAATTAGAGAGGTAAGGTGAACGTCCCATAATGATGGTGCATATTCTAGCCTAGGTCTGACTAGTGTTTTCTAAAGTATTAGTTTTAAATTAGTGGGGCCACAGAAAAATTGCGACGTAAGTAACCAAGTGTACGATTAGCGTTACTTGTTATATAGTCCACGTGAGCTTGCCAGGAAAGGTTACTGGAGATATGAACACCAATGTATTTGTAAGATGAAACCTGTGTTAACGGAGTATCATTAAGTGAATAATCACAAGAAAACTCATTAGATGCATGACAGGAAATTTTCATGAACTTGTATTTAGCCACGTTAAGCTTCATTAGCTAAGTGTTACACCTAGAAGAAATATGGTTAAGGTCGGATTGGAGGGTAATGCGGTCAACAAAGATTTTATCGGAGGTAGATAGTACAATCATCAGCAAAATGTTTTATGGAGTAATATATGCTATTAGACAAATCGTTAACATAGATAAGAAATAACAATGCTCCCAGCACTGATCCCTGTGGAAAACCAGAGTCCACACTGCAAGAATCAGAGCTATGTCCGTTAGCAGTTACAAATTGTATGCGTTTAGACAAGAAGCATTCAATCCGCCTTAAAATGTCGGGATCTAGATTAAGCTTACTTAGTTTCAGAAGTAGTAGTCTGAAGCAAACCGTGTCAAAAGCCTTGGCGAAATCAATGAAAATGCAGTCAACAATGAGTGAGGAGGCAGGGGCAGAAATCTAGTCATTTGTGAAGGTTAAGATCTGAGTTTCACAAGAATGATGCTTTCGGAAACCGTGTTGATGAACGGTGAAAAACGAGTTAGTTTCAAGGAATATTACAATACGGCTATAAATAGCATGCTCCAATAGTTTGCAGGGAATGCTTATTAATGAGATGGGTCTGTAATTGGTAGGGAATTAACATCACCTGACTTGAAGATAACCACCTTCCCCACTTTCCAGTCGCCCGGTAGTTCGCCCCATTAAAAGGACTGAGAAAAAACTTTTGACAATAGCATCGAAGAATACCGTTCAGTGTTCTTCAAAAAGTTTGGGCTGGTACTATCTTCGCCTGGAGAAAAATAGAGCTTGAGTTGACTTATTAATTTGCTTATCCCAGTCCATTCTATGACGATAGGTTCCGTGATCTTATAATCAAACTGGAAACAACAGGAAGAACGAAATGAGCATTTTTCAAAAAGGATGATGCAAATACATCGTTCTACAAAGTGCAACAACCTTGGTCAAATATTTAGGGGAATTCCCCAAGGTGGAGCAGGTTTCTAATAAGGGAGTAATTACTCATTGCATCCACCCAAGCGCATCCATACGGCTACAGAGGAAAGCTATACACCTTTCTCAGAAACTTCGTATTTAAAGAAAAATTCGTCCTGATCCTAAAATTTCTTTAACTACGAAGTTCCTGAGAAAGCTTTATAGCTTTCCTTTGTACCCGTATTGCTGCGCTTGGGTGGATGCCAATGAGCAATTAGTGCCTTATTACAACAACCTTCTTTGCGAGCAACAGTTTTGTCAGGAGCGAGTTATTCGACCTCTGACTTGTCATTACCGCGAACAACATTTTAAAATTTGAGCAGGTTTGAGGCAAGCATCGTAGCCAGCGTTTGCTCGAAAAAACTCGCTTCGCAACTCTAAGCTCGTTAGTGTACTTCGCTACCGCGCGATGATAAGCCTCCCATCTTTCTTCACACACAGATAACTTTGGCTCTGAGAAAAGTTCGTTTTTTTTTTTTTTTTTTTTTTTGTTCAGTAATCGCTTGAGTGATGTTGTAAGCCCATGTGCATTATAGAAACTTTTTATCGTGCGCAGAGAAATTATTTGGTTTTCGATGATTTTCGGTTTCAAGGCGAGCCATTTTTTTTTTTTTTTTTTGCACTGAACGCTCTGTAAACTTCGAGAAGAATTCGCTTAAAAATTCTGCTAGTCCTGCATTGATAGAAGCATAGGCGGGTTTCCAATAGTCCCTGATAAACTTTTTACTTCCTTGCGAGGCGAAACGTTCGTGATGTTAAAATGAATAATGGAATGATCACTCAAGTCAGGCAGAAGTGAAAGGGAGCGAACAAGATCCGGATGTGTGGTAAGTACTGGGTCAAGGATACTGGCACTAGATTGAGTAGCACGTGTTGGAATGTTGACTAATTGATAAAGATTAAAATCGGAGCATGTGTCAAGAAAGAAGGTGAATTCGGAGGAGCCGCAGTTTTCAAACGGAATATGCATGTCTCGATTAATGTTGAGAAAGTTAAAATCGCCTAGAACGAAAGTGAGTGATTAGGGAAATCTCGTGTGCAATTTACTTAGAACATTGTGAAAATCTGACAAGAAACAATTAGACAATTTGGGAGCACGATAACATGCAACGAAAATTATATCTTCGTAATTGAGGCGGATGCTCACTAAACCCTTTCAAGCGGAGAAAGAATAGAGACATTGAACGAAACCAAGGCGTCGGTGACTTTTACGAAAACGCCACAGCCAGATTGAGCTACCCGATCACAAGTGTAGAATTTATATTTTCGTGCTCAATTTAAGATTTCATTATCATCGATTTTTTTGCAGAAAGCCAAGTTTCTGTAAGAATCACCGCGTCAGCTGAACACTTGTCGGTAAGTGTCAGCAGGGCATCACGTTTATTGCTAACGCTCTTAATATTACAAAAAAAAAAAAAAAAAAAAAAGAAGAAGCTGCGTTGGAACGACCGACGTCTGCTAAAGTCTAGTTACGGTGACAGCGGAGGGGGCGGGTCCGCTAGAAGTTACTCAGCAAGTCCTATCTGTGGAAAGTTCGGAAAGTGCGCCACCAACATGGACCTCACATACGCTGTCAGTCACGGAGTAGTAGATGTAACTTTTATTGTCGGTAACTACTTTGTTGTATTTCAGTGAGTAAGCCTGTCCAGTAGAATTTTGCAAAATCCATCAGCTTTTTGCGACTATAGTGCGCGTGGCATTGCAGAAGCCTTCGCTGATGCTAATCCCTGTCCCTTTTAGCTTTTTTTTTATTAGAAGCGTGCTACAGTGGATCTACATTTGTCCAAGGCGAAAGAGCCTAGCCGATCTGCACGACAGATTGCTTCTGCTGTTAATTGTAGCTTGCATGATGTCCTTTAAGAGAACATCCCGAACTTTTTCTTCCTATTACGTCCATGCCTCGCCAGCAGAATCAGGAATTCCATAAAAAAAAAAAAGTAAATTAACTCGGCGTGACCGGTCTTTGTACTCGTCTAGCCGTGATTCTAGAGCGACAGTTTCGGTGCGAATTTTGGTGCGACCCGCCGTATACACCAGTTCATGTAAGTGAACTTCGTCTTGCTAATTTCCGAGGCCGCCGACCTTTTCTTTGAGCGCTTTTAACCTTGAGGTCAAATCAGACACTTTAGAGTCGAGCTGTACCTGAATTTCTTTAACCTCATCTATCGGTTTCAAGAGTTTATCATGCCGCTCGTCCAAATGCAGGGTCAGCCGTTCGATAGCACTCAAAACATCGACGTGTAACTTTCCGCGGTGTTCCTTAGAAGGGCCAGGGTTTTGTTAGAGATCTCCACTCATTACATCACTTTTGCAATGAGAACACAATCAACAATAGTAAGAACCAAAGTTTATGGGCATGGGAATAGCAACAAACAGGCGTTATTGGAACGCTTTGGGAAAAGAGGTGGGGCTGCACCAACCTGGATGTAAAAGCAGAAATGGTGTTGAGTGACGAACATTGCTGCTGCCACCATGCCCACTGACTGCATCTATATAACTTATAGGCCCGTGGAACAGTCTCCTCGTCGCCAATAAAGTTATACTACCGGGTTTGGTTTCCATTATAACGGGCATGTGGGGTTCGTGTGACAACAGGGGGGATTCAAGCTTGTTCATTTTATTGGCTACATATCTTAGCAAGCGAAGTTGGTTGTGATTTTAATAGCTTGCTTCAGGACAGTGAACATTCCTTGGAAGCTCATGTCGGCAGTGCACTTCCACATCCCAAGCAAAAAAAAAAAAAAAGGTCGTCTAGTCGTCTATTCGAAGCCTATTAAAGACAAGTTCAACCTTTTTTTTTCTCCTTGTTCTGTTTCCGCACTTTACTCTGATTGCGCCTGCACTGTAATCGTTTTCTACCGAAATTGCACTTCCTTTCAACTTTCCGTCCTTTCAACAAGCAGCAGTGCAGCTTACACACACACAAACAAACAAACAAACACACACACACACACACACACACACGCACGCACGCACGCACGCACGCACGCACGCACGCACACGCACACACACACACACACACACACACACACACGCACACGCACACGCACACGCACACGCACACGCGCACGCACACGCACACGCACCTAAGCATCTATGATTTTGCAGCCACCGCCGATTCCTGTGCCAGCCACCACTGAAGGGAAAGCCGCCTCCTGGAAAGGAGGAAGCAGCAACCATCGGATCAGCGCCAAGCCATATCAGGACAGCTGTCAGCCTGCTACGATTTCCTCGTCCACGTGGGGGCGGTTCAGGCAGCTGGCTACGGCACACCGGGCGGAACCTGCATTTTGGCAGCAGGGCAGCTTGTACACATACCTAAGTATATCTTCTTTTGCAGGTGATAATAGTCATATCTTGTTACATTCGTGTTTAGCCTTTGTGCACTGCTGCCGAGCGAAGGTGGCATTTCTGTGCTTCTGTGCTTGGTATTACCGTGTTTAGTGTGCAGTGTGTATGAGCAATGCCCAAAAAGGCAATTGAAGAACTTCGTAGTGAGCTACATGCAGAATGTGAGGAAATTAAGGCAGTTCTAGAAGAGCTCAAGATGCTGAAAGAGGGTATGGGTGAAATGAAACTGAAAAGAGGAAATTCAGGAAGTACTTAGAGATCAGGGCTCTTCAATTACAAAACGCTAAACTGGCAGAAAAAAATGAGGGGCTTGAACGATACCAGCGGTCTAACAACATAGAAATTAAAGGCATTCTTTTTGACGCTGAGCCAGTTTCCAAGGTAAAGAAAATTGGCAACTTTGAAAAAGACATTGATGAAGCAGTTATTGACATATGTCACGAAGTTCTTACTGCAAAACACAATGAGACTAACATCATTGTACGGTTTGTGCAACGCACCAAAAGAAATGCCTTCCTTGCCAAAGCACGCAAAGCGAAAATTGACACCAAAAAGCTTGGGTTTCCGGTAGCAAATCCAGTGTTTGTGAATGAGTATTTGACTAGGAAGGCAAAACAACTGCTGGGAAAAGCTAAGAAAAAAGTAGGAGGTTGACTGGAAATATTTTTGGACAGCCGGAGGGAAAGCGCTGGCTAGAAGTGATCAAACTGCGTCTATCCTGCATATTTCTAAGATCGAAGATGTAGACAAAATGGAATAGATAGCCTGAACCTAGTAATGCAACTGAATAGGGTAACGTGAATACCCAGAACTGCATTCAGTGTCGCTATTACAATTTTAAAGACATTAATGACACCTACTTAGGCTTTACCAGATACCTTTCTGTATTGCATTTAAACATACGTAGCATGAGAAATAAGTACGGCAGTATATATGAATTACTCAAACACACTAAATACTGTTTTGACATACTGTTCGTCTCGGAAACGTGGTTATCAGAATACGAAAGTCCGGTACAGCTGCAGGGCTATGTCTGTTATTTAAGAAACAGAACCATCGGTCGCCGTAGTAGCGTAGCCGCGTATGTAAGAAATAGCATAAACTATGGAGTTCCGTAATTCTCACTGATAAATCAAAATGTGAAATGTCTTTTAATTCATTCCAACCTTGGCTTAGCAGCCGTGGTTTATAGACCACCCTGCGAGAGTAAAACCAATTTTATTTTTATTTTATGGAAGACCTCTTATTATACCTAAATAAGTTCGGTAAAATCTTCTCAATATTAGGTGACATGAATATAAATATGTTAGCTGATGATACATATTCATGACAATTCAACACTATAATATATTCCTACGCTTGTTTAAATGTTACCAATCTGGCGGCACGTATGACTGAACACAGTTCAACGCTGACTTGTGCGTCACCAATGTACTACAATATCCTGCCTCCTCAGCCGGTGTTCTTTCTGCAGACATAAGCGATCACCTACTTGCTTTCTGCTTCTTACCGCTTTCTGAACGAATAGCTAACAAAACTGTTGACTATTATCGTCACATAAACGATAACTTCCTAGAACATTTTCTCTCACTGATCATCAACGTCAATTGGGGATTGATACTAAATGAGCCTAACTAAAACGACGCATTCAATTTTTTTTTTACTTTAACTAGACAGCCTAAAAACGAACAAGGAAGCCTTAGATAGATCCTGTACTCTAAAACAAATACAATATAAAAATAAAATGTAATATTCATTTGTAAAAACTCGCGATGTAAATGAACTTGTCCAATATAAAAAATATCGAAATCGAGTTAACACTGAAATAAAAAAGGCGAAAATGTGGAACGAATTTAGAAGCCTAACGGGAAAGAAAGTGCAAGCAAAAACATTGACTGTTACATCAAATGACTGAGTCTCGGTCATAAGGAATCGGTTGTTGTATTAGATAACCATTTTATAAATTGTGGAAGTTATTTCTGTACGGATTATCAAGGCCCATCTGCACTTGTTTTACTGAATGCTAGCGTCGCCAACTCAATAATATTGTCCCCAACCTCGTCAAATGAAGTAAAGGTAATAATAGATAAACTGAAAACAAAATCTGCCGCTGGATTGGACGATATTAAAAGTTCGTTCCCGTAAAGCATGTATCCGACATCATTTCACCAGCTTTAGCTCACATTATCAATCGTATGCTTGGATCAGGAGTATTCTCTGATAACCTAAAAGAGCCAAAATGTGGCCAATTCATAAAGGAGGAAGAGATAATTCTGCAAATAACTACAGACCCATATCTGTGCTTCCAGTCTTTTCGAAAGTGTTTGAAACTATTATAAATGATCGGCTAACAAGCTTTGTTGATAAATATGAGTGCTGCTCAGGATGGATTAAAAAAAAAAAAAAAAAGACAAGTCTGAGCATGCACTACTGAATATCAGACATGAAATATTACAAAATATTGAAAAGCGTTTATAACAATAGGTATATTTTAGATCTGAGGAAAGCTTTCGACTACGTTAATATGATGTCCTTCTTTCTAAGCTTTGCAGCTATGAAATACGTGAAAATGCTCACAACCTCTTAAAGAATTACCTGACTAACAAATATCAATATGTATCTTCTAATAACCAGTCATCGCCAAGATCAAAAAATGTAAACGGTGTTCCACAGGGATCAATATTGGGGCCTTTATTATTTAACCTATATATTAATGGTCTTCCCTCTATACCTTCCACACCCCAAACCATCACGTACGCAGACGATACAAACATATTCTTCTCGAATACATCATTATCAGTTTTAGAAGAAGACATCAACAATTACCTAAGCCATCTCTCTTGGTCGCACATGCTAAAACAGTGTCAGTTAGAATCACTAGAAATGAGAAGAACAAAGCAGAAATTGAAACATTTTTTTTTTCTGATAATGAATGATAAAGTAAAAGTTAATAGACAACACTATGCTACACGTCCTCTGAAGCGTTGCCCACGAAAACTTCACAGTAAGGTATTGCAACCCATTATTGCACGTACTATTGTTAGTATTACAGAAAAGGGTATTAAGAATATTTGAGAACTATCATGTTAAGCCACGCAATCTTCCTACTGAGATCTATTTATTAAACATACAATGCTTCCAGCCACACAGACATACTACTACAAATGATTTCAACACATTAACAACAGTAAGCTATACCTCACCACTTCAGGTCAGACTACGTCAAAGTACTCTCTGCGTAAAGAGCAAAAAAGAATATCAGTAACTAGAACCAACTACAGCCGACAGACCTTAAATTTTCAGATACCGCATTTATTAAGTATCATGTCGAGCAAACTCAATTTTCAACAGCCCAGTTTTAAACATCTTGATAAACCACCCCATCTCTTTTCCTTAATCGTGCCAACCACCATGCCTATAATGATGAATGTATATATGTATAATAATTATTTTCTGTGCGACATGAGATGTCCTGTATATATATATATATATATATATATATATATATATATATATATATATATATATATATATATATATATATATATATATATATATATATATACGTTATTTATTTTTTATTTTTATGTGCCGGTGTGTACGTTTGATTGTATATGAGTAATATAAGCATATCTGTATTTTGTTAATAATTGATCAATCCGTATGCAACTGCTATGAAAATTGAACCTTTCTTATTCATGTTTGTGCACATTTACTGTAAATAACCATATTGTATTTTTAAAATTTCTTCGATGATGTATTTAATGCTGAATTTGCTACCTGGGACAGGAGCCTCTGTCAGGCATTGTGCCTTTTCCTCCTGCTCCACTTTCACTATAGAAAGAAATCGAATACAGAAAGAAAGACTTTTCGACATGCAGCATTACGTATTGCTTACCAGAGTGAGTAGTCCTGAAAGTAAACGATAACAGGCTTGTTCTGTGACGGCTTCCCAATTCTATGTATTCGTGTAAATTAAGAGCAGCGTGTGCCTAGTTTGATTTTGAATACTTCAGTTATAACTTTATTCCTCAAATTTAGTTATCTTTCGATTTCTGTTTCGCGGATGTCAAAAACAACAACATTTAACATTTGGCTTCGATCTTCTAGATGAGCTTTTACTGTTGCAGCTTTATGATCTCCTCTATTGAGGCTGTTCTTGGAGTCAAATGCTGTGTCTCTTTTTTCTTTGTTTCGGTCTCGTCTACCTGCGTCATTTAAACGCCTACCAAGGTCGGCTGCTGTCTTTTCTCTTATCTCAACTGTAGCTTTCAGGTCAACAGCACCTCCCGTGATAGCATGTCGCGCTTCCAAAAAGGTTTGAAACGTTTCCTCAACAGAAGGCCCAGGATTCTCCTCAATGTCGTCGCGTGTAAGAAGCTGGAACGCACGAAAACATTCGTAAGCAAGACCCAGATAATTGTGTGGGCACGGCAGAACAGCAATGATTCTATTGTCACTACGTGTTGAATAATTGTACAAACAAATACAAGGCTCACGTTGAACGACCAGCAACCAACTTCCCCGTCGCGCCCACTGGAGAAACATTGCTGCGGTATAGGTACTGCATCTGATGACGTCCAAAACCCGCGACTCGAGAGGTGGGAACATTGTGCTGTTGATGATGGAGTGGGTTCCTGTATACCTGATGCTGTCTTTCGATGTGGCTTCAGTCGGCGTGGCGTTAGGCTGCTATTATTACTCCACTGTCATGGACAGCAAAAGCAAAGCGAAAGTTGAAAGACCGATGGCCAACGCTCTCACCGCGCCCACTGGTGTCAAGGTGTAGTTGTCCGCCCATGTGTAGAGTTGCCCTGCCTTATTTCATCGCCCGACTAGAGCCGCTTCAGTGCATGTCCCAGTTGCTGCTTCACGTTGTCAGCGGGCACATGGTTTGCTCACAAGACGAGCCACACCTGCATAGTACGTTTTGTTTCGCACCTGCGATACCGATAGCATGCATGCGTGACGCCGCATTCCTGGCAGAAAAAATGTGTGACATTATTCCGAGCTTTTATGTCCCCAGCGTTGCACCTGATTCCTGTACTCAATTCACTTTACCCGACATATGTCGAGTCGCCCATGGTTAACTCTAGTTCGCCTTATCGTAGCAAAGGGGTTATCCCATTGCAGGCCAGCTAACCGTTAGAGGTTTCCAAAGGATCAATTGGTAGCTTGGATCAATTCGGTTCATTGGGAAGGAGGCGCTCTTCCATCTCTGCTGATTTTGTTTGGGGGAGAGAGAGAGTATTTTAATGAGAAGAAAGGTGGAGAGGTCTACCGGCAATAAAGAGACCCTGGCCTGTTACTAGACACTGGGGAAGGGGGGAAGAGGAAGTAAAAGAGAGGTAGTGTGTGTGGAGGAAGGGTGATGGTGCCATAGTACAGTGAGGTCTAACTTGCGGTCAGAGTTATTTAGAAGACCATGTACACACTAAACGGCATTCGTGAAACGTCACATGTCGCACATATCTTGGACACACATCACTTGTCACTGAACAAACACCGCCACAATTACAAAGAACTCTGCGCTCCCACATGCCAGCACAAACGCAGAAACATGCACACGATTCACTTCATCAGAAATCTCAGTACCACATACACGTGTGGTACTCGCGCACTTGAGGAAACAATGCGCATTCGTAGAAGGTTTCGAGTCGCAGAATACTGTCGTTATCTGCGTTCTCCTGGCCAATGTAGCGGATGGCCTCTCGTATGCCTGCCAATTCAGTTGCCGTGAATGATGTTTTATGCATAAGCTTAAAGTGTTAGCTGTATGCGCTTCCAGGCACTAAAAACGCACCGCTGCTGAAGAGATGGTCGTCACTGAGCCGTTGATAAAAACATGCATTGAGTCACCATGCATAGATGAGATATATGACAGTGCCAACTGTTTTAGTCGAACTGTTGTAATGAGCGACTTTTGTGGTATACTCACGCACGTTAGGTTTTGGAATTGTCCATAATGGCACTGCTGAAATTTGGTGGGGCATGTAATTTGTAGGTATTACATTCCATTGCGTCCTGATAGCTTTCGAATGATACGCATCTGGACGCACGCTACTAATGTTGGCCAGGGAGGGTGATTATGCCTGGTTATGTGTCGCTAATGCACCCGTAGTGGCTCCGGACATGAATGTGGGTGGGGCGGGCGCGGGCCTCATAAAATCTGTCGCACGTCGAAGTCTTGCAGGGTACACCCAAGCACACCCTTAATACATGCGCCTGAGCGCTTTCCAGTGTTCGCAGGGCATTCAGTCGTATTCCCGAAAGAATCGGCGCACTGTATCTTAGGTATCCAACCACAAGCGCCTGGTACAAGCGAAGTAAAGATCGCTCAGACGGACCCCAGGATTTGCCAGCTATAAAGCTTACAGCGTGTGCAAAACTGTCCAGTTTTCTTCAGAGCAAAGAGATGTGCTTCGACCATGACAGGTCCCGGTCTATAGTGACACCCAGCAATTTATGGTGTGTCACATAAGGAATGGTCTGGCCATCAATTATCACAAGATACCACATCATAAACTAGCGTGTAGAAACTAAGATGACGATTTTTGTTGGCGATAGATCAAGCCCCTGACTACGAAAGTACGCAGACACAATTGACACTGAACGCTCCAATCTCGCTTGCACTTGAGGGCTTTATGTAGGATATAACATATGCCAATGCTAGGTGGCGAGTGAATTGAATAGACATTTACTGCATCGTCAGCCAGCGCACCGTCGCAGGACACAAGGCTAGTGGTTGCTTGATAATCTCTAGGGCGGCTTTACTTAATTTTCCGTGGCGCCCCCTATAGTTCGTGAAAGTGACGCACCAAATATAGTAAAGATGCGCCATATGGCATCCGCGTTGGTCAAAACAAAATATTCCAGGACTTATCTCGGCTTCCAGTAATATGCGTTGTGGGGCTAGTTGGTTTTATGCGCACAAAAAGACGACACAAAAAGACAAGGGAGACAGGACGGAGCGCACTTTCAACTGTTTTATTCCGGAAATGTACACGACATTCATACAAAAAAAAATCATCAGTGCATAATCATCAGTGCCACGTGCGAGCCAAATACCCAGGAAAAGCATAAAGGAAGGGCACAGATCACTCACCTCTTATCTAATTTATCTAAAAAGACAAATTCTTTATCATACATTGTCGCAGATGGTGCGCTAATACATGAACTTCCGCTTTTCCTAATATGGTAGGCCTCAGCCAATTCTCGCGCAAGCGTGTCAGTGCTCCTGCACAAGATTTCAGTGCCTTGTAGCGTTGCATCACACAGTTTTTTTGCTTTATGTTTTTGGTCATTATCTTTTCCACACTCACTGATGTCCTGTCTCCCTCTTTTTGTGTCGTCTTTTTGTGCGCATAAAACCAATCTGATTATCTGGGCTAATGGCAACCGTGGCAACATCGTTGTACGAGCGATTAACGAAATTAGAAGCATGCGCACAAACTACAGGAGACGTTGGTTAGTGTGTTTGTTAGGTGGAAAGAACGGTTGCCAATCTTAGAGATGTCCTTGGAAGAATTAATAGAAAAAATGATGACTTGAAACATAGATCGGGGAAGAAAAAAAATCCCGATTTACATCCTGTTCGAAAAGGAGGCACTTAAACATCTTTCAAGAAGACAATTGCTCTTAAAATGGAAATAAATTCCTATGACATTGAGCTCTGTCACGTACTTGGTGCACGCAGGGAGGAAAAGCACTGACCTATTATATGAAATCTGCTTGTCTACAGAACCAAGGTGGTGATTCTACGAAATTTACGCAAGCTTAATGGAACTGACATATAAATGCATCCATGAGGTGTGTAAGGCACTGTGGCAGCACTCCGAGTATCAAATTCTACCAAGGCTTCTGGCAGTGTAACTGCCTGATAGTGGATAGTGTGCGATACATATGAAACAATGTCAATCGCGTGTCGTTCAATTTTTACTGCTTCAAGGTTAGCACTCATTACATACTTACGGAAGGAGCTCTCAGAGTCAGCGACAGTATCGTGGCCTCCTGTAAATGACAAATAAAAACAGTGTAGAGAAGCAATGACATAGTACAATAAATAACACGTAGATTGTACATAGATAACACATAGATAATCGAAATAAACGCTATTTTTTCAAAACTGACTCAACGGATAAATCGAACACCTTATCAAAAAGTCATATAACAAAAATGGGCGGAAAATGGCATAACAGTACAAAATTCCAGTATTTGAATACAAAAAAAAAAGAGAAAAATGTCCAGTATGCGGACATGATAAGTAATAAACAGTATGAGAAAAACTTCAGCGCAAATGAAATAGCCCGACGGCGAAAAGAAGAAGGGACAGGAAAGTGCGCTGACTGACAACTAATCTTTATTGAGCAAAACCTGCGCAACAAATACGAGAGTGGTGACAGAACGGTCAGATGCAGTCAAACGTCACATGGTGCAAAGGGCCTTGTAAGCGATAAAACACAAAACAGGTGATAAGGCTACAAGATGATGGAACTCAAATATAATGTTAAGATATTCAGTTGATATGGACGAAGCATTTAACAGTAAACAAACATGGGCGAAAAATGAAACAGGCATGCGCGGAATCATTGTCAAAAAAAAAAAAAATCAGATGAGTCAAGGCTACATAGTAAAAGGTCATAAGAGCGATAAAACGAAAACAGGGTGAAAAGCTAAAAGAAGATGAACTAAATACATTCCGTTCCTGACAAAGTGTACATACAACTAATAAATAAATGGGCGATGAATGAGTCAGGCATGCGCGGTCAATAATTAAAATTTAACAAAGGGCTTCTAAGGAGGCAAGTTCGCTCTCATAGGGCGTTTTAGAAGTTTCACTCACATACGCTGAGCTTTTTCTTTTTTTTTTAAAGGGGGGGAGGGGGGGGGGGGGTTATAAAGCTTCCTTTAATTCACGGCCTACGCTGTCTCGACCTCTGTCCAGAATCACTATTTCCAGTAACCGAGGCATGCATCTACATTTGCTGCAATGAACCGCAAGATTGAACCCAGTTCCTTTTCCGAGCAGGCGTCCGTGTTCCCTCAGACGTTCATTCAGGCATCTTCCCGTTTGTCCTATATACACCTTTTCACATGTTAAAGGAATCTGGTAGATAACCCCTTCTTTACAACCGACAAACATATGACCATGCTTTACATCGCAGGTTTGCTCTTCTGGGCGTGCCTTGTTAATCCTCGAACACAATGTAGCCAGCTTACGAGAGGCGGAAAACACATCAGGCACCTTGAAGTTATTAGCGACTTTCTTCAAATTATGTGCCGAATATATTTGGGGGAGGTAGATTCAGTAGTTGACTGGTGTGAGGTAAATAATATGAAGGAAATTTTAAAAGGATTAATCTGAAGGATATTAAGTTTACACCGGTTTAAAACATTAGCAATGGCCTGGTTGAGATTCTTAACCACCGCCGATACTGATTTTTCTGAAATAAAGATTGTTGTGTCGTCGATATATAATACAAGTTGAGAGAAGTAAGGTAGTTAGACAGGTCATTAATGGAGACTAAGAAAACAAGTGGGCCTGATATTGAGCCTTGAGGCATGCCTATGTTAGTAGCTTTTTCATCAGGATACCTTATATACTTACTACTTGCCTGCGGCCTTTTAAGAAATTTTTAATCAGTTTGGAAGGTGCGCTTGTAATTCATACAGCTTCTAGTTTGAAGAAAGTATTGAGTGGTTAATAGAACCAAATGTTTTGCTTAGGTCTACAAAAGCTGCGCCGGCTGCATTACTTGAGCCTATTTCATTTTTAGTTTATCTGTTAAAGAATAAATTCTTAGTCAGGTGAATAGCTTAGGTGAAGTCCATATTGGTAAGGAGCAAGTCCGTTAAATTTATTGAAATAATTAGTCAGGCTTTATTGCTAGTAACTCTTCAATTATTTGCTAAAGAAAGAGAGTACACAGACCAGCCTGTAATTTGATAGCAGGAAGTGGTCACTCTTAAATACTGGGGTAATGCTACCCTGCCTTAGTTCGTGAGGAAGGATTCCGGTCTTAAACATACTATTCTTCATATTAGAAAGAACAATAAATGTGGGATAGGCACTTAATTTTATTTAGGTATGATGAACTTTATCGACGCATGCTCTAGGTATATTTAAAAAGGAAATGACGAAACAACCTCATCAGGCGTAATTGAGAACAAAAAGAATGAGGTGTACGACTCGTGCTGAACTCGTAATGCGGTGCCAGCAGTGAAGTTAAAAATAAAAAAGTAATAATTGAAAGCACCAGCAATCTCTTGAGAATTGAAATAAACAGCATTGTAATGAGTTACGGCTATTATTGGCGCGTGTTGTGTGCCTGTTTAGGAACTAGTTAATTGTTTCCCGCTTTCTTTTATTGTTGCTACCACTTTCGAGAATTCGCTGCCGAAAGTAACACATTTTAGCCTTGAATTGCGAGGACCGGCAGTTGCAGAAGCCTTTGTAGCGAGCAAGTAGCTTGGTGCAGACGGTTTTTCTTTGTTTCTTTGTAAAGATTGTCTCGAGTGCGCTTGGCTCTTTAACAGTTTTTGAGTGGTCCGTGGGTATTGGGTGACGCGATAACTTTCTTCCACTTACTTTTCTAGGAATAACCATGAATGAGAGATATCAGAAGTGTCAAGAAAAAAGGACTTGTTAGGTTCACCGAAGAGCAGTCTTCGTTAGTAACGGCAGCAGTGAACTTTTCTTTATCAAGCACAACATTGAAATACGAGATGGCGTCAGATCTTGGAACGAAATTAAAGGCATGAAAACCGGATAGTGGTTAGTAATGTCAGCTTAGAATGTCTGTATCCGGGAATTTCTTGTTTTGAGAGCACACGTCAATTAACAAACTTCTATCGCCATTAACACAAAGGGTAGGTAGCGTAACTAGGGATTCAGAACCAAACCTTTAGTGCAAAAACACACCAAGGTTTTAAAGGTTTTAAAGACCACGGTTTTAAATCATGCGGTGGGCCCCAGCCCAGTAAAACCAATTCAGAGCTGTTCAGAGTCGTTTATGGTAATCTACAGTAGTTTTTTTGTTCATCAAAGTTTATTAATTAGTCAGGACTAATTAACTCCAGCCTTTTTCCGAGAAGATCTACAACTTCTGTATTGGCATTTTTTCTCTCAAGCCTTTTATTTTAAAAATTGCTAATTAGGTTTTTCAAATTAATTAGCATTAGTGAACGAAAGATTGCAGATTAGCATACGCGACTATTAACATCGTGATATATATATATACATATATATATATATATATATATATATATATATATATATATATATATATATATATATATATATATATATATATATATATATATAATAAACAGATTTGGTCCGATGAAGAGATCTGTTTCTGAAACTAATTATTGAAAACTGGGAATCCAATGCTGAAATACGACTGTCAGTCATAAAAATGGTTGCGAATACTGCTTGAGTTGAAATGGATTATTCAGGGGGAATGATTTCGAAGAAAGGTGTTTAGCTCACTGGTCGTGAGATGATGCAAGCGATGTATAAGATGTATGAAATAGCTTAATGACGACTAGAGCTCCAGATCTAACACGTGAGCAATACGATACACATAAACTGTGGTAGTTTTTCTTGCCTTTATTTGGCTGTTGCGTCCGCAGAAATTTTCAGCTTTTTTCTTCCTTTGCTTTTGAGAACAGATCCTTGTTTCACGGGGTCAGGCAATCGTTTACGTAGAAGGGGTTATTTTAGGGAGTTCGCAGGCCGATATCTCTCAGACCGAGCCTAGCTTTTCGTGCATGCCTGAAAATTCAGATCTTTTTGCGCGTGGTGAAAACCTCCTAGCGATATTTTTTTCTTTTTTTTTCAGTGTCCGTCGTAGCAACTCGGTGAATAACGTTGAGATCAGATGATACAAGAGGGCAACCAAATTTATCTGGCTGTCGTACTCAACATTGCACACGGTCTTCATCCTATGCGACCGGAATTCCTTGATCGTCACATTATTTATCTGAGAATACTATTCCAACCCGAAAATCTTTCGTGCCAACTCACAGTTTGGGGCTTTTTATTCTCGGTTGTCCAACGCTCGCGCAGTTCTCTCTTCGCGCAACTTCTTCCACATCCACAAGAATTAAGCGCTGGACTCCAGTCCATCTACTTGCTTTTTAGGCTGCACTGCATCGACTCTCGAAGTTTGCATTTTATCAAGGTCCTGCCAAAAAAGTCACCAGTGAGCTGATGAAACGCGTTTTGAAATTTTGACAACCTTTTTGGCAAGCTCAGCGTTAGTTGCCATATCGCGTAGCACGATGGTTAGCAAACAGAAGTAGGGGGCAGCAACCAAAGCAAGTAAAAGGGTTGATATTCTGAACAATTCGGTGAACTGAATAATGTGGGAGAAGTGATACACGTGAGGCGATGTACGCTGCGCTCTGCTGCCCAGAGCCACTCCTAGCACGCACAGTCGTGTGACTGAATGACTGTAGAAGATACGCATGCGCAGTGCCTTTCAGCCACATTCCACCGAACGCTGCCGCAGACACGTGCTTGTATCGATTAACCGCTGTGATATAGAGCACCCTCAATAAACGCTCATTCTGTTCTGACTTATCCTGACTCTAACAATGACCAGCCGCTCAATTAAGTCTGACAAATTTAAACGTGAATGCGTGAAGTCGGGTAAACACGCAAGGAAATTGTAGTTGGCTCAATAAATGTGACCGTTCTTACGGAAGCACAGCTGAGTGATGCAATTTTAAACAATGACGTCATGCCTCCGTACTAATTCTGGCCTAAGAGAGGATAGGTCTTCTGGGCATGATTGTGGTGCAGCAGTACTTTTAAATAATGGCATTGAATTTTTCTTGATCCCAGTAATTTCCAATGGGGAGCGCGTTTCGTCTAAGGTTTCTTGCCGCGGTTTTGTTAGGGCATATACTCTGTATAGTCCACAGTTTAGCAACGAGGACGCACTACGAAAGATCAGGTTTGATTTATGAGGTTTTATGTCCCAAAGCAACTCGAGGCTATGAGGGACGCTGTAGTGGAGGGCTCTGAAAATTTCGACCACCGTTCTTCAACGTGTACTTTTCGTATCCATCGAAAAGCTGTCGCCGCGGCCAGGATTCGATCCCGCGTCCTTTGGTTCAGCAGCTGAAAGCCCTAACCACTGAGACACCGCAGCCAGCTTTGTAAGTTAAAAAATTTGTTTTAAAATATGTGAGATAAGTCGACGTGGTCTGCGCAGCTGAATTGCACAGCAAGGCGGATATGATGTAGTGTCCGATAGAGCACTATAGCTAGATTATTAATTAACTATAACTAGTATTTTTTTGTTTAATTTTATTTTGTGGTTAAGATTCCTTCGATCGTACAGCGCTGCCGCAACAGATGGCGCGAGCCGCCGCCCGATTCAACGCCTCATACATCCATCCATCGTATTCAAAGTATTGGGGTTTAAGAACAGCGAACGAGGCACGATAACTCTATCGCGTTGACTGTTAAAGGCGAAGCTTAAACATCCTCCTTTTTTTTCATATATTGTACAACTTCACGATAACAATAAATAAATCCGTAGGTCCTTTCTCGGCAGGCTTCTATTTTTTTGCTATGGACTTTGGCAAAATGAGTCCCATTGGTTTTTATGGAAATCTGACTTAATCGTTCTCAGCGCGCGACACAGATGCAAAATTTTTCAAGCCAGCGGAAGCTTAGACAATTTTTCTGAATACGTTTTCATGCAAGTATCTTGCAATATTCTACAGCAGCCTAACAATCAATTTCAGAAACGCAGTCCATTGGATTTGTATGGCATTTTTAACTACTCGATGCGAGCGCAGGGAAAATTCTAAAAGTAAGCTTGTGACACGCATCGTAAGCTTAGAGAGTTCCCATCAACATTTTCATAACAGTACCTTTCGATATCCCAGAGCTGCCTTGCAGTTAAAACATGTCCCGGAATCCTGGCTTTAAAAACCAACCGTCGAACTCTCAAATGCTATTTGTGACGTCCGATCGATTAAGAAGGCTTAAAAACTGGGCTCTCATTCGATGCTAACGACCCTAAATTCCTCAACATAGTGTTGACCTCTGTAATCCAAGAAGAAAAAGTTGATTAGTTGAATGTTGTAATTGATTTCTTTGGCTTCTGATGGGGCAGTCTTTTGTGTGGTACGAATACGACTTGGCGGTCCCCATGAACACGTGAATAATGCTACCTATTACGATGAGTAACTAATATCTTATTATAAAATTTTAATATGTCAGGATAGATTGGATATGAGGAAAAACCGGACATCCGTTATGTGTCCAACCGAGCACGGGGCAGGAAAAACTCTAATGCGTTCGGGCGATCTATTGAAACCGGCAGCGGCGCGAACAGGGCACCTTCGTTTGCCGCTACTTGAGGCTACTCGATCATCGTGGCGGCCTTCCTTCCCGCGTACGTGTCCCAATTTAAGAGCACGTGCCCACTTGCGCGCGCCAACCCAAATACGAATGCGTGTCCTGTCTGAAGCCTACGCTTGATCTGTAGAGACCGCAACCATGTTTGCCGTGAAAACTCTACAAGAATGAACTTAGAAAGTTTTCTCACCGAGTTTATAGACCAGATTTTTTAGCCGCTGCCGTTCGCGGCCATTTTATGCCGATTGGCCCTCCGCCGCGCGGGCACTTCCTTGGGGACTGCGGGGCCACGGTGTCGCCGCGGCCACGCCCACCCGATAGCCATGTTTAGAGCGTTTGGGTGCTAGAGAATATTACCAAAAATGTTTTCACCTCAAGGTTTGTTGGAGCAAGTTTATTTGCATTGTCGTAGAGTTAAAATCAACTCGTTAATGATAGGATTTAGTCTGACGTTCACGTTAACTGTGTTGGTGTTCAGCATGTAGCCACGCTATAAGGCTGCCATTTCGGTGCCTTACTGACGAGAAAACGTTTGTGAACAATTGCAGGCATTGCTCTTGCGTACGACTCGCATATAATTCCACTTCCAGTGAGCTCTTCTTCCTTGATGCCAGCCATTTCGATCGTCACCAATTAGACTGCACTGTCGATTGTGTGCTGTATGCCAGTAACACCAACAAATTATCGCGGTGTGTTCATCTGAGTCGACAAGCTAACAGCAGGCAAGTTTTGTGGCGCTTTATTTACACCGCCGCATTAGGGTCAGTTCTTTTTACCCCTGGAACATCTAGCGCATGCATGTCATGCATGATAACTTTTTTTTTTTTTTTAATCCTGCACGTACATTGTCGTACATGTCAAATGAAAAAAGAGCAGCAAAGAAATGCTAGTTGAAGCATGAAAGCTCAGCTTTCATTATAGAAGTACTTGCTGAAGGGCTAATTGGTTCATACTAACCAATGAAACGGCAATTGAGGTGTAGCATATACAGAACACTGGACCCACGTGAATAAGCACGTCGTCGGTAAAGCTTATCGACCAGGATCTGGGTTTTTTAGGCGGTCAAATTTAGATACCGAGAGTGTCATTTTACCGTTTTTTTTTTTATCACCACGCTCTAACTTTGATGATAATGTGCGGTTCCTGACAGTGAACCATTTATATTTTTCGATCGTAATTCTGTTTTTACGCCTTGTTTTGCTAGTAAGCGCTCTTTTTATTATTTCTTCTTTTCCAATGAAATTGTGTTTGTTCGTCTCAGGAAGTTACCAACAGCAAAAAGCTAGTACGCTCAACCGTTTTACACGCCGACTTCTCTCTGAAATAAGGATATAACGATCTGGATTGCTTATACTCGGAGTGCAGACAGCGCAACAAAAAAAAAAAAAAAAAAAAAAAAAAAAGAAAATGGGGACGTAGGTCTCCGTCTTTATTTATTTTATTTTGTTGCGCTCTCTGCACTCATAGATTACCAACTCGCCTAAGCGTATGTTATAGTAGGACTTACACGCTCATTAAGGAACGGCAAGCGAAAGCCTAAGACTAAGCACTGGGGGCCGAAAACACGCGTTTTGCCTAAACAACCTTCAGGGCGAAGCTCGCCGATCCCCGGTTACATCTCAAAGCATGGAGTACAATCCAAAATTCTACATTCTCATGCGCAAAATCAAAAAAATAAAAAGCGAAACTTGTGCCTTTATCACATGTGAAGGGCAGTCCCAGAAGAAAAAAAAAAACGGCATCGCTGCGCATTAACGGCGATTTACAGTTCACAATATGCATGTTAGACTACCTTCGTATAGTAAACGAGAGAACACTGCGCTTCAAAATGCTGTAGTACTCTCTGGAACAGGGACAAATAGTTGCGATGCACAGCACGCACCTACATGCATAGGTGGAAGATTGAACAGTCGCTCACAAACACGTATTCAACTCGAGGCGCCCGCGCGACCCGTAGTCCCTTGGCCGCGCGCGCCCGACAGATGGCGCCTGGTGTCGAGAGTAGGATAAGGCAGCCCACCGATCGCTGGATGGCTGACATACACGATGCGTCTAGAGGCGGGGCTAGAAAATTCTGGAACCATATAAGCTGACTAGGGAAGAAGAATCAAAGAAAGCAGGATCGGATTCAAGATAACGAGGGAAATTGTTTAAAGGGAGGCAACGCAGTGAACTACATTACATCAATTATAGCCGAGTCATTTAAGAGCGACGATAGGGCAATCTCCGCAAATCAGGAAGCAACACAAGGTAGCACAATACAAAGCAGCTTAGAACTGACCAATCTAAACTAGAAAAAGGCAGACAAAAATGTTCCTAAAAACACATCGACAGGAATAGATAGAATTCCGATCAAGCTGATTAATGAACTCGGTCAAAAAGTAAGGAAACGTTGTTAAAAGCTCTGGAAACAGTCATAACGAATAAGCAAATTCCGGACAGCTGGCGGCAGAGTAAAATGAATTTGATTTATAAAAGGAAAGGAGAAAGGATGCACATAAAATCCTACAGGCCGATTACAATAACATCTGTTATTTACAGGTTGGCCATGCAGGCGGTGAAATTAAAGGTGCAAGCATGGGTAGAAAGTAACAAGATACTCGGAGAACTTCAGAACGGCTTTAGAAATGGTAGGCGCTTAGATGATAGCCTGTTCGTGCTTACCCAATGCATCGAAATATCTAGAGTGGAAAATAGACCTTTATATTTGACCTTCCTGGACATAAACGGGGCGTACGACAACGTAAGCAGAGAACTCCTGTGGAACATATTAAAAGAAGAAGGTATCGGTTATGAGATAATAGAGTTCCTACAAGAAATGTACCGGGATAACAAAGTATAAATTACATGGGAAGGGATAAGAAGTACGGAAGATGTCAGAGTATGCAAAGGATTAAGACAAGACTGTCCTCTATCACCGCTGCTGTTCATGCTTTATATGATAAACCTGGAACGGAGGATAGAAGACAGTAACCTAGGTTTTAACCTTTCATATAGACTAGGTGGAAAGGCGGTAGAGCAGCGCCTCCCCGGTTTGATGTATGCAGACGCTACTGTGCTGCTAGGTGAGAGTCTGGAAGAATTGCAAACTCTAGTTAAGTATTGCGGATACGAAGGGGACGCTCTAGGCTTCATTTTTAGCGGAGTCAAGTCGGGTCTGATGATTTTCAACGGCTCAACTGATCAGGGTCTTAAAATACTGGGCCATGAAATACCCAGAGTAGCAGAACATAAATATCTGAGGGTATGGGTGAACGAAGGATTGGCATACATTGGAAAGCATGAGCAATCACTTAAGGCCAAAGGGCGAAGAAATGCCGGGATAATGAAGCATAGGACATTGTGGGGATAGAACAGGTATGAGGTTTTGAGGGGTATTTGGAAAGGAATTATGGTGCCCGGACTTACTTTCGGAAATGCGGTTTTGTGCCTAAAATCAGAGGTACAGTCGACATTAGAAATAAATCAGAGAGCCGTTGGACGATAAGCACTAGGTGCCCACGGCAAAACCACAAATGAGGCGGTACAGGGAGATATGGGCTGGGCATCTCTCGAAGTACGGGAAGCTCAGAGTATAATATTATTATGAGGAACGCCTGATGAAATTGGACAGTAACAGAAGGGCAGCTAAAGTATTTAAATACCTGTACTGAAAAAGCGTTGACTCACAATGGAGGAAAAGAACTAGGAAACTAACTAGTAAGTATGCTAGTCACAAGGACGGAGAAATAAAGAGAGTTAAGCAACAGGTGAAAAACACAGAAGGTAAAAATTGGATAAATTCGATGGAAAAGAAACAGAGTGTGGAATTATACCGAAAGTGGAAAATGCAGATCAGGAAGGAAGCGTTCTTTGATACCTCAAGAGGCAGTGCCCTACTTTTTGAAGCTAGATCAGGGTGCCTTAGAACACGCAGCTACAAAAAGAAATTTCACAATGAAGATGACGCATGTGATGTGTGTGGTAGCTCCAGTGAAACAATTGACTATATTATACTCGAATGTAATGGTATCCAACCGGAAGTTGATGCAGGCGCAGTCACTGTTCCTGAAGCTCTGGGGTTTAGAGATACCAGTGGCCGGGTGAATAAACCGGCGGTGGAAACTAGCAAAAAACGACTGGAAGTTTTGTGGCTTAAAAGCAGAGAAGTGACATAATGTTTATTTATTTATTTATTTATTTATTTATTTATTTATTTATTTATTTATTTATTTATTTATTTATTTATTTATTTATTTATTTATTTATTTATTTATTTATTTATTTATTTATTTATTTATTTATTTATTTATTTATTTATTCATATACCCTCAGGGCCCGAAGGCATTAAAGAGGGGAGTGGGAAAGATACATTGGTACAGGGTACAGTGCAGCATAAAACATAGAGAAACAATAACACGGCGATGTAATGTAGAAACAAAAGTTTATTAAATAGAAAGATGGTTTAGTTAACCAATCTTAACCAAAAATTAAGATATAGGGAGAAAAATGAGCATGATAGCTACTGCTACCACCCTGTTTCAAAGGGGACGCTCCTATATTCCATCCATCCCATCCAGGAGCGCACTAGCAGCCTGCGCGTGAGGGTAAAAAAATCTGGTCTATACTTGGGCTAGCTGGCGTTACGGCAGTATAATGGGCAAAGTAATAATAATAATAATAATAATAATAATAATAATAATAATAATAATAATAATAATAATAATAATAATAATAATAATAATAGTAATAATAATAATAATAATAATAATAATAATAATAATAATAATAATAATAATAATAATAATAATAATAATGATGAAAATATTACAAGACAATAATGTTCCAGGGAAACATCAGCTGCATATTTTGGTGCTCTAGTATAAATCCCATCATCATCATCATCCGAAATATACCCACTGCAGGGCGAAGGCCTCTCCCATATTCCTCCAGTTAACCCGGTCCTGTGCTAGCTGCATCCACTGGACCACTTCCTCATCCGCCCACCGAACTCTCTGGCGCCCCCCGTGACTCCTAAAAGCTCAAATGCAGAAACGCCTCGAAATACGTCATGTGTTTCACTCACGAGGTATTTTCATTGAATGGGAATTGATTTATAAATAAAGATTTTGATATGAAAAAACTGCACTTTGAGTTATGAACGGTTTAGGATTTCATGCATTATGACGAAATCCCAAGGCTGAAATAAGAAGCTTTGTTCAGAAGGGAATAGGGTTATCTAAGCAGCATTAAAGGTTTTACCTCTTTGTTTACCAGTGCATAAAGCCCGTGGGAATGTCAGTAAATCTGGATGCTTTCGCATATATTTTGAAGTGCGTCTGGGCTCCATAATGATCAAATACATCTTAATTTCTGTAGATATCAACTGCGCGCTGACTAAACTATCTGACAGTACCCGTGAAAGCTTGGCTGTTAATTCGACTAGAACAACCTTGTTATGGCTTGCCGTAGTCACTAATATTGCAGGCTTTAAAAAATCGTTTGATGTATTGCATCTTCACTCAATTTCTCCCTGCGTACACCCTCTAAACGCGCTCGTAAGTTTTGCTCGTTTTATTTAGTTTGACAATCAATCGCCGCTTTGTTGTTTGCCCAGGCTATTTTCCGACATTGAGATGATATCAAATAGGAGCTGTCTCAGAGGCGAGGTGTTAAATTTTTCAAAGAAGAAAATTAAGAAAACTTGAAACAAATCCGGATAGGCTTAAGTTGAATCAGTTAACCAAGCTCGCACACCAGTCGTGTTCTGTGAGAGCAAACAAACGCATCGAGCAACTGCTGCCCCGTGCAGTGCGAGCGTGCACTGATTCCAGAGCATTCGGCAAATCCTGTATAACCTGCTGATGAAAACCAATCATCATCCTGTTTCCCTTGACATCGGGTATCTACATCATTTGGCTATTGCCGCAGGCCACTGCATAACATTTCAGTGGATACCAGCTCACTGTGGCATTAAAACCAATGAAAAAGCTGATGGAGCGGCTCGTAAAGGCCATTACATCAAAGATACATTAGGACTTTCTTCACGAAATTTGATGCATACCAACTGGCTAAAACATCTGCTTCCGAAACAAAGTATCGACTTTGGAGCTTGCCGACACATCACTACCAATTTTTTTGTTCAATTGACCGACATCTAAAATCAAGACTCCCTCCGAAATTTCCTCTGATCTGTGCATATACAAATGGCTTGCGCTACCGTTTCGGTGAAATGAACAGTCCGCATTGTGACAACTGTGGCTCGATTGAAACTGTGGAACATATCCTACTTGAGTGCCCCGCATACGCCGACGAGCGTGAGTACTATATATGAATACAGCATGGAGAAGCTCTCCCCAGTGCCTTTAACAATGAACAGTGTTTTAGGTCCCATTATAGCCTGCCCTAGGCTACAGAGACTCGCGATGAACTTTTTATTTACGTATTTGAAAGAGATTGGACTTCTTGAAAAACTCTAAATTCACCTTGCATGTTACCCTCAGGCATTTTTCACGTTCTGAACTCTATAAGCACATTTGTTGGATTTTGCATTTCATCATTTCATTCTTATCATTACTCCACTATACACCTTACAACGCATTTAATGGCCGTATTTTATCTCCCCCTTCATTTCTTTTAATCTTCCCACGATTCTTTTTCCATCTTTTCCTCCCCAATTCCCCTTCCTACGCAGAGTAGCATGTCAGCGAAATTTAAACGCCGGCTAAATTCTCTGTTTTTCATTAAAGGGTCTCTCTCTCTCTCCCTCCTCTCTCTCTCTCTCTCTCTCTCTCTCTCTCTCTCTCTCTCTCTCTCTCTCTCTCTCTCTCTCTCTCTCTCTCTCTCTCTCTCATGACTTCAGAGTCGTGCATTCCTTCCGCACTTGCTGTACGAGCAGCTTTCTGAATAGTTATTTGCCGTAAGAACAGAGAACATAGAGAACCCAAGCTAAAGTTTGCCGCGTCCCCACAGAGCCGTAACCCAAAGGGAGAGGAGCCTTTTATGAGCGCTCCCGTATATTCAGGTCACCCTGCCCTGAGCTCCGTTCCATAAGCTGTTGGCAGCACTACAGGAGGTAAGGCTGACCTGTGTAACACAAGATAGCGCGCACAGCCCGGCTGTGTTGATGCATATCCTTACACCGCGGTCACAAGCGCGTATAAGAAGGCCCAAGCCAACCTCTGTGCATTTCGTAGTGCTGAAAACAGCTTGCGGAACGGCGCATACGCGAGTAATCTTATCAGTTAAATCATCATCATCATCATCAGCCTGACTATACCCACTGCAGGGCGAAGGCCTCTCCCATATTTCTCCACTTAACCCGGTTCTGTGCTAGCTGCATTCACTTGACCCCCGCGAACTTCTTAACCTCATCCGCCCACCTAACTTTCTGCCGCCCCCTTCTACGCTTTCCTTCTCTTGGAATCCAGTTTGTTACCCTCAGCGACCATCGGTTATCCTCTCTTCGCACTACATGTCCTTAGTAGTTAAATGCGCACACCTAAACCTTCATAATGCGGTCGCGTGTTTATCACACTCCAAGTGGCTGGCGGCAGCAGTTCTTAGGCGCGCAGAGGAGCAATTACAGCGCCGTCTGGCCAAACTTGTGATCACTACGTCGCAGTAGACAAAGCGGCAGTCGTTTGTATGCAAAGCGGGAGATTTCTGTCACTTGATATCACTGGATTGCTAGATCAGCAGCTTACCTCGCGACTACGATGACAGAGTTGATTTGTTAACACTTGTCAGCTATGACGTTCCATTGGTATTTATTTCTGAGACGTAGTTATCATCAATCGGCGAGATATCATTTGGCTTACGGTAGCCAAATCGCACAGAGCACGTCCAACGTAGCGAAAATCGGCATGGCGTACCTGCTATCTTTATTTCATGTGCACTGACATACACTCTTCATTCGGACATCGCATTTTTCATACAGAAGTGTCGATAGAGCTACATAAAACATCGTTAATTAGATCCATTTACCGCTCACCGTCTGAATCGCTTAATTTGGGAGAATATCATTCTAGCAGAAAATATTAGCATTTTTAAATATTATTGGCCCCTCGGATTCATAATGCTCAGATTACTGTGTGTTGTGGGCCGTAGACTAGTCATTTACTTTACCAATACGATGCGATCCGCCTGGCTTAGCAAGCTTGTCGACCACATGTTGACCAATGTAAGCATCCCTCAAACTGCACGAATTGTATAGCTCACCATCACCATCCACTACATCGTTCTTTTTTTTTTTCTAAACAGTACTAACTATAGTAGACGAAATTTCTTTAAGAAGAGATTGTTCGGCTACGATAAGTTTACTCCCATCATAGCATGTACCGACTGGAGCGACATCCCGAATGACAGCTGAGCCAGAATAGCTTATGATAAATTCTGCAGTCTAACTGATAAGCGTTTTAATGAATGCACCCGAAATTTAACCTCCCAGAAGAGGTCCGCCCCTGGAAATCCTTAAATTACTGGCTCCATTTTACGCTCCGTTCTTAAGAAAACTAACAATCCTTCAACATAAATCGTCGTCGTTTTTCAGAGCAAATATGTACTGTCAGCTGTATTTGAGAAGGCTCAAACGAAAACACTACCAAACACAATTATTAAAGAGTCACTAAGAAATGTCTGGACATTTTAAACACACAACCACCGCGTTTAAAATGCGTCATACATTCGATGCGTCATCTATAGATGACGCATCGAATGTATGCTCAGAGAAAAAATTCTAGAAGGCACTTTGGACCACTAAAGTGCGATGAGGCGAAAGCCATTATAGCGCGGTGGATCGTAGCCCTCCACTACGGCACCTCTATCTCCCTCTCTTCTTTCCCTCCCACCTTCCTCCCTTCCTTTACGACGTGGTACATGTGTACGTGGAGAGTAGTGACAGATACTGCGCCTTTGCTATCCTGTAAATCAATTTCAAACGCCGCTGATGCCTGCTGTACTAACACCTCAGACATCATGGGTCTGCTTCTGTTTGCTGTGTGGTGCGGCGTTCGAGGAAGCGGCAAATGAAAGGCGCGCCGCACGGACGCCTGGATCGGACGCCCGGCGAGGTCAGCTTCGTATATGCATGAATCACGTGGTGACGTCATGACCTGTCGTGACGGTACATCGAGCGCCCCTTGCCGAACACAACCAGAGAGAGAGAGAGAGAGAGAGAGAGAGAGAGAGAGAGAGAGAGAGACCCTTTAATGAAGAACAAAGGTTTTAGCTGGCGTTTAAATTTCGCTGACATGTACTGTATGTAAGAAGGGGAATTGGGGAGGGAAAGATTGAAAAAGAATGGTGAGGAGAAAAAAAGAAATGAAGGGAGAAATAAAATGCGGCCATTAAATGCGTTGTAAGGTGCACCGTGGAGTAATGGTATAAAATGAAGGGATGAAATGCATAGTCCGATAAATATGCTTATAGAGTTCACAGCGTGAAAAATGCCTGCGGGGAACATTCAAGGGGAACTTAAAGTTTGTCTAAAAGTCCAATTTCTTTTAAATACGTAAATAAAACGTTAATTGCGAGACTCTGTTGCCTAAGGCAGGCTAAGGAACCTAAAACAATATCCATTGTTAAAGACACTGGGGAGAGCTTTTCCGTGCCATGTTCGTAGTACGCACGCTCGTCAGCGTACGCAGGGCACTCAAGCAGGATATGTTGCACAGTTTCATCCGAACCACAAAGGGGGGGGGGGGGGGGGGGAAGGAGCGGGGGGTTATTTTTACTCCCTGGGGCTACTCGACTGGACAGGAGAGTTCTCTGAAAAACGTGGGAGAGGAAATAGACGATAAAGGGCATGGCGAAATAGGTTTATTGTGATGACTGCAACTCCACTATTAACTAGCCTTTCAAATATTTTTTTTTTTGGCCGCACTTCCTCGGCACGGCGATTCACATTCATTGATTTTTAATTGAAACTTTATTAGCTGAAATGTGGGGGTTAGGGGTAATAGGTTAGAAATAGTTGGTGAGGAAGCAATTGTCGGCAATCCTTGGTCTAGGAGTCCGTTAACATCAGGTGCAGCTCTGACTCGCTGCACCAGCATGACCTGATACGCTACGCATCCTAATCGGCTATAAGGCCCTTCCCCCTCTTCTCAACACTGGAGCTACCTATTTGAGGCATTATGGGACTAGTTCGCATCCTCATGATGTATTATATAATGTAGCGGTGACTCCGCATCAGACACACTCGCTCTTTGCATCACGTGGACCATACATATCTTGTGGTACAGTGCTTTGTTTGCATACGTGTAATTGTAGTGGCTTACAATCAACGAGCTAGAAAATATGATCGACCAGAAAGTAGTCAGTGGCTTTTAATAATGTATATAATACTTATAACTAGCAATTAAACAAGGAATTTCATAATAAAGCGAGCCCTGATCCTGCGCAGAATTATCTTAGTGACGATGTTTCTATACTTAATCGTGCCTTTTAGAAAAGCAAACGATAGCGCGAAGGGCCCAATTTTGCAGAAAAGGTCCGGCATCAGCGCCTGCGTTAAAGTTGCTTGCGTCGTAAGCGAAAAATCACGAACACACTACGTGCAAGCTAACAGAGGCTCAAATTATGGGCTGAATGATCAAACGAGTAGCGAAATATGTGTACGCGAACGAGGACGTCATGCCTTAAAAGGCCGACCTTGTGTACACCAAATTATGCGCCCGTTTTTAACTTGAGCGGCGTCGGCGGCGTAACCGGTGGGCAGTTGTATGGCGGTCCCGGTGGGTCGCCCTATCACCTCTAGCACTGATCACAACCTGGAGTGCAAGATTCTGCTCTACCTCCCGCAATCGCCATGGCCATTCGAAACACAGACGTCTCGGAAAGTCTAGTGAATGGCAGCGTTGGGATCTTCAGGGATCCCTTAAAACTACCGCTTCCTACGCTCAAAGGCGAAGCTTGATTGTACCCGGGTTATTGCAGACACTGCAAGCTACTGCAACCATTGCGAACGGTACTGCTGTGGCGCATGGAGAGGAGAGTGGAAGTGTAAGGTCAAAATCGTAGGCGTTGGCGATGGGTGCTGCGAGCAAAATGTCACCAGCATGCCGCTGGCATGTGAGAGTTGGCAGGTCACATGGATTGCAGGCTTGGAAGTGGCATAGGTTGTCACCCGAGCTCTGTCAACTCGGCAGCTCTGAAATGGGAAAACATGGAATTTGAACCCGAGACACTTGTGCACCGAGTCAGACGTGCAACCCCTGGACCACGCAGTGACGTTCGTATGACTTTTGTAGTTAAATCAGGGCTTTATATCTATGCTGGGTAGCCTATCACGTAATTTGGCCAGCTTACGAATGCTGTCTATGTCTGTGATGACATGTGATTTAATAGGGGCAGATTTTGAGGGAATGGCGATTTGGCGTGTAACAATGTATCTGAATAGTAAGGAATGCGCATATCATCCGCAGTATAAAAGGCGTTTACGGAAGAGAAACACAGTCACGTCGCCCACATGTCGCTCAAGCGAGCTCATCGAATTACGGCGGCGGCGCCAACAGATGTAGTGACAGCACCTCCTTTATAAAAAGCGAAGCACTGGGAAAAATATGGCTGCCAGTTGAATTATGGTTATCGGAAGAATATACAGAGTAGGCTCAAAATTCGCATGCATGGAAGCATGTCTTTCAGGTTCTTTATCTCAGCACACTGCAAAACTAAAACACCTGGAGGGCTGTGCTCACATTTCGCCATTACCCGGCCATTGTTTAGTTTCTGTTCACACACTTCAGCTAGCAATCAATGCACACTTGCTCGTTACCATTGTCAACATCAGTTTTAAAGCGAAAGCGTTTAAAGTCTCCGTTCTGTAGAAAATCTGGCGTCAGTGTTACAATCGTTGTGGGCGAAAAATCGCGGGCATGGCTGTGGCAGGTGGCAGTTGTCAGGTGACATGAGGAATGACTTACTGATGAGCTGGGTGATGTGTGATGTAACCGTACCACATGCTGTCACAAAGTTGAGAGGAGCTGCCAACTGGGGTTGCTCACTTGAGGTTGGAGAGTGGGATCGGAATCAAGCTTCCAGTGCGATGCCGAGTCAGGCAGGCTACTCATATATGCCACACAGGCACATTCGTGTGGCTTTGTTAAAGCAGAGCTTGATATCTTTTGTCGGGTGGTTGTCCTGTTACCATAATTGCCTAATTAAATTTCCAGTTGTCACGAATGGCTTACCTGTTAAAATTTTATTTATTAACATATCGCCAGTTTGGTTTTAGACTAAATTATTTGATTCAACTGGCATTAATTAACCATTGGTTTAATCAAATTTTCCCTCCCCAGAGGATTTTTTGTAGGCGCTGTTTTTGTCGATTTGACTACGGACTCCGGAATTATTATTCATGATACCCGCTTTTCTAAAGTTGATGAGCTAGGTGTGTGTGCCCCAGCTCTTGCTGCTCTGCTTAACTACGTAATTTGCGAAGTTTCGCTCAGTCACCGACCTAACCAGACAGGCGAATCTGTTGAAATGTTTAGCTTTCGTCTGTAGTTGAGTTCGCTAACGTATTAAACTCGAATAATAACAATTAAAAAACTTATTCCGCTTAGCTCACCCTGAGGAGGCTTATAGTGTCTGTATTGAAGGAACAGACTTGCAGAAATGATTTTTTTAAAGAAATAACGACACTTTTGTGAAACTTTGTTGTTGTTTTCTTTTTCTCTTTTTTTTTTTTTTTTTTTTTTTTTTTTTTTTTTTTTTTTTTTTTACTGATATACTAAATTTTACGAACTCCTGATAGAGCGAGCACAATCCGTGAGACCGTCAAGTTCGATATAAGTGGGCTCGACTTATAACATTGGCATCCTGCATTCATTCCGGGTTGTTTTTAGGCAGATATTAAAACGAGCCGGAACTAAAGCTGGAAGTACCCAGAAGTATAGCGAAGCCAATTGGTTTGAGCTCCAAATTTGTAGCCAAATAGAATAGAAGCGATATTGTAAACAATTTTTTTTTTATTGAACAAAAAATATTAGAGCTTAGAATCAACGTATAGAAACAGCGAAAAGAGCGCCAAAGTTTGGCGTCTTGCTTAGTCTTCTAGCAAGGGGTACGTCAAAACGAATAAATTAAACTTTACATATTCAATTTAGTTATATAATTACAATAAACGAAGTCCAGCTTTACTTAGTTGCGCGTATCGGATTTTGTTAAATTGTTTTTTTTTTTTTTTTTGTTAAAATGTTTTGTTCTTTGTTAAAGAGAAGACACGCTCTCATGGAACAAACTGTAAGAAACTGGCAGTGAGAAAATTTTCAGTGCGGTCTTCGTCAAGCGAAGAAAGCAGCATTCACCGCAAGTATTCTTATATACGATGCCGCCACTTGCCACAAACTCAAACATGCTTGATTAGGTGCACTGCTGCCGAGCAGTCATGTTGCTTTTGTACACATTGCTCATCATAAATATACATGAACAGAAGGGAGTGCTTCACATGCGCACGATGGGGCTTTGAGCGCTGCACCATGCCTGATATGAAATATCCACTTCATCA
This sequence comes from Amblyomma maculatum, assembly GCF_055883805.1. Lineage (NCBI taxonomy): Eukaryota > Metazoa > Arthropoda > Arachnida > Ixodida > Ixodidae > Amblyomma > Amblyomma maculatum. Next base: position 190,605,088 of record NC_139344.1, read on the forward strand.
AGGTTCTTACAAAGCTCTCGACACATCTTTCCTACAAAGATTCCTCTCCCCGTCGCTGGCAACATGCGACCTAAGCATAGGCGATGAAGCTTCGTACAGAACAAGAACGCAAAAAAAAAAAAAACAGGACACAAGTTCCTTGTCTGTTTTTTTTGTTTGTTTGTTGTTTTTTTGCGCTCCCGTTCTGCACGATGCTTCACCGACTCGCCCACACAAAGGTATTAAGCGATGAAGCTATTGCGCAGCATGCATCGTGATAAATTGTGCAATTATCTCACTAACTGTTGAAACGAATGCAGCGTGTTATCAGATACCTATGCTGCTGACTTGCGCGCACTTTATGCCCAGGCGATAGAGCTATTCTTTTTCGAATGATTATGCTCGTTCTTTATGGTACGTCGTGCCGATTTTCAGGCCTGGACGATATGGAAATAGGTCGTCGCTTGAGACAATCACGAGAGACGAAAAGTACACGAAATCACGTGCTTAATCACCTGACTTTCTTTTATTTCTCCGCTAATTTCTGATAGGTACTGATGTTCGCCCTTTGCACGAAGCGTAATCAAAAATAGTACATTATAAATCCGTACAAAACCAGCAAATTTAAGCGCCCAGGTGCAATGCATCTGGTGTGCAAGATTTGAAATTATTTTTGTAGTTAGCGCATCGGACGGAAACGAAGCGTCTTACTGCCACGAGAAATGACCTGCCCTTATCCCACACTTCGGTGCCTACTGTTTTTGTTTTTCAACATTGGCCACTCCGTGTTAAATTTTAAAATCTGCATGCAGCGTTACGACAGCGCGTATAATGTGACCGAAAGTGGCACATTGTTAAGTTGGGCGAGTTTGTCCTGCCTGATGTCCTGCAGGCGAAGTTAATTTGGTTATTTTAAGCTATTATAACACTGCTGCAAAGGGAAACAATACTTACCTCAAAAGTATGCCTTCCAAAGTCTTCTATAGCACATGTTCCCCAGAGTTGACAGCGGTGTGTCAATGAAAAGCGAGATGAACCTTTCTTTCCTTAAAAATATGAACTTTATTTGCCTCGTGAACCTTGTAAACCACATAGGCAAACGTAAAAAAATGTAATTGATATAGTATAGTTGCGTAGGAAAAGAAATGGTATCTTCGTAAACAGAAACACTGAAACTTGAACACTGGGAAGAATAGACTATTCATATTTGGCTGTGGTATATTCAGTGTTACAAACGTGCTTGATGAAGAGTATTATACCAAGGCAGAAAACAACCACAGCATAATGTATGCAGATCCATACCCTGCTTTATGTTTTGGACACACAGAACGAAAACATGATGATTGATGTGGATAACCAGTATTTACAGGGCTTTGAAATTCCGCACCAGAGTAGCACTCGGGTATGTACAGCCTTGATCAGGCCCACCTTTGACAAGATGATGAGATATATTAGAAGGAATACTTTGCACAGCTTCTGCGGAGACTCAGGCGCGCCGCGGAAGACGCAATAAGTTAACAGCGAGGAGGCGTCCGCGTTTGATTGTTTCGGGGCCGCACACCGGTGACGAGTGAAGGGACGGCCAGGCGTTCAGCCGCCGTGGCTGCTACGCACGTGCTGTTCTAGCTCGAGCGGCGACTCGAACTTGATGCGGCACTCGGGGCAGCGGCCCTGGTCCTGGACACCCTTAGCGTGGAAGCAGTCCTTGCACATGAACGACTGGCGCTCTTGCTGGCGACCCGTGATGATGCGGCTGGCCGCGTCCAGGGGACGCTCGCAGACGCAGCAGAGCGAGCCCTTGTCACAGTGGGCCACGTGGAAGCGCGCGTGCATGCGCACCTCCACCTGCGACATGAGCGTCTGGCGGCACACCACGCAGGGCAGCGGGAGCGCGGGGCCCCCGCCGTGCGAGTTGACGTGCGAGAAGAACTGCTCCTCGGAGCGCAGGACCTCGCGGCAGCCGGCGCACGTGGAGCCCTTGACCACCTTGCAGTGCGTCAGCTTGTGTTCGGCCAGCGTGGTTGCTGAGGGGCACATCTCGTCGCAGATGTTGCACTTGTGCTTGCTGGGGCTCGCCGTGTGGCTCTTCATGTGGTTCTCCAGGTCGGAACGCGACTTACACGGCTCGTTGCAGTACGCACACAGCAGGCTGAGCGACTTCTGCGAGCGCACATTGTGCACCTGCTTTCGGTGCGCCGCCAGCAGGACGTCCGTGCCAAATGCCTGGTCGCAGATGTCGCACTTGGCGTCCTTGATCCTCGGCTTGACACTGAGGTTCTGCACTCCTTCCGGGTGCAAGGTGAGGTCGGCTGCGTGGCAGGCCTGCATGTGCTTTTCGAGCAGGAACTCCACGTGGAAGGCTTGGCTGCAGAGGGCGCACGCGAACTGCTTGCCGTGTGTGTCCAGGTGGCTCTGCAGAAGGGGCTCGCTGGCGAACGTCTGGTCGCACAGCAAGCACCGGTAGGGAGCCGCCTTGGCCAAGTGCGTGACTTGCACATGTAGTGCGAACTCGGGCTCAGACCGGTAGGCGGCGTTGCACGCGCTGCATTTGAAGACTTGGCACTCGTTGCTGTGCTTGACGGCGAAGTGCACCTGCACGCCCACTTTGGAGTCGAAAACGTCGCGGCAGAGCGCGCAGCGGTACAGGTGGTGGGCGTGGACGTCAAGCAGATGCTTCTGCAGCTCGTCGGGACGCGGGAAGAGCTTGAGGCACGCCTGGCAGCCGTACTCGACCGACGTGGCCAGGAAATGCGCGGCCACGTGAGCCTCGAGCTGTTGCGAGGAGGGGAATTCGGCGCGGCACTCGGGACAGCAGCGGGACATGCGGCCCTCGAGGTGGGAGGCCAGGTGCGCCCGGAACGACTCGAAGTCCGGTGAGGCGGCGCCGCACTGGCTGCAGAGCAGGGGCCCGCCGCCGGAGTCGGCGCCCATCATGGCCGACATGCGCTTGCTCAGCACCTCGCTGAAGCTGTGCGCTGCCAGCGTGTGCGTCTGCAGCGCGTGCACACTGGGTAGCTTCATGCCACAGTACTCGCACTCGTACGACGCGTCGACCAGCGACGATGCCGTCGTGGCAGCGGGCGGAGAATGGCGGGACACGGCGCGGCCGTTGGGTTCTGGCCGCAGGGGACCCCCGTGCGACGGCCCCACCAGCGACGCTGCCGAGAAGGGCACGTGTGAGGCGCGCACGTGCGCCTGCAGAGTCTCCAGGCTGCCGAAGTCGCGCCGGCTGCAGAAGCCGCACGCCAGAGGCTCCTCACGAGGACTCGTGCTGCCGGGCCGCTCAGACACCTACGGAGAAGCACGGGACGTCGTCAGGAAAGCACGCACGAAATGGCTTCTCTTTTTCGCGAGCCGCTCTTTTTTTTTTTTTCTTCTCCCAGCATCCCGAGTAATCTATTCTGAATATGCCAAACGTGAGCCGGGAGGAATATGAAGAAGGCTGTTCGATACAATCTCAGAGCCCCCGAGTGACCGGGAACGACGCAAGTAGTAGACGCATTCCCTCTAGGCAAAATAAGAGAGGGCAGAACCTCGGGGAGGCCAAGCTCAGCAAACAAAGTGCGCCATCCTCTGAGCCCCCGCCAGACAGCTATTCATTTCGATCCGAAAAAGACCCCCCCCCCCCCCCCCCGCCCCCTTTATCTTCTTCTCCTACTTTTTACACTACTATTTCTTCGACTGTTCCGCTTTGGCTACACAACGTGACCCTTCGCATGCAAATCCAAGCCCGGTGCACTCACACCGAATGGAACAAAGACCTAGTATCCGTGCACCGAACAGTTGGATGCTCCTCTTTCTTCTTTTTTTCTTTCTTTCTTTTTATTTATTTTTTTGTCGTCCCTTTAAGAATAGATGGACAACAGAGCTCTGCTTGCTTTGCTAAAGGAAGGATAGGGCGTCCACATTTCAGATTTCCATGGCTCAGGTCTCATTCGAATCTGTGTCTACCCAAATCCCAGTAGAGATAGGTGCTAGCGCCGTCTCTACGGATTGCACAGACTGAAGCGCGCGTTGGAAATCCAAGCTTAGAGTCGGATTGGAGTTCAAAAGGTTTTTTCTAGCCCATTTCGCTGTCGTGATGATTTACAAGAAGTCAACAGAGGTCGAATACAGCCACATTCTGTATTGATTACTGTTGATTTGAGCGTAAAAGTATCGGTGTTTCTTGAAAAACTATGCTTTCGTTTATTCAGATATAATTAAATGTTAAACATCTGCACAAACGGATTGCGAAAAAAAAGTTGATTCGCTTGTAGACACATTTTTCTCCGGTGCACGTTACACACGGTGAGCCACAAAATCGCAGTTTTGCTTTCAGCTGTCGTTTCCTCGTGACTATTGCTGTTAATGCTTATTCAAAATGAACGTAAGAACGTTAGATGCAAATTGCACTCCGAACGTGGGACAGACGGACTGTATATACCGGTGATGCTTTTTTTTTTTCATATATTTTTTTAATAACTACGAGAAGACACTGTGCAGTTTCCGCAGGTGGATTTTACAGCAAAGTGGACGTTATATACTATAGATAGAGCTCGACAAATGAAACATTATTTAACTAAAGGGCACTAATCAACTTTATATTTTCGATTTCAGCCCAGTCTTCAAATCTGCTTGATCAATAATGAGTTTTAGAATATCGGACGTCAAAAATATGCATTTGAACGCTCATTAAGAGGGCTTTCCTGCATTGCTTATCTATAAAATTGCTTTGCTGCGCGCGGTATTGCCCTTTTTACATCATAAAAAAAAGACAAACGATGTCTGTATTCGACGCATGAGAAATGCAAGCGACGCCATTGTATACACATACAAATCGGGAAAGACAACTCAGCGAGCCTCGAAATGCGCATTTTTGACGTCGCATATTTGGAATCACATTGGGCTCGCATTAACTACTGAAGCCTTTTAAAATAAAAACAAAAGTGTCGTACCATTTCTCTGACTTCCGCACTTCGTTAAGTTTCCCCTTTGAATGAAACTGTTACTCGAGAGCCAGCTGTAGTTGTGGCATTACAAAGAATAATGACATTTCTCGATTAAAACTGAATTCCCGAAATTTTATTCGGCGCAAGTTCATCTTATATTTTCCTTCGCAATACGAATTCGGTGAAGACGATGCTTAGACTTACCGATCTGCATCCGTTCGCCTGGACGTCAACGCTTCCCGGGCCCGGGCTTCCGCCGGTCAAGCTTAGCTTGTCAGTCGAACACGAGGAGCTGTCGTCCCGAGACATGGATGTCTGCGAAAAGACCGGAATCCATTTTAGAAGCAGCGAGTGAAGGGGTCCACGTACGTCTGCTTGCACTAGCAACATCGACACGGTACGAACATGACCTCGTGTCATAGCACCAGCAAGAAGGCGCGCTGCATTTCGGACAACTAAATATCCATCACATCTAAAGCCCAAATCCCCGTCACGATAGAATCGGTCGATATAAAACCAGTTTAAGCGACGAAGACCAAACACCATCCCTGTTTTTAATAACGGTTGAAAATAAAGGTGCAGCAAAGGCTTGCTACCGGTGAGCGACAAGTTACAGTTAAGGCATTTCCACTTATAAATATGCCCTCAAATGTTGTAATGCAGCTGCCAGTCTGCAGCATTTCACCGGTCCGGTTGCGCAGTATAGTTGTGCTAAACCTGTACGATGGTTTATAAGAAAAAATGAGCGCGATTGGTGCTGTGTTAAGCGTTACGTTGCCGAAAAAAAAATAAGCAACGGGGCTCGACCCTTTGTAATGATCACAGGTGGCATGGTGGATTTCGTGATGCTGACTACTAACCGATCCTCCGTCGGCAGGGTTGGCCAGAGCGGCGAGGGCTCCGTTGGCCAAGCTGGAGCCCGGCCGGGAGAGGGCGGCCGACGGCTCGAGACCGTTGACGGTGGCGCTCTTCCGATGGTTCTGCATGTGCGAAGTGAGCGCGGCCGCCGTGTTGTAGCCGCGGTTGCACATTGCGCACTGGAACGGTTTGGCGTGGTCGTGGGTCTTCATGTGTATCTTGAGGTGGTCGGAGCGGGAGAAAGCGGCTTCGCACTGCGAGCAACGGTACTTGCGGTCGCCAGTGTGCAGCTTCACGTGGCGGTCGCGGCTGCGCTTGTGCTTGAACAGGCGCTGGCAGAAGTCGCAGCGGAACGGCATTCGGTCGCTGTGCACCTGCGAGCAACAGATGCCACCTCAGACACGTGCACTCTGTAACACATGAGCGGCAGCCCCCCTTGAAACGTACGAGCCGACACTGAGGCGCTGGCTTCCATGTAACGCACGTATCCCTGCGAATGACGGACCGCAATTTCATGACTTATGACAAGGAAGCGGTTTCGATCACCGGCCAAGAGAAGAAGTCACTCGAAAGCGCCGATATTCTCGAGCATTCAGAGAAATTTGCACACTTTTGATTCAAACGGGAGCCATTAACTGTACGCGAGCCTGTAGAGTAAACTTATGACCAATACAACTTTATCCCACAGCATCATGATTCAGCATACATGCGAAGGTGCATGGTTCTTTGTTCGGTATTTGACACGTCTGCGTGGCAAACGGAGAAGTGAGTGATTGAAATGCGTACATTGTGCAGAGAAAACCCAGAAAGCTCAATGGCAACCAAAACAGTCTTACCTATATACATCACAGATATATAGTAAAAGTTTTTCATACACTTAGAACTGTGCTTAGAGTTGTTAAAAACGCGCCATACGTATGCATGTGGCCTTCAAACAGTTTCATAGTATATAATGTAGATTTACCAAGGTAAAATATGACTGCGGAGCTCCCTCGTTTTCTCCAAATAAGTATGACCGCACTCGCCAAAACTTCACGTGCCCAAGCGTCTCGACGGGAAGAAGGTGCCGAGTAGAGTCTAGCCCTATAGATTGCGTGCTCTCATTAGCGCAAACGAGAGGATTATGGTGCGCCCGGAGAAGACAATGGCAGTTAGTCCTCGCTTCCGAGCACGCATAGGCGTCATCGCATGAAGCTCATTTGCACTCGCGTAAGCCCGTAAGTGCCCAAGTATGGACTTGTGCGCAAGGTAGCCAGATCAGTGGGCCCCGTGAGGAAGGCCTTCCATACCGGCAGTCACGATTGACGGCGAGTTGGCGCCCATTAGCGGGCCGGCCAGATAAACAGACCGAATGGCACGGCGGGACAGCGAGAGGTAACCGGCCGGCGCTAATCCACTTTGGCCGGCCGCGAGGCCAAGCCAGGGACGCCTCAAATTAGATGATCTAAATTGCGTTGTCGCACCTTCGCCGTTCTCTCCGGTCTATTTTGTTTTCCGCTGTCCCCACAGCTCCAGGTCTGGTGGTGGCCATGATATTCGCGGGTCCTGGATTAGGCGTAAGCACGTTAATGTGGATCGGGTAACCGCATTGCGGGCAGGGACTCGATCTTGCTCTCAGGGGAACGCGGGGTCTGGTCAGCGTCTGCGCGCGGGCCGCGCTCGGCAGGGGGAGCCGCTTTATGTCTCCTGCTGCCGGCGCTGAGCGGGTGGAAAACAGCCCCTCTCGTCAAAGATTTATAGCCTTTTTTATAGGCTGGCCACTCTCCCCGAGCGACCGGCAGCGCTCTGAGCGCGAGACAATTGTCAACGGAGGGCAGAAGGACAAGTTCTCTGCGAAAGGGCCTCAGTGCATACCTCGCGCATTGCGCCAGAAATTGCCGAGGCAAATAGCTAATAAAAGCGGGCATTGTTGGCGCACACAGCGCGCCGACCCAAGCTCCAGCATCACTTTCGGGCGGCAGGGGAGAAGCGCGGGTGGTCCAGTATGAGTCGCCCGTAATTTGGCACGCAGTTAATGGCATATTGGATGCAGGAAGGGGAGGCAACCAGCTTTGCAGAGCACCCCACGAGGTGGTTACCTGTTCGTGGCGCTTGAGGTAGCTGAGTCTAGGGAAGGCCTTGTCGCAGAAGTGGCAGGCGTAGGGCGTCGCCTCGGTGACGCCGATGGTGAAAGACAGCTCGGAGTCAGAGGCCGGTCCACCGGCCAGCAGTGAGGGCGGGGGTGACAGCGACGCCGACGTCAGCTCGTCCTCGGGGCTGCCGGACGAAGAGCGCCACGACGAGGGCGTGCCTGCGCCGCCGCCCGGGGCTGCCCCTGGGGACAAGACAGGAGTGCGCGCTCAACGACACGCCCGCGACAGCACGTGTCTCATCTTCGCGAGCAGCGAAATGTGGCGCGAGTTCAAGGGCGGCTTGGCTACTCGCATCATTTCTCAGAACGGCATGCACAGATGTCGCGCTAGAACACATCTCCTTTCGGTTGCGCGTGCAGGGTTCGGTCGACCGCCCAATTACCCGTCAGACGCGCACCCTGGCGAACCCTTGCCAGGCCTCTCGCTCCCACGAAGGGCAGCCGCCCGCGGGGCTGCGAGCGGCCCAGACGCGCGCCACGGGGGGTCGCGCCGCGCCCGCGCGTTTAATAACCGACGTCGGAAAAGGAGGAAGTCCACACAATGGCAGCCGGCGCTCCATAAAGCCGCCGCCTCCCCCAGCCGTGACCCCTCCGCCACCCACCCGCGATCGGGAAAAATAAACCTCGCACTGCCCTCTCCGTTCTTCCCAGAACTGGGCGTCTAGCGGCGGCAGTTTTGTCAGCCCCACCGGTCGGTGCCGGATTTTCGGGACCCAAGGTGGCCGTTCCTTCCGTCACGGAGAGGGCGAGAAAGCGCCGTTTCGTGAGCCTTGTCTAAATCAAGCGCTCCACCCAGTTGGGCGCCAGGGGCCCCCTTCCGGCGATAGCCGCTTGCTCATCCGAGCTGACAACTCAATAGAGCAGGCCGCTGGGTGACCCCGCGCACAAAGGGCCATCCAGGCCGGATTCCTCGAAGCCCCCCGCCGCGGTAGTGCCTGTCTCCTCCGCAACAGGTCCGGACGTCTTCATCGCCGCGAACCCAGTGAGCGCGAGGCTTACGCGAGCCCTTTGTGCCTCTGACATTCCGGCCGCTCCTGGCCGCCCAACGGTGGCAAAACCGCACTTGTGGAAACCTCATGAATGAATATGGGCCAGTCGCCATGTCGCGCGAGCCGTGTACGTGACCACCATTACAGAGAGTCCTCCCCGCCCCATAAAAGTGTTCGCTTGGGACCGCAGATAAGGTCCCTCAAGTTCCAGGCGACGATGCACATGCACCACAGAAAGTGCTCAAGCAAAAGTTCCAGAGCACTAAGTGAACACGTAACTCCACAGTGAAAATGCTCCCACATAAAGTGATGCGAGAAAAGTAGAAGTTAATGTCAGATGTAGCGCACAGGCTCCCTTTTTTCAAAGCAATGAAAACATAAAACGTGCGGTATCAATGCGCATAACAGCACGATACAAGGACTAAAAGCAAGCCAGGCGCTACGAGACAAGCAATGACCTTAGCCCCAAAATTAGGGGTGGTTTTAACGAGGAGGGCGGACCGCTAGGCGATAAAGTTTGCATGGAAAAACTATGTTGAACCCATTTTTTCTAAACGAGAAATGTCGCAGAAATATGTGGTTCAAATTATGCCACCCTCTAGACAACTCCCCTCTAGGATCGGTTTGGTTTGTGGGGGTTAACGTCCCAAAGCGACTCAGGCGATGAGAGACGCCGTAGTGGAGGACTCCGGAAACTTCTACCACCTGGGGTTAACGTGCACTGACATCGCACAGCACACGGGCGCCTTGCTTTTCGCCTCCATCAAAAAACGGCCGCCAAGGCCGGGATTCGATCCCTCATCCCTTGGAAACAGTAGTCGAGCGCTGTAACCACTGCACCACCCCGGCGGGTTCAACTCCCTTCTAAGAGTGACCCCCTAAACTACACGTAATCACTCCGTACGACTTGGATGCGTAGCATATTGCCTTAGACGACTGATTTTTCTTTCATCTGTGCCATGGCTTCCCTTGACGGAGAGGGCTAGCAAAAGGTACGCAGGCTTGTTTCAGGATAAAAATTTAACGCCTGTGTACATAAATATTCGCTGAAAACCTAAGTGCATCTTCGAAAAAGAGTGGATGGATACATAGCTGCTACTTATATGTACATTTGGTCATCAGCATAACGCTGTTCACAGGAGTCACAGCTCATCTGAGCAGCTTCGCGTGGATTCCTGCTCATTCAGTGCACTTCTCTAGAGCATTGTGGCCGGTAGTTGCAGCAATGCCAACCGCACGTCTTGTAGTCACTTCCATGATTATTTCAGAAAAGGCACACTTTTGCGACCACAGTCGACCTCCTTGAGGTAACAACGTGCTTGTGCGACCACCCGAGCGTCAAAAGCTATAAATCCGAGCAGTTGGCTCAAAACTGTGCGCTACATGTGTCTCTCAACTCGTCACGACATGATTGTGATGGCGTGCGAGTATATAGTGCCTTAGTGGCAATACAGAAGCAGCAGAGCAAGCCTGCGCGCTTTCTGAGGAGACTTTCACACTCTAAACTGTGTCGTTTGTATCGGTACATTGAAGTGACTGCGCAAGCTAAGTGAAATTAATACGTCAGTCAATGAGTATTTTCGTGGGAAAAGTAGGATCGAACTGAAAAGCAGGATTACAAGTCGGAAAGGCAGATGGAAAAGTCTACATTCGCAGAAGGACTCGAGTTACGTGCATGCAGGGCCAGTAGAAAGGAAACGTCCAAGTTGCGAGCAAGGCGAAAAACCGCATTCAGTGGACTATCCCGTGCAGCGGTCCATTCAGTCTTCGCTGAGACAGCTTATCGGCATCTCCTCTCGGACGGCGAGATTGCGGCGGCCCGTGTCCGGCAGCCGCGGCCGGCCCAGAGGACAGAGAAGTTGGGCCAGCGGCGAAAGCGAGAGCCCACCGCGCGCGTGGGCACTTTTACGACTTTGTTTTTGCAGTGTCCCCCCCTCCGCTGGAGCATCTCGGCGGAGGTGGTCTCTGCTGGGTGTGCCTAGGAGCGCCCGCCGGGTTGCGAGGGGGGTGGCGAGTGTCGCCCGCGTGGCCGACTCGGTGCCACGCACGCGCACGTTTTGCTCGTGGGGGTCGTCGCCGGGCGCCCCCCACTGCCGCCGCGTCGGGGTATGGGGGGGGGGGGGGGGGGGGGGGACGCTCGCGCACCAGGGAGGTCGCGGCCAGATGCGGCTGACAGATAGAGGACAGCACCTCTTCGCCTGCGCGTCGCGTGCGCACTGCCTCCATTCGAGAAGCGCCTTTGTCCCAGCTCGCAAAGTCAGCCGGAAAAGGAACATTTGCGACGCTGACCAAACCCATGGGGTAGGAGAGATTCCCTCGTCTTTTGGCTCACTGGCCCAGCAGGAACTGAACTGCGTTGTTTGTCTGGAAGTCACCTTCTTCGATGTGCCCAAAACTGAAAGCATGTATTTATGCACGAGTTCCCGATACGGTTACAAGCTGGCTGCCTGCTCTTCTTAGTTTTACTTCTCCAGAGTTCATCGAAACCTCAAAATCATAGGTATCACGCAGCGCTATATGGAACACTTTACAAGAAGACCACCAGTATCCCTGCTAAACGACCACACCTTTAGGTTAAAGAGGTCTCAGCGCGCTTCGCCAACCAGTAGGTGTTTCAAAGACTGCCGGGTTACCGCTTTGGCATAGCGCACTTTTCATCAGTACACAGCAGAGCCGTCTATACGTCACGCCTCAACACTTGGCTGAGATGAGCGCGCAACTAGAGCTCTTCCTAGCGGCTTTCAAATTTAGAGCTACTGCATGAATTCTTTCCATGGTCAAACCCCAGCGAGCACGTTGCGCTCTCTGGGATTTCACTCAAGTTCCTGTTACCATCGTTCCGGCCCGTCGGGGCCCAGGGGGGTTGTTTCGTCCTGAAAAAGACATCAACGGGACGTGGGTGCGGTTTGGAAAGGGGTGCAGTGCATCCGCGGCCGGAATAACAAACTGCCTCGCTAGAAAGAGAGAGAACAGCATTAGCCCGGCTGCAACCAATAATTTCCCAAGTCGCTGTCTGTGTATGACGCACGCCGACACGCGCGCGCCCTACGAGCCAAGTTGGTCGCGCCAAGGTGCGCAGGGCGGCCAAAGGAGCCGCCGGCACGCGGGGTGCGGTGGGAGGGGCGCGCTCCCTTCGCACCCACATGCGAGGAGCGCCGAGGGGGAAGCACAAAGCGTGCTGTAGCGGCGCGAACAAAAGTGAACCGCAGCGGCAATTGCGTGTGCGGCGGCGTCTTCCCGTAATGAGGTGGCGCGGAGAGATTGAGCTGTTCGCGGAGGAGATGATCGGTGGCGTCTATTTATCTGCCCACGTACACGCGCCCGCTGTTTGTTTCTCCTTCGCTCGCTCGCTTGGTAACTTAATTTACACCAAGTGAGAGGACGCGGCTACAATTTACGCCTCCCGTGCCGAGAAGCGCGGCCGGGGAGCAAGTGCCTTGAGAAATAGAACGTTTGAGGCGAGCTGGAGAGACCAAATGTGGCTGCGGTCCGCATTCTCTTCTTTTTCAACGCCCCACCACCTTTAATGTTTTTTTTTTGTTTTTTTTTACGTCTTGCTTTGTTCTTCGGAGCCCGATCATTTCTGGCGTATAGATTGCCGAAGGGAAACAGTGTGCAAGACTTCTTCGAACGCCACAGCTTGGGCAGAGCCAATATCGTGCCACTCCAGGAGCTGTCGGCCGTGAGCTTATAAATTTTTTACGAGACCAAATCGCATGATGCCTTAAATGAACGAAGAAGCGCATCGTCGCATGTATCACGTCCTGCCGAGGAAGGGAAAGCGTTCCAGGTATAAATCAGCGCCACTGGAGTCCCGAAGGATCGGCATCCCATCCACGCGGCTGGAAACAACATCCGTAGCCAAGTGACAAACGCCTGCTGTCACCTTGACGAACTCCCTAGAACTGCATTCCTAGGGAGTTTTCGCGGCTAATATGAACCCTGCTGCGCTGAAATGCTGGTAGGTTTTCAGAGCGCACCTGTAGGCGACGAAGCAAGGCCGTCTAGAAAGAAGCGCCTAGCTGATCGAATTCCCGCGGGTAGACGCAACAGCGTTAAGGCAACACGAATAGCTCGCTCTGTGCTGGCTCCTGTTCCCAAGGGAAACACAGGAGCGACGCGTCATGCGACATGAACTAACGCGCGGCCACAACAGCCACCAGCTGGGAAAACTCGCCACAATTCTTTGTGGCGCTCCTCTTCCTCCATTGATGTGAGCAGACGTCGCACCAGAAACGTCCAGATTTAGAAAGTTACTCTTACGAAGCGTCAGACCTGACTCGTTCTAAATTTTCTGCACAACATCTTTTCAAAGCTCCTCGCTCGAAAAGACACCCCACCGTTAACATAGCACTTGTGCTCCAATTGCCTGCGTTATATATTTTGACCGTGTCACAACGTGAATCTCGCTTAATTTATCCATGCTTAAACTCTTTTGGGTCACCATGTGCGCTTCCCAAATATCGTAGGTTAAATAAGCAGACTCATATTAAGTAACTTTATAAAGAAGCAATTAAATAAGAGAGTGATTCCGAATGTTCGGTAACTTGGACCAATATACCTCTTCGGCTTCAGGGCAACATGCCTATTAGACGAGTTTAGTTTGTGGTGTTTGACGTCCCAAAGCAAGTCAGGCTATGAGGAACGCCGCAATGGAGGGCTCCGGAAATTTTAACCACCTGATGCGATCATAATTTAATGCGCACTGACAATGCACAGCACGCGGACGACTTGCTTTACGCCTCCATCGAAAAGCGGCTGGGACGCCCATGTAAACTTATTGGAGGGATGTGTAGTTATTGCAGCATTAAGATAATTCCTTCACAAATAAAATCTGTCAAGAAATGTTTAACATAATGTTTTCGGGTACTTCACAGTTAAAAGGAAACAGGATTGGCAAGCGCAAGGCCTCCTGACGCTCAAGTAGCCTCTTCGCAACTATTTTTACTAACACGTGAACATAAGTTTTCGGGGCTGCAAGGTACAAAGCCGCGAAAGCAGAAAGGTGGCCATATATGCGACGACATATGAGCAGAACTGAACTCGAGGGTTGCTGCTAGTCCAGCATAGCAACGACGAATACAAAACCGTGCGTATCAGTTGTCAAGAGAAAATGAATCAAGCAGTAAAAAGGAAAAACTCAGCAGCTAGCATATTCATGCCGTGAGTTCGCTTTACACACCGAAAACCTTACTCCGACTAACTTACAAAGTTCCCTACATTAATAGTAGTTCTGGCTTTGTCCCATTACGTCATATATGTCGCCGCCTAGAAAACAATATCTCTGTGAGTCTGCCCGCAAAAAGAAAAAGTGCATTTTTCTCCGGATTTAGTTTCTTTACTGCCACTGAGGAAATTCGGTGTTCTATACTACATTTGCATTTCGGTAGTGACAATGCGGACAAAGCACGCACAAATCTCTGCCGTTGCATATTTTATAAAAGCTGGTGGCATTACGCGCAGCCAACTTTCGCATTGCACTGCCTTTTCACTGCTCGCGAGTAAAACCGAATCAATTACCTTTGCTGCGAGATATTTCCTGTTCAATAAAATTTATGCGTGTACAAAATGGACACGCATAATTTACAGCACTCTGCCGTTATCTAAAACAAGTCTAGGCAAGATCAAGAACTCAGACCAATCATGACAGCTGAAAATTCCGAATCATGACAGCAAATTAAGAGGGGGCCGCATCTATCAGAAAAGCATTTGCTTGTAACTTGAATCTCTCCCTATTCCGCACGAAAAGCCCTTCGAGACTCACTTGTGTCACTTAATCCTTTGTGTCATTGCTTGTCCACTCGACGAAACACAACAGCCTGAGGCACCACCGATAACAAGCGAGCAAAGAGGCTACAGCGGCGGAGTCGCCAGTGGTCCCACCGGCCGAGGCACAGCAAGATCTCTGGCCAGTGGTGAAGCGAGAGCAGCGGTGAGCCAGCGCCCACCGCGACGAAGGCGGTCAAAACTCGAGGCGCACGTTTTGACAGCCCTCGGCAGCGCGCGCGCCAGCACTCACCGAGTCGAGCGTGTTCCGGCGCGGCGGTGAGCACCTCCTGCGGTTGCGACTCGGAGCCCACGTCGAGCTCCTCGGTGCCGTCGACGTCCACGTCGGAGCCGGGGTCCGAGGCGGCCATCTCTCGGCACATGCCTGTCGCGCACGGAGTCCCGGACAGAGCGGCGCGCGGCGATGCGAGCGTGTCGGCCAGCGGCGGTCGACTCGCGCGGCGAGCAGGCGAGCGGGGCTACCTACGGGGAGGCGGGACCCCCCGGAGGAAGAGGGCGCCGGGGGGGTCCCGCGCGCGACCTCCCACAGAGCGCACCCCCTCTGGGCTCTTGTTGTTGGCCGCTTCCCTTCCCCGCGCTGGGTCACCCTGGTGATTATACGACCACCGGCTTTCTCTCCGGCCGAGAGAGGGCTCCCAGACGATGTCTTCATTACGGAGGCTCGCCTTTATTTATGCTCCCGCCAGGTACGGGCAGCCACTTGTCTTTCTTTTCTTGGCTCGAAAAACGCCGGGGAAGAAGACATGGGTGGCGGGCTCCCTTCTGGCCGGCAGGTGCGACTGCGGCTAATGAACCTCGCGTGCGCGGGCCCCGGGTCGCAGGAGAGCGTGCGGAGCTCCGCAGGGGGCCTCTGTCCACGCTAAGCGGCGTTCGAGCGCGACGCGGGTGGGACGCGGAAAACGCCCCGCGGTGCGTCCATCTGCTTTGCGCAACAGGCCTCTCTAATGTGGACGCGCATCACAATACGCGCACAGATGTAATCGCCCGTCTTGCGTGCGTGCTTTGGGCCTCACGTAATGCGGCGCCCCATTCTGTGCACGCTGTGGTGTACGCGTCGTTACTATTATCCCCAAGCGCTGATACCGCGCAACTCGTTCCATGATGTGCTATCTTTTTAAACGCTGCCTTCTGAGGGAACGAAAAGCGAGTTTCTGTACAGTAAACTACATATATATATATATATATATATATATATATATATATATATATATATATATATATATATATATATATATATATATATATATATATATATATATATATATATATATATATAACAGCAGCCCAATTTATGTTTTGTTTGATTCTAATAGCGGCCATATAACAGGAAGAACGAAATCGGTATGCGGCTTTCAGCTCAGATTTGAGCAGCTCATACAACTAGGCATAGGAAATTGTGTAGGCGTGACAGTGAACTTTGAATATGCTCGAATGTATGCTACGACAACCTGGGGACCGGCGCAGAACAGCAAGAAAAGAAGCACACACATAAAAAGGGTTATGTTTTTCTGTGTCGGCAGCTATCAGCAACAAGTTGCAGTAAATCAGAACGCCTAACGTGGGATTATTTCACGTGTAGGATATAGTACTGAGGAAAATAAATTGATTTCCACCAATGCTTTGGCCTCCGTGAAGGCAGCACACATGCATAATTGTGCCCACAAATTTTGGAAATTAGGAAGAGCTTTTGAACGCAATTTTGTACACGCTGACTTTTTTTTTTCTTTTTTTTTTTTGCTTGCTACTTATTATAAACGCTACGCGCACCGTTGGGTTTACAAAGGAAGTCTTAATTACTTGTTGCGAGCGCAGAAATTCAAAATTTTCGTGTCAGGAGCTTAGGCCATTTCTATTAGTATGCCCAGAAAAGTACCGTATAGTCGTCTCGCAATTATTTTCAAAAAACGCAGCCAACTGGTTTTCTACGGCAGTTTTATCTAGTCACTGTGAACGCAGGAAAACCTTTCAGAGCAAATTTTAGCCTCGAATTGGAAGCATATAAGCTTTACCCTCCAAAATGTGCGTAGCAGTATATATCTTACGATATCCCACAGTTGTGACGCAATTAAAAGGTGCCCCAAAGCTAGACTTATATGTCCGTGCATTTTCATTAATTCGATGAAGCAGTCCAGATATGGTATATATACGGTATGTCATGTGTGCTAGTTGTTTTTTTGCACCGGCTTTTGCTCCTGCCGTTATGCTGTCAGTCACATTTACTTGTCCTCCGAAAACGTACCACAGAGACAGAGCGCTCGAACACACGACTCTTGATAGCCTTAGTTGCCTATTTGACATAAAATACAACTTCGAACACGTGAGATTCGAAGCGGCAGTCGATGGCGAACGTTTGACAAAATTAAACTTTGAAATGTACACCCGTGAGCATAAGTGGAGACCCCCCCTTTACGAAACTTTTTTTAGTTTATTTTTTTTTTCTGTATAAAAAGACGTGCCAAACAAAATTGCTTAGACAAGGTAGCAAGTATGCTTAGGAGGGTGCCCTATGCATATCTTAGAAATAACCGCTTCACTGTCACGAAAAGCAAGCAGGCAGTTTGGAAAGAGTGCGTGGTCTTTTAAAGAGAAAACTATATGAAACACATCCAACATGCATGCGGGCATCAAAATAAAGACCGGCTCAGCACACAGGCAGACACTTCCAGACCTGACGCTCACGAAGTATCTATGAGACGTGCAGTGACACTATATCACTTTTGCTCAAGGGTCAATTATTTCTCACCAAAATAAGGGAAGCCATGCTTTCTGTGCATGTACGGCTATGTGCGCAATGCCGGAGTTTTCTCTGAGTGCGCTGTCTCTGAGCGATAGTGAAGTTATTGTGTTCGTGCGTAGATGAAGTCAGTTGGCAGTGTGCATGTTTCACATGTATCTTGTGCAGGTGAGTCGATCGTCATTTGCGTTGTTTTCAGGACTTTCCTTGTGCACAACAAACCAGTCCAAGTCTAAGGCTTGATAAAGAAAAACAAATATAGGGAAGGATATTGTATAAATGCTAACTAGCAAAAAACAAAGCGAGATATTTTTCGATCATCAAACCATTGATATCCGTTGACGTGAAGTTGAGAGACATAGAGAAAGTATATAGAACAACATATATATTTTCACCGTTCTCTGCTGAAAAATCTCACTACTTCCATCGGTATACAAATGGTCGTGTATGCTGTAAGGTTTGTCGTCATCAAGTGCGCTATACGCAAGTATACCTTCTTTAGATTTAGAATAATTTGTTGCCAGCATTTACCGCAGTACTGAGGCCCTGTTTGTTGCAGCGATGGAGGCACGTTCATTTTCAAACCAGGCTCTGCAAAACAGAGAAGAAATAGAAAACTGTGCGCGTATGTCAAGTCTTTGGTGCCACCATTCAGCTCAGTGTGTGCCATATTCCACGTGAGTGCATATTATCACCGCCTTACTACTCTCAACTTTCTCCCGTTTCTTTGTGCGTTCACTCACACTGTGTCGTTATCGATCTTGGCGCCGTTTCTGATAAATGGCCTTTTATTCCGCGCAATGTTAACCACAAGTGCGTACAGGTGCGTTTTGACGTATCGGCAAAGCGTTCCCAAACTCGGCGCGAAAACTGTGCTTGAGCGGATGCAGAGGTTAACCTCTGGATGTGTGCGCTAGCTGTGCACTGCGCACTCTGGCTTCGGGAATAGCGGCAGCGGATCTCCATTTCAGAACATGAGTGCATAGGGTGCCGGTGATGAATGACTTTCCTGGACACGAAAATCAGCAATTTCATGTCTCTGTACGCAAAACACTTGATGTCTATTTATTTATTTATTTTGCCCCCAGGGCTTGCAAAAAGCGTTCTAGAGTGGGCAAGAACGCGCAAAGTACATTTAAACTTCATCAAAATTAATCAGAAAGGAAACAACAGCAACAATAAAAAGAGGACAATCCAAAACACACAATATTACAAGATATGCAGCAGAGTGTATTTGAAGTTGCATTCACACCGACATATCAAAAGGCGAAAGCCGACCAAACGCAACAGACTGAACGCCAAGTGCAACAATAATTAAAAAAGAAATGAAGGAAGTAAAATGCGACACCGGTCTGTCGGTAAGAGTTTTCGGTAAGAGCAGCAGGTAAGAGTTTTCGATCGCGTTATAGTAGAAATGAATGTGCATGTGTCATCGCGCGTTTTGGCAACGCATGGAAATTTTGCATAAGGACGGTCGACAGGTGTAGAAGCATAAGTGATCACTCATGAGGCTTTGTAACGCTGAAGAAATGAGTTCCGAGTGCGCTGCATGCTGGTGAAAGTGAAACAATGGTACCGATTTCTTTTCACGGTGCCTCTTCACACAAGAAATTTGATCCGAAGGCGTCTTTGTGCCTCTGTCTCATGGAGTGTGTGCGTTCGTGGTCACGTTATCCGGCTGCCTCTCAGTCAGTAACTCAAGCGTTGAGAGAGAGAGACCAAATTTTTAAACACTAGAATCTGCTACTCGCCTCATCAGCTTCGAATGGATGGCCAAAATGCAGCAAAAAAGCGTGCTTGAATAGTGAAAAAGTCTGCATTGTCCCACATTGCACGTATGCATGTGTGTACTACATACGTCGAGTCGAAAAGCAAGGCGCCCGTGTAATATGCGCATCACTGTACCTAAGAACCCCGCGAGAGGTCGAAATTTCCGGAGCCTCACTACGGTGTCCGTCATAGCTCGAGTCGCTTTAGGTCGTTAATTCATATATGTATAATGGGGATGTCGCACAACTTTCCCGATTATCTTCGTTTATTTTCATAACCTGCAAGTTACGACCCATATCGTATCTGTTATTATTTGTCGGGAATATAAGAAAAAAAAAACGCGTATGTTATCACCAGCGTGGATTTTTGCAAGCACGTCAAATGTAACGAGGGTCGTGCAATGCAGCCATATGGATGGACCAACCGAGTGGAAAGATGCGCAATGATGTTATAAGTTTTTCTTTCGCGTTGAATATTCATGATCGCACATTACTCACGTCGTACGTCTTTTCTCCCTGCCAGTGCACACAAGGCGCATTGCACCCACAGAGTCCGATTCCACATCGCAGTGTGCTGCGTTGAATAATCCCTTGATCTATGGAGTCTTCTGAGTCGCGGTAGGGTCAGGCCCGAGACTATGCCTGCGGAGACAGATAGGCTGCATATCGCAGTCGAGCATTGCATGCATGCTTCCCAGCCACTGCGCACCCAGAAGGGCGATGGGCATCCATAGAAATGCGGAGACTACACATCTGAACACACGTGAAGGCCAGCCACGCGGACGAAACGCCAAACATATTCAGGCGTTATACGTGTGGGTGCTTTTCGATGCCTGTGCGCTACCCGGTTCGAAGCTGGGCCTTCAGGCCCAGCTTCGATTCTTGCAGCGCCGAGAGCCATGTCATGCGCTTGAGAAATAACCGCAGGTCGAGTTCAGCCAAACGTTCCTAACTCTGCGGAGGTGGATGGCCACTGATCACTATCCGAGCAGTTGACTCACCTTATGTGGTCTTAATATGATTCCGGAATAAAGTTGTATACTATATACAACGAACTGACCGACAGCAGGCTATAGCCTCCTTAAAAGCTGGGTGCTGCACTAGTTGCATGCAAACCTATATATTTCCTTCTCTTTAGCGCGAGCATGATGCTGGCAGGTGTTGGCAGCTGACATGGCAGCGCTCTGACTGGACGTAAAGTTGCCTGACGTGAGGTTTGGCATGAGCTGACAAGCTCACACGGCTTAATTAAAGCGAGGCTTTATACGTGGGCTGGTAGCTTACGCTATGGCGTCATGGCGTAACTCTATGGCGTTCCCCATGATTTTTTTTTTCTCTCTTTCCTTCTTCCTTGCTTTGAATGGAGAGTGGCTTCAGAGGTGACTGAGCAATGTGGGTACTGTTAGAGTCAGAGGTAACGTAACAATAATTGTTCACTCAGGATAGGTATTGTGTAATTTTCAAAAAGAGCAAGCAGTTATTTGTAGCCGGAATCACACCCTGGTGAGCAAACCTGGTGGCAGTTTTGCTGACGATGCTTGTGCACTTCCATTAAAGTCATCATTCTGCCGCGACCAGTCTGTCTGAACAACCGCAAACTTTCGACGCTTTTTCCAAGGCGGCTGCCGAGTATCAGCATACATTTCGGCATGCGTGTGGGGCCATTCCTCACTAAGGAAGGAAACGCTATATATTACAAGGCTTTGAAAAGCGCTTTTGTTTCTGGCAAAGCTGCGATTGAGCCTCGGCCCTGAAGGATTTTGGTGAGCGGATTCATTTAAAACCCCAAGTGGGAACATCGAAATATGACGCATCACTTGCGCCTGAGTTTTGTCAAAAACAGCGCGAGATGCCCAACAAAACGTCTCGTCTGCACCAGTACTTTTTTCAATAGGTGCGTGACACGCGTTGTCTGCTATCTGCATTACCGGCTTCTTTTCAAACACCGCGCCATTGATAACGGAAGCACTTTCAGGCTCACTATCGTCACTGTCACCGTTTGTTTGCAAGCGCCAAAACCATATATAGGAATGAAAAAAGTTTTGGGGACAGTTAATCTCCTCCTTGACGCGACACGAGTTACGGCTTCCGTCGGCCGTCCGCTCCCCTTGCGGATTATCGTATGCGCACATGTACTTTATTACTCGCTGAAACAGTAATCTCTTAATTTGTTTATATCTCACTCATCTTATCAGCACACAGCGTTATGTGAAATGCCACTGCCAATGCAGATATACATCAAGCCCCGCTTTAACCATGCTGTACGAACGAGGCTCGGAAGGGAGTTTGATTCTCATCTCAAAAATCTCAAAAGAGGTATACGCGAGTGTCATCGCACTGCTCGTCGAACAGCTGCTGCCAGCCACAAGCCGTGGAGGCACAGGGCCCATTTTACGCATCCACCTGACCTAAATGTCAGCGCTGGACAATATTTATTTGGTTAAGGCCGGCCTGTGTGTCGGTGCATCGGGAAATATACAAAGCATTTAAATGCTTGCAAGGACGAACACAACAAGGTACGTATAAATTAACAGGAGTGCTAAGAGAAGTAACAATACAAAACTTGAAACACGACAAAGAGGAGGAATTATAAACGAATTAGGCGAGAAAACAATAAAAGCATGCAGTAGTTTAGAGGCGAGATTAGAAACTAGAAAAAGGAAAAGTCAAGCGTACAGCTCACGTACTGGGATCACGGCGAAATCTCTGGGCCGCGTGGTCGTCGACGCAGCGCTCGCTCAGCAGTGTGTGTGCGATGGAACGCGCACCTCGGCGCCAGTAACGCGACCGCGAAGGAACCTCTTTCGCCGCCTGCTTCCTACCGACTGCTGGCGCGGTGTGGCGCCAGTCGACATGCACGCTCATGACGGTCCGTAGCAGACGACGGCCGGCGAATGACGAAGGAGGGGAATGACGCCGATCGCAGCGAGAGCCTCCCTCGGCTTCATCACGTTTCAGATTGAGTCTTCGGCTAGCGTGTACAATGCCGGAACAGGTGCCCAGCATAAGATCTCTAATAGCGAGTTGGCAGAGCATGCCATGTCATATGGCCTCGTGGCGTACATAATCCGCTGGCCAATCAGCGCCCGAACGTGTCACCTGCCAGACCGTGCTTGCGATTTTCCGCTCACAACGCCGAAGACGCCGGGTTTTCCAATGACATTTTAACGCTATAACGTTAATATTAAATCTATCGTTGTGGCATGCAGGCCCCGTCCTGTAAATGCTGAGAATAAGTATGTCAACCTGCAATTTGATTTGGCATACAAATTCTGACACTGGTCGCAACTCATAAAAAAAAAAAAGAAAAATAAAAAAACGTCTCATTCGCCGGATAGCATGTCCGCATGCATTCAGACCTTGCAATGTCCTGTAAATGCTACGGCACTTTTCTCTCAGATAAGTATTTCAATAAAACACGTTGTTGGGCTAGCATGGTACATTGCATAAAAGCTAACCAGCCAAGAAGACGCAAACAGGAAAAAACAGAGACGCAGGAAGAAAGAGGCTGGTTAGCCTTTAAGTAATTCAAGCTGAGACATGCTTTGGTGTACAAGCTCTGACGCTGCATGCAACTCTGTAATAAATAATTTAATAGCCCATTCGTTGGACAAATGGCCGCGATACATTGAAGTGCATCGCTAGCCTAACTATCCCTTTCAGAAAAAAACAACAAAAGCTAATCTTCGTGTGCGCCCACCAAGTCAGTTTAATGGATTTACTACGAGAGGGTTCAGACACAATTCACTTTTTTTTTTCTTTTTTTTCACCCAAGACTGGCAATTTCTAGGCGGAGTGAATCCAAGATTCACCGATCACTGAACTGCTTAGACACGTACTCCACTCAACAATGTCCCTTATTATCACAAGTACCGTATTAATTTATTGTATTCCTGCAGCTTAATCGGGGGCCACCATTAATTACCTCGTGGCATCGCACAGACAGCATGTGCATCAAATATGTTCTAAAACGAGCAACGAACTGTAAAGGCGCAGCTGTTTCAAACAGCTCCTTTTCTAGAGCGCGAAGCTGAGAAACGAAAAAAACAAAATACGCAGAGGAG
This sequence comes from Amblyomma maculatum, assembly GCF_055883805.1. Taxonomy (NCBI): domain Eukaryota; kingdom Metazoa; phylum Arthropoda; class Arachnida; order Ixodida; family Ixodidae; genus Amblyomma; species Amblyomma maculatum. Next base: position 190,628,330 of record NC_139344.1, read on the forward strand.
GATTGGTTTCGCACCACTCGGCATGCAGTATGCACCAGCTCCTGGTCATTCTCCAAGGACACGGATGGCAGCCAAAGCGTCGTGTACTCGGCTTCAGTTTGGTCAGTCACACGCGGCTTCAGACAATAAAGTTCATGCTGATGCTTGCAGCACTACAGACGTTTTACGATTGACAATATTTGATTATAAAAAATGCAACTAAGTATTGGTAATAAAAAAATCACAGGGTGGTTGCGAGTTTGCAACGCGATTGGCACTGCGTTAGCTGGCTTATATAATGATCGCGAAGAAATGACGGCATATTAGAGTTGATTGGCGAGTGTGTGCTCTAACATAGCATCTCAGCTGTGACCTATATATAATTTTCGCCAATTGGTGCCCGAGGGTGAAGCTTTGCGTGAGGATACTGGGCTCGCAGGGGTGAGATGCATTTTTAATGATGCGTGCAAGGAGTGCATTTTCACCGGTGGTCATAAGGCGGCGTCATAAGGCGGGATGCAGACGTTGTCTCCGCATCACCGGTTCCGTTGCGAGTGTCTCCCGCTACGGTTGCAGTCCTCTGAAAAGTGACACAGTACTCACTTTCTCCTTCTCTATTATGTTCTTTCTCCCTCTTTGCAACATACATTCGCTTTCTTTCGTAACCCCCGTTCCCTCTTTTCGTAATACCTACCCTTCCAAGCAGAAACGTGTCTTGTGCCCGTTCGTTGTAAATGGACTAGCCGCACATTATCAACATCATCACCTACGACGTGAACCATGTGAAGCCGAGGTAGGCAGCGGTGGCTTTTCTTTTTTTCTTTTTGTTTCACGTCGGAAAACGGACGGTTCTTTAAAATTGATATATGCGCGCCGCTTAAAGTCAAGCGTTAAAATTTCTTCCGGTGCTCACTTTAGGTGATGTCATACATATCAGTAAAAGCTTTGTACAAGGAAATCAGGTTGACAGTGAAGCTATTATGTGAGCGTACAGATAATGTGCTCAGACTTAAGTGAAAAGAGAAAATATTCCTTTGGAAGGATACCTGTTGCATGCGAACGTAAAAGCCATAAAGACTTGACCAAATTAAGGAAGTTCTGACATGTGTTATTCTTTGGACTACAGTAAGAAAAAAAAAAGATTTCGCATTCGAGTGTGGAAGCCTTCCAAGCAATGAATTCGCCAATTAGTTACATATGCTCTCGATAATTACAGCTTCGTTTGCTTCAAAGGATCATGGTATTGATTCTAGAGCAACGGTTGTATAGAGCACCTGGTATGAATTGAAAGACATTTCACTGTACGGGAGCATATACTTGGAACGAAGACAGCGAAAACAGAAAAAAAAAAGGACAACCACATAATTTGTCCTTAAACAATGCGACGCGGCCTATAGGCAGAAGCACTTTCCAGAGCTATCCTGTATTTGAAAGTGGCGAAGATTTATTTACATCTGTAAAAGTAAAAAGTGGAAAGCGGCATATTATAACATTGGTATCCTCAGTGTTGATGGTGTTGTACCTATCCCAGGAAAGCATTACTCCGCTGCAACAAACTCGGGAAACAAAAATTTGGCACCATCAGCACAGCTAGCAACCGTCAAGCGTTGGTAGAAGCGTAGGGGCGAATGAGAACAGGACGGACCGAGACGGACACACGGCGAGGGCACCGAGCGAAAGGCGTTAATCGCAAGTATGCACAAAGTAGCGTTACTTGCGGACACCTCTTCGCCCTCCGAGCGCTTGCCCTTGCCGCCGCAGTGCATGCTTGCGCATTCCAGCCCTCCTCCTCTGAGAGAGGTGCCCCCGACCAGCCGGCTTCGTGGCAGGCCCCACGGCGGTCCGCCATTGGCCGGCGGCCGCCCAGCCGGCCGCCGGTGGGTGGACGGCCCTCGCCTTTCTGGGAACCGCGGGGACCACACAGCGGGTCCCTGGGCGTAGCGCCCGGGACCTTGGCTGCGGGCCACGTGGGCCGCGGGGCGTCCGCTTGATTTGCGCGCAGAGGCCGGAAGAACTTCCCGGTACCGGTCCTGCGCGCCAGCCGTCCAGCGGCGACGCGCGGCCCCACCTGCTCGCTCTTTATTTACGAGGCACCCTGGCCTTTGTGCTCGTCTTCTCCGCGGTCTTCATTAGGGCGCCCGGCTGGAGGTCTACGAACTCGGCGTCCCGCGCGCCGCCACGCGCGCGCGGGTGCCCCGTGGGGTCCTTCCTTGAACGCGCTCCCTAATCAGGTCTCGTTAGAGCACGACGGTGCGAGCAGCGGTCACCGCGGGTAACGCGGGAGTCCCTTAGCGCACAGTGTCCCCTAGGCCGGCCGTGCACAAAACGCGATCGCCGCGCGCGCGGCGGGGCAGCCTTCGGGGAACCCGGGCAGTGATGAATGCGTCACGATTCTTCTTGGGTGTTCGAATGCCATTCCCTGCGCTGTCACGCTCCTCCGTAAGTGGGGTCGGCCGCCGCTGCTGGCTCGTCTCGGCCCGAAAGGCTTGCCTGTGAGCGTCTTCCCGACAGAACGCTCGCATTTATTGATCCTTCGGGCGACACGCGATAATTTGGTACCTTTAGGAGACCTGTCTCAAAGCAAACGTCACTGAGCGGTGCGCTACTGAGCGCGGCTTGCCACACACGCCAAGTTTAAACCCGTGCCCTTTTTGAGGCTACACGTCATTCGGTAATTTTTAGCGCTGACGTCGGTCAACGAAAAGGCTCGCAGAGGGCATGTGTCAAGTGGGCGGGGAAGAGCAAGGAAGACCGGGGGCTTTGATCGCGCTGCAGCCCGAGCGCCGGTCCGCAAGGCCGCGGCGGAAGCAGCGGCAGAAGAAATCCCGGTGCAAGGCAACATCTCAATCATGCAGGCTCCTATTAGTCGAGAATGGAGGCTCCCCGTACTGATCCCTTCAAGGCCCTGGCATGCTTCGGCGAGCACGCTGGCCGTGCAGGAAACTGTCTTCTTTCAGGATTAGCGCCCACGCGTCTCCGGCGCGGGGGAGAGGGCCGGAATGGGCGAGCTCTAATCCCCAGCCTCGCCGCCCGCGACGCAACAGGTTCCAGGGCGAGCGCAGCCGCCGCTCACTTCCTGCAGCGAGAGCGCGCTGGTGGCCCGTACCCTGCCCGTCAGGTGGGGACGCGCTGGCCGTCTCCCGCGCTCCAGCTGGCGTTTATCGTCGCAGTACGGGAACGCAATAAGTATATCGCAAACATTTCTAGCGTTTCGTTCCCCCATGCATTCGAAGGTGGGGGAGATCTGCTACGAGGGCAGTTGGCAGCACACTTTCCGACGGTACAAAAAAGTTCACATTTGGGACAGCGTACGTGGTTGGTTGTACCTGAGGTCTTCTAGCTAAAAATAAATAAGAAAATAGAAAAAAAAAAAAAACATTGCTATCTTGGTGTATTCTGCAAAGGAACACCGGCGATAACCGAAAAGCTGCACGCTATGCTGTATGAGGAGATTCCCAAACACGCTGCACTAACACATTACTCTGTACCATTCAAAATTAGCGATTGTGTCACATGTGTTACATACATAAATGGCTTATGATAACTGAAGCAAGAGACAGCAAAACGAATGTGTGTAGCTCAGTTGGAAAACTGGCAATGTGATGGTGAATTTCATTCAGAAATTTAGACGATTGAGGCTGTATTTTCAGTATACAGACCGTCGATTTGCGTAGGCCGCCAAGACATATGGATAGCTTCGGCTAGCTTTCGCTTGTGAGCGACTTGTTGCTCGGTAGCCAGTACTCGCTCGTGTGGCGATCGCATGGCGACTGCCGCTGTCCATTCCGTCTTGACCGCGCACAAATGCACGTTCTACAAAAGCGCAACGGTGACCTGTGTATCCCCTCAGCAATGCGGCCTCGAGCACCCTTCCTGCCCGCCTACTCGAGGGTGCTTAGTTTTTGTTCTCCTTGCACTTCTCCACATCAAGCATCGAAACCGTCGGTATACGCTTCTGATCAACTTAAACATCAGATTGGGTGAGTTGGTATTGATTCAAAATTGTTCAACAACGCCAAAGAACAGGAACGAGAAGGGAACGACACAAAGACTGCGATGAACCCACAGTTGAGTTGTTGTTGTTGTTTTTAATCAAGCACGCATATAAAAACACCAAACCTGCTCACATGCTCATAGTCAAACATAGATGTACTTGTAAAAAAATAAACCCGCTTCGAAAAGAGCGTCATATTATCGACGGACCGCTGTCCACTGTGAAACATGCTCATTTTCCTAGAAGGTAACGCCACTGATGGCTTACTAACGGACACATTAATATTCCTGATAATATGAAATGCCTCAGCAACCTCCCCTAGTGCAACGATAACTCAGGCACCAACGCAACATGTCTGTGGATAGAATAGTCATAATCTGAAGATCTGCTCCTAATATTCCCAGATCGGCGTAAATGACGACCGTTGATATACTGGTGGAAATAAGTCATAGCGATATCAAGACCTTCCTTGTCGAGCTGTGCGTAGTTTCTTTTTGACTGCCCTAGTGTTCTGGAAGCGTAGGCCACGGGGCTTCCGGAACCATCTGGCTGAGCGAGTACTGCGCGCCAACCTCGGTAACGCGTCACATGACAGGATGGATGGATGGAATGTAGGAGCGTCCCCTTTGAAACGAGGTGGTAGCTGTAGCTATCATGCTCATTTTTCTCCTTCTATCTTAATTATTGTTTTAGATTTGTTAACTATACTATCACTCCATTTATTGAACTTTTGTTTCTACATTACTAACATTATGTTACTTTTCTGCTTTTAAGCCACCAACCTTCCACTCGTTTTTTGCTAGCTTCCACCTCAGGTTCATTCACCCGGCCACTGGTATGTCTAAACCCCAGAGCTTCAGGAAGAGTGACTGCGCCTGCATCGTCTTCCGGATGGATACCATTACATTCGAGTATAATATGGTCAACTGTTTCACTGGAGTTACCACATACAGCACATGCGTCATCTTCGTTGTTAAAGTTCTTTTTGTAGCTGCGTGTTCTAAGGCACCCTGATCTAGCTTGAAAAAGTAGGGCACTGCCTCTTGAGTTAGCAAAGAACGCCTCCTTCCTGATCTGCATTTTCCACTTTCGGTATAATTCCACACTCTGTTTCTTTTCCATTGAATTTATCCAATTTTTACTTTCTGTGTTTTTCACCTGCATGTTGCTTAACGCTCTTTATTTCTTCGTCCTTGTGACCAGCATACCTACTGGTTAGTTTCCTAATTTTTTTCCTCCATTGTGAGTTTGTGAGTCTACGCTTTTTAGGTATAGGTATTTAAATACTTTACTGACAGCGCCGTCTGAGTGCGCCCTCTCTCGGTCCCGCTTGTTACCGATGTATGATCAACCTAGATGTGTGACTGCTCTTGCTTCTAGCGTTTACCCTCTGCCCGCCCAGCGGTTTCCCTTTCTTTTCGCTCTCATCGTCCCAGCGACGCCTTTCCTCTTCTCTCGCCTTTCAAAGTCCCGCGGATGTGAGCTATGCGAAAACACCTGATTAGCTCAGTTCCCTCGACAGTAAATGGACAACACTCGCCATCTGTAAGCGAAGTCTGAACTGGAAGTCGCCAAGTTTCGGACACACAGGGGGTGTGACGAAGCAGTACGACTACCTTGTCCCCACGTGCGAAAAACTGTTCCACAGGGAAACCTAATCACTGCGCTTATAGACCGCATAATTGCACTTGCAGGGGCAGCACAGAGCGCGAACAAAGGAGAGCCGTCGGTCGCCGATATGCAACGGTGGTGCTACTGTGACACCGGATGACGACAGCGGCCGCAGCGGCGCCTTGTACTAAAGGAGACGTGCCTCGGGGCGGATTCATCGCGGCGCCTCCGAAATACTGCGTGCAGCGGCGCACGCGCTTTGTGACGTAGGGAGAGCAGCGACACCTTCGGCGCGGACGTCCGGAGCTTAAGACAAGGGTAAAGTGAAACACCGGATATGTATACAGTAGAACCAGCAGGAAGCCCCCATTTTTGTGACGCAGAAAGTCTACTCCCTTTCCTCCAATCGCACCTCCAACCATCATCACCTTCAGGACACGCGTATAAATCAGCCCTTGGGAAGAATAGACGAAAATCACTGTCTTCTTGAGTAGCGGCATTGGGCGTCTTGTCTACAGTGAGACAGCAGTCGATAGTAATGGCCGAGAATTTTAACTCCGCGAGGTGTCGTCCTCTTTTGGGGTGATAGACGTATACTGACAGATGTGGCGTCGGTGTGGGCAATGCTTGACGAACATGTCGACGAAAAAAAAAAAAAAAAAAGTCAGGTTTATTCCGACCTGGTGCCAATTATTCAAAAAGTACTCGAAAAAGGAAGTAAATAAGCGAAAGCTGCAACTGCATCATACGCTCTTTTTTTTTTTTTTTTTTTTGTACGCTCCCTTCAAAAGGCACATGGCTCAGGCCTGGCCGCCTGAACCATTTGGCTTTACCACCATCCCCATCATCCCGGTTATGTCAGGTGCCATACGAAGACCTTTCCCAGTGGTGATCTTCGGCAAATTGCAGTCCGCTCAAAGTACTGTAACATATCATTTGCACATGTGTCTGCTTTCGCAAATCACTCACCAGGGGACAACACAGTCACGACACAATGTACGGTATGGTTCCACCGAGCCAATACCAATCTGTCATGTATTCCTGGACCTGCTCAAAATCAAAAAGTTTACTGCCAAAAAACTTGTAAACAAAAATCTCTTCCCGCCCTAGGAACTATGGCATTGGCTGCAACCCCAACTAAATTTAGGAGACCAGCTAACTTCATTGAAACGTTTTAAACGAGCACTGGTGCTACACCAAAACTAAAAATAACGTACGACCATCCTAGAGAGAGAGAGAGAGAACAACTTTTATTTAAAATGCCTGCAGAATCGGTTAGGCTCCCTCCACGCAGGGAGGACAAGCTTTTACCGCGACGCGGCCACTACGTCAGTCTCGTGCGTTGTGCTCCTTGAGGTCTTGTTACGTCCCTCGCTACGTCCGCGGGTTCGAGAGGGCCGCCGCCCCCTTCTTGGGGGTGCTGCCCCCCCTCTCCTCGGTTTCGCTCGGTCGCTGCCTCTCTAGAGCTGCCGAGACCTGCTGGACGGCCTTGAGTTGTGTCTCTTGATCACAGCTCCTCGTTGCAGCCTCTAGCTGCGGCGGGATCGTCGTCTTCTCGCTGGCTTCGCGCGGATTTACTCTACAGTCCCAAAGGATGTGAGCCGCGGTGGCTCTCTCCTTCGCGCATAGTCTACACATGTCGCTCGCGTGCACACTCGGACACATGTGCTTAGCTAGCACCGGGGTAAGCAGGGACCCTGTCTGTAACTGTCTGTATAACACTGCCTCCTTCCGGGTAAGCCCCGGGTGAGGTGGCGGCATAGTCTGTCTGTTCAGTCTGTACCATTTCACTATTTCGTTGAAGGTGGTCATCTTGTCCTTGGCACTGCGCCGCGACCAAGACTCCGAGTCGGCCGTGCTTGCAGCCGCGCGGTTGGTTAGTCCTCGCGCGGCCGAGTTGGCCGTCTCGTTGTGGTTCACGTTTCCGCGTTCCGACACGTCACTGCCCATGTGGGCCGGAAACCACTTGATCACCACAGGACTTTTGCGTTCGATGTCTTCGGCCTTGCGCAGTATGCGCGCGGCCTCACTACATACCCTACCCTTGGCGTAGTTCTTCACTGCCGTTCTAGAGTCACACAACACTGTAGTGCATCCGGGGTCGGAAACGGCCAAGGCGATGGCCACCTCCTCCGCCCGGTGCGCTTCTCGAGTCCGGACGCTCACCGCGGTCTTCGTTGCACCCGTCGATGCCCCGACAACCACCGCCGCGTATGCGTCGGTGTTCCCTCGATACTCCGCCGCGTCCACGTAGGCGGCGCCTTCTTCTCTGGCGTGGAGGTCTACGAGAGCCCTGGCCCTCGCCAACCTCCGCTCCCTGTTGTGCTCGGGGTTCACGTTCATCCTAAAGGTGCTGCGAATGCCAGCGTTCGCAATCACACGTCGAAGGCGCACACTCAGCCAAAGCTGTCATTCGAAGCAACCTCAGGATGTCCGTTTGTATTTATTTATTTATTTTTTTTTTTTACCGCGGGTTCAGGGTCAGCTTTGCAATAACGCGAAAGCGTACTGCTGCTGCGTCGCGCTATACTTGATTTACTGCCCATGTGCAGTTTCCGTTTCCTGTTTCGTGGTCGGGGAAATGTGCATGATTGCTTTTACACTATACGCTGCCTGTTACAAGAATGTCAGACTGATGAGCGTGTTTCGTTACGTTGTCGACTGCATTGAATTTCTTTTGGGAGCTAAACTTCCTTATACGTTTGGTTGCAGAAGTTGCTAACGGGAACGATTGGGGAAGTGCGATCAACGGAGGCAAGAATATTCCTCGATTCAAGGATGCCGAAGCCAGTCTCCACATGCGCGAGACGCCAGCGCGCCCATGCCACGCGCCAGAAGCGGCACATAAAGGTATACGCTCCCTCTTCAGCCTCCTGGCTCGAGGAAGTGCAAGCGTCCATATGCACTCTCCTTCACGAGCTCCTGTTCGCGCCACGCCTGCATGCACTCTCCCTCTCATTACCATCATTTCTCCTCCGCAGACCCTGGGATGCGGATGCCGAGTACGCGATCTGCAAGGATTTTTTCATACTTAAATACACAAAACCTAATTTTAATTGCATGTTTGCATCGCTGGTACTCGGTCAGAGATGAGCAAGTTGCCTGATTGGTTGCGGATTATTGTGGAACACAAGTTCCTGAAAGCATCCGTTAAACTAATATATACACTATAGGTAATATTGCACATATAGGATGTATTATTTATGTACCCGATTTTTGTAGTCTTTCTTTTTTCCTGTATTTCTTTTTGCCCACTCCCCTCTGAAATGCCTGTACGGCCCTGAGGGTAAAGATAAATAAATAAATAAATAAATAAATAAATAAATAAATAAATAAATAAATAAATAAATAAATAAATAAATAAATAAATAAATAAATAAATAAATAAATAAATAAATAAATAAATAAATAAATAAATAAACTGCGTACCTTCACAATGGCGGCCCTATATCCTATCGGAAGGTCGAACATTCAGAGGCAGTTGCATTTCTAAAGTTTCAGAAACGTTAAAAAAAAAAAAGGACATTAAAAACAATATATTATTTGTTTGACCAGACAACAAACAATAACAACGTTATAGTTACTTTTTAGTGCTACCTGGCAGGACAAATAAGGTTCTTTATTGTTGTTGTTGTTTGTTTGTTTTGTGGGGTTTTAAGGCCCAAAGCAACTCAGGCTAATGAGAGACGCCGTAGTGGAGGACTCCGGAAATTTCGACCACCTGAGGTTCTTTAACGCGCGCTGACATCGCACAGCACACGGGCACCTTGCTTTTCGCCTCCATCGAAAAGCGGCCGCCGAGGCCGGGATTCGACCCCGCATCCTTGAGAACAGTAGTCGGGCGCCGTAACCACTGCGCCACCCCGGCGGGGCAAGGTTCTTTATTGCCGAGCGTGCGAGTGCACAAAAAAAGCAGCCTCCCAGCCTTGGAATAGTTGTCTTGGGATTGAATTTGGGGAAAAGACGAAAGAATGTGTGTGTCACGTCTACAGAGAGGATTTTTTTCTTGTTTACTAGGTTTGGTTAGTTTTTTGTATGGATTAAAAGTAGAAAGCAATTTAAAAGTAATTGCATTACTCTGCAGAAGTAATTGTAATGTCTTTACTTTTTCGGAAAAGTAATTAGCCATGTAATGTGATTATATGTTGGCAATTTTCAGCCATGTGGTTCATTTAATTTAATTTAATTTAATTTCAAAAGTAATCTTGTCATGTAAGCACGAAGGTAACAATAAAAGTGACTTTTTTTTTTTTTTTTTTTTTTTTGCTGTTGTTGAGTAGCGTATACAAGGACAGGCTTATGCTCTATCGTTTTTGCTTTCTTGACAAGTGAATCGGCTGCAGACACCAAAAGATCAAATAAATAATTTTAGCCATGTTACGCCAGTCAAATACGGCTGACGGTTCTATGTAAATATTGCATGTTTTGAGTGCATTAAAAGAAGATTAAAAAAAGACTGGCGATAATTACGAGGTGCCGTACTGGCTTCCAACAAGAAATACACAGGCGGCGGGCAGACGCCCAGACGCTCAGAAAGGAGTTTTTAAAATATTTTAGGGTCTGGAGAAGCTAGTATTCACGACGACGAACTCCTGTTTGGAGAAGAGGTATAATTATGCCAAGGCTCTCTTTTGCTTCCTAATTTTGTGACAGTATAGTAAAATAATAATAATAATAATAATAATAATAATAATAATAATAATAATAATAATAATAATAATAATAATAATAATAATAATAATAATAATAATAATAATAATAATAATAATAATAATAATAATAATAACGGATTTCCCTGTTTACACTTCTTTTTGGCAGTTTTAGTATTTTGCAGTAAGACTTACTAAGGAGTATTACAAGAGACGTCAACTATTTATTCTCCCATTCGGGCTTATTTACGTTTAGAGTGAGGACGAATTTTGTCCGCCACAGGGAATTTTTATTATTTTTATTTTTATTTAGACTGTTGCTGTGCGGTTGATATATGCTAATCTGACACGCTTCAAGGCCAGGCCTCACATTATTTTTGGGTTTTGCAGCTTTGGTAGTGAACTGGTGCTTTCGCACTAAAACCGAATTGTCCGTGCATCCAATTCACATTAGGCCCGACCACACTAAATCGGACGTGACGTTTTTAAAGTTTGGTTACGTTGGCACTTTGTATAAGAGCATGGCGTTTGTATAGCGTCCTCAGCGGGTGACGACAGCTATTTTTAGTTTCCTTGTAGATCAATTTTAACGCCGCCTGGGCAACGCAGAATCCCTATCCGATGCTTGCAATCTGACCTTCATTCCTGCTGCTAGGCTCCAATAACACTGAAAGCGTTGCCAACAAGCTCAACATCTTCTTGCGTATAAAAGACGACAAGAAGGCGGCGCGTATCCTTCAACTTGCACGCTTTGTTAATTTGAATTCGTTTCTTTAGTATCAACTCACGAATCAGCTCCAATCTTCCAGCTTTTTTTTATATATATATATATTTCTTCTATTTATTTAGGTAAGCATTGTGCACGGGTCAGAATTTTATACTTTACGGATCTGCACAGACTTGCATGGTATGAAAATCATCTGGCCTCTTTGAAGTATTTGGATGCATTCAAGAAGGAACTTTTTAATGCTTTCAGAAGCGTCGTCAGTCACAAGCGTAAGAGCTCACCTAGCCGCCGGGATTCAACGAGCTCGCCCTCGCTTATGTCGAAGAGATGAGGCGTCTCGTTCGCCGCGTTGACCCCAACATGACCAACATGACCACGGGAAAGAAAGTGAAATTGCTGATGAGCGCAGTTGAGGAACTGTGGCGGAGTTCAACGAAGAAGCAGCAGCCATCGACGGGACCGGGGGCGCCCGGATCTTAAGTACATCAAGTACTCTCCGCAAGTCACTACGACGGAACACCTAGAAGGAGGGTAACCTGAGGGCTCTTATCCGCGCGATCATTCTGGAAGAACTGCGTCGGCTGCTAGCGTCGTTGCAACAGTCTCAGGTAGCGATGCTCACGGACGCCGTCCGTGAAGTCCAGCACGCGCTAGGCTCCCTGATGATCGTCGACTGCAGATGAAGCTGAAGCATGACTTACGCCGCCCGCCGTACGCTGCAGTATGGTTATGGTTATGACAGGACGCTCCGATAGAATTTTCGCAGAGGTAATATCTTTAATGCCAAGTTTGACAAAAGTACAGACCGAAGAAAGGCTAATCAGGACATTCTTATTTCACCAAGTGATTTTACGTCGGTAAGAAGAATCATAGATGAAAGTCCTAAATGAAATGGGCAGATAAAGGTTGTATGATCTCAAGTTTTTTTTCTTACTTTTCGCTTGGTGTATGCGGGTAGATGCATTCATAAAGGATGCTTTAGGAAACTCACGTTTTTTGCATGCTTAAAAGCACTTACTGTACTTTCAACGCGTCTCGTCTGTGTGAATTCTGGTGATATTATTACACCTACGTATTTATATACAACGCGTTTATCCATTGTTATTTCTGCAGAGAAATTCCAAGTTAATGATTATATTACTGACAAAAAGCACGTATGGTTTTCACGAAACTTATGGTCACGGTGAATTTTATCGCGACAACCCATCTTTCACATCAACTTGCCAACATTTGCGAGTGATCATTGGGAAAATCAGAAATTGATTTAACATCGTTCGTTCACAACTATATATATATATATATATATATATATATATATATATATATATATATATATATATATATATATATATATATATGCAGTCGTCAGCAAATAATTCAATTGGAAGTGAACTTGGAGTGCCTGGGAAAGATTGTTAACGCTAGCAGCCCAGTGATTTCTGTATATAAACTCTTGTTTTTCTGAAGCCCACCCCTTAATCCATAGCGAACTTTATTCTTACACTGGTGACCACCAAAAATGGCTACCACTTCTAATCGTTCCCTCCGTACATTACTAGCAGTTTAGACATCCCTTAATTTTATTCTAGCACAAAACCCTGATAATACCCAAAATGGTCCCTGAGGATCACCACGATCACCACAATAAGTTTCACTAATGCGCGAGAGGTGCCACCATCAATACTTTCGGAGTGCTTGCGCTTGGTCACGCATAAGTGGCCTACTGATGTTTAACGATCCAAATTTTGGCCGCCCACACCCGATGGCCGCTTTTAAATATGTAATTATACTTCTTAAGCATGCACGCGTTAGTCTGCGAAGCATATATATATATATGCTTCGCAGACTAACGCGTGCATGCTTAAGAAGTATAATTACACATTTCTGTATATAAACTCTTGTTTTTCTGAAGCCCACCCCTTAATCCATAGCGAACTTTATTCTTACACATATATATATATATATATATATATATATATATATATATATATATATATATATCTTATAATTCAACTGCAAGAAATAACGAGGAAACGAGATTGGTCAGGGTATTGAGTTCGCAGCAATACGATCGCCCAAATGGCAGTACTATTCGGTACTTGATTGAAGGTTATCAAGGTAATTTAGAACGCGAAAGCGGAATTCAGAGGGGCAATTGGACACGCCGCTACGCGCAGTTTATGTACACGAGAAGAAAGAGAGGTTCTCTAGATCTAATCAGTAAAGCTGAGCAGCTGCGCAGGAAGGAGTTGAGTTTGCAAAGCTCTGCGCACATAAAGACCGCATTGGCGCACACCTTGGCTGTCACAACTAGCCACAACGTTGCATACTGTGATAAATTAAGCTGTGTAGGCATGGACACAAGCTTATCAACAGGCGCCAAGTTCGAACAGAATTGACCGAAATTCTTCCGTTTCCTCCATAAGGGAAAGACTCGCGTTATAGAAAAGAGAGGAAATAGGTGGCGAGAAATGTCTGAAAGCCACAGAATGTCGCGACAGCTTTTATGCCGCAAGAGTGTTGCGAAGGTCGCCACAATATTCGGCTTGCACGCTTTAAGCGCGTTCACCAATGCGATCTACTGCCTGTAGCCAAATGCTTCCACTCGATTGGCTTTGTTTTGCATATACACAGTGACAACGGACTCGGGTAATTTAGTTCACCACTACAATAGCGCCGCACGTAACAGCAATTCGCGAAAAAGAAGTCTTCGCGGGTTATACTGCTCGCTACGTATTACGCAGGAAGTACTGAAAGCTGTAAGATTTGGTGTGTTATTAATATCTGCCATCAAGATTGTTTACCAACACCCACAACCACCAATGCATTTCGCATAAAGCATCAGAAGAAAGCAGAAACGCCCTGCGTTCTTCTAAATGCATTCGCGTCTCTTCTTTAGCAGAAACTTGAAATTATGGAATGAGCCTCGCAGTGAATTCTACTCAATAAAGGACAGTAAATACAGGGGTGGGAATACTGCGTCAACTGAGCCAAAGTGCACCATTGCAGTGATTCTGCACATGCTGCTACAATATGGTTTTCAATTAAGCTAAGGGAACGATGCGCCGAATATCACTATTACAGCAACCAGCTCGGATCCTCGAAGGATATGCAATGCGGCCTGCAGAGGAAACCACAAAGTCTTCTCTGGCACCACTGCTTTAATCTTTATGTGCCGAAAAAGATGGCTGACAGCGTCCAAACCCGCCCCTTTTCGCATTCCAGCCATTTACCGCCTACTGGAGTCTTCGTGGTCTGCGCGTATTCTGCGCAACAATCTGCATCAACGGAGCAAGATTCTTATCAGACTTTTGCACAGCGTCCTATGCGCTTCCGAAAGGGTGAAGACGCAACCGGGTTTCGGATGCCTGCAGATAATAGAGCGATTTCACTGGCCTTATCCGCGATTGCGCTGACGCTAGCCGAGTTTGTATTTGTAAAATAGCGGCAGGTTGGAACTTTGAGGGGATGGAAGGCTGGTTCATTTAAGTGGGGACCCATTAATAAACTGAGCCACTTCAATTTATGATGTGGCATTCTCAGCGGGTTGGCATATACAGTGACCACATTGTGCGCGTGATCGCAAGCTTGCGTCATCCTAGCCTTCCGCCAAAATAATTTGAATTATACGAGGAAAACTTCTGAACTGTGTCTCTTCGCTGCAAATACCTGAAGAGGAAGGGAGTGCAGCCAGTGGATGCACATATATGGCGACGCCGAGACATATGAGTGGGAAAAAATGACGGTGCTCTTCGACTGAGGCGCGATGACCGCACATGTGCGGCGGCTATCATAGTTTCGTCGCGAGAGGTGCAGCCATGTTCAACTAGAAGAAATTACCTATCATATGTCGTGAACAAGGGCATCGTATAGCTCTCCAACCGCAGCATTCCGATTCGAACGAGGCGAGGTACATACTCGCGCTGGTGGCTTGTGTATTCATCGCAGCTTCGGGTTACCGGGTTAAATCAGGGTGCGTTAGAGAGTGTAAACGTTGCAATGCGGCAGAGCCTATAGAATTAAGTGACAATTTTTGAATCTCGCGAGCTTTATATTATGCTTTTCTTACAAAACTGCCATTTATCAAGATTGTCCCCAACTTTTGCATAGAAAATTTTGTACTGATCTTAATATTAGAGCATTGAGCTTCGTTGTATTTGGTAATTAGCAACTTAGGCGCAATAAAATACCCAGACCTGGCTGAGATCACTGCCTGCAACTCTGCACTGTCCAAATATTCAGCACAGGGCCTGTATGTGCACTTTTTTGCGTTAGGCTCCTGCTACAAAACGCCAACAGGAAGCTGCTGCTAATTGCCTTTTCGTGCTGAAAAGTCTTCTCAAAATTTCTTACGCCAGTGGGCGCGAGTCAAAACACCGCAGCGCTTCGGACGCAGAACGCACAGACGCTTGTAAATCTGACCTATTCAAGGCACATGGCACTGCAACAAACCTCGGCACCGCAGGCAAGTGGAATGTCTTGAGCTGCCCATGGGAATCGGCGTTCAGTTAAGTCAAGCAGCAAATGCAGCTGACGTATACGTCATGTGTCAGAAATCGCCGTCCTTCTTCGAATATGTCACTATTCGAGGGTGTGCTAGTCGCTACGACAAGGCATCGTATACGTTATTGTTTATTAGACCGTGTACTTTCCGCTCTTTACTGAAAAACGCCGATAAACATGCGCGAGCTAAAAAGAAAAGTAAATAAATAAAGCGTTTTGTTAAAACCGAAAAGCCCCGATTTCTGGTCACGCTGAGATTAGCTGACGACCGTTTTGGCCTACAAACTGTCGAGGTTGTTTCCTTTTCAAAAAGCACAGGAACGCTGGCGAGGCACTGATAATAGTACCGCCGATGTTCGATGACGAGAATGTCCAGGCAAATAATTATTCGTTGTTTAAAGAGCGAAGCAGGCATGGCGCTAGCACTTCGACGCGCATACGGCTTGATTATGGAACACTTTTCGCATCAGTAGGAATTTTAGGACAGTTACGTGAAACAATATTATTATTATTATTATTATTATTATTATTATTATTATTATTATTATTATTATTATTATTATTATTATTATTATTATTATTATTATTATTACTATTATTATTATTATTATTATTATTATTATTATTATTATTATTATTATTATTATTATTACTATTATTATTATTATTATTATTATTATTATTATTATTATTATTATTATTATTATTATTATTATTATTATTATTATTATTATTATTATTATTATTATTATTATTATTATTATTATTATTATTATTATTAATTAATCTGAGAAGTAGAAAGCTCGGATTGGACCGAGGATACTGGAAACATCATGAACCGTGCATTGAAGTAAAGTACAGGACCACACTCCTCCCCAAGAGTCTTTTTTTTTTTTTTTTTGGCTCTAGGTGATCGTGCAAGCACTGGCGCCCAACATTGCTTTTCTTCAAAAGAACTGACGCCATTGAGGCACCTGCGCGCACTGCGCGCTAATTCTTAAAAAACGGTCGAATAAATTTGGTAAGTGTTTCAATGCGATTCGTTGACATATAAGCGAAAGAGTCTTCTTCATGGCTTCAACAATGACAGAGGTCGTCTCTGACTCGCGTGGGCTGGAGCAGCAAGCAGCGTCAAGCACTGCAGCGCAGGCAGTGCACCGAGAAAGTGACATGGTACTTGCGCCATTCACTGACCGCGCCGAAGCCATGCTTAGACTGTGGCTTCTTCGCGCCTCTTCTAACGCGAGATGACCAAAGTTTGTTGAGCCACAGCGTCCCGACGGTCACTCACGTGTTCTAAATTCTATAAACTGTGTGCGCGCGTGTGTGTGTGTGTGGAGGGGGGGGGGGGGAGAGACAGGCACGGTAATATAAATGATAACGTGGTTGCTTAATTAAGTTAAGGGCTCACGCTTTCCCCGTGTACAGTGGTATCCTAGTTGGAATTGTTGCTAGGGTATCATGTTCGCGAATTTTGAGTCGTATTCACAGAAGGCTCTCATGAAATACTTTGCATGACGTGCTGTCGCGCCAACACCAGACGATCACATTCGCTAACGAAAAAGACTCCGAGTGCAGTAAAGGAGAGCGCTTGCATGCGATCATTTTTGGTAACTATGTCCATTGGAGCTCAGTCTAATAGAATTGTAATTACCAAAACATGCGTTTTTCTGTCTTGTTTTTTTTTTTTTTTTTTTTTTTTTTTTTTTTTTTTTTTTTGCTCCTGGAACACCAATACTGAAGCTGCGCATTCAATCAAGAGAACTCAGTCCGGCGAATGAGCATTGCTGCCGGTTAATAAAGTTCAAGTCAAGTGACGCGCAGTGCTGTCCAAGTTCGAGGCGCTTAGCATTTTTTCCTTCCTTCTCGAACCTTAGCGTTGATAAATATGCGTCACTTGCCCGGGGACAGGCTGAGTGTTTAGAGCAGTGAACTTATAAATATTCGTTGCAAGCAGATAAGTACGTTGCCAGCATATCTCTGTCATGGCGAGAAAAAAAAAAGGGAGGGGGGGGGGGGGGGGGCGCTGAGTTGACACCGCTAGACTCAGAAAAACGCCACACTATCAGACAAGTCTTATGTGGAATTTGAAAACGCGTGGGCCAGTCGTCGAGGGACGCTGGGCGCTTTTTGCGGAGAGCACATTGTCTGAGAGAGTTATGGAGCGTAGCGGGAGCGGGCACGACTGGAGGCGCGCCCCCACCGGGAGGGCGCGCTCTCCCTCCCTCCGTCATCTTGGGGCGCGCATCATCTGGCCTCGAGGCCGCACTTAGCCCAGCGCGCGCTCGACGCGGGCCGACGACAATGCGCGCCACTTTCGCCGTCTGTGGCCGCCCGCTGGCGCGACAGCGCGCCCTGTCAGCGCCAAGCGGCTTCGAGTTTTCACTGGGGAGTCCAAAGGACGTGTAAACACGGCTGCAGATACACTGTGCCCTTTCACGGGGCAACGGGACTGAGAGGCGGCGGCATATGGCAGGCCGCGCGGGGTCAGACACCGGGGAGGAAAAAAATCTCTTAATAGCTCTTTGAGGTCCACCGGCCGGCGGGGACGGGTTTTCCGAGTGGGCGATTCCACCTTAAAGGCGGGTGAAAGCGGCCGGTGGGCTCGTGGCGCGATGGTCTCTTTGACGGGCCCACCTGCAGGGAGAGCTCCGGCCGGCCAACGGGACATTGTGTCCCCCGAGAGCTTCGCTGACCGAGCCACGCCGGCTTTGGGAAGCGCTGACAGCAGCTTTTACTAGGCGTCCCTACTATCAGCCCTATCCTTACTAGAGTCATTTGCATGCATCTCTCAGCTGGAGTCGTTTGAAGGAACGCAGGCCCACTGAACGCTCTTTCTATCACGCGACAGTGAATGGGTGCGTAGCACTGCTGGAGCTGTTGCGGGTAAGTGAATGGATGATGGGGACATGCGTGTTGCTTGCGAGACTTCTCGGTCCCCTTTTTGTCCGCTCGTAGTAAAGCCTGCATGTACGAACGTTTAGCCAGTGTTGCCACTTGGAGCAGCTGTTTAATGGGCATGAAACGTCCTGTGACAACCAAGTAAACACTACTCCAGCTGGAAATCGTCCTTCACCATGAAACAATTGGAAAGGTTCATCAGGCCAGAAGGTCCGGAGAAATTTGGCTCTTTTTCGCCGCACATACTCTGTCGCTTAATCGCTGCCAGAAGCGCGGTTGTTGTCCATCTCTCACGAGTGCAAACGCGCATACTTCGATGAAAATTGCGCTCTTCCGTGTTCTGCCTATCTCGACTATCAGCCGTTCCTTTTACTGTTTGTTTCATCTCCATCGGTCGAGTGTCGCACCTGCGTGGTGCGACGGCTCGCTCTGTCGACATGTGAAGCGCAGATACGGTCAAGGGCGCGTTGTCGGACGGCATATCATGCAACGACGAAGGCACAGCGCTGCGATCGTTTTGGGAAGGGGGCAGCGCAGGATCCTCTCCTTGGTGGTCGACGGCCACAGCAGAGTGTCGCGGGTCATGACGCGGTGGGCGTCGCGTCTGTGCAAGATACACAGCGCGCGTGCGGCCGCCGGGCGCCCGTCCGGCGGGGCCTTTTGATGGCGGGGCCGCCGGGGGCGATGCCGTCGCTCGGGTGCGTCCGGCCACTGGACGATGGGAGACGGCGATCGTCTGGCGTGAGCGCGAGATCCTGGGTGGTCGGGCCGCTTCTCGGGGGCCCCCCCCTCCTCCTCCCAGCCCAACGCCCCGGTGGTTGTCGGCGGCGGTATTCGGCCGGCCCGGGGAAGGTAGTTATTTCTAAGGTGACGTTGTAATTTGAGCGGGAAGGGAGGCCACTTCCTCTTGTTTAAGCGACGGCCTGCGTGGGGGCTCCTCTCGTGCCGGGGCTGGCCTCCTCCGACTCTGACAGCGGACGACGGCTTCATCACCGCAGCTGCACAACGCGGCCGCCGTCTCGCCCCGCCAGGGACGGAGACTGCTGCTGTCCGCCGAGATGGGGCGCTCCGCGAGGCGAAAAAAAGGCCAACGACGGATCGAGAAAATGAGCAAAACGCCAAACACCGCGCGGAGAGTTTTATCTGTGACTCAAGAACACTGATCTTCTCGCACCCAGCTACGAGACGCGGTCGCTCAAATACCGGCTGCAGTCATGTGAAGTTGTTTCTCTGCGGGAAAAGGGCACATTGAATAGGGGGAAACACGAAAAAGTATCACGAGAGATCAGTGCTGGCGAATATGCGGACATAAAGTATGCGCGCTGGAATGTATGAGGTGGCAACTCCTTGCTGTAGAAAGATTCAAGGCGTATGACCCGAGCGCGCTCACGGGCGAGGTGAACAGGCGTCACAAAAAGTCATAAAAATACGATTCACCCTCGAAGTGGCGCAGTTTCGCCGCACAGACCGACAGAAGGTCACCATACTTGCGAGAAGCTCGTCTTCAGCGGCTTCAGGAGAGTAAGATGGCGCTGATCACGCGGCGGCGGAGGTAAGGTGTCGCGGGCGCGCACTGCCGGGGACACGCATCGCTAATCAGCGCCGATCCACCGGGCGCTGGGGAGCACTGCAGCGGCGTAATGACAGCGCGTCGGCGGCGCTGGGACCACCGCGCCCCGCACTTTTGTTGCAGAGGTCCCCCCGGAATGAAACCCGCACAAAGCGGGCGTCCGCCCGCAGACCAAAAATAAGCAATCCGAGCGGCACGAGAAAATTGTTTCCTAACTACCGCCGGATGCTGGCGGGGCGATACGCGGCTTCCAGTTGCTCCGGGGACCCCCCGCAAAGGCCCTGCGCTGGCCCTTTTTTCTTTAAAGCGGAGGCCCGGCGTCATCTGGCGTCTGCGGTGATGAGTCCCGCTGAGAAAGCGCGGCGTCTCTGAAGAGGCCGGCCGATAATCAACCGGCCGAATGAACTCGTTCCGGCTTCCGGAAAGTGGCCCGCGCAGATCGTTGCGCGACAATGAGTTTCGACAGAGCCGAGTCATAAGCGAGCGGAAGAAAGCGGAAGGAGGCCGAGAGAAATGGAGGCGCACCGTGCCACTTCGCCCAATTGTCAGGCTCGACATCAGTTATGACCGGCAGCGCAAATGACGGCCGCTGGAAGGAGGGCCCCAATGGCTGCTCCTGCTTACGTCATATGCACGGCTCTCACCTGCGGCCGTGCTCAGCGCTGGCCAATCAATCACGGCCCTCGGAACCCGGGGTGCAGAGTCCCGAGTTAATATCCGTGTGCGATGGGCAGGTTGAAATCCACCGAATGCAGTTGGGACACAGAGCGCATTGCCCGGCCTAATGAGGCCACCTAAGGTGACAAGCTGAAATGAAGCCGTAACAGAATTCGAGTGCTGCTAAGCTCGGATCTAGTGTTGCACTAATGAAAAGGCTGTGTGCCTGCCACGAAGCATGATATTTACAGGTTCCCATATTGTCAGCAAGCTATTTGCTCATGCAACTACAGCGCAGTGATACGGAATAAAGTGGCAATACAAAAAAGAAAAAAAAAAGCTTCGATCAGCTCTCTCAGCTTTCTTGGCGGTCCTGTCAACCTCAATCGCTATGCCTAGACAGTACTAGTGATGAGTCGGGTCATACATCAAGTTAACACGAGATGACCGCTTTTGTAAACATTTACCGATCCTTCTCTCCCAGTGTGAATCTCTCCCCCTTTCGAATTGAATATGGCCGGCTAATCTCGGCGCGCAGCCCCAGCATGGCGAACGGAAGCTAATGGCACCTTAAGCGTGCCTTGGCCTGACCAGAGGACGAAAGCATAGCCTGGGTGGGACGAGCGTCCACTGCACCGGGGAAGTGGCGGATGAGCGCGGGGCCACTGCGTAGCGGGAGAACGAGTGGGCGGCCCAGCGGTGCCGGCTTGTTTGCGGGAGCTGCGTGCCGCTGCTAGGCCTTTGTCGCCGGCTGGGTCCATCAGCCGAAGGCGTCACGCCGAGATGGACGGAGAAGCGCGTTCGAGCGTCCACCGCTCTCGGACGGGCACAGCATCAGCCCCCGGACTTTAATGAAGGTCTTCGTCTCACGGGAGCCGGCGCGGGCTCCGGTTTTGTTCTCGCGGGGGGCGGTTGCGAGCACGCCGGGTGGCCGCTGAACGACGCTCCTGGTCCGCCTTCCATTTGGGCCGCGACCGAGCCAAGGTCGGCCTCTCAATGAAGCGCGGCCCTTTCACGACTGTCGCCTCCGCCGTCGCTTTTTATTTCCCGCTCTGGGCGTGTTCCCAGTCGCCACGGCCAACGCCCGCACTGGGAAGCTCGCAGAATGCGCGGACCTGCAGCCGCAGCGTCGAGGCTCGTCGTCGCGAGGCGGACCGCCGGGCGAGGCTCCTTCTGTAGTGAAGCAGGCGGGACACCCGCAGCTCCACCCTTGCTCCCGGACGACATTCTACGGTGCGCGCGCAGGTGCGAGCAAGGCACCCGGGGGTGCACAGTCGACAGAATGCGAACACGTGCGGCACCGCGGGGCGACGCCACGGGCTCTCCATTCCGCGGCCGCTGTCGTCATTTGTCCGCTCATGCGCGCCACCTTGCAGACGTAACGCAGGCACAAAGGTGAACTCGCATGTTTTCGTCTTCAGGGACGGTACCTGGCCTTGTCCAGCAGAATGCCAATGCGCGAGCCACAAACGAAACAAAACGCCTGCTGAGATGCTCTCTGCCACGCAAGCCTCGCGTTAATGATGTCAAGGCGGTTCACTAGTTCAAACCACAAAGCTGATTTCATTAGCTGGACCGGTAACCCGTAGTGGAACTGTTTTCGGCACCGCATAGCTCCGAGCTTTCAGCCTGGCTACGTCCAGTGCCGGACGGAGGCTGCTATTCAAGTCACCCGTAATCTCATATGGCCACCTGACTCTCGGCGGCACCCTATTAGGCCAGGGGGTGTTGGTCGAGCTTATTGCGAACCACTCAGTTGCATCCATATTCACTTTCACTTTGGGATGATATTCCGATCTTCAACAAAGATTATTTCAGTTTTTCTTTCTGCATAGCTTTTTGCTCCTTTGTATGTGTCGCCATTTGTCCTTTTTTTTTTTTTTTTTTCATTGTTTGCTTTACGACTTCTCCTGACTCAATGCCCCATACAAAAGCCGCTCTGTAAGGTAGTTCGGATAAACAACTATCAGGTGAGATACCATTGCTTCGCGTTTGTTCCCAGGCTCTTCGTCTCTTGTAATATCACTCCTATCATTTATATTCCCGTAGCTCGCACATGTCCGCAGTTTCATTTCATGCCTTTCCAATCTAGACTCAGATTTTGCCCCGTAGAAAAATACTGGCAAGCTGTAACTGCTATATGTTTCGTGGGGAATCTATATGTCTCAGCTTTCAATCATTCTTAGGCTGTTCTGCTAGTGGACCTGCAGAAAATCTGGCGACCTGCACTAAATTTAATGATGGTGTATCATCTTTGCAAAAACAAAACAAAGAAAAAAATCAGGCTGCATGGTTTGCTCCTCGCTTGTATTCCAATGCACTCGATCCACCTCATTCGTATTTCAATGGCTGTTCCACTCTCAAGGTTCCGATCTGCGGTCCCACATAAATGTATTCCTTTACTCAACACCTGGCTTCGCATCATACCCTTGCCGCAGTGCAAAGCATTAGTTTCATGTTCTTCATTCTGCTTGAAGGACCATAGTCATGCGCTGTCATTGCACCACTGAGTTACTTAGCGCAGCTTCTTCTGGGCTATGCCGGAGTTTACTGCAACTTGTGTCCCCGGAATATGACGTTCACATTAACGTGCTCCGTGAACAGAGGAGACGCGGGTGCGATATGGGTCGGCGCCGAGCGGCATGTGCGCTCCCTCAACAGCTGACACCACGCAGGTTCCCACGTGAGCGGTCAGCCAGGGGGCGGCCCGTTAGGCTCGCCCCGGAACGTCTCAATCCCGTGGCGCCACAAAGCAGTTGCACGAGCCCCCCGCGGCGCGCGCGCTGCCCGGGCTGTGGCGGCGCAGGCCCCATTGACCTTTCGATTGGGGGCGGTCGCCGCAACGGTCGGCCGTCCAGCTGCAGCCCCTGTAGTCGTGGCCGCTGTTCAGGCCGCAGCCGGCGACCCATTCTCCGAGACGCGGGCCTTCCAGCGAATTGGACATTCATTACGTCCCATTTAAAAACGGGGAGCGTCCCGGGCGCGGGGGCTCGATGACAGTTGCCCTGTTAGGGCGAGCCTCCGGAGGGAGCCGTCGTCGGGCCATTGTTGCGCGCCCGAGTGCCTCGACTCCTTGTTCGGCACCCCGGACCCGCCTCCGAAGGAGCGGCCGACATGCGTCACCAGCCGGTCTCAGCGGTCGCCTCCCCCGCAGTCACCAATTCACGATGGTGTATTGCCGCCGCGAAGAACAGCAGTCGCTAGAAACATGGCTCGCCCATGACGTCAGAAGGGTCCCGTGCGGAGGGCGCAGTGCACGCACCCGAAGCTGCACTTTCTACGGGTGCTGTGAGAAGTACATACGCGGAAGCATCGACAAAAGCCGGAGTTGTGCTTGAATAGCCCTACGCGAGGGCAGCAGTTGAGGCTACCGCGGCAACGCGCAAGGGGAGGAACGTGTCCTACTGACCATCCCTCTCCCGAAATAGCATGCATCGCAGGCAGCGTGAAGTGCTTATGATTTTGTGGTTAAATGTCGCGGGATGAGACGAAGGAGGTGGACCCGCACACTCTTGCGACGGGTGATTAACCACTAGAGCGCCAGCCTTTCAAAGACCGATCTCGCGCGAGGAATGGGTTTCTTAATACGACTGATGAAACGATATAGAGGGGTTCAAATCACCTTCTGGGCCAGAGTCAGAGAGCACGTCGTTCGTAAGATCGCGGCTTTTGATTGGCCAGAACTCGTACCTCGGTTAATTCTGACATCCATCCCCAAACAGCCAATGCAACACACACACACACACACACACACACACACACACACACACACACACACACACACACACACACACACACACACACACACACACACACACACACACACACACACACACACACACACACACACACACACACACACACACACACACACACACACACACACACACACACACACACACACACACACACACACACACACACACACACACACACACACACACACACACACACACACACACACACACACACACACACACACACACACAGGTCACCTGATCCATGCCTATCATCTTTCGCTCACAACGACGACAGCCCCGACGCCGGCAGCGAACGCATCCTTTAACGCTAACGCGTAAAAAAAAAAAAAATCTTCCAAAATACATTGTCCAAATGCCCCCATCCCAAGCACACCTTCAGAGGGTCACCCATAAATCCGTCCTTGGTTCTGTTTCATATGTTACCCAATGAATATCATGCACCAGTGGTTGTCTTGTGTGCACTAATAGGAAGTCATGTGCACAGGAACCATTTCGGTGCATTTTCCGAACCTTCCGTTGCTTCTTCTATACACAAAATAATCTGCCTGACGAACTAGGATTCGCATCGTGACTGCATGCATCAGAATGTAACGCATCGAATATATGGAGCAAATGTGATTTAGCTGGTGCGCGTGTAGTGCTTTCACACTATAAAAAAAAAAAAAAAAAATCGGAGTGGATTCGAACCTATTGTGTACGAAGCCGGGTACTCGGGTTTAGTAGTCGAGCGTCTCAGCCACTGAGCAGCCGTGGCGTTCACTTTCGCATGTTATAACCAGCTTTAAGTAGTGTTAAGCCTCCGCACTTTATTTGTTACGCAGAACATCGTGGACTATGAAGCATGTCGTGATGAAGCCACGCAGAGTATTAATTTAAGCCACTTGGCCTTTTAGCAGGCACCGAAATACAAATAAACGGACGTTCCTGCATTCTGCCCACACTAAAGTGCGGTCATCACTGCCGGGTTATAACCCCGCGAGCGTGCATTAGGCAGCCAACCGTTACAACCACTGAGCCCTCCTCGCGAAGCTGCAGCACAATCAAGAAGTGAGTGCATTTTCGCGGAATGTGCCGCAAATGTAGTTCATGCCAATAAAGACACGCTTCTTATCGACCTTGCTTTCAATGTTACCTTTTTTGCTTCCTGCATGTAGTTCTTATTGCTTCCATAGTGTATCACCCATTTGTTGTTGTTTTGCTTGTGAGACATACAAACATTTTCAGCTGGTATGATGGCGGGAGCTGCAAAACAAGCAGCGTTGGATCTGCTTGCAAAAAAAGTTAGTGCTTGCGCGAACGAACTAACGCACAATCCTCACTGCAGAATGAGGTACTATATATATATATATCAGCCAAAACATTTTTAATCGGAAACAAGCATCGACGGTAGCTTGTGTAGGTAAATAGCAACCAAGTCTGCAATCACCCATCCAGAGACAAGAGCGCCTGTATGTCGTCGAGAGCGGGTTTTAGCGATCCCCGAACAACGAACCGATCACGAGACAGCGCTTGGCGATCGAGCAGGCCCACTCGGCACAGCTAGCGCAACCAGTGCAGCAAAGAAAAGAGGTGCGCCGAGATCAGTGCGGTGGGCCCCGCATGCACGCTTGGGCGCGATCGCAATCAAGCGGCATGGAACGAACGGAAGCTGCGCTCGATCGGAGCTCTCGAGGGAGGTTTAACCAGCAGTCCCGGGCATCTCGGGCTGACGGGACACAGCCATTTACGCCGCTAAATTGCAAGAAGGAGATCCCCTGCCGGCCAGCGGCTGTGTACACCTGGACACGCGGCCATGCGCAAGGTGCGCTATGCCGTCGCGCTCCTGCCTCTTTCTCGGCTCCGCATCGATGAGACGCGTTTCGTCAAGAACGAGCCAAGCGAGACTCGCCGCGCTGCTGCTGGACCGCGACCCGAAGCAAGCCAGGGTGTGAAGGGAGGGCGCTAGACGCGGAAGCCCGAGGAATGTCGCACGCTATAGATATCCGGTCGTGCTGGGCTAGCTACAGGTGATCGCCCAGAGTGCCAGAGCGCTTGTTCTCCGCCCGTAATGTCTGGCAGACGAAGTCGCATTTCATTGGTCTGCTCACGGGGAGGAAAGTCAGCTTACAAGCCGTAAAACAGAAAAAGCGAAACCCTCGCGGAGAAATGCGAAGGTGTGAACAGTCATAGGCAGAATGCTGAGCCCTCAAAACAACTGCTGCACTCGCTGGGCAAGGTTTACCTTGAACCTTTAACTTATCTGCGGTATTCACTTGAAGTCAAGGGCGCCATTTTGCTGTCCATCCTGCGGCATCAGCGATGCAGACCGGAACAAGCGGCAACAAGCTTATTGGACACACGCGGAAGCTATTCTGCTTCACGAAGAACAAAATTGCAGCCGCGCGCTGTGACGTTTGTGAATCGTTCCTCGCTGCAATGTGAGAGAATTAGCCGGTCTTCGAATAACCGTAGTTGGCGTTTACTGTACGAAGGATGGCACGTCATGTTGCGGTAATGATGTCGCCATGACATCATAACACGCAGCAGGCATGCAATGCGCCTGCGACCAAAACCAAGAAAAGGGCAATCATGCGTGTGAGGTCATTAGAGGGTTTGGCTGAAGTTCTTCCCTGTGACTGTAAGCTTCGATTAAGAGACACACGACTTCGTACGTGTCTCTCTCACATAATTCGGATTGTTTTGCATGGAAAACAAATTTTCAGACAAGTTGCAGCGTCGCCACCCCAAGTTGACAGAACCCTTCTGATTACATCAAGCCTGTTAACCTTACTCTTCACTATTGTCTACCTGAAAATCGTATTGGCAATGTTTACTCAATACTGCTAATTATTGGAATAATTGAAGTTAACTAGATAACGCGTTCATACTGCGGAAACATGCAAATTCTCATGCATGGTGCCATATTTCTAAGACGCACTGCTTCAAATGCCTGCATTCGTTGCTTCTTTGAGCTTTTCTATCGCGGAAAGTCTTGAGGCCCGTCAGTTAAGCATAAATATTTTCCAAATACTCATCCCCACTCGAGGCTAAGCTATCGGTTCTTCTCTCCGGACTCTATCGGAAGGCGTGGTATGCGGTACGATACAGTCTGGTACGTGGCATTTTATGTACCAAAGCTGCATGTCAGCTATGGGAGACGCCATAGTGTAGGGTTCCGAAATTAGCTTAGACCAGGTGCGGATGTTTAACTTCTGCTGACTTGGTACAGCACACGGGCATTTATTATTATTATTATTTTTTAATTTCGCCTCCACTGATATGTGGCCACCACGGCCGGGTTGCTAGCCCACGTCCGAATGTCATGACTGCAGAGCGCCACCACGGCGGGCATATTTTTATTTTTTACGAATATTGCTTTCGAGTGTGTCTCCGTCCGCAATGTCTGGCAGCTGAAGCCGCATTTCACTCGTCTGTTCACATGAAGGAAAGCCAACTTACAAGCCGTAAACAGCGAAACAGCGTAAGAGCGAAATGGGTTATGTGGTGTATATTGATTTTATGCAAACGTGTTGAGTATAGTTCGCCTATAGCGCTGCGCGTTTCCGGTTCGGCTTAAGTTGTGTGGGCCTCAATTTAAACGTTTCGTGATTTTTTGTCTTAGCTGTTTTGCCACAGGAGTTTGTCCCCACAGGAAATGCGATAATTTCAGTTTTCGTCCTCTCCGTTACCCTTTCCACCACCATAATAAATGTTCAGTTGAGGCTGCATGGCCTCCGTCAGGTACGGAGGCTGCAGGCCGCTGATGCTAAGGCCGGAGTAACCGCGACAAGCCGAGACAATAGTGTAGTAGTAGTGAGTGGTTATTTATAATATGAAAAAAAAAAAAGAAACAGAAGGAAAAGATGTTTGCCAGCCCCGGTATCTGCTATCTAATATCAGAAGCACTTGAACTGTGGCAGCGCAAAATAAAGGGATATGGAAGCGATAGAGGAAATCAAAAAGGTGAGAGACAGGAAGAAAGGACAGAGTAGGTTAAAATATAAATGAAGGTATATATATATATATATATATATATATATATATATATATATATATATATATATATATATATATATATATATATATATATATATATATATTATAAGACAAAAACTTTATTGCAAAAAAAGTAGAAAGCAAACAGAAGCACTGATACACTCCGGACAGTTAGGCGCTTTGCGAGCTCGCCTTGAGCTAGAGGTGGGCTGTATGGCTTCCCTAACCCCCGAGGGTCACATGGAGGGCCCTGCGACAACATGCCGGCGAATGAAGAGTTGTCTTGCCGCACGCACGTCTTGTACACCGCCTTACGTTGTTCGGTATCTTCGAAGCCAATGAGAGGGGCCCATTTAGAGTGCAAACACGACGGCGGCGGCTGCTGCAACGCCACCCGGGCAGCACCCGCGCTACACGACGCCCTGATTGACAGGCGGCCAGCCGCGTTGCTCGCGGGGCCGGCATCAGTGCGAACCCGCGGCGATTGTTTCGGCGGCGCGCGTCGTCTTTCGGGGGCACTCTGCGTCCTCAGCCGCGCCCGCGCACGGGTCCTCTCAACTTGGCCCGCGCTTGGATGGAAAGGCCTTTCTGAGGCAATGCAAATCAGTTGTCGACGCTGTGTAGACCGGTCTCTCAAGCCAGCTTCGTTGCCCGTAGAGCAAGGGTATCCTGCACCAATCTTCAACTGTCCCAGCAGATCCCGAGGCGCTTGTCCGCAACCGTTCCGTTTGTAGCTGGTCTGCAGCTTCCTTCTTGAAGGAAAGCACAAACGCAAGGCCAGCAGAAATGGCCGGTTGTGTTGTTCGACGGAGTAAGCATGTGAAACAAGTTTGAATAGCCTGGCACCGTTTAATTTTCCGGAATGGGACTGCGAAAGCGCCCTCAACGACGGCCGCGCGCACAACGAACGAGGTAAGCAGCGTTCGCAGGGGCATCGATGGGCGGATGAGTTCGACTGGAAGGGCCCCCGAAAGCGACAGCAACGACCGGGACAAGCAGTGCGCGAACACACCGCCGAAAGATAGCCCCGTCCGGACAAAGCGGAATTCAAAGCGAGCAGGGGTGGCGGCGGGCTCGTTATCGGCCCGGGCGGACCCAGCGGCGCTCATCGTTTCGAGAGACAGCTCCGAAAACGGTCGGTCGTCCATGGCGATTGCCTGCGCCCGAAATTTGTGTCCTCCGACGGAGCGTGAGAAGCGGCGACGGCCGGACAAGCCCCCGCGATAATTGGCCCCAGCCAACGACCACGCACCAGCCGCCAAAGATAAAGCGGGCGAACCCAAGGAGAATAGGCGACGTCTCCCAGACAAAGCGCGCCGATTCGCGCGCGCCACCTGGCCAAATAGCATTATACGCAGAAACTCGTTAAAATATGGCCACAATAACGGCGGTGGGCAGCGCGCCGTAACCCCCTGCCACCTGCCTGCCTCTCAGCTAACGAGTGCGATCGATAATCATCGAAGGGTCGTCGATAATGCCCACGATTGTCTTGGGCTGCCTTTGTGGTGAAGATGTCCGGGTGATGCCTCGCTGCGGCGTCCGAGGCGTCCTCGCCTTTTGTCATGTAAAGCGTCGATTGTCGCTCGGCCGGGGGAGTTCTTCGGCGGAGATGGGTCGTACAGTGTTTCACAATGTGGCGCTGGACGCCCCGGAATGCCGAAAACTCCGCCGCGGCCAAGGCCCGCCAGCGCATGGGAAGACGCGCTCGCGTGTGAGAGCGCCCCTGGCGCCCGCTCTCCTTGGGCTTGGCGCCCGCGTGCGCACCGCGCCGTCCCAGCAGTAGTAAAAAAAAAAAATCTTTATTGACGGGTGCACTGAGAGACGCGCTTCTCTAGGGCTGCCACAACACAGCCACTCACTGCCCAAGCGTTCGCCGAAGACCTCTTTCACGATGACCATGCATTCAGTTCTTGGACTTTCGCGCTCGGACACTTGAAGGAGCAAAACTGAGTCTAAACTCGAGAGTCCTCACCTCAGTGCACCGTTCTGGCAAATACATGAGGACAGATGCACTCTGCCTCGCTAAAGCTCTACAGTGTTTCGGAAGCTCACCTGATAGCTGCTTGTGACTGGCTGTAGTTCGTACGATGGCCAGATACAATAGCCAAGACGCCGACCGATCGCCAGCCGCTAACAGCTCGGTGAAATCGGCCTCTCCGGACCTATATGCTGGTTTACCAAAGGACGCAGGCGTATACCTATAACCAGGACCTCATTTTCGCGCGTAGTTCATTCAGTTCCCCGCTGTATATAGTAAGTAGTAGTAAGTGCCAAAATGGAAAGGGATGACCAATCTTTCTGTTAATTGCGATAACTCCGAACTCGTGGGTTCTTTGAGGTATTATATATATATATATATATATATATATATATATATATATATATATATATATATATATATATATATATATATATATATACATTTAGACAGCATACTAACGTTTTCTAGTGTGCGCTGCACAATCTAGTGTGGTGTTTCAGAATTCAAGCAAATGATTAAAGTTATGACTACTTCAGCTGAAATTGCAGTCAGAGAGAATTATTCGATTGCTTTTACGCCAGTTGCTCCTTTATTTTACAATAGCACAAAATGTACGCATACCGGAATGAGTTGGTGCGGCTTTCTTTGTCTGCGCAGTCTGTTGTACACTTCATCTGCACTCGCTTTTCGAAGTTTTCATCGGCATTTTTTCTATACGTTTCCTTGCGAAACCCACAGCACCGAAGTAGTCAATAGGGCTAGGCATGTGGCATGTGCAGACATTCAAGCGGGCAGGGCTTCTCCGCAGGTCTACCGCTGTTGCCAGGGGATTCCGTGCTATGTCGATATTTGCCACCGAGTTCAGGTTATCGAAGTTATACCACTGATTACAGCCCATATTTGTTTTTAATGTAGCGAATTACTATTGATCAACAATTAAATATTAATTGGATCCCCGAAGGAATTGCACCCTACAAAGAGCAATCAGGGAGTTACAAAATTTGAAACAAACGTGATTTTTAATTGCAAGTTAGCGTGTTAGTACATGGCACTGCCGCATGAACAGTATAGATATTGCTTGTGTTCATATCGGGACTTGTGCAGCCAAAGCGCCGTTAAATGTCCCCACTCCAGCGAGGAATGCCCACGATGAAGTGGAAAATCGAGTGCGCAACTCCGCGCTGTCAGACGTGCATGGTGTGCATGGCGCTGTCGTCCTATTCAAACAACAACAACTGAGGACTGTTTTCCTAAAATCCTTGTTCAATAAATCAAACAACCAACCAATCAAGTCGCGTTTCCCGACAGTTCGCGAAATCATCGAGAAAAGTGTCCACAATGCGAACCCCACTTCAAGCACGCCATGTCAGGTTACCGGTTCCGCCAACGCCTTTGGCGTCTCCTGCAGCGTTAGCGTGGCAGAAACAAGTGTGTTGCTCAGAAGGGCGGCCACCCCAGCGGTGTGTTAATCGAGGCGAAACCCTTGCAGGCAGACGCTTCTGGTCGCAGAACTTAGCGTCAGCAGCGGAGACGCGCAGCGGATGAGCGCTGGCAGAGGAAGCGCGCCGAAACGAGCGCACCTGCCAGCGGCACGTGCCAGCGCTGCAAGCATCCGGTGCGACGGGCAGTTCCGACGAGCAGGGCACAGGTTCGCATCCCGAAAAGAAACGAGCCGGCCGGCATAATCGGCGAATCCCTTTTCATTAAGGGCATCCAGCTGCCCCCGCTCGCCTCCGAGGTGCCGTCGCGTCCACCTGCCCGCGCTGGACGCCTCCAGACCACGGCGCATCCGCGTCAACCGCACCAGCGCCGACAGAGCAAGCGCGCGCGCGAGCGAGCCGTCCAGATGCGCGACGCATACAAAACGCGAGTGCCCGCGGGAACCGCTCGAGCGCGCGCGGTCTGCCGGCAGCTGCTTGCGTTGCGCCGTTGCGAATTTGATGGGCGCCTTAAGCCGCTGCCACTGCTGCCAGATATAGCGAGCACTCGCAGCTCGCCTAATATTCGCACACATTCGCGTTGCTACTATAAAAGCGAACGCTGTCACCGCTCTCGACACCGGGCGCCGCTCGGGCATAATAACCGACTCAGAGTTATGGGCAGGGGTGGCCTTACAGTCACAGAAAGGAGGCGGCTGCCTGAAGGCGTGCCAAATGTTTCGAAGCCAATGAGACAGTCTAGTGCTTGCCTCGTTTAATGGCCAGGTGCGTCCTCAACTGGCGAAGAAGCGGCATTTAGAAACAAAACTACGATGGCATGGTCATTACGCTGGGTCTTGGACGGTTCCGAAGATACCTTATTGGACTCCTGCATAATATCACGCACTCGCAGATAGCGTCATCCAGAAAACGAGCGTTATCTCTGCGCCGGTGGATGCTTTTTTTTTTTTTTTTTTCGTTGTAAGTCCTCAAAAAATAATAAGGCGACAAGTGGTGCAATTCTCGCCCGAACTAGTATTTCATAGCGGAATGACGGGCTTCAACTCATTCGCTTGCGAAGCATTCATTCGAGCTGCATTGTTATGGTTTATAAAAACGATATGGTTCAGACAGAGGCGTAGCCAGTGTGTGTGTGTGTGTGTGTGTGTGTGTGTGTGTGTGTGTGTGTGTGTGTGTGTGTGTGTGTGTGTGTGTGTGTGTGTGTGTGTGTGTGTGTGTGTGTGTGTGTGTGTGTGTGTGTGTGTGTGTGTGTGTGTGTGTGTGTGTGTGTGTGTGTGTGTGTGTGTGTGTGTGTGTGTGTGTGTGTGTGTGGGTGTGTGTGTGTGTGTGTGTGTGTGTGTGTGTGTGTGTGTGTGTGTGTGTGTGTGTGTGTGTGTGTGTGTGTGTGTGTGCAGCACGTGTGCGTGTGTGCGTGCGTGTGGGGGGTTCTGTGTTAAAATATTTTTAGAGCGCAGCATCCACACATCCTGTCCGCCTTTTTTTTTTCCTTTTTGTTTTGACCCACGAAAAATATTTCTGGCTTCGTCACTATGTTGACAGGCATTGGGTGCATACATAAAATGTTAAGCTCCCGCCGCCGTGTTGCACAAATCTTAATTAGTCGATCAGTCGACAGGGTTATAACATCACAGAGATATCTTAAACACCTCACAACTCTCACGTGAAACGTAAGGTCACGAGTGGAAAAAAGTGATTGAATCATGACATGAAGTGCGAATTCAAGGTTGCCGCCTGTTTCAAATTATTAGGCTGAAGGTAATTATTTTCACCTATAGAAAATTTTCAGGTTTCAGGCGGGACTCGAACCCATTGCATGCGCGAGTCCATAGGTCATGCAAGTAATGATTGCACGTCGTGAGAACAAGGTGGGATTTATATGTACACCGAATGGTATTTCACGTGGAGGGTATGTATTGCTAGTATATGCTAATGGTTGTGTGCGTAATTAAAGAGGACGACATGCCGTTATCACATTACACTCTTAAGGCGTAGTAGCTTAAGTGTTCCCCGAATCGTTATGCTCTCCTGTCGGATAACATGCACGCTAATTACTGGTCAGGCAAGCAATGAAAGCTTTTACTACGTCCTCAGCAAAGCCGTAGAGCGGACAATGGTTTCTGTATAGCCGTTTTATAACAACTTGCTGAACTAAATGCAGCATGCGGGCCGTTGTATAGCTATAGGGCCGTAGTACAGTCAGTTCTGCGACAGTAAAAAGGCAGTGGAAGCTATATGTGAGGCAGCAATAAACTACCAAAATAATTGCAGGTGCCGCCGTGTTACTACTTAAGTGGGAATTAACTAGCCTGACCCTTGGTACCGTCTGTTTCAAAGTCTTACTGCTCACCACGCCGTTCGAATGAGCATTTCCAACAAATGGTACGTCGATGTTCGTGTACAAATGGATGCGGAATCGCTGAGCCGAACTGCTCTCATTACGCAATCACTGCTTCGACTGACATCAGATCGGTCGCTTCTGAAAAGTAGCGATAGATGGTACCAAATTTGGGATCCGGGCTTCAGGGTCGTTATAAAACGGCTGCTAATTGTTGTTAACTTTCTCACTCAAAATATTTTGTTTTCAACTGCTGCGTAGCTGTCCACCAATGGAAAACTCAAACCATATGCTTCAGGCCGTTTCCAAAGTGCACAAATTGGCATCTTAAATTGTAATGTTCGCGAAAGATGAGTAGGTTATGAGACTCATGCAAAAGTCTTATCAATGAAATAGTGGCATAATAAGGACAATTCCTTTTAGTCATTTGCTTTGCTTTAAACACTGTAGCGGTTTGCAGTTTTTATGTTTCTGATTTTGGCATACAAATTAAAAAAAAAAACAAATAAAATCGTAAAATAAAAAGAAACATGGCAATTTTTACCAATTTTTCTTCACAAGCCGGACAGAATATTGCCCACGAAGCTGCTCATAGCCTCCGAAATTTCGCTTGCTTTTTCAAGCTTCATCCAATGATCGGTACTGCGTCTCTCAAGTGAAAAGCCCTTTCCCTGCTTCAGCGCACTTACTTGGCAGGAGGTTTGGAAGATTAAAGCATCTCAAAACAAACTGAAATGAAGGTGGCAGCTAGGAAGAAAAAAAAAAACAAAAGCAGCCCGTCACCCATATGTAAGTGCAACATATATGCGTGGGCCTGCGAACCACGCTGGTCGTGGTTCCCACCTTGCCAGGTGAAGTGCGGTATTCAGCAAGCAGCTGCGCCTCGACACTTCGGCTTCTCGGGGCGCTGTGTGCGTACTCGCGAGCTCCCTGATGAAGTCGGCACAAGGTCGGCTTGACCAAGGGGACTCGGTGCGTGGCTGAATGCACTCACCATGTGGCGACGGTGGCGTCCAAGACCACAGCAGCGGCTCGAGGGCGGTCCAGCAGAGAGGCCCTATCGGCCATGTGGCGCCTGCCGGCATCATGGCGCGAGCTAGTCTGCCGGGTCGCCACAGTCGCGCGCGTCCACAGCGCGAGGTGTTGCATTGTCTGGCCCTGTCGAAGATGGATTGGCCCTTGCATCGGAAAGTAGCGGCGGCGGATAACGCCGCAGGCGCACACATGCGGAGGGCGGCTCCCCGGGGAGACTTCCGCGGGGGATATGCTGGCGACCAGCGTCGCACCTTGGACACCCACGGGAGGCGCGGAATCGCCGCGTTTGCGCAAGCCGGACCCGACTGCGTACGCCGGTCTCACTGCTGGCCTGCCCGAGATGAAACGAAAAATGCAAAAGGCCGCCTGATAGCAGTTTTGACGACTGAGAGAGCAGCGAATGGTGTAACTGCGCTCATGCGCTGTCGGAGGTCGTGGGTTCTGATCACACCCACGGCATTTTCTCTTCTTCTACTTTATATGTGAGTCATAAAGTGACTAGACTATTAATTTTCCAGTGATAAGCTCCATGAAAAAAAAAAAAAAAAGAAACCTTCCCATATGCTTTCCTTGACTGTTGGATTCCTTCATGTTTGTCATAATCAGCCCGTCATTCCCCCACCTTTACATGCTCGGTGCCTGCAGGCTACTTAGAGCTCGAAGAATCTCCTGGCTTCTTGGCTGAGGGTAAGCGATGAAACGAGTATACATATTGCCCCGAATTTGTGCTGCACTGTGTTTCCGCACAACGAATCAGCTTTTACGCGGTAATAAGTATTTACGCATGAAGTAAGTTGTTACGGAAGCGTTCTGGGCTCTTCCTCTCGGCGTGAGTCAGGTACGTTGTATTACTAAGGTAAATGTTTTATTGAAAACAAACGTCGACTGGATGCACGTCAGAGGACTATATATACCCGTGACATCGAATGGCATGCATTCAACTACCATGTGTCCTTCATAATTAGTTGCTCTGCCTACTGCAACAAGTTTGCCTGGTATCATGCAGCCGCGTGGTGAAGCGTTCACCAACGAAGCCGCCGTCGCAACGCAGCCAGCGGCGCGTCAACTCTTCCCCGTCGTCGCACTGTGCCCTCGCGCTCGAACAAGGGCGCACACGTATACACGATGTGCACAGTCTTCGCGCAACAAAGGCCAGATTCCAAGGAAGAAGACAAGTGGTGTCGGCGGCGCACCGGCGCGGGCCTGTAATTCCAACGGCCTGAAAAGATCGCTCCATAGTAGTCACAGGTATAGCGCCATCTTCTTCTTTTTGACAAATTGTGGCCAGCCCGTCAGGCGATCAGCGAGCGCACGGTCGGCGCCAGAGGCGAGGTGCATCGGGAGAACAAAGAAACAGCTCGACCGGGCGCGCCCTGAAAGGTGCCGGGCCCCGCCAAGTGGACTGTCCGGCTCGTTCCGAGAAGACCGAAACGGCAGCCGGCTAAGCGATTTTCTTTCCTTTTCTGCTGCACGAGATAGAGAGGACCAGGCGGCGGCCCGCCGCCGTTATAAACGCGCGCGAGCATTTGACCTCCGCTCGGCCTCTGCGGTCTTTCTGGGCAGCGCGTCGGAGTAGCGCAGCGAAAAGCATGCATGCAGAAAAAAAAAAAAAAAAAAAAAAAAAAGAAAAGGAAAATGCTGAACGGAGGGGCTGACAGCGGCAGCGGTGCGCTGGAGTCGACCTGTCAAACCAAACCTGCGTGACAATCAGAGTGAGCTCCGTAGCAATCGGAATGAGCGCAACGACCAAGGGCCGCCGTAGTTGTTGCACTTGTATTTACTTAGGGTACACTGTGACTGGAAAATGGGCGTCGAGAGATCCAGTTCAACGCAGCACGTCGGGGGATAATGGAGAAGCGATATGCGCCTTTACCGCGTCGTGTGTGATTCTGTTGCGGTTTGTGCTTTCGCAGCCGTTGACTATACTTAACCAAATAACGCGTATTCGCAGAACATTAGCTTGTTTGGTTTGGTGTTATGGCGTTTACCGTCGCAAAGCGGCTGTGGCTATGAGAGATACCGTAGTGGAGGGCTCCGATCCCGCCATCTTCTGGCACAGCAGTCGAGCGCCCTAACCACTGCACCACCGGGGCGAGGCGAACATGAGCTTGTATACCTGCTTCTAGTCTGATGTAAAATTGTCTTCTCTTTAAATTTCATCACTACAACTTGCACAATCAGGTAATACTTATCTGAATCTGAACCCTTATCGGAGGAGGATAACCACAGCGTCAAAAGCGGGATGAACAGTACTCATCCATGGCCGTAGCTGATTTGTCAAGTTGCATGAAATAAAGCTACAACGCTTCTTCGGCACTCTGGACTTAACTGTTCAAATTGAATTAGAACAGCAAGTAAAGTGAGGCAAACTAAGAAACAATGTAGCAGGGGCAGTGACCTTATTGGCAGTAGAAAGGAAACCGAAGCACCGAAACAAGGATGGAGAGCTCTTATAGGCAAATATTGGTGGAATGAGCGTTCGAGACCTACCCATTGAAATCATTGACAGGCAGATTACAATGGATATTTTTTAGTGCTGGTAGGCTAATTGCGTTTACAGCCCTCAATAACGACTGCCTGGGCAGCGCGGCCTGCTCACGGTAGCGATCTCCTCATTTTTTACCCGTCGAGACAAACACAACATCGCAATCCCATTGTACAAGTTATACACACTTGACATGATTTTGTCGAATACGACGTACGAAATGCGGTAGGAGGATTTTCCTACGTTGCTGAGAAAGCTTGGCGTGGGCTAGTTGGCATGTATTAACCTAATACAGACAAATAACGTAACACAGACGAAAGCATGGAAGTGGACGTGACGGGCGCTAATTTCGTCCATGTTGTTCGCGCTACTTAATTTGTACAGCGGAATAAAAAGCATTCGTATGTCGACAGTCGTGTACACGATGCATGGTACGATTCGTGTACGCGGTCCGTGGTAATATTTCTGATAAATGCTGGAAATACGTTGTATTTCGTCTAATGTACTTTATGTTGGCGTTTTTTTTTTTTACTCCCTCCCCCCCATCCTTTCTCGCTGCCCCTGCCTTGTTGGTATGGACGTGCGACCGCGCCTGACTACGTGACGCAAGCGCGATGCCTACACCCTTCTACTCAAACCACAACCACAAACCGCGACCGGTTGCTGCACTCTGCTTCTCCAACACTCCCAAGGAGGGCAAGATAGCTGCCCCGTGGTGCTAATGTGAGCGTAGCGGCATAAACGCAACGCACGTCACATCCAGAGTTACTAAATGCTCACAAGCATTTCGACCGCTTTTGCCTACTTTAGCATAAGTTCACATTGTCACAAGGGTAAACAGCCGGCTTTTTTTTTTTTTCTTTTCGCAGTGAAAAA
This sequence comes from Amblyomma maculatum, assembly GCF_055883805.1. Classification (NCBI taxonomy): domain Eukaryota; kingdom Metazoa; phylum Arthropoda; class Arachnida; order Ixodida; family Ixodidae; genus Amblyomma; species Amblyomma maculatum. Next base: position 190,666,808 of record NC_139344.1, read on the forward strand.
TCTGTTCTTTTTTATTTAGTTTTTTAGGAGTATTGGTGCTGCTAAGGAAAAACAAAATTTAACCTTTGGAGGTCCGGCCGCAAGCAATAGCTTGCTAAAAAAATAAATAAATAAAGAAGCATTTTTGTCGCTTTCTCGATATCAAAGTGACAGCACTTAAGTATTCCAACAGCCCTCTTTACGGTCATGTCTCTATCATGTTATATGTTATTTGAGTTGAGGTTACGTAAACATATGCTTTGCTTTGTTACTTAAAAGTTTATTTTATATAAGACCGCATCGTCCAGCACACCACTAAAACCATGGTATCAGGCCCCCTATTCTACGGTGATCAGGTTCCTTTGAAGCTTTACATGCTTACTGACCGCTGCTGTACCCATTAGAGAAGTTGCACCAATGTCATTCACAATCAGGAGTCGAGAAAAGAAACATTTTATTGCGATAGCAATACTGCGCCAGGTTTCGAGCTGTCGCGTGGTCCTGGCGGAGGCCACATTTGACCTTTACAGCTGAGGAGGAGAAAAGAAGAAGAAGACTGAAAGCCTACTCTCCCGCGTCATACTCTTAATGGAGGAGCTCAAGCGTCCCCAATAATGTAGCACCTTACACTGATAGGGCGTGATAGGGGAATAATGTAGCAGGCAAAAGAAGCTTCCGCCGTTGCTATCGCAATTCAACTAGGGTTAACCGAAGCTAAACCACAACTAATTTTATTTCCTTCCGAAATCCCATGAGCCACTTTCTGCTGTTCTCTTCCTTCCGAAACGCTTGACAAATATAGCAATCCTTTACTAATGCAGTGCTGCATGGAGGAAAGAAACAACTTAGGAGAGGCCCTTGCCATTCCCATTGCATTGAAGAAAGTGTGGCGGAAGTGACGTCAAAATTTAGGGTTAGCCAAGTCGGGCCATTAGCAACGGCGACGCTGTTGCTATGAAAACTCGGGCCGCTAGCAACAGCGTTGCTAAGGGCCTTAGGTACGTGAGCATCGCGGAGAAAGAGAATGCGGAGGGTAAAGGAGGAGGAGAGACGTTGCAGCGTCAGGGCGCGGCCCAAAAAAAAATGACGTCAGGGCCGCCTCTCCTAAGTTCTTTCCTTCCTCCACGCAGGGCTGTAACTTCCCGCCTCTGCGCTGTGTTCACTGCATGCGCATCAGACTCTGAGACGTCGCATCGCAGGTGCGGCGGCCTTCCACTCGAGGTACTGAGCTGACTCTCACTGTGCCCACGGTAATACGAGTTCTCTTCGGCAGCTGCTGCCATCGTCGCAAGGAATCAAGTAACGCAAAAACATCCCCGTGCGGCACTTCATTCACCAGCGCACTGCGCGATACCATCGCGGCAACCGAGGCTCACTTCGGGCAAACACGCCAAAAGCGCTGCGCAGCATCTCCCTCACCAAAGGCGTGGGGCCCCATCGCGCGCCTCTACCAAGCGGCGAACACGAGACACGTTCGGTGTCTGCCCTGTGGACGCACAACAAAGCCTTGATCTTCGAACAGACACCAGCCTTGGTGAGAAGCGTCGTCATGTGAAAAAAAGAAAAGAAGGGCGGGGGTATCGCGAAACTTAGAGCGTGTTCGCGAAAAAGGAAAAATAAAAATAAAACGAGTGTTCCTTCTCGGCAAGGCACTCGTGAGCTGTCGTTCTCGGGTGCTGCGGATGTTGAGGCTGGCCTTCGCTGCTGTGTTGTTGAAGCGGTAAGGCTTGAATCATCGACCAGGGAGCGAAAACGAGAACATTCTTCCGTCCATCGGCGCACAGACAGGTGTCTGGCCTAGCGTTGCCTTTCGCTGTTGCTGTCGTCACCCGATTCTTCAGTGCCATTACACAGTCTCACGGGTCGCTCTCTTATAGGCGATGCGTATTACGACAACTGCGCCGTCTTTAGGCAAGGTCAGGAAGCGCAGGCGGGCCGCGTCTGCCTCGTCCCCCGCTCATTCCTGTGTGCTTTGTCAATGCACTTGTGTTTTAATGTAGTACGTTGTGTGCGGTATTGTGATCCGGCGCTGAACAGAGCACGAAGAAACGGGGGAAGAAGCTCGCGTTAACTCACCAGGCTAAGGTTGAGTCACCCTTGTAGATAAACCTTGACACGGGAATGTACGTTCACATAAACCTTCTGTTACGTAAAGCAATATATATATATATATATATATATATATATATATATATATATATATATATATATATCGTCGCAAAATGCCATGCTGCCAAGCAAATGTTTCCGCTCCATGAATCGTCGCAAGCTTTGTTTGCCTTATTGCTGCTTGGTGACGATGCTGGGCACTGTTCGTTACGGTGGTGCGTGAGATGGGACTACGCGGGCAGGATTGGACTAGGCTTTCTAGGCTGTTCATTAAGTATTTTCAAGAATTAAAATCACGCACGGAGCGAATGTGCATGCACTTTAAATGCAAATATATATTTAAAAAAAAAAAAAAAAAGATTGTATGCTCTGGTCAGTCGGGCCTGTTTTCTGCGTTGAGCGATTCTCATATTATCTTATTCGCGTGCATCGAAAAACAAAAGCGCGTCCACTCCACTCTTCTAAGAAACGTACACTTAAAATATATGCACAGCAAGATGAGGGGCGCAACTGAGCAAATAGAAGAAAATTTTTTCGGGAGGTTTTACTGCGAGCTTTTATCAACGAAGCTTTCTATTCACCGAGGACAAATTACTAAAAATAAATTGGCTATTCAGCTCGTTAAGTTAATTGCAGTTGGCTATTAGTTACATAGGAAGCGACGGGTGATATATATGTGGTAAAATAATCGTTACAATCTTCGAAAATTTTCTTTCGAGGTGACCAAGTGGCTCTCAGGTAAGCAAAATCCGCACCTTAGCAACAAATAAAGGATTATTAACCACAAATATCGGTGATTATTATCGCTCGCGAATCTTAGGTGAATTTATTTTTCCAAGCTCATTTATCGCTTGATTTTCACAAGCCTGCATCTATGTCAATAATCGCGTTCCACGCTGCAGCATAAACACACACACACACACACACACACACACACACACACACACACACACACACACACACACACACACACACACACACACACACACACACACACACACACACACACACACACACACACACACACACACACACACACACACACACACACACACACACACACACACACACACACACACACACACACACGCACGCACGCACGCACGCACGCGCACACACACACACACGCACGCACGCACGCGCACACACGCACGCACGCACGCACGCACGCGCACACACACACACACGCACGCACGCGCGCGCACACACGCACGCACGCACACACACACACGCACACACACACACACACACACACACACACACACACACACACACACACACACACACACACACACACACACACACACACACACACACACACACACACACACACACACACACACACACACGCGCGCGCGCGCGCGCGCGCGCGCACACATACACGCACGCACGCGCGCGCGCTACCGCCGCATGGACTCTAATAAAAGTGTCGCTGTTCCATCTTGAACAAATTGTGGAACAAATTGTGGCTTCTTACATCTTATAAAATCTATGTATACGAAGTTATTTTAAATAATCGTTATGGATTAAATACACCATGAAGTATATGTGTAACATCAACAGAGCCAATAATTTCTACACGCTTTCCCAAACCACTTTTCCCTTGCTTCCAAATTTCTTAAACCTTCTAAATGCGTGGATTACTATTGTAACACTGACCAAGTTTTTGCCTATACCTTCGTAGAGGTGTGCACGGGCCGAAATTTTCAGCCCGAGCCCGGCCCGGGCCCTATGCTACAGGCCCGAGCCCGGCCCAGCCCGACACTGAAAGGGCATGAGCCGCCCGACCCGGCCTATGCTCAGACGTAAGGCCCGGGTCCGGCCAGACCTACTGTAATTGTAGTTGAAAAAGAAAGAATATCAGACTGAGTTTATTAAAAATCTCTGAACGTTTACTTCTTACTTTTAAGATGACATATTTGTAGAATATATAATGAGAGGAAGCACATTGCATGCTCTTCAGTTTCCACATGATTTAGTAGCGTGGATATCTGCATTCCTTAAAGACGGAGAGTTTTTCAGTACATTAAATGGCGTCCATTCTGGCAGATACAAGCAGGTCAAGGGAGTACGTTCTTCATGCATGAGGCAGTCCTTTCACCTGCGCTTTTTAATATACTATATACTTTATATTAATCATGATGTCCGCACTTACGTATATGCAAACGTACCTAAACTCAATTGAGAATTGGTTGTGTGGCTTGCGTCTCGCGTTAAATGTAAACAAGAGCGCCGTTCCTTGTTTCTAATATAAAAGATCCCGTAAGTTTGTCTTTAATGTATCAGCAACACATAATTCCTTAGGTTAGATCTTTAAAGTATCTAGGGGTAATTTATGATGATATTCTTTCATGGCAGCCCCACATTGACCATATCAACGCAATAGGGGCCCTGCACGGTAAAGAAACAACTTCTAGCGACAACCACTAAATGCTTCATGCCAGAATTTATGATAAAATTTGACTTTTTTGCAGCGCGTTACTGGGCATGCTGCGCCGAGTAAGTCGTTCCCGGTCTGGAATGCGAAGAGATGCGCTTTTAATGGTTTATGTAATGCACGTCCGTTCAATTTTAGAGTTAGGGGCAGTGTTGTTTTCTGGTTCGCCAAATAATAAAATCCGCCCGCTTGTACTCTTGGAGCGGGAAGCGCTTCGTTTGTGTCTTGGGCTTCCCAAATTCGTCGGCAACAACGTGCTTTACCTCAGCCCGAATTCCGCCTTTGCTGTGTATAATTTTAATTTATATTTCTAACTGTTCAGGCGTACCTAAGGACGTATAAATCTGATTTACACCGGTCTATGTCTGTTTTTTGCTGCCAGTCGACCTTTTTCGATGTCCATTGGCCTAAATATGACACCCTGCAGGTATTTCTGGTCCAAAATTTGCTTGATCCTTTAATTGCTACCCTTCCTAGCATTCTTCTCATGCAAACCAGCGGGTCTTCTGTTGAAATTGTCTTTGATGACATTTTACAGAATAATGCTAAATATTTATCATTCTTTATTCTTAACGGGTTATTAGAAGATCATTTAGGAAGAGCTTGTTTCTTTAGTTAAACTACTAGTTTAACAATAGCAACCGACGCATCTCAGTGTAATGAAAAAGCAGGTGTAGGTATATAGTTGTGGGTACGTAGCAGGGGCGTGGCCAGGGGGAGGGCTTATGGGGCTTCAGCCCCCCACGAAATTTTTTCGTACTGTCATACACCGCAGACCAAAACACCCACCAGAGCCGGAAATCAATCTGGACTTTTGTCTCCAGGATGCTTTTTCACGCTTAAAAAAAAAAAAAAAAAAAAAAAAAAAAAAGATTTCGGCGCGAATAAAAACAAAAAAGATGCATTTAGGTTTCTGAAATTGTTCATCGGATCATAAAAAGGAGAGCAGCCATACTATCAGACAAGCTGACAAAGCACGCAGAGATGGGATGCGTGGAGAGAAAAAAAAAAAAAAAAGAAAAACTAGGAGGGAGCGTGACGCCACCTGCACAGCCTCCGCAAGCCAAACTCGATCTTCTAACGCCGCGCTGTCTTCTCCCTCTCGGGCCTCTTGCTCGCATTGAACCTCGGTGTTTTTAGCTGCTATGTATGCTCCGGTGGAAAGTAAGTCGAAGCGGTCTGCTGAGAGTCCTCGTCTTTCCGTAACACTTCAGTTTGTTAGAGTGCAGATGTTGCATTGTAATCAAAGTTATAAGCACACTGGGGAGAGTGCAAGCAACCATTTCATCTGCGGGTCCGCCAGGAAGACTCCGTATTCGAACTAATGTTAATCGTGCGGCTGGAAAACTAGCTATGATGAATTTTTAATTCTGCATTCGATAAATTAAACAAATAAGTTTCGTCTGAAACAAGCAGATTACTCGATGGAACGATCAAGCCCCGGACGGTACCATTCTTCAGCGCGACATTTCCATCCGGGTATGCACAATTTATGGCGCAGTTGAGAGGGGACAGGTTGGTGCAGCGACGTCAGCTCCCCTCGAAAAAAATTTCTGGCTACGCCACTGGTAGATAGGTATGATATAAGTATGGGTCTTTTTCTGTGCGTCTTCCAGACTTCACCCCAATGTTTCAAGCGGAGTTTCCGGCGGTGGTACTTATAGGCTCTTCTTTTTCTGCGGTGGCTGTCATTACCGACTGTCTATCCTTGTGCTCGTCCCTCTCTTCGTCAGTGGATTCTGCAATCGTAAAACCTGTCCTCTTCGTGATCTCTCGACATTTGACACTTGTACACATGGTATGGGTACCATGTCACAGCAATGTGACTTAAATGAATTTGCTGATGGCTTGGAAAAAGTGTCCCTAAATGACCCTGTGTTACATGTATCCTTCCGGCGACAACGTACATCACTGCAGAGAGGTTTCGGAGAAGCATTTTATTTTAAACTGGACATAATTTAAGATCGACTACCTGCATCTCAAATGTTCTTGGGGTAAGAAATTATACAATTTACGGCAACTTGCGGTTTCTCTAACAAGGCTGCGCTGCCGTGTCCCACCTCAAAATTTCTATCTTCACAGTTCTGGTTTAGCACTTTCTCCAGCCTGCGCATTTTGCGGTCAACAGGAATCATTCGCTCATTTTGTTTCCGCCGCTTCACTACGTTGAGAAGACAGTTGATGGAAAGGCCATTGCAACAGCTTGGCCACAGTTTAAGTAGCCCGATATTGTTATCATTTGGCGCCACCATCCTTGGACACAGTCACAGCTCTGTTTTGACCACCCTGCAAAATTTTTTACTGGAATCAAATCTTTTGCCTTGCTAAATGTCTCTAGCATCACTTGTTCTACAAATCGCACTGTCAACCTCCCGTGTGCGTTATAATTTTTTATTTTTTTATTTCTTTTACTTTACCTTTTCATTTCTTTCCCTCTACCCCTCCAATCATTTTCTCTTTAGGCATGTAAGTATAGGACGATCCCCCTGTGTGGGTATGTGCCATGTATGTTATTTGGTAAACAACAAGAATTGGAGAATTAGCACTTGAAGAAGTGCGTCCATACGTGAAAGTGCTGGAAGATATACATAGCGGCTGCACAGCAACCATAGTTCTGCATAAAGAAAGTAACAAAATTCCCATAAAGAAAGGTGTTAGGCAAGGAGACACAATCTCCCCAGTACTATTCACAGCTTGTTTAGAGGAAGTATTCAGAGACTTGGAATGGGAGCAGTTAGGGATAAGGGTAGATTGAGAATACCTCAGCAATCTGCGATTTGCTAATGACATTGCCTTGCTAAGCAACTCGGGGGATGAACTGCAAATAAAGATTGATGACCTAGACAGGAAAAGTAGAAAGGTAGGCTTGAAAATCAATATGCAGAAGACTAAGGTAATGTTCAACAGCCTCGGAAAGGAACAGCAGTTTACATTAGGCAGCGAAATACTGGAAGTAGTAGGCGAATATGTCTACTTAGGACAGGTAGTAGCCGCAGATCCGGACCATGAAAAGGAAATAACAAGAAGAATAAGATTGGGATGGAGCGCATTTGGCAAGCACTCGCAGATTATGACTAGCAGCTTGCCGGTATCGCTCAAGAGGAAAGTATACAACAGTTGCATCTTCCCTATACTCACCTATGGGGCTGAAACGTGAAGGCTAACCAAGAGAGTTCTACTTAAGTTGAGGACAACGCAGAGGGGTATGGAACGAAAAATGGTAGGGGTAACATTAAGAGATAGGAAGCGTGCAGAGTGGGGCAGAGAAATAACTGAAGTTAGTGACATTCTAGTGGAAATAAAGAAGAAGAAATGGACATGGACAGGACATGTAGTGCGAAGAGAGGGTAACATGTGGTCGCTTAGGGTAACAAACTGGATTCCAAGTGAAGGAAAGCGTAGCAAGGGGCGGCAGAAAGTTAGGTGGGCGGATGAGGTTAAGAAGTTCGCGGGGGTCATGTGGATGCAGCTAGCACAGAACCGGGTTAAGTGGAGAAATATGGGAGAGGCTTTCGCCCTGCAGTGGGTATAGTCAGGCTGATGATGATGATGGCTAGAAGAAACCGGCTACCAAGATGGAGCACTGGTCTAACGCAGTGGTCAGCAAGGCTAATTTCTTTGCCCTGGCCCGGACTCCACACCCAGTGACGGTGAATTTCTTTTTTTCGAGCGGCAGCTCGAAGCAGGCTCCACAACCACCTCTGCGAAATCCAAGAATGTGGGTGACGCTTCCGAATTGGAAACTGGAACCCTATAGGACTATCTCGACAAAGTTCATACTTTGGCCTTAATAATTAAGCCTTCCCACAGCAAAGATTAGTCACATAGGGAGGTCCACCCCTCTCGGTGATGGTCTAGCAAAATGATAGTGAGCCAGATATCATGTATGTCGGGCAGGCATGTAAGCTGCCAAGGAAAGGAATATGAGAGGAAGCAGGCTGAATAAGCCGGTTTAATTCCAATGCGGCGCTTCGCTATAGTGGACCTTCTGGGGATCAAACAGGTGAAGAAGAGATAATAAACACTATAAGCTTAACAGGCTGTTTAAGCAAAGCGCAGTGATAAGAGTGTTTCATTAATTTTCGACAGCACTAGAAGGCGTTTGAACCGCTTTCAATTTATAAGCAAAGCTCTTTGGGATCGAATAACTGTCTCGATGCTGCCCAGTCTTTGATACCTCAATAAAGGTGCATGTATAAAGCTCTGAAGGTCAGGTTACCGAGCCGCTCCAGCATTTGTGCGTTTACCGTTCCCATATATGATATAGCTGTAGCGTGCGCGGTAAATGTGGTAAGGTAATGGCAAGTTGTATCTATGGTGCGCTAAGGCGTTTGACGAGCTCTAGCCTTGCCCCGTGCTGGGCTTCTTTCGTACGAAATGCTTGGGAAAATGTGCCTTTGATCCAATCTCCAACCGACCAATCACGCTAACCCTGGCGCTCTTTTCAAAGCCACCCTTACGTTACCACCATCATCAGGATCATCGTTCCACGAGCAGCGCATGCGCTTGGAACATATTCTGAGCATAGAGTGGCAGTGTACAACAGAAGTAACAGTCACGCTAACTCTAGGCATTTATCCCTAGATCTAAGGTTTTTCTTTGTTGCTTAAAGATTTACATCTCATAGGAAGTCTGGCGATTTTTATGAACTACATTTTTGCTTCGTTGTATACTGCCTAATTAACGCGTTCTAGGCAGCTGCGAGGACTGGTTTCCAATAGAAAAAAAGAAAGCATCACTGAATGCTTCCCTCTGTGTTTGTTTTAAAGGTTAGCTTATAAATAATTAACTGATTACGAGAAGAGATTAGCGCAGCAACCGTCTTACTCTCAGGGAATATCTCAACCCCGGCGGGAAGGAAGAGATGAGGACGTGGTCCAAAAATGGAAGAGACCCTTAGTGAAGAGCTCCGGATTAACCGCCGTATGTCTAGTGTACTACATGTAAGACATCGCTTTTTTGCGCATTAACTCCCAGCCCGCTAGCAGTTTAAGGGGTCTAAACTCTTTCCCTCTAGTCATTGCGTGTGCGGAATTTTGTGCATCGTGTGCGTTCAGAAAGAGCCGCCTGTCCTGTCCGATCAGCAGATTCAACCCCATTGAATGCACTACGATTCCTCAAGAAAGAGAGAGAGAGAGAGAAACGAAGCAAGGTCTACATATTGTAATGATAAAATCACCACGCGTGATGAGAAATGCGAGACATAGAGTCGATGATTGTCAATTGTTAGAAGCTTTATCACACGTAATAGGCAGCACATTCGCTTAAAGTATCTTGTATACTCCATATTCTAGGGCGGCTCAAAATTTGGTGTTGAGAAAAATATTTCCATCAATACAAGGATGATTTTGAATTCTCAAGTCACGGAAATAAACGCTTAATATGAAAACAATATTTTTTTATAGGTTCTCAAGTTTGGAAAAATTTGCATATGGGCAAGATAAGCCCGGTAGAAATAAAGCGACAGTACGCAAAAATGCGTGCTAAAGTAGGAAGTAATTTGACTGGAATAACCAGTACAGCACCAGTGCGCAAGTCGCTGGTGTACTGTTCAGTTTAAGACCACTGCCACGTAAGGCCAAACTTCTTGTATACAACGCTCTTTTCCTGAGTCACGTACACTACTGCTGTCTCGTGTGGAGTACGACGTCTGCTACAAACATAAACCGGTTATTCTTGCTTCAAAAAAAGGTAATACGTAGTACATGTAATGTTCCAGTAGACGCCCATACCGCACCTCTCTTCAAACAGTTGAAATTGCTCACACTGCACTCTCCGTTAGATTTCAGGCTGCTGCTAGCCTATCGTAAAGACGTAAAACAAAACCAGTCTTTCATCACGTCCTTAACGCAGTTAATCAGAAACAGAACAGAATACAGTATACGGTCTCCAGAATACTGGTACGTGCCGCATCCTCGCACTAACTATGCTCCTCAAATGTTACATCATCGCTTACCACGCCTGTTAAACACCCTCACACGTGAAAACATTGATGTCATTTCTTGCCCTATCTCGCGTTTATATCAGTATTTCCTTTTGATACCAGCCTTTGTCAATGACTGAAATGTGTCCTTTCTTTCCTCGCAGTGTTTACTTTGTTAATGGTTCTCTCACTGTTTTTGTTGCTCAAGTGTACACTCTGGATTGTGTGGCTTTACTTTGTTTCTTGTAATATTTTCTTAGAGTGCATTTTTTTTTTTTTGCTGGCATAATGTCTAAGCCAACATGTTCTTTTTTTATATATATAATTTCTTATTTTTTTATTATGTATTGTTCCTTTTGTTTTTCCTGAATCAGTGCCTGTGTCCGCTGCCGCTGCCCTCAGACTGGGTTTAAGGCCCGTCAAGTTGCCGTGTGCAACTTTTTCCTTAAATCCCCCATAAATTGTATGTTTATGGAAATAAAGGCAATTCAAATCAACGCAGCTATCACCAAGAGAAATTAGCCTGCCTTTTTTTCTTCAAAGCGCGAGGCATAGATTACAAAGGGGGAACCTGCTGATCGCAATCACGGAATCATCAAACGCAACCGTAACCCCTGTAAGCGTATAGTCCATTCGCAAGCTGACTTATGCATATATAAGCCTGTAAAAATTCAAGTCGAAATTCCTGAAAAAGAAATACACGTCATACTGCTCGCTGCTTCTACTATAATAGCCCAGCTTGTTCCTCAATTGTACGGAGAGCTTGGTTAACGCGAATAAAACCATCTTAGTTTTAAATTTTGAAAAGGTTCGGTTTCTTTTGACAATCAAGGCATTTTTGTTGGTCAGTCTGACATCCTGGCCAGAGTTAGGAACCCTGAGTGGAACGGTAGCGGTTTGCGGCAGCGTCAAGCGATTCTCTCGGCTGCACTCAACCCCAGAAAAAAAATCATGGTGGCGCCCAGCACAGAACGCAAGCTGCCGCATGGCCGGGCCTGGGTTTTCTTCTCCGGACAAAGCGGGAGTTTGTTTGCGTCCGGAGTGGGTGCACATGCAGCGAGGCCAAATCGTGTTGTCCGCAGGCCAGGTGTCGTCCTATTGACCCCACTCGCGCCCTCAAGAAGCGATTAGCACCCACCGTTTTGTGAAATGCCTTTCAAGAAGTAGCCAAAACTTGCGCCTGCCGTATAGAAGGCGTGTGCGGGAAGCACGCGAAGTGCGCACACACGCGGCTTCTGGGGCGGCAAACACAGCTGCAGGCCGTACAAAAGCTCTTCTGCGACTCACTTGGCAAGTGAGCATCGACTGGCGGTAGTATAGTCCATCCTTCTCTCGCGTACTTCGAGATGGCAGTTAGGCCGCACGCATTTTGTGTGTATGTGTGCGTGCGCTCTTTATTCATTTTCATAAGACAGCGCTCCCGTAACTGCTCCATTAAAGGAATTCCCAAGAGTGTTTCACGTTGCCGCTTTCCGAGGCGATCCGCGCACAAAACTGCGGATAGAAGGCCTCACCTAAGCCTGTGAAAGCCCAGTGCTTTCTCTATATTATTTTTGCCCCCTGAGCAGATGGGCGACACGTAACTGCAGCGGCGCGTCGTGCGATTCTAAATGTGAGGCGGCGAGCGCTTAAATCCCGCCGGCGAGTCGTAAGAGAGTCTGCGCAGAGAAGACCGAAACGTACAGAATGAAACAGGGTGAAGCTGGGAGCAGTCACATTTTCTCTAGAAGCGCGACCGGCGGCCGCGCACAGGTGGGAGAGGCTT